>NC_091711.1:11112500-11737500 GCF_041296265.1 Equus caballus | reverse complement strand
GAAGGCAGTTGGATGTACAAGTCTGGAGATTTCAGGAGGGAGTGCAGACTATAAAGAAAAGCCTTGGGAATTGTCAGCACGTAAATTGTATTTAAAACCATGTCACTGGTCACCCAGAGAGTGGGTGGCTAGAGATAAGGTCCAATAACTGAGCTGGAAAGAAACTGGGGAGATGAGAAGCAACAAGCAAAATATACTAAGAAGAAGCAACTCGCAATGTAGGAGGGAAGCCACAAGAGCTTGGTGTTATGATATGTACACAAATAAAATTATTTCTAGGAGGAGGAGACATCAGCTGTGACAAGGTGAAGATTGCGCATGGACTATTGGATCTAGAATATGGCCATGATGACAGAAATGACAAAAGCAGTGTTTTTGGAGGGGGTACAAGCCTTATTGGAGTGAGTTTAAGAGAAAAGAGTACTTGAAGATTCTAACTATAGAAATCTCTTTCAATGGGTGTTGCTGTAAAGGGGAGCAGAGAAGCGGGGAAGTTGTAGAAGTGGAAATGGAGTAGAGAAAGAAGTTAGTTAAGATGGGAAAAATAACATGTTTATGTGCAGATGTATTATATTGTTTGATAATTCCAACAAACATGTGAGGCAGATATTATTTGCTCCCACTTTACAGGAAAGCAAAAAGAAAAAAATGTATAACATGATCAGATTTTGAGATTTTCCCAAAAGTCCTGCCATTGAGTGAGTGTTAACACAGATTTCCTGATGAATAATTGAGTCCCAAGCCCCTACTCATTTTGCTATACCAGGGAGATTTTCCCCCTAAGAACAAGCATCGGAAGAGAAAAGGGGGAGGAATTCATCCTGTGACTAGAAGCCAGGACCCGCCAGTGTTTCGGGGACACTACTTATCTAATGATAAGTTCTCCATTGACATTGTATTGATGTATATGCTTATTTTCTAGAACTGACTTGTGGACCCACACTTAAGATTCTTTCCTAATGCAGTACCATACAAAAAAAATTGCTTATATATATTGTTTATGACCCTGAAATTTTAAAAAATTATATTAATTTATGGAAAAAATTTCTTGTTACTTGATAAAAACAGAATTAACAAACCCAAATGAAAACTAGTTTTGCAATATCATACATTGTAAGGTAATACAATATATCTAAACTCCTGAACATTTTTATTTTTAATGTCCTTTTATTTAAATCTTCCATTTTTTTAAATAAGTTATGTTCTTTTTAGGAATTAATATGGATACATGCTATTTGATATATACTAGAAGACTCAAGTTCATATTTTTTAACAAAATGCAACAGTAATTTTTTAGTTATGAAGATACAATTATTTGTATACTATAAGTCTAACAATTTTGCATACTCTTACCTGTAAGAGAAATTATTCTTTATATGCTTTTATGGGAGATCAGAATTGGCCACCCCAAAATGTGTCTGTTTGGCATGAGGATTATTTTGGGCTGGCTACTTTTAAGAAACTGCAGATAGAGGAGAAGCTCTGAAAAGTAGAAGTTACCCTTTGTAAGAGACATTCACATTTGTAAGGGAAATCTCCATTTGTGAAGATGTCTCCCTCTCTGTACCAGGAAGAGAGGGGGATAACCTTATCTCTAGAAACTCTTCTCAGTGCAGAAGGCAAGAACTTAAATCTGTATAGTAATCTTACTCTTGTTTACTGGGCTTTTCTGGTAATCTCCCATAACTGACTCTCCCCCAACCCCCAACATCCTCCTTTGTCTTTAGCTGAAGATGGTGTTTAAGGTAACAGCCTCTGCCATTTTTGTGAGTTACCCAGTTTTCCTGGGTTTCTCCCATGTATACGTGTTATTAACATTTGATTTTTCTCCTGTTATTCTGTCTCATGTCAATTTAATTGGCAGCCCAGAAAGAAGGACCTAGAAGGTAGAGGAGTTATCTTCCTCCCCTACACTTTCCTTGATTGAATTAGCCAGCACATATTTATTTTAGTGCAATGATATCTATAGATCTTAAATAAGTATCCATAGAAAGAGGAATAGTCCTATAGGTAGAATATATTTTCATTCTCATTACAGATACCTGAGGTTTTACTTATTCCCTTAAAAATTAAATATATTGTTATTGTATTTATCCAAAAACTAATTAATTCAGTTTCTTCCTCCAACATCATTGAATTAGGCTACCCTGCTGGCGAGGAGTGTGGAATACCAAAAGAAAATAATTCTGAGATGGTTTAAACTCATACTTGTGAAAATTAATGACTGTGTAAGGATAAAACATGCTTCCAGCAAAGAAGGGAACACAGAGATAATTAGAGTGCATTCAATAATATAAAACTAATATTTTATGACTCATATTCATGTTCTTCCATTTGATGATCATTTCAAAGCTTGGCAAAGGATATGTTACCAATTAGTTGCTTTCAAAAGTACATCCAACTGAAAAGAAACCATGAAACAAGTGAAAAAGATTATAGGTGATATAGAAAACGATGCAATAATGAGTATACTTTATGATATGAATAAGATTTCTTTTGATTTCAAAAATCAAATTACATGAAAATGCTATCAGTCCTAAGTTTATGTACTCTATGCATGAAAAAAAAATGCTTAGAAAAATAATTATTTCCAGCTTCTCTTTTGACTTTATGAATTACGTATATATCAATAAAAGGATATATTTAAATCAATCTACATGAAATGATATAAAAGAAAAGCTAAATACTACTTCACATATACATCCCTTCTTTCCATCCCCATAGAAAGTGAGACAACATTGTTAAATATTCTCATGTGCTAATATTCTCACACCTGTTTTTCTTACCTCAGTAGATATAGACCTCTTTCTTTTGTACCTCTATTATCTCTAATGCACGTATATACTTATACACACACACACACATAAAATTTTACATAAATGTGATCGTATATACAATTTTGGTGCTATTTTCTTTTATGTAGTTCCCTCCTATTCCCTATTACTTGTCACCATTCCACCCCCCATATCTCTCCATCACCGCAATCATAACCAGAAGCCCTAGGTAATATATTTAAACGATCTGAGTGAAAATCTCTGTTTTCCATGCTCTTGGAGCCATACACATATAGATGAACTTGCCTGGGGTATTTTACATTATTTGTAAAAGTATACTCAAAATAATTTGCACACCTGTTTGTGTTATTTTCACTCAGCAATAGCATGTGAAAATGGCAAATCGCTCTGTGTTATCTGAGTCATCTTCCTTCTTTTGAATGGCTACATAATATTCTATCTTGTAAATGTACCATTATTTATTCAACCAAACTTACATAGTTCTAATTTTGTAGAATAGTAATAGCATTCTAATTTTTAAAAGATCTGAGATACTGATTTAGTAAAGCATGTTCCCAGGTGCTCATGTTCGAACACTTCTGTGCTCCATCCTGATCTCCTGTGAAGGACCGTCTGTCACCACCAGGCCTGGCTCCAACCTGGGAGTGAAAGGAAAGGAACTGCGTGCAATTTTAAAAGTAAAGAAAACATTTGCACATAAACTAGAGGGGATGCCATCAAATTTTATCTCAATAATTTTATGACCCAATTCAAAATAAGATTGACATAAAATGAAAAAAAAATCAGCCTAGAATCCATTTCAAAAAATCCCAATAGCTATTTTGATTGTTGAAACCTTCCCATCAGCTGTTCAGAAGCTCCTTTTTGTAATTCCTCTTCCTGTTTTAGATTCTGTGATCATTTGTGCTTAACTTTTGAACCACTGTCACATTAACTGAGGAAATTGAGCATATAGTCACATCTAAGATCACTGAAATGAAGAGTTAATAAGATTCTAGGCATTTTCTTAATTGCTAAAGTGATAATTTTGATGTAGAATATATATTCAAGTTTTAATAAAATTTCAAAGGAATTTATTTTCCGTTTACAGAATTAACAGTATGTGTGTAGAGCAGGATAGAGAAGTTGTCTGGCTCTATACTTCAGTCCCTGCCGTTAACTACTTGAATAAATTTAAGCAAAATATTTTTCGTCCATCCATAGGTTTAATAAACACTTTATTCAGCTGTGAGAGTAAAATAGGTAATGTATGTCTATCTGCTTCATATATCTACAAATAGTGAATTAAGAACAGTGCTATCATAAAGTAATCATTTCAGAAAGGATATAAGAAGACTATTAATCTTTCATTCATTCATTTAACAAATATTTTCTGAATATTTCTAGATACCATAAAAGGGACTAGAACTCGAAAAGAGAATGGGCCAAACAATAATGAATGAAGAAAAGTACCTCCCTTCAAGAAGTGTCACACGCATATATAAAATGTCATAAGAAACTAAATATGTCGCCATGTCAACTTCTGAATTGAGTTTTAACTTACTCTGTGTACTAGTCAGTCACCATGTTTCTCTAGTTATAAGGATTATAAGGGGCTACACCCAATGTAGTGTGTTTTTATGCAATATATGGAAGAAGAGTTGCATTCAGTCAGATGGAATGAAATCAATGCTCTAAACACTGTAAGTATAACTTACGTAAATTCCTTGAGTCTTTCTTCAAAGATAAAAATGGGAAGAATACACCTTTAAAAGGCATGATATCTATCTATCTATCTATCTATCTATCTATCTATCTATCTCTGCCATATAGTGGAAAATGAACGCTGGGTCAGCCTTCCCTTTCCAATATCTCTTTACTTCTTAGTGTACGATAAAGGACACATGAAATAAAATGAACATATAAAGGATAGGCCTAGGCTGGATTACTCAATACACAAACTAACCAGATATTTTAATGACTAACAAAGCAAAGGCACAAAATATTTTTCAAAACATGGTTATTTCAAAAGAACATCTAAGTACTTTCTTGTGCATGGAAATGCAAGAGACCTTAGTTGACTTTCCCTACAGATATTTTCATGATTTGGTATTGTTGGGTGCTATAATCTTTTCAGGGGTTAGGGCTTCTAAGAGACTTAATCTGACCCTAGGAAGACTGTGTTTATTTTATGTTATAGAAAAAAACTGCATTTTATTCTAATCCCCAAATGCTAGGTCAATATATAAATAGAAATATTTTACAAGCTTAAATTTTTTTGAAAGCATTGGTTTAAATGTTTAACCACTGGCTCCCTGGTCAAAGGGAAAACCCTGATTGGAAAGTATTTGCTGATTTTTACTTCCTCCATGGCTGATTCCAAGATGCCAAAATGATACCATTGACGGAGTTGGGTCTGGAATAGATACTAACAGTCAGCTCTCATGAACCGATGCAAGCCAACTCCAGCGCACCAGTGGCTGGACAATACTACTTACGAAATTTCACATTTCTTAATATTGCAGGATTATCAAGTTTATCTGCTTTACTTTTTCAATCAAAGCTTAATCTCTTTTACAACATTCCCACCCACTGAAGTCGTTTATTTTCAAACACTTCCAGGGACTCAGAGCACTGACTTCCCAAGGCAGCCATCTATTTAATTTCTGGACATCATTTACTAGCAGAAATTTCTTTCTTATATAGAGCCAAAATCTGTTTTGTCAGGCCTGGTACCAATAAGTCTTAAGCTTAAATATTAATTCGTGATCTTCGAAGAGATTTAACATACATCAACTCATTTGTTACTCAGGAACTTTTTAATTATAATAAAGTAATTTAAAGTTTTTCCATAAACCACCAAATAACCATCCCCCCAAATTCAGAACATTCTACAAATGCTATATTACATTCTAATTCCACAGGATAATTCTCAACTTTTTATTCCTTTTTCCTCCTGAGTTTCCCTAGGTTTTACCATTTAAGATCTATAGACAAATTATGGAGATAGTTCTACAGGTTTTGACTTTGAATTATACTTTCCACCATGGTTGGCCAAACATTTTAGGCCTTAAAAATAATGGTAACTAAAATTTACTGTCACTTATCTTATACTTAGACTACACAGCATTATCATTTGATCTTTACATAGACTTTATGAAACATCTTGATTTTACTCTTTTTTGTTCCAAGATTTTATAAATTTCATTTTGTCAATCACAGTATATACTTTATGTACGGTAGATAATAATATTTTTAAATGTTTGTTGAAAATGTTTCCAAATTGGCTGATTGCCTTTGAAATTTTGTTTATAATTTTAAATAACAGTAAAACCTGATAAAAGAGAAAACTTGAGAAATGAAAAAAAGAAAAGAAAAAAACACCTAGAGTTGCATTATCCAAAGATGATAATTTAGTGAATTTTCTTTCAGTTATTTTGTGTGCATATTTTAATCATAATTGTGACTATTCATAACAAAGTGTAGATGTTTATTTTTATATGTCTATTTTCATATTTGTCTTAGCCAGCTCAGGATGCTATAACAAAATACCATAGGTTGTGTGGCTTAAACAACAGACATTTATTTCTCACAGTTCTGGAGGCAGGAAGATCATGGTTTCAGCAGATTTGGTTCCTGGTGAGGGTTACTAATGACTGCCTTCTCACTGTGTCCTCACATGGCAGAGAGAGGAAGCTCAGGTGTCTCTTCCTCTTCCTACAAGGGCACTAATTCCATCCTGGGGGCTCCATCCTCCTGACCTCATCTAAACCTAATTATCTCCCAAAGGCCCACCTCACAATATCATCACATTGGGGTGAGGGCTTCCACATAGGGATTTGGTGGTGGGGGGCTCAAAAACATTTAGTCCATAGTAATATTACAAAAGTAATATATGTTTATTGTCTAAATTTTGGAGAACATACCCCCCAAAATTTGAGAAATAAACAAAAATCATCCAAAATCCTACTACTCTTTGCTAAAGAGTGCTACCCTTAGTTAGATGGTAAAAGTAAGTCAGGGAAGATTTTCAAGTCCTATTTTACCTTATTCTTTGGTTCTTTAGGTCTTCATTCAGGTTCCTGAAATAAGTCTAAAAGAAGTCTTTACTGATAGCATGTTCATGGCATATATTTTACTTTCTTTCCACCTTCAAAAATGAACAATCATTTGGACAGGTAAAAGATTCTTAGATTGAACTCCCTGCCCCCAATCAAACACTCTCTCTCTCTCTCACACACACACACACACACACACACACATTCACACTCACCCCACTCTGAGCTCTTAAGTCTGATCTTTATTATTACAGAGAATAAATTTGAGAACCCAATTTATGTTCTTTTGGCAACATGACGTTTCTGAAATGTGGTTGACTGTGTTTGTCAATCCTTAAGTGGTAAAACATTTTATAAACTATTTCTTGGTGTGGGACTCTGGCACCTCCAGAAAGGAACGCAGCCTGCTGACACCTTGACTTTAGCCCAGTTAGATCCATTTTTGGCTTCTGACTTCCAGAAATGTAAGAAAATACATTCTGGTTGTTTTAAGCCACTAAATTTGTGGTAATATGTTATAAAAGAAATAGGAAACTAATATGTAGAGGGATCCCCAAAAGAACCTGGTGGTCTTGCTGAATTGAGGTTAGAGATATGAGTTAAAGGAAGACAAGGCCGTTAGAAATTTGCAAGGCCAAATACTGTGTGTAGGGGATGCTCCACCAAGAGAGAGCTCTGGACTTCTGCAAAGGGTTCCTTTCAAGTCTTGTGATGAGTCCTGACTGGCACATGCCTGGAAGGAAACTACCTCTGATCAGGGAAGAAGCAACTGAAAAGCAGTAAGTCAAAATTGTCCAGAACTCCTACAGGATTGGAAATAGTTTGCATTTCCACCAGCCAAAGTAGAAAGACATATGAGAAATTTGAGAGGCCAAATACCAGTGGGAGAGGAGGTGCTGTCCTCACACACAGGGCATCAGGTAGACTCAGAGAGTCAGCACCTCAGCAGCAGTTCCCTCACCACAAGGAAGTAAACTAGGAATCAAAACCTGAAAGATCTCTGTAAAATTCCCAAGTATCTGGAAAACAAACAAAAGACTTATAAATAAAACATGGATCAAAGAAAAATTCACAAGGTAAATCAGAAAACGTTTTGAACTGAGTGAATTGGAACACAAATATCAAAATTTATTTAGTTCAGCTAAAATAGCACTTAGAGAAAAACGTATCAATAAACACTTGTATAAGAAAAAATGAAAGGTCTGAGATTCATAATCTAACTTTCCACATTAACAATCTGGAAAAAGAAGAGCAAATCAAACAAAATAAGAAGCAATAAAACAGAAAACAACAAAAAAATAAATGAAACCAAAAGTTGTTTCTTTGAGAGAACAATGAAATTAATATACCTCTAGGCAGAAAAATAAAAAAAAAAGGAGCAAAGATATAAATGACAACACCAGAAATGAAAGGGAAGCTATCTCTACAAATCCTAGATATTTTAAAAAGATAATAGGAAAGTATCGTCATCACTTGTATGCCAATAAGTTTGACAATTTAGTTGAAAAGGGCAAAATCTTTGAAAGACACAGACTACCAACATTCAGTCAAGAAGAAATAGATAACATTTATGACCTTATATCACTTAAATGAATTAATCATAGTTAAAACCCTTCCCACCATGAAAAAACCCAGGCCTAGAGGCCTTCCCTGGTGATTTCTATTAAACATTGAAGGAAGAAATATTACCAATTCTACACAAACTCTTCCAGAAAACAGAAGAGGAGAGGATATCCTCCAACTCATTTTGTGAGATCAGCATTATCCTGATGCCAAAAATCTGACAAAGACATTATAAGAAAAGAAAACAAGAGACCAATATATCCTCCTGGACATGGATGCAAAACTCTTAAATTATTGGCAAATTGAATTCAGCAAAATATGAACAGGATAATACATTATGTACAAATAGGTGTATTATGGGTATGTTTGACATTCAAAAACCAAAATAATTTACTATATAAACAGTCTAAAACATAAAAACTTTATGACCTTTTAAAGAGGATCATATACTAAAAAATCATTTGATAAAATTCAACACCCGTTTATGATAAACTTCTCAGTAAACCAGGAATATTAAGAAACTTCTTCAATTTGACAAAGGATATCTATGAAAACCTAGAGCTAACATCATATTTAAATGTCAAGTACTGAATGCCTTTCCTCTATGATCAAGAACAAGGCAAGGAGTTTTATTTTCATCATTTCTATTCAACATTATTCTGGGGGTTCTCCTAGTGCAATAAAGTCGGAGAAAAAAATGAAAGTCATATAGATTTGCATGGAAGAGGTAAAATTGTCTTAATTTGCAAATAATACTATCAAATTGGAAGAAAATCCTAGGACGTCTGTAGTAGAGTTACTAGAAAGAATAAACAAATTAATAAGGACACAGGATACAAAGTCAATATAAAAAAATCAACTGTATTTCCATTTACTAGTATAAAAATGCCATTTACAATGTTTAATGAGCAATAAATTCCCATAAATATCAATTACCAGGCATGAATCAACAAAATGTGTGCAACAGTTGTACACATTTTCAAAATCTACAAAAGATTAGTCTGTGAAACTAAATAAATGGAGATACATATCAGGGTTTTGGTTGGAAGATTCATTATTGTTAAGATATTGATACTGACCCTGATATCAGTTTCCTCACATTAAACCCAGCATATATGGCGTTAAAACCAAAACACTCGTTCTCTGCTTACTCCCTGGCTTCCTGGCTCCAGAATCCACTATCCTCCATGGAGACAGACACCACCAAGGACAAGCACCTGGATTATCTCCTCCCCACAAAGACATACAGGCTGATGGGGAAGCTGCTGACCAGCAAGGTCACAGCTACCTCCTCTCTGAAAGTAGTCTCAAGGCCAAAGACAGGCTCGTGGGAAAGCTCTGAGCAGCAAGGCCATATGCTCCGCCTCCCCTACCTAAAACCCCAAATAAAAATCCTTCCTTTTAGCTTTTCAGGGAGTTTGGGATTTCAGCGTTAGCTGCCCTCTCTCCTTGCTCAGCACTGTGCACAAATAAAATTCCTACTTTCTTCCACCACATCCGGTGTCAGAGATTGGCTTGCTGTGCAACGGGTGAGCGAACTCACTTCAGGTTCAGTATCAATATCATTTCTCCTCAGATTTATGGCTTATATATATTTTTTTCAGCAATCTTGATAGAAATTCAATTTTTGTAAAAATTGACAAGATGATTCCAAATTTTATCTGGAAATGTAAATGACCTAAAGTGTCAAAACAATTTTAAAATGCAGAAAAAAATTGCAGGACTTTAACTGATTTCAACACTTAATAAAATACACAGTGATCAAGACCATGCATTATTGAGATAAAGAAAGGTCAAAGAGGAAAGGAGAATTCAGAAACTGACCTACACATATATTGCTTTATTTTATTTCTAGCTCAACAATCTTTTATGTTTCTGTTAGTTTTTCTGTTTTCTGTTTGTGTGTGGGAGTAGGAGTGGAAGTTAGACTGAGTGTTGAGTTTAGCTAATCATTTTGGGGGGACATTTATCTAGATTACCGTATGGTTTTTCTTTATTGTGAACTTTATACATAAATATGTATGTGTGAGTAGACTTCTGATCGTACTCCATTCTCACAGGTCTCATCTCCCAGGCAGACATCGCTAAGGAATTATTTTTGGGACTATGAAGTTCTCATGGAACTTTAGTCACTTGCAGTTTTGAAGGCCAAGTTTCTCAGAAGTTTGGTGTTGTATCACTCGGAAGCATCAGGACAGCAAAGTATTAGATGCCCTGGCGTTGGCATCAGTCAGCTCTGAGAGGGAGTCCTGGTTTTTGGGCTCACTAGAGGTCCGTCCTTGGATGAGGTACTTGATTTTCCTAAGCCTCATCTGAAATTTGAAGTCAAAGCACAGGTCTCACAAGTTTATTTTGAAACTAAATGAGATCATTCAGATAAAGCACAGAAGAAGGTATGTAGTAAATGCTGAATGAACGGTAGTTATGATTACCGTTTTATTGCTTTTACTGCTGCTGCTGAAAAGTACTCCTGCTCCACTGGGCTTTCTAACATTAATGCCCATACCCAGGTCTCTCTATTCTCGCTTCAAACTATATCTATGGAGACGTACCCTGCTTGAGACCGATGGCACACAGAGTCCCTGCTAGCTAGCCTATACAGTACCTTTGCACAAATTTCGAAAACGTACTCCCTCTTGGATGATTAACCCTTAAGACAGTGTTCATGCCTTGGCAAGAAAACTAGATTTGAGCTGGAATTGATTGCCTGGAATTGATGCTCACTTTTAGGGCCTAGTGTCTGTACCAGGTAAGAATTCCATAAACATACAGATGGGGAGGTGGTCACCCTCCTGGCATGAGGAGACAAAACGGGCCAAAAGCAAAGACCTTGTTGCATGCTTATGAAAAAACCAAAAGGATTACTCTCCTTTTTCATTTGAGCACAGGGCTTTTGGCAAAAGAAGGACAAGTTTCTTGTGGGGAACGGTGTTTTGGAAAGTGCGAACTGTCCCAGAAAGAGCCACATTCTCTAACTTCAGCAGGTGGGAAGAGGCCAGGGATTCTTGAGGAAGCACAAATTCCTGACTCCAGGAGCAGGGCTGGGGTGAGGGACAGGAGGAAGGAGGTGGGGAGGGTTCTGAGAGGGAGAGTATGGTAGGATTTCTGCTCTGATTACAGTTCACCAAATTTGAAAAGCAAATAAAAATTAAACATAGTATGTGAAGTTTATTGATGTTCATCTAGATTACAAGTTAATTTTGCATTAGATGTACATAGAACTTGCATCATAAAACAAATCCTAGATTTTCACATTTTATTGTTTCTTGAACAAGATATGTACAAGATATATGCAAAATGTACCTTTTTTACTCAAGAAGTTATTGCTTTGATGTATCTTTCATCCACTGGTATCCCAGAATTAAAAAAAAATAACCCTTCTGGAAAAGATTAAAAAGGCACACAAATACATATTTGATTACTGTTTCCATTAGATACAAAACATATATTAGACCATCTCTATCAAATCCAGACACACAGCAAACCTCAGACCCACGTGTTCAGCCCTTGTCTTTCTCCCCTATCCAGAGAGTGGCTCTGAAGTAGTCCATAACTAGTAGCTCAGGGTGGAATTCTCTCCCCAGACCCATCTCTCCCCAGGAGCCTGAAGTGATACACAGACTACTCTGGATTTTTCAGTTGGATTATGATCTGTCCCAGCCAACTTCACTCTTCACTTTTTTTCCTTCCAAATTAGAAGGAAAATAAAACTGTTGCCTGCCACTCTGATCCTGATACCACTACACAGTATTTTCTTTCCCATTAGTATCTACGTTTACTTCTTGCTACCATGACAACCAACCACTTTTAGCAAAATCCTTGATACCAGGTTTCTCATTTTCAACAGATAATCTGCATTGTGCACTCCCTCTCCCCCCATTTCAGGCCTGAAAACCTTGGTATAATCCAACTCATGCTTCTCTAACAGACAGAATCTACTTCTTTCTATTTTTTAACCTCTTTTGACCAATTTTAAATTTGATTATAATATAGCATCATGTTTTTAAACAAACATAGGGAAAGTGACTCCACTTTTTAATTCTAGAAAAGCCAGATCAGTAGCCTAGGGGTCCTTTCTATTTCTGGAAACAAATATTTCGTGGCTTCTAGAAATTATACAACTATTTTTATATTCCAATAACATGCTGATTTTTAAAACAAGCGCTACGGCTCATTTTTGGATTTTGGTCCACTAGCTAACTCTATTCTTATGCTATGCTGATGTAGAAACAAATCACTTAAAAACGGAATTTAGTTTTGTTCCATATAGGGCAACTTAAACAAGTTTTTCCAAAATTTTACTGAAATTCAACTGCTTTGTTATTTGTAGTTTTATTTCAAGATTCAGACGCTACATACCCTGTCTAATCAGGCACACAAAAACTATCATTAAGGTTGGGGAGTCACTGTCTCCTTCTATTTGACTTATAAGCTAGAATTTCAGTAGTTTTGGTTTCCAAGAAAGCCAACAGTTTATCTTTAACCACAGGGAGAGACAAGCAGAATTTTTCAAGAATGATGTGAGCTCTCAAAGGAAATAGCCTCTTCTGAGAAAATGGTTTATATGGACAAGTGAGATGATTGGATTTTTACAAAGAACTACAAGGCATTTATCATAAAAGAGAAAAAAGCAGAAGCATAAGGAAATTGTAATTTAAGCTTATATAATGAAATATAAAGGACAATGAAGTAACAAACTAAACACACAAAAATGCCAAAAGCATACTCTGTCTAACTAGAATATGTAAACTTCACAATTTTTAATGTTTTCTGAAATTTCATACAACCTTTAAAGGTGTAAAAATATTGTGAATTTTTAAATATCTATTTCATCAGAAAAACATTCTAAAATACTATTTCTGTATAGTTTAGATAGAGATTTAGACTAATTAATGCCTAGATATCTTGATTATTCTTCAAATCAATATTCTAGATGTTTTGCTGCACAGTGCCCAACTGAAGTTTCCAGTTATCATCCGGCGTGGGATATCTGTATGTGGAAATTTCCTGCCCTATGAGATTAGAGGTCCAAAACAGGAAGCAGTGATTTACCACACTTAGTGTTTACTTTGTCTGGTCTGAGGGTCTGCTAGTCTGAGAGATGACCTTCCATACCTGCCAAATCCTCAAACATTAATCACGAAGGACTCGCTGAGAGTAATAAATGTATTTTTGTACCTTCTTTCATTCTAATATATAATATAGTAACTCTCATCAAGCTTACAATTTAGAATGGGCAAAAAGAGTATACATATAAATAAATAAGCATATGATTATGAATTGTGTTAATGAAGCTAATACACACACAAAAAGAATAGAAACAGACAGGGAAGGCTGCTTTGATAAGGTGGTCAGGGAAAACCAGTATGTGGCTATGATGCTTACTCCAGGCCTGAAGAATGAGAGGAGAGAGCCATGGAGAGAACAGGGCAGGAGCTGCCCAGGCAGAAGCCTTAAGAAAAGTCTTGAAATAATCAAGAACGCAAAAGACCCATGCAGTTGGAGCAAAGCGACCAACAGAGAAGTATAGGAAGTGATTTGAGAGAGGAAGGCCATGTTAAGGAGTTTCAACTATTCTAAACACAGTAGGAAGCCCTTGAACATTTCTAAGAGAGCCTACATTTCTCTGACCACACTTTACTTCACCACTAAAAACATAGGTGAATAACTCCTGCAACATATCCCACCTTCCTTAGCAAGCCTGAGCTCCTTTAAGCTGTCTTATTCACCTTTAAATCCAAAGGTCTGATATGGTGCTTGATGTAGAGTGGGATCTCTATTAGATGTTTCTTGAAGGAATGAACGGTTGAATGAACTACCAGATAAATGTCAAGTGTTATCTCTACCACCTACCAGTCTGTCGTCAAGGAAAACCACTTCTGTAGGGAATTTAGCAGACTTTTCATTCTCTGCACCAATGTTACACTCCATCAGTGTGAAGAACAAAGACATCAAAATTTTTATGTATGATGTTTGATATATAAATGTTTAAATTATTGACAACATTTTTACTTCCCAGCTTTATGATCTCAAAACTTTTCTTTATATTGGTCTCACTAGCCAAACTCCTTGCTCAAGGCTCCTTAGTAATTTCCAGAATGCTAATCAGGGCCACAAATAATATTCTAAGCCTGATTACCATATTTTCCTGGGTATTGCAGCTTATAATAATAATTATTAAGTAACAGTTATCACAGTTCAATTCAATTTCTCCTAACAATAATTACAATGAATAAGGTATTTTAAACTTCTTAAACAAGTAATATTTTCTGTGAGACTTTTTGTTTATCCAAATTTTGAATCAAACCACAATGAATTAGCTTTCCCACAATTTTCCCCCAGATTGAAAAGTGGAAAAAAATCTAAATAGTTTACTTGAAATATCAGATGAAATCCTCCTACGAAAGGGCAGCTGAACATGTCTCAACAGGTTACAGGACCTACCTCATGGTGAAGATGTAATAGCAAGTGTTAAATATAATTAAAAACTAAAGTAAAACAAGTAAGAAAAAATGAGCTTGCAGTGAGGATCAGGAAAATCCCATTTTTTATTGCTACCATCTGATCACATTTCCCATGGAGTATGAAAACACGAAATACTTGAGCATCTCACTGTAACGTTAATAAATGATGTTCCAAACTTTGTCTCCTGAGAGGTCATTCAATCTTTAGCACTGAATAGTTTTGCTTTTGTCAAATGAAAGCGGATCGTTAGATGATTAAATGAATGTGTGCGCTTGCACCCGTGTGGGTGGTTTATATGTACTTTGTTTCCAACCTTCCCAGAATCTTTTTACATAACAGAGGCAGAATAAAACACATTGTTGTCCCACTGGACCATCCATAGCACTCAATACAGATACTTCCCTCTTCTAAGAAAGCAAGAGGCTGTGAGACTGATTTGAACTGGGTATTTGACCCTTTGCAGAACAACATATCCCCTCAGGCTCCTCTCTTGTAGTCTGTGCTTGGCTTGTATTTAGCATTTAGCTAGGGCAGGTCTAACCTGCTGAGAATTGGATAGAGAGTGTTGTTTTTTAGAGCCCTGTGGCCGAAGACTGCCTTCAAAATCTTGATTTGGCTTTGACATTGGGACCTTAGAAAAAGGAGCAAATTCCATATCTTTAGTCTTATCATGAATCATTCGATACACTTCCCTTCAGACCTGGTCTTAAAGAAGCCCCGAATTAAAGTCAAAAACAGATGCTTTCCTCACATCTCACTTGACTGCTTACAAAAAGAATTATTTCTCACAAAAGGTTGTTCAGTTGCAATAGATCGATAAATAGAAGCATAAAACATATCTTCGTATTCAACCAAATTTCTAAAATAATTAGCTTGGGGGACTTAAGAACCCTTTAGACACTTTCTATTTGGCTTTAAAGGTCAAGGGAGAAGTATAAGTATATGAAAGACTTTCACATTGTAAGTGGGGGAAGTCTTGTTTTGTGGTGAATTGACACAGAGTTCATCAAAGTTATTGCAAAAAGATGTCACCGTGAAGCTATGCGGAACAACTTCCTGCCTCCTAGATCAACAATATTTATGAGAAGGGAACAAGATTTGCTGCCTGATGAAGACAATAGTGAAGTAAGGCAGTTCACCCAAAAAAGTGCCTGGTTGGAAGGCCAGAGTTGGGAAATCCAGGGGGCAGAGGGGCCATTCGAACAAAAGGAAAATGCATCTTTATACTACGTATTTATTGGCTGTTTCCTCTGAGAGCTTTGGTTGGCTTTTCCAGCAAAACCAGGCACTCTATGTTGGTAAAATGTAAAGAACTGATAATAAAATTGGAAGTTGGATCTAAATATATTTTTCTCTTATTAGTATGTCTAGAGGTTTACTAAGTTGCCTCAAGTCTGATTTCTAACAAACAGAAATTGGTGAGGGCCTCAGTTAACAATACTGACTCCAAAAGAACTTGATTTGTTTCTGATGGTATTTGAAGTTATTATTTTTACCCCAAGGTAAGACAATCATCTAACTCTCTTTCCATTCTTCACCATGTAGAATATATTTTGTCTATAATCTCTTGAAAAACTGTTAGAAGATCTACTTATGAGGAGGGTAGGACAGTAAGATATTGATATATTTATATTTTTATTTAAAAATTGGCCATTAAATGCCTAATACATAGTAGACACAATGCTAAGCACTCCAGATTCAAAGATAAGTTCTTATATAAGAGCATACAGTCTAATGGAGAATTCTGATTGGCCTCATCTAGTAGCTAGGATCAGCGATTGAGGAAATTCACTCAAGCAAACTTAAGAAAAAGCAGGTTTATACTCTAATACTTTCTTATAGTATATACATATACTTTATGCTTTGATCTCTGCCCCCTCTCCTTCCTTTTCTTTCTCTAACCTCTAAGCATAGGCTCTTTCATTTCCCTTCTCCCTACTAAAGTCTTTATCTTCTATGCTTCTTTCCTACCCTCTCAAGGTTTTAGCTGTTATGAGGTTTGCATCCATTTATTCACTCAGCAAACATTTCTTAAATACATACTATGTACAGGTACAGTATATGGGATGTCAAAGAGAAATTACAGAAATGTTAAAGAGAAATTGCAATGGACACATTAAAAATGGCAAGACAGTTATTAATGGAGTTACTGCAGTAGGGAAGAGAACTTCAATACAGAAGTGAACTCAACTCCAATGAAACAAAAGGGAGGAGAGTTTTAAGCACTGGACTGTGCTGTGGAAAAGTACCAAGGGAAGTTAAGGGGGAGGCTGGTTAGTGTGATGAGGACATCTGTGTTTCTAATTGATGCTTCCTGAAGTTAGGCTCCTACCCTCCCACAGAGACTGGGAGACAGGAGTTCTATTTTTCTTGATGATTATATTTCAAAGGGATGGCTCCCATGTCTTTGAGAAAGAAGTCCCTGGGTTGTAAAACTGGCAAGAGGCTGGGAGAAAATTTACATCTCAAAGGGACAGAGAAAGAATTAACAATAGCAAG
Organism: Equus caballus; assembly: GCF_041296265.1. Lineage (NCBI taxonomy): Eukaryota > Metazoa > Chordata > Mammalia > Perissodactyla > Equidae > Equus > Equus caballus. Next base: position 11,720,141 of record NC_091711.1, on the reverse strand, counting down.
TTTTCTAAGGTGAATGCTCTGAGATAATGCAGGTCAGGAGCCTCTAGTAATGAATAAACTTTTCTAAAGTTTAGCCAAGCTGAGGGGAACACTAACTCTGTAATGGTCAGAGACATAGCAGGCCAAAAAGGAGACAAAAATCCTTTCCCTCTGGAAGCTTAGATTTAAGGAGCCTATATTAATGAAAGGATATACAAATACAGTTTAAATAAGAGTATATTTGATTGATTAAGTGCTATTGTGGAAAGCAAAGCTGGGAAGAAGGCAGGGACCACAGCGGATGAGGAGGTAGTTCAGTCTTAAATAGGGGGTCATGGACATCCTCGCTAATATAGTAATCTCTGAGCAAAGTTCTGAGGGGAATAAGAGTAAGGCAAGGATATATTTAAGGGAAGAGAATTCTGGGCAGAAGCAAGGACAAGTATAAAACCTCTGCATCAGGAACATGCTTGGTGGAGTCCTGAGACCAAGGAGGTGGGCAGTGGGAGACGAAGTTGGGGAGACAGCAGGGAGGAGGTGGACCAGATCATGTAGGGACCTTTAGGTCACACCAAAGACTTGACTTTTATTTTGTATGAGAGGGCTACAGAGGAAGGGTAATATCCTTTGACTAACTTTACAAAAGGGTTCCTCTTGTTACTGAATTAATAAAAGTATTGTTGGAAGGAGTAATGCAGAAGCTGGGGATATGCAGGTGGATATATCTAGGGGGCATTTCAAATCTGGAGTTGAAGGAAGTAGTGTGAACTGGGGATTAAAATATGTAAATTTCAATGTGTAGGTGTCATATAAAACCACCTGACTGGATGAAGATACCAACACAACCAGTATAGGCAGAAAAAAAAATTGCTTTAATGAATGAAAACAAGGAGAAAATAGCTAGAGAAGCTGCAAAGGAGGGTCAGTGAGGCAGAGAGAAACCCATGTGAGTGTGGTCTCCTGCAGGACAGGAGGAGAAGGGCTTTCAAGAGAGAGGGCTTCACTACCGGGATAAATCTCTGATTTGTCAAGGAAGATGACAGACACTTCACATCTGCTGAAGCTGGAGACAAATCTTGATTAGAGAGGGTGCAGGGAATTAGAGGATGCTATTACTGTATTTATTATAGAAGACTTTTCCCCAGAAATTTTATAGGACAGTAGCAAGGAGGGGAGATGTGGAGTCAAGAAAAAACTTTTTTTAGATAGAAGAAATGACAGCATATTTGTATGTTGATGGGAATGAGTTATTAGAGGAGAGAAATTAAATTTAGTATCAATTTAGTGATAAATAAAGGGTAAGATAAAGAGGGGAGACTTGCTAGACTAATGTTTTTGAATAAATGAGAGAGCTAGGATCAAGTGCACCGGTGGAGGGGTCAGCCTTAAGTAAGCTTGGTCATTGAGTACACCTGTGGCAAAAGTGGGGAGGCAGAGTATACGGGCTTAGACGTGGGTAGCTGAGTAGACATGGAAGTAGGATGCATGCAAGTACTCCTAGAAACTCCTTCAGCTTCAAGTTGCTACTTAGTTCCTTCCAACTCAGTTTGCCAAGAGAATCTGATCAGGCTAGCTCAAATATTCATACTTGGTATGCCATTGGTCAAAGTCATAGGTCACTTAGCATCCTTTGGATTAGCCACCTTCCTGTCAGTTGAATATCTTGATCAGAAGACCTTGCAAGGAGAACAGAATTATGTGGTCCAAGTTATGAGTCTTTATGCAGCAGGAATTGAGGGAAAATAGTTTCCCTTGGAAGAGTTTATGACGGACAGGTTCTATAAATATGTCTTAGTATGTAAAAGAAGACAGATACAAACACAAATAGAGATAACAAAGTCCTGTGGGCCATGACATAAATCACTATAGGATACAGAGCTTAAACAAACAGGAGAGGAGAAAGTCATAGCGGAATGACATCAAAGCAGAAAAGAGCTGATTCTGGAAAGCTTAGTGGTAATTTTCAGAAAGATATTGCAGGAATAGAAAAACTTGGAGCCATAAAATATAGATACATCACATTCTAAGAATGGCAAGTTGCTCAACACAGCAGATGCATGAGGGGTGGGGTGGGGCAGAGGGAATGAAATAAGTCAATTTAGTGATAAATAAAGAGGGGAGAGTATAAAGAGCTTTAATATCCACGCAAAAGAGTTTTGACTTCACCTTGTGTGTGACAGGTAGCTAATGAAGATCTCTCTGGAATCAGAATGGAGGTTAAATTGTAAGTGAGAGAGACTACAAACTATTTGGAATAGTCCAGGTGAGAAGGGATAAGGATCTATATACTGAAGCGGTAGCAGTGGGGATGAGAGTAGGAATGAAGAACGACATGAGAGACAGCAGGACATAGTTAATGGGTTTCTTGTCAGATAGAGGACAGAGTCTAGACTGACTCCATCTGCAAGAGCTTGAACCACATATATGTGCTTAAAACATGGAGCTTCATAGAATAAACACAGTGACAGGTATCTTAAGTGAAAATGTTCACTTACCAAAAAGAATTCAGGAAAGATCAAAAGTGACCTAAATAAATTATTGTCTAGAATTTAGGCCCTAGACTGAAAAATATAAGAAACCTTGTAAACTCAGACAGTGTTATAAAGCCAATTCTAACTAATTACTTTGATATTAAAACAGGAATTCTCTCATCAATGGGGTAATCCCTCAAAAGCATTTAGTAATAATGATTATACTTAATATTTTGAGCCAATATATGCTTTTTCTCATTCAATTCTTACAATATTTCTCTAGGGTAAGTAATAGTTCTCCATTTTAGAGATGAAAAATCGGAGACAGAGTGGTTAAGAAATTTGTTCAAGCTAATAACTGCTAGAGCTAGGATTTCCTTTCTGACATAGATATTAATAAGACAGAGTTCCAGTATTTGAGTGAGTAGCTGTCTAAAAGGAAGAGATAGGTATATAAATAAAAGAAATTATCTAAGGTCAATGATAAAAGTAAGAGCAAGGTATATACAATAAAGACTCTCAGAGCGAGTGGTTAATAATATCTTAATACGTGAAAAAATTTAGGAAAAGTTTCATGAATCTTGGCCAAAAACGCATCTCTAGCAGAGTATTTCAGGTAGAGGAGAAGTGTGAGAGGAGCCCAGGATATTCAGGAAATTGAGAGAGCACTGGTGTGTAGAGAGCAGGTATCGGCAGCCCAGAGCAGATCAGAGATACTGTAGGGAAGGAAGGTAGACTGCAACTTGTAGTGAGCCTTATTAAGGCCAAGACAGCAGTTCTTGAAGTGTGGTCTTATGAACCCTTAGGGTCCCCAAGAGTCTCTGAGGGCATTCCATGATGTCAAAACAAGTTTTATAATACTAAGGCATATTTGGCAGACATTTTCTTAAAAATGAATAAAGTGAACTTGTCATTGTAAGGTCAAGAACTGACTGTATTTATTTCCAATGATAAAATTCAAGTTTTAGAGAAATTTAGAATTTTGAAAAACTGATATGTGGCACCATGAGCTTGATAGTTTCCCAGTATTTAACATTTTTTATGTTTTGTCATGTACTTCACGTATGAATTTTGCCATGTACCTCAACCAAAACAAGATATCACAACAGATTGAGTGCACAAGCAGATATGAGAATTCAGTTGACCTTTAAGGTAAACATTAAACACTTATTTACAAAAATATTAAGCAATGCCACTCTGTTCACGATCTCTTTTTGTTTTGTAAAATATATTTTTTTCATAAAAATATGTTATTTGTGTTAATATATAATGGAGCTGTTGTTATTTTAAATGAACTAATAAACATTTGTGTCAGTTTTAGTTTCTAATACAGTAGATACACATAGATTTAAACTAAATAAATGAAAGCCTATGGAGGTCACCAATAAATTGAGAGGATGTAAAGGGTTCAGGAGACCAAAAAGTTTGCAATCCACTGTACTAAGTAAGTTGAGAAATTTTATTTTCGGCAACGAGTAGGAAAATAGATTTGTTTTAGAACATGACAGTAAGCAGGCTGGAAATGAGACGACCGCCTTGGTCAAAGTTTAGGGGGTTTTATCTTATAAGTAAACCTTGGAGGAGAGGTTATTTTCTGATTGCAATTACTAAACAGATTTAAATTAGGTACAAAATCTTCCATCCTATACTGTTTCCCACTCTAGCGTAAATGGTTTTTGAAGGCTCTAATATATTCATTATGCTTAAGAAAAAATAGTTAAGGAACAATAAAAGTTCACCGCAGATGCTCGACTGGGAAAAAATGAAGACGGGTGGAAACTGTTCCGACATCTTAAGGGTGTTCGTGTGGAAGCAAGAATTAAACTTCCTGCTCCAGTGAGCATAGTGAGTTCAGTGGCTGGAAGTCGCAGGAAGGCAGACTGCAGGACTTGGTGACAATTAGAGCTGTTGAAAAACAGAGTGAGCTGCCCTATTTGGCTATTAATTCCTTGAAAATAGCTACTATTTATAACACTGACTCTACACAAGCCAGTCTAGTAGGCACTTGACAATGGGATCAATTCATCTTATTCCCACAATAACCCCAAGTGACAGGGATTATTACATCCCTATTTTATAAATTACGAAACAAGCTTAAGAGTTTCATCCCTCACTGAAGGCAACTCAGCAAGTGGAGACAGAGCCAGATTCTAACTCAGCTCCTCTGATTCCCTAGCTGGGTGTTAGCCACCAGCCTTCCCATGAGATATGCACCAGCAGCTGTGAGGACTATAATGACAAATTGGATTAAAAACTCTCGGCAATTCCTTTTAAGCACTAAGACATTTTTAACTATTTGGGGAAGAGATTCATCTATTTATTTTTATATTCTCAAAACTTTTCACAATTCTTGGAGAATAGTTTATTTTCAATAAGTATGTGTTAAATTAATAAATGAAAATTTTATAATTGTAAAATAAAAAGGAATATAAAGCTCCGTTAGAAAAGTTGTTATTTTTAACCACCATAACGATTAAGAGTTATATTTACTACATGTCAATATTACTTGGTTTGACTAAGTTAAAAAAGACTGAAAATCAATAATATTGCTGAAAAACCTTCCACTCAACTATTCTACATAGATATGACCTTGGTTGGACCCAGGAAAAGTGAGTCTTTAAGAGTTTTATTAAATTGTTTTTGTAGTTGAACTGATAGGTCAGGTTTGCAGACTGGAAAAGACATAGCAAGGCTTCTCCTAATGTACTTTTTTCAGAAGTAGAGTCACATGAATAACAAGTTGTTGGCTATTTTCAGCTTCCATGAATATCTCTCAGACAGTTCTTGTGGGGTTAGAGAGGGAGAGAGCTACTAAGTACTTGTAAAATCATGTGGGTTGTCTTTGAATTCTTTACTTTATTGTAGCTATGGTTTATCGTAATAAGACAGTATGATGGAAGAAAAAAATCAAAATAGTAAGAGTCAGGAAAAGTCTGTCCAATTCTTTCTCTACCACAAGCTAGAGTTAAACTGTGGCTACCAAATTAAAGTATAAAATTAAATTTTTAACCTCACTTACACTGTAGAAAAAGGAGACGAACAGAATAGCAGAGACCATTTCTGTCCATTTGTTCCTATCTGCATCATCTGATGCTTGATTCACTGCTAGTCGCTAGGGACGTGCTCCCTCATAACCCGCTTTTCCCAAGCATCATGGCACAACAAGTTGTAAATTTCAGATGTCCAGACATGACCATTGAGATGAAACATAAAAGCATCAAGTTCAGGTCGTCACTTAGTCTTCCCTCTTGGAGTTAAGACCTCTTTAATTCTATATGCAAATTTATGCATACAGCATGCAGATTTTATGGTCTCTAGATTCTCTGACAATATCTGTAGGCTTATTGCATAATGACAACTGTTGGTCTGGGGTTTCACTGAGCAGATTTGGACAATAAAACCTGTGGCCAACATGTTGGCTGCCTGTCTGAAGTAAGGCCAGGTTACCTAGCCCTTTAGTGACAGGTTTCTAAAGTTAGATCTGTCACCTTAAAGCATAAAAAGAACTAATACAACGGTGTGTGTGTGTGTTTTGGTCAAAGATAATTTGGCAAATATATATTTATTTTTTTTAATTTCTGAGAGGGAAAAATTATTTGAAAGAGCACAGTGTCTAGCTGTGCAGAGAAAGATGTATCTGCAATTTAGCAAAATTGAAAACAAACAAGCAAAAAACCAGCAAAGATGTGCATTGTTCATCTTAAAATCCAATTTGGCAGATATTTTTAACTTCAGTGACAAGACTTTCCGAAAGGTCCCAGGAGACAGCTATGCATACAACATTGTAACTTGCAGATAGAAACTAAAGGGAAGTTCTTCCCCTCTGTTGAAAGTTTTGGTGGCAACTATTTTAATTTCTATTAATAAATACATTTGCTGAGGGGCTGGCCCCGTGGCCGAGTGGTTAACTTTGCGTGCTCTGCTGCAGGTGGCCCAGTGTTTCGTTGGTTCGAATCCTAGGCGCGGACATGGCACTGCTCATCAAGCCACGCTGAGGCGGCATCCCGCATGCCACAACTAGAAGGACCCACAATGAAGAATATACAACTATGTACCGAGGGGCTTTCCGGAGAAAAAGGAAAAAAATAAAATTAAAAAAAAAAAAACGCATTTGCTGAGTGGTCTCTCCCGACTTATTTAATAGTCTTATTAGATTGACGGCATGTCAGATCTGTGCCTTATCAACAGTCATTTGTAACAAATTCCGTTTTGCTCAGTGAAAAATGATGGAATAGTTGGGCAAGCATTCAGAGACTGGATCTCTCAAATTTCAGATCACTTGGATTAGAATAGATCCCTCAATGGCTCTTCCTAAATCACTCTGCTGGTCCCTGACCTCTTCCTCACAACACAGCAAATCTCAGTGGATAGCCATCCCTGCTGCCTGTAATGCCCTGCCTCTTCAAGGCCACTCCCTTTCCTACCCTGCTACAGCTCTCTCCCTTGGGTTCCCAGGTGGGGTGTGCTCTTCCCTGGTGCTTCTCAGCCGTAGGCCCACTACAAGTCAAATGAGCACTGACAACATCATGGGGACAACTGGATGCTTATAACATGGGGCACGCAGGTTTGGTGCGAATTGTCCTAACTTAAAACCTGAAGACGACCAGAAGTGCTGCTGAACTTCAGGATATTTCGCCACAGTAAGAAGGTCAATGGAGTTAAAAAAATACCATTTTCTTTTGACGGATTCTAGCTGGGAAGCCAGGCAAAACTGAGGGCAGGCGATTTGGATTCCAGCATCTCATTCTGGATCTTTCAGTCATTCCCCTCCTTTTATCTAGTCCCTTACTGTCTCTCTAAGCACAGGCTCTGGGGAATGTGTCTGGCTGGCATTGAAGACCATTACCACTGTCCTGGAGTCCGCTTTGCCATCCCTGCCACAGAGATCACCTCTCAGTCTTGTAGTTGATACCTTTGGGGCTATAAGCCTCCAAGTCCAGATACTGCCAACACGTTACAATACACACACGTGTAAACTTCAAAGCAGACTCCTGCAAGCTTCGCAGTCCTTTGGAACATAATGCATTCTCACTAGAACATCATCTAAATTTATATATCCTTCAAATTTGTGTATTTAATTTCCAGATGCTCAAATATTGTAAAAACCCCTTACCACCTCCCTTTCCATCTGAACTAAAATACTTAACATTTGTATGATATGTACAGATATACATTGTTCAAAGAACATTGCCTCAATTAGCTAAATAGCATTCGAAAAACTCTCAGAAAGTGTTTTCAGATGGAGAAAATGTGGTTTATCTAGAGCTGCTAAAGATTCATGAAATGATTTGGCATTCAACTTCCTCTCATTCTCAGACAGTACTTCTGCCTTCATAATAGCAATACTGACTTATTGTGTGTGAATGATGTCGCATATCAATAGGCTTCCTCAGAACTTCACAGGGAATGCAATGTGCTGTGCCTTCAGCCCCAAAGACTATTCGGAAATGATTCATATGCGCTTTTACAGTCATCTGGAATAATATGTGTTCGGAAGGCATCCAACTGCTGCCATTTATTTATTCATTTGTTCAGCATGTCCTTATTGAGCATCTACTACACGGCAGGCACGATGACCTGCCAGAAGAAGTTACTGACCATGTAAGAATAATCACTACTGTTTACTGAGAGTTTTAAACACATTATTTCATTTAATCCTAACTTTAATCAAGCAAGGATGGTTTATTAGTCAGACTTCTTCAGAAATAAAGCACCAATATGATACGATATGTATGTATAGAAGTACACACACGTGCAGAGAGAGGATGTGAGGTGTGTGTGTGAAAGGGAAAGAAAAAGGGGGGCAGGAGATTTTAAGGAATTGGCTCACGCGATTGTGGGGGACTGGTAAGTCCAAAATCTTTAGAACAGGCCAGCAGGCTGGAAAGCCAGGGAAGAGTTGATGTCACACTCTTGAGTCTGAAACCTGCCAGCTAGAAACTCAGACAAGGTTTCTGTGTTGCAGTCTTAAGACCAAATTGTTTCTCCTTCAGAAACCTCAGTTATTCCTCTTAAGACCTTCACCTGATTGGATGAGGCCCACCCACATTGTGACAGGTAGTCTGCTTTACTCAAAGTTTCTGAATTGAAATGTTAATTGCATCTAAAAAATATCTTCAAAGCAGCATCTAGACTGATGTTTGACCCAACAACTAAGCACCATACCCCAGCCAAATTGACACACAAAATTAATCATCACAACGGGTATTGCTATTTTTATTTTATACATAGAATCTTGAGGTTCAGAGAGATATTTACTGAGATTCATTCAGATAATAATTGAGAATTTGAGGATTTGGGCCAGTTTTGTCCTAAAGGCAACAAGTTTTCCTCTATATTACGATACATGGTGGTATGCTACAAAATTAAAGATATAATCCCTAAGTTTCAAGTATTTAGAATTGTTTTTGGTGGGGGATGTCAGGTTACAATTTATTCATTTATCCATCCAATGACATTGACTGAGATTCTATTGTAGAAAGGGCACTGTGCTAGGAACATGGGAGAGAACAGTGAACAGACAATGGCCCTGCCCTCTAGAGACGAAAAATACAATAAACAAATAAACATCAGAGCTACCTACATCAAATGCTACAAAGAAAACTGAAACCACTGAGGAGGAGGGGGTGATTCTCTGTGGTGGTGATATTTCAGCAGAGACTCGAATGAAGCGAGAGCATAAACCATGCGGACATCTGGAGAAAAACATGATCTTCAGTTAAAGGGAAAAGCAAGTACAATGGCCCTTAGAAGGACGAATGCTTGGCTTTCTTCAGGACCAATAAGAGAACCAATGTGGCTGGAGCAGAAAGATTCAAGCAGATTTATGGTAACAGATTCAACATAACATGTACAGCGTATGACTGTTCTGAAGGTGGAGGGAATAAGAGAGTGGTTAGTTTAGGAGCACTTAGTAAAGGAAAGACTCTTTAAAAGAGAGTTCTAGCAAGATGCTTGAAATTAGTAAAAAATAAAAAGTAGAAAAGTAGAATGACAGGTAAATTCACTGAATTTGGAGGTATATCAGATCAAAATGAAGAAGCACGGATAAGTGTAGTGGTTTGACTGAGACAGAGAATCTACAAGTTGGAGAAATCACGTTGGTGGTCGGAGGTCTAGGGATCACAGGGGAGAGGAAAGAGGCGAGTGTGTATGCAGGCTGATTGTGTGTACTTAGGCAGGTGTCAAAGAATTTAGCATGAATTGATTAAAGGAAAGTTAATGGGGACCTCAAATGCAGAAGTTGCAATTTTGTATAGAATGAATAGATGGATATTGTAGGTGTTCAAAATGGGAAGCCAATGCTGAAGGAAATATTTGAAGATAATTAATAATAAAAATGAACAATTATGAGTGCTTTCTATATGTTAGGCATATGCGTATGCCATTTCCTTTATTTCTTATGATCACCATTATGATACTATGACAATCATTATGATACTATTATTATATCTTTATTAGAGATGAGGAAGCTGAGATAAAGAGATAATAAATAACTTGTCCAAAGTTACATAGCTAATAAATTGTTGAGCTGGCATTTGAACCCAAGCAACTGGGCTCCAGAGCCCAAGCCTTAACTAATAATGCCTTCCTAAGGAGACTAGAAACACTCTTTACGACATGGCTGAGCAATCTTGATGGCATGTAGTTGGTTCAAAACCATGTGTGTGAAACTAAAGAAAATTTAGCTACATTAAATGGGATGGAGAAAGGTAAAGAAATTTGGATATAAAATATAGCAGTATGCCTGGTTTGCGATGATGGTCTGGACCAATAAAAATGTCTCCATGGACACAATAAAAGAGGATCAACATAATTAACAGAACATGGTGATGGATATGATTTAGAAGGTAAAGGAATGAAAAACTAAGGACAAATCCAATGTTGGAAGCTTACAACTATTAGAAAATTGACAGTGAGAAGAACACAACAGTTTATCATTTACTATATCAAATATAAATCAATTTCGTTTACTCCTCCAAACCCTGTGAGGCTTCTAAAGAATGATTATTTCCACTTTATAAATTATGTAGGTCAAGTATATGCCCTACAGCTTCACTGATAGCAAGTGGCACAACCAAGTTCAAATCTGGTCTGTCTGAGTCCAAGAGCCATGCTCTGTTGTCCTTCATGCTACTTCAATTTTTTGAGAGGTGGGGTCTCAGCGTTTAGAGGATTCTCCAAGTAGTGCCGTAAGATTGCCCAGATAGTTCAGCCAGAGAGGCACTGAGTTCAGGGCTGAAAATGCATATTCAGGACTTATCAGCAAACCACATTAAGTCAATGTGCTTGCCAAAAAAAAGAAAAAGTTCAGGAAGGGAAGAGTTGTGGTCCAGAAATGATGCTGGGGAGAGAAGGATCTAGAGGAAATGGGGAGGAAGGTGGACACAACCGCTGATGGAGAGTGAAGACCGAGAAGCTGTTACTCTGGCATATGAGTTCTTCAGAGCAACAAAATCCAAAACCTAAGCAGTGCAATGACACCTCCACCGCGCAGTTTCAGCTGTGTCCCCTTCATAAGCGAACACCATCTGCCACGGAGGCGGAACAGTGGTGAATTGGAATAGCAGTCCAGACTCATTTTTGAAAACTTGGCAATGACTTTACATGGCAATGTGACTAAAGTTTTCAGGGATGTAAGAGCTTCCTTGTACTAGCCAACTTATTGTACATTCTCAAACAGAAAACAAACAAACAAAAAACTTGCCCAATTCACAAGAGATTTCCTGTGGCTTTATCCTAACAAACAAACTTTCAAAATAATAACCCAGGCTCCAGATAACATTCTCGTAATACTGATTGGTATGATTCCATAATATAACATTAACTAGTGGGTTGTATGGGTGTAGGGATGATGGGGCATTTGGAGGGGAAGGCTTGACTCACAATGTTGGTAGCCACAATATGTTACATGGTACACCAATATCTTTTAAATGGACTAATTTACTTTTTAGCCTTTAATTCTGGCTTCGGAATATTCTATAACAGAATAACCCAAAATAAGTCATGCATTCAAAATGTGAGTGGAATTTCACGAAAACAGTTTGATCTTGTTTCTTAAAGATAAACTCAAAGGAGCTAAGTTATCCATTTATAGCAGCCAGACAGCTGTAAAACAGAGTAAATATTTATTTTCTTACTTTCTCTACTTTTTAGAGTGACAGCCACAAAGTATCTAGGGGACCAAAAGGTAGGGTTATGTGAGGCACACACCCCGGTCAGCGAACAGGCTCACTTAAACCCCTAAAGTACCATTTGAGCAGATGGAAAATTCTGCTTGCCTTAGAAGCTACTCATCCATCCCTGGGGCTTAAGCGTCCTAGGTGCTGCGGCCATCTGCCAGACTTATTTACTACAAATGCTTAAAAAAAAGTGATACTGAAATCTCACAGCTTCCTTAGGACATGGTCAAAGAGCATATGGAATTGGAAATTGAAGCTAAAATTTTACATCCACCACTCCTACCATGGCAGTTTCTGCAATGGAAGAGACAAGAGAAACTGATTAGGCAGGGTGAGTTGCTGACAGAAACTGAAAGTGAGAGAATGGCTCAAGGGTAGAGGGTGAAGGATTCAGGGATGCATTGGAAATGGAAAGCTTAGGAAACAATGACGTTCATTCAGTATTCATGGTGAGAACTTGAGAACTACCCATGAGCAAAGATTCCAGAGAGGTCCGCAAAAGGAAGAGGGAGGAAATGATCATTAATGAAAAAGAAACGCGCATTTCTTAATAGCTTAAGTCCCTATAATACAAGAGTATTAAGAGTGGGATATTCTTGAAGCTGCTCCTGTGAGCACCTCGTGCTATGGTGCCCTGCCGACAGAAGGAGTGTAAATGCCTGCAACATAATTAATTAACCAAGGCTGTCCTTTCAGCCAAGAATGAGATATCTGGTCCATCATGAATAAACAACTTCATAATCATTTTCAGTCTGCTCTTAACAGAGCTAAGAAAACTAATACAAGTCTAACTAGTTTATATTTTCTTTAAAAAGCAATAACGTTTAGTGGTTTTGAAAATAAAATAGAGATTGAAATGAAAATCAAGAAATATTAAAAATAAAAATAAATGCAATTAAAATTGAAAATAAACATTGAAACCCACTACATCTCTAATCTCGTTAAGGAGTTGGGTGGCAAACTATAAAGACGAAACTCTAGCACTTTATTTCCAAGCATTTCTAAAGGAGAGCTGTTGTGTTTTTGCTTCTTTCTTTACTCTAAATATTTTCCTCCAGCAGCTCCCTCTTCTCCTTTCCCCACCTGGAAACTGAAGAATTGGTCATATTACAATGTCAATGCTACTTTACCCTTCTAGTAAGTGTTTCTATTTCTTTCTCTGCATGAGCATTTAAATAATCTCTGCTTTCTGCTTGAAGGTCCTTAAAACATAAACAATTCAGGCTCCCATCTCCATCTGACCACAGCCTTACTGGTTTGAGAAACTCTAACCAGACGAAGGTGGGGAGTGGTACCACCCTTATGGTAGCTCTTTATTTTGTCCAACAATGCGTATATCAGAAGCTCCCTCTGGCACATACTTTCTCAGCTCATCAGCTCCTACTGATGATTGGTCCTCAATTTAACAACAATTCATTTTGGTTGTGTTCCCTTTACTACCAGTCTTACCCTCTACTACAGCAAACAGCCCTTGTAAGGTAGTTTTCCTCTACTACACTGCAATAATTTTAGAGCATCTTATAAGAGTTCCCTTCCTCGTTAAACTCACAGTAGCAACTACAAGTAGCATAGCTTTTTCTGGAAAACAATGGAACAATGGTTGCTGATTTGGGTTGCCTAGGAAAACAGCCTGTGTGGAACTATAAAGCGTGATCAAACCTTCTCACATTTCTCTTTCTTTCTGCGCTTTATCCATATATCCACATGAATTCTTATATGCCCTAAAGATTTTAATAATAAAAATGATCAAATAGAAACAGCTCCTGCATTACATGGAGGATATAAATTTCAATGAAACATAGCCCCTACCCTCAAAGGAGCTTAAAAGCTAGTTGTGAATACACATATGTACACAATTAATAGGAGCAAATAAGGTCATAAGGAAGAAATTATGGAATGTAGAACTAATTCATCTCAGTTGGCCCACTGGGGTATTATGATGGGGGAGTATATTTTTAATATAATACATAATACCTTGGTATCATTTTTGTTTGTTTCTTTGTTTACTGAGGAAGATTCACCCTGAGCTAACATCTGTGCCAATCTTCCTCTATTTTGTATGTTTGTCTGTGGGTTGCCACCACAACATGGCTGCTGATGAGTGGTGTAGGTCTGCACCCAGGAACTGACCCCCAGCTGCCAAAGTGGAGCACCTGTAACTTAACCACTAGGCCAAGGGCCCAGCTCAAAACCTTGGTGTCTTAAACATCAGAAGTCTCTACTATGCAGGAAACAGAGCAGACAAGATGCTGAGGATGCTCTTATATTTTATCCCAATAGCATAACAAATGTTAAAACTCCAATTTTGTTCTGGGGGTCATAATATGCCTGTCATTCCTTATAGCAAATTTCAAACTTGAACATGCAGAGAATTTAGAATCTAGTCAGTATAAACAGAAAAACATAAGCATTATGATCTTAAAAGATAAGGGTAGTATTATTTAAATAACACACTGGGAGTTATACACCCAGATGGGAGAATGAGCACTTCCAAGTAGCAAACAAAGTCAGAAGATTGATTCCAATTCCAATACTTTCATTCAGATTATACCCTTACACGTCTCTTTCAAAGTCATCTTTAGATACTATAGCACGTTATTTTGAAATGTTTTGAGGTGGCCAATTTCCATGCCCTGTGTCCTTCCCTATCTGCACCAGTCTCATCTACCCACTGGCAACAATCTTCATTTCTCTTCCTGGCTTGTGAATCTTGAGAACCCAAACTAGCAGCATATCAGAGCTCCCTTAAATTTCTCTCTAACAATTGGAATTATGTTCTTGCCAACACTTTCCCTGATTCCAGCTTCCCCGGCCTCACAGTAGGTAAAGCTCCAAAAGTTGTTGCTGCTATACTGCTGGACTTCCAGAAACCCTGCCATACAGATGTCTTGCTCCTGTGTCCTATTTCGTGTTAGACTACTCAAAAATTGACAGTGATCCAGAGCAGCGTACAGTTATGTTTGACTTACTTGACCCTTGAAATTTGAGTTTGGATCTTTTCTTTAACGGATGGCTGAGGTAGAGGTGGGGAGGTGGACTTTCTGTATTACGCAGTTAGGCCATACTGGATATGGTACGTTCGGAGTATAATAGACTTATTTAAATCAACAAAATATTTTGACAAATTCTATGAATAACATATGTGACAGATCTTGGTGATGCAGTTTATGGTCCCAAATCTATTTCTATAATATAAAATCTGAATTTCATGTGCTAGTCTGATTCTAAAGGCATTCCCAAAGAGAAATTCACCAAACTATTTATAGTCCCAAAATGATTAAAGATCATTTTAAATTTAGAAATACATTTCCTTTTCTTCCCAAAACATGACTTTATTGTTATCCCAAAGTAAATAAGCAAGCTAAACTCTAGTGACAACTAAATTAGATTTATATTCATTATCTTCATACAGTTTTTTAGAAATTTTTACGTTACAGGATGCTCCACTATACATTTAAAATAGATTTTCTTCCCAAGTTCATTTTGACTGTTGAGGATATCAGAGGTATGAAATCAGTATTTTTTTTCTTTTCTACTGCTCAGAAATTTGCAGAATTAATGAAAATATGAATTAATGTACATATTAATAATTTATTTCCCTAATTTTAGCCGCAGTAGCTCCTTGTTTTACTTTATGAAAATATCAACAAGAAGCAAAGTAGAAACTTTATTTTTCTTTCAA
This sequence comes from Equus caballus, assembly GCF_041296265.1. Classification (NCBI taxonomy): domain Eukaryota; kingdom Metazoa; phylum Chordata; class Mammalia; order Perissodactyla; family Equidae; genus Equus; species Equus caballus. Next base: position 11,704,827 of record NC_091711.1, on the reverse strand, counting down.
AAAGTACATCAAAGTTTCTAAGTTTCCTCCCAAAACTGTGTCGGCTCTAATTCTGTCCTACTTTTTATAGCAGGAGGACAGGTTGGTTTTCCCACCTACTAATTATTAGTCTTGTTTGTGGAGACCGTCAGGGAGAATGCAATCAGAGTTTCTTTGGGTAAAAGTGTGACGATGGCACATGATAGTTGCACAACTATGAGACTTAAAATGTGAGACAAATGTACCATAAAAACAATCTACAGTCTTCCTGCATTTTAATCAATACTCTGATTGGTATGTGCAACCTGCAAATAGTCAACAATTCTCTTTAGCTTGGAAAGATTCAACTGTTGTACAACTCTCTTTAAGAAGTTCATTCTGGCTCTACAGACTGAGGCAGGCTTCTCAGGAAATATGGCTCCATGAGAATAAATACAGCCACTATCAACTTTCAGTATGATGTATTCCACACTGGCAAATGATTTAGTTAGTTCTTTAGCAGGTGTTGAGAAAGAAAATTAAATTACAGCATTAGGAGCCAAATAATCTCTTCCTCAAGCCCCACGGTATGTCCATGATAATAGAAGTCCTACAAATAATTCAGTCTCTATCTGCTGCAATGGCAGCCAGGATTCAATTTAGCAATATTCCAGGGAACTAAGTGAAGTCAGAGCTCCCCTATAGCAGTAAGGGACCAGGCCCTGTGCTGACATCAGAAGATGACTTAATTTCTGCCCAACGTGCACACCTGCTAAGTATCCAGGCAAAGATGATTGCTCTTCAGAGATCTTTGCCAGCAAATCTTTGCCTTGACTGTTTTGCTATGCTTTGCTAGCTCTTTGTTATGGACTTCATTATTCCTGCATCACTTTCTCCAGCTGCATACACAGGACATTTGGTGATGAGTTTGTTTTGAATACGGTTGTATAGATGATAGATGTTTTAAAGGTCAAGATTGCTGAAGATGTGACTGACATGGTAGAGGATTATTATTTGCATCTGTTCCTCTGCCTCTAGCCTAAACAATTTGGGATTGATTGATATGGTCTACACCTATGGGAACATGAAAATTTAGATAGAAAAACACCGAGCTTCTAGAGTCAAGGCTATCTATGATAGTGCAACACAAAGTTTCATAACAGCCACACAAATCATTTGTAGGTCAGCTTGGACACTTCTCTCTTCCAACCAAAATTATTTGAAACTTAGAGAAAACCTGTCTTACCATTAGAGTGCCTCACGCAAGTCCAACAGAACTGACGGAGAGGGAATGTACAAAGCAGGAGAAAAACCAGACACAGATGGCATTTTAAAAGACCTCTCCTGGAGTAAAATATACCTCCTTAGGAGTAAAATTGTTGAAAGCTCTACTGGAAGTATAAACTCTCAGCAATTGTGGAGAGAGACAGACAAGTATTCTTAATTGGCCTAAAAAGAAGCAGCCATTCCAAAATAGACAGTGGCAGAAGCCAGATTACCTGTTACAAACTCGTTTTCATTGCTGAAACCCTATGGAATCTGCCCTTAGCAAGGAAATCAATGAGATCTTTGATAGGTATTAAACCCAAAGGTCACTTTTAATTCATCAGTTTACTTAATGTCTTTAAAGAGATGTTTAACTTTTTTAAAGAGAAGTGGGCTTCTCTCTCTCCTTACATCTTAGTGTTCTCAGGTTTTGACATGTCTGCTCTCACCCTAAAAATTCTGCATAGATTGCAAAGCCTCTAATAGTTTCAATTACTATCTAAATGTTGATGGCACCCTAATCTAAATGTCCAGCAGACAACATTCTCCTGAGTCCAGAATGCTGTCTCAGACTTGTTACGACACAGCTCCATCTAAATGTTTCATATATGCCCATAACTATCATTTTCTTCACCCAGCTCCAGCCTAATCCTTCTTCTGTGGTCTACATCTTGCTAAGTGATGTTTATTCACTCTATCAGCTGCTAAAGATACTGTGGTACATAAGAAAGATGTGGTACCTAACTTCTTTCAGGTTCAAGCCAATGGTGAAGAATAAAACTGAACAATAAATAACAAATATTAGGACTGTTACAAAAGGAAAAGTGTACAAAGCACATAAATGAAGTGCTCAAATTACTGAAGGTGGGAGTGGGTCATCAGTGATTGTCCCTCTTGCTTACTCTCTAATCTAGCCCAAATCATATAATTCACAGCTCCTTATGTATTTAAATCTCCTCATTTCCCTCTAATCTCACTGTCCCCACCTTAGTTCAGGTCATCATCAACTTTTATTTAGATCACGACAAGCAGCTCCTTAACGGGCCTCCTTTCTTACCCTCCTTGCCTTTTTCATGTTTTAGAATGTAATAGAAGCTTGGAAAATGATTTTTATCATTGATATTACTTAGATATATGGAAAAACTATTCTGGCTGTTATTGGAGAACCACCTAAGGCATTTCTGTCACCTGTTTGAAGAACAATTGAGTCTACACCAAATGACCAGCTGTTGACAGAAAGTATGAGAAAGCATCTGTCGTGCAGTGTTAACACAGCAAAGCACAACCTTCGCTGCCACACAAGCAAAAAGGAGAAAGACTCAGCTGGCAGGAAGGCAACTTCACACACCCACAATGTTGTCACCTCTCTGAGTCTAATTAGAAACTTAAATCCGGAATAGCATGAAACAAATTAGATTTTCCTGTCTAAAGATGTCACATTGCCTCATGTTATAATAGCAGCAGCACAGAAGTTAGTTGTGAGATGTATCCAGATAGAGGGAACACCTACAGCTTGCTATATAGAGGAATGCATGGAAGGAGCAGTTGCTCATGTCTGTGTTCTAAATGTCCCCATTAAAGCCAATGGCACTCTTGAATGTTGCTGGTGGAACTCTGTAACTCAGAAGACAGATGGGCAGTAGGCTGCCTGAAGGAGAATCTTTAGTTGCAAGGGGGACCTATCCTTAATTGACCAATGCACGTCATGAGAGAATTCACCACACTGAATCTGGTGTCAATGGATGGAGTGACTCCAGGAACCAGCCCTGATATTAAGAGTGTTAGATTTGATGACCTTAGAAGAAGAAGAGCTGGGCAAAGTCAAGAGTCATGGCAGCACAGATTCCTTTTCCTTCAGTTACTCCTTAAAATTTCCATTCCTCAGGGACACATTTTGTGTACACACTACACAGAGTGGCCCACTCTGAACCCATACCTAGAATCAATTAAACACATACATTCTCTTTCCCAACCCTCTTTGCTAAGCTCCAAACTCATAGATGATAATTGTATCTACTATTTACTCGGTGCCTGCTACACAAGAGTCTCAGTGTGTTAGGTGATTCAATTGATTCAGTATTTATTAGTCCCTGCTACGTTCCAGGCACAGTTCTAGGTACTGCAATACAGAATTAAACAAAAGAGACATAGTTCTTAGTCTCAAAGAGTAGACAATTCATTTGGGAAGATAAACCATAAATAATTATGTGTGATCGTATTTAATCTTCAAAAAAAATTTTATCCTAGTTATTTTAAAGCCATTTTTACTAGGTATGAGCATAAGATTGTAAAATATTAAACAAGTAATTTGCCTAAGGCCATGTAGCTGGTAGGTGGTGAGCAGGGCTTCAAAGGTAAGTTACCTTAGCTTCAAAGACTGCAATTCTAAATAGTGGGTTCTACAGCTTCCACCACAACAAATGATTTCTAGACATCTCCCCTTGAGTGCCCCAAGGATATATCACATCCAACACATGACAGCCTAAACGGATTGTATCTCTTCTGCAGACCTGCCAAACATTTCTCTCTTGATAAATAGCAGCATCATCCGTTCTGGTTTTCGAAGCCGTAAACCTGAGAATTATCATAGATCTCGCTTTCTTTCCCACCTCAATCATGAAATCACTTCTTAAGTTCCACGGATATTTACTGACCTAATCTTCTATGTCCCTTTCTTTCCATTTGTACCACCATTCTTGTGTGTTAAACTTGCTTTCCTTCTCCCCTGGGTGACCACAATGTGGCTTCCTTGTGTCTGTGCCTCCAAACAATCCTCGTTCTCCCCCTAAACAATTATCTACTGTGCTGCCTAAATGAACTTCTCAAAATACAAATTTGGTCATGTCATGCTTCTGTGGGGTCCCCACTCTCTAAAAAAAAAAATCATATTTATTTTCAGAGTCCATCAACCTGTTTAGGAGCTAACATCTGTCTGCCTCAATAGCTCAGCTCCTTCCACTCTTTCATTCACTATTTCAGTCTCTCTGCAGTACTTCTAATTTCCCAGATGCATCCTGTCTCTTCCTACCTCTGTACAGGTATACACTCCGCCCTCTCTGCATGAAGGCAATCTCTTCAATCTTTCTCAAACTAGTATTTATTTGTTCCTCAAAATTCAGCTTAAGAATCAACTCCTTCAGGAAATTTCCTTCTCATCTCACTTCTTAATATTACAGCTCATCCTTTTTGGGTCTTACTTTGCTTTGTGCACATGCGTAATGTGCCTATCTCCAATGTTAAACTGAGCTTCCTGAGGTGAGGCTTAATCAACTTGATTATGAGTCTTGCAGAAGAACAAAGTAGGATGTTGTTCAAAGGATGTGTGATTTGTAGTCAGAAAACCCATTTTGAAGTCCACGCTCTTCCACTTAATAGCTGTGACCTCAACTGTCATTTAATTTCTTATCCTTAGTTTCCTCATCTGTTAAAAAGTAAATGATAAGGCCAGCCCTGATTTCCTAGTAGTTAAAGTTCCACATGCACACTTTAGCAGCCTGGATTCATTTCCTGGTCACAGAACCACATCACCGTCTCCCAGTAGCCAAGCTGTAGCAGCGGCTCACACAGAAGAAATAGAAGGGCCTACAAGTACAATATACAATCATGTACTGGGGCTTTTGGGAGGGGGGAAAAAAAGGTAAATGATAATGATAAGAAATAAATTGTAGAAAGAAGGTGAAATGAGACTTAGCATATGGAAGTATTTTCTTACTTATAAAATGCCATAAATATATTACTATTCCATGACCCTGAGAGCTCTTTGGGAGCAGGCACCATGTTTTGACATCTTTGTGTGATTCTTTCCCCTTCACAGTCAGACCTAGCTAAGTACTGACCTGGTAGAAAGTTAAAATTTGATAAAATACGTGTTCTTGAACTAATAGTGAGAAAAAGTAAGCATTTTGCTTTAAAATTTATATAGAATTTTTTATGAAATTTCCCTGGAAAGGGAAAATGCACTGTGAGATGTGTGGAAACTTAAAAGCTGACCTTAGCACATTAATTAAACTCCTGGAGCATAAAGAGAGTAAGAGAAAGGAAAATAATAAAATTCAGTAAGGTCTACTACAATGTGCTTTTGATGGCCTTTCTGGAGGAGGTATAATTCAAAGGAACAACAATTTGAATTTGAAGACACTCTTCTCAGAGGCCTTCCTAGACAGAGTAGAGAAGTAGGCACTTTGTTTTTTAATTTTGTCTATGAGTCTGAAGGCACTTTCACCACATGGAAAGGCTTCCTCTCATCTGGAGATTACTGGAGTCTTGCTTCCAGGTTTCTTCCTAGAACTGGCATTCCTAAAGATTTCTCATTATGTCTGACTGCCCCTTCCTATTCCCTCAGCTATGGTTCTGTCTTTATAGTATTTTTAGCAAGTTATGATACAAAAGCTATTATATCCATCAACTCAAGCAAAAACATGTGTTAGAAACACAGTACATGCTAGATTTTAAGAAATCCAGTATGGGTAAAATACAGTCCTTTTTTTTTAGGTAGCTCACCACTGTTTTAGGTAACTCAAACCTTGCTTTAGGCAGTACAGACAAATTCTGATATATGGTCTGATAAGTGCATTATAAAACACAAGGCAAAGCATTGTGAGAACTCCAAGGAAAGGGTGGCTCACCACACTGCAGGATTTGAGGAAGGCTCCACAGAGGAAGTAATTTTCAGCTGGATTTTGGACAGTGAGTATAAGTTTGTCAGATAAAGTCTGCAGTGGGCAGGAAGGGAGAGAATATGTGCATTTCAGGCAGAGAGAATTTCATTTTCAAAGGCCTAGAAATATGAAAGGTCACAACATATTTAGAAGGTACTTGGAAAATTAATTATGTTTTAAAAGCTTCTGAACTCAACCAACGATGTCTCCAATGTTAGACTATCAGGCCACTTGAAAGAGTACAATGATGGGAGTTTGAATTATGTGTATAAGGAATGTTTTTCAGCTAGGGAAAACTGCAACATGAATTACTGATTAAACCTGTCCCTCCAGATCGTCTTCCTCATCCATCCCCCCACCTACAGCCCGGAACTTCTCCCCTGTCAATCCATTTTAGCATCACGGTCGATTTTATATTGTAACTGGTTAACATCACGTCTTTCTCTTCCATGTGTACTTTCATCCTCCCTGTCCTCTCGACTGTGCCTAGCACGGGTTTATAAACATACATCAAACTGAACATAAGTGTATCTCATTCAGCTAAACTCTAAGGAACAATAATAAACACATGTATTGGCATTTAATGAAGCACTGATGCTTTATATTTATTAATCAATCATTTCAATACTCAGTGGAGTGGGTATTATCATCATTCTCACTGAATAGTTGACTAAACTGAGACACAGGAAACTCATCTTGTTCCCTGTAAAATAATTAATCGTGTTAAAACACTTTATTATTTTCATTTTTAACTTATACTCTGATGCCAATTTATTCGAAAATAAGCATGCTCTTTTTTTCAAATGTGTGAAACCACTTTGCATTTGTGTATGTGTGTGTGTGTGTTTGCGTGTTTTACAATGAAAATCATTATACTAAATGATTCCTCCAAAGAAGGAAATAAATGCAAAAGTTTTGAAATGATGATCGTACATTACAAATTTCTCCATATTTGTTCTAGGAACTGTGAACCATCTGTACCATGTAAACAGTTCAAGTTGTCTCTGCAGACATACAGCAGAATAGGAGGTACTAAAATCTGCCATTTGTTGTGATCTGTGTACAAAGTTTCTTGGAGTCAGTGACGCAGAAATTTCAGGGCTGCACCTCTCCTGAGAGCCATCTTAAAAGCCATAGGTTCTTACTGCTTCTATTTCTAAAGCATTCTCTATCAGTGTATTACAATTTCATCAATAAGAAGCACCTACTTAAATTTTTTGATTATTTGGGTTCAAAGTAATGCTTACATTGTCACAAAAAAGAGATTAATAGGCATATTAATAGGTTGCAATTCCATCAATATTTTTCAAACTATGAGGGAAATCAAACTTTTTAATTCTAAATGCCTCTACTGAAAAGTAAGCCTATATTAATTATAATTTATGCTCATCTATCTGTTGAAGCAATTTATTTTACAGAATAAATGTAGTTTTTCTTCTAGCAGGATCATATTTTATTAAATTTTTCATTTACTGCCTTATAAATTTTTATTTAAAGTATCCTATAATTCAATATTAGATTTTTTCCTCAGTTATTTAAATAGATGAGATATAACTTTGCTTTCAATGAAATTTATGTACAGTTTTATGGATTCATCATCATTATTCTCCTTAAAGTTAGGTAATATCTACATACTCTTTCAGTAATCGCATGAAGCCCCTATTGGGTAAATCCAGCTAACAGTTTTTATTCAACTTCTACAACTACCTGGGGAACTTCTAAATAAACCTTGTGTTTCTCTTAGGTATGAACTTATTCCCTAGGACTTTGTTGTCTACTGATGGGAAAGAGTAGAGTTAGTGTAGACATCAAACTTGATGAGAATCTACACAAATTTGGTCATCCAAATAGAATTAAATGACACAATTGATTTGTCCCATAGTTTAGGAGCTACTCAAAAGTTAACCAAAATACTCCTAACCTCTAAGTCTTACAGTGTAAAAAAAGCTTATTCACAGGTAGATTAAAGAAACATGGAATCTTAAAGCTGAAATGGACCTTCGAGTCCCCTAGTGTAAAACTACAAGGACTCTATGAAAATTCTCCAGTTGGTAAAGAGCTCTTATTTAACTACTTTCTTTAAGCACAGTTGGTGAAGGAGAACTCATTGCTTCCTGAGATGGTGAATTCCATGTGAAAAGCTCTAACTGTGACAGAGTTCTTTATGTTCCAATCCAATTTACTGTAATTCTAGAGGTAAATTAAGTTATTTGATCCCTTTTTCATTTGGCAGCTATTAATGAATGAGGATACTGATCCTTCCGTACAAAGGTACATAATTGACAACCTCAAAATCCATTTATTGTGAATTCCTTATTTAATAGGAACTCCTTCCTTATCTCAAAATATAATATACCTTATTATAAATAAAGTTCAGGGATCATAGACATATTGGTTTACACTGAATAAAAAAATAAAAATCACATTTAAAATCCTAACACAGTTAGTAAATTAATAAATATAAAAGAGGCATCTCAGATCAATGGAGGGGCAGTTATTTAATGAATGGATTTGGAATATGTAGTTAGCAATCTAGAAAAGATACAGTTTGGTTCTTTACATAACATCATATACCAAATAAATTGAATTTTAACTAAGTACCTAAATATAAACACTAAATTTTAGCCAAACAAGAAAAAAATACTGTGTATTAAACATCTCCAGGGTAAGAAATTTCTTAATCTAGAAGCAAGAGAAGAAATCCCAAAGGAAAGTGTCTACAGATTCAAAGATATAAAAATATAGATTTCTACATGCAAAAAAAAAAAAAAAAGAATTAAAAACCAAACAAAGTAGGGAAAATAGTGGCAGGAAACATGACAGACCTAAGGTTAATCTCTTTATTACATAAAAAAGCTCATAAAATCATCAGGAAAAAATTTTGATCTCAAAAGACAAATGGGCAAATAAACAGATATTTTTCAAGAGAAGAAATACAAATAATAAACAAGCATATGGGAGAATGTTCATTTTTACCAGTAATCAGACACAAATCGAAATAACGACAAAAAACATATTTTCCCATTAGCAATAATGAAACATTATAAAACTTAAGCTGGGCAGAGCCTTTGTTGTACATCAGTGTAATCCTTTTCAATCTATATTTGGCATTATGTACCAAGACAATAAATATATGCATGTCGTGGAATAATAACTTTTTTTTTGAGATTTTCCTAAGGAAATAATCTAAATATGGAGAAAAGTGATATTCAATGAAGCCCATCATAGTATTATTTGTATTAGTTAAAGCAATTTGAAATAATCCTGAATAAACCTGCATTAAAAATAATTATAATTGAGTTAGTTGTATCATGATTCATACTAGGTAAAATGCAACCATTAAAATATAAGAAACGTACCCTCAGAAAATTAAGGATAGATCTACCATATGATCCAGCTATCCCACTGCTGGGTATTTATGCAAAGAATTTGAAAACACAAAGGCATAAAGATACTTGCACCCCTATGTTCACTGCAGCATTATCCACAATAGCCAAGATATGGAAGCAACCTAGGTGCCCATCAAGGGACAAATGGATAAAGAAGATGTGGTATTTATACACGATGGACTACTACTCAGCCATAAGAAATGATGAAATCCGGCCATTTGTGCCAACATGGATGGACCTTGAGGGTATTATGCTGAGTGAAAAAGTCAGAGGGAGAAAGTCCAATACCATATGATCTCAATCATAAGTAGAAGATAAAAACAGTGACAAAAAAACACATAGCAATGGAGATTGGATTAGTCGTTACCATAGAAGGGGGAAGAGGGGAGGGCAAAAGGGGTGATTAGGTTCACATGTGAGGGGATGGACTATAATTAGTTTTTGGGTGGTGAACATGATGTAATGTACACAGAATTCGAAATACAATGTACATCCGAAAATAAACAAATAAATTAATTTAAAAAATATAAGAAACGGTTATAAAAATAAATATTTACTAAGGCCCTATTTTGTGACAAATATTGTTCTAAGTTATTTATATGTATCACTCATTTCATTTAATTTCCTCACAGCAACTCTGAGAGGATAGCCAAATTTTAGAGATGAGAAAACTGAGAAACAGAGTTTAAATGGCTGACTCCAGGTCACACAGTAAAAGAGAAAAGCAGAAATAAGCAATCTGACTCCAAACTTTGAGTTCTTAATCAAAACCATAATATAAAAACTATTTATTAAGGCTGTAACAAGGTTTACTACTTCTGATAAGACATTAAATGATAAAACCAATGCAAAATCAGGCAAAAATCTTGACAATCATATTTTAAAACATAAATTAAAATTATATAGCACAAATTGAAATGCAGTAGGATTTGTATCAGTATGGTACATTGCTGGGTGATTTTACTCCTTGCCTTAAATTTCTAAATCATTCATAACATTTTTATGCTATTGTACAATAACTGAAAAGAAATGTTTGAGTCCTATTTTTATTAAGATGATAAGATAAAGCTAATTGGACTATCCCTTCTATTGAAAACAACTAAAATGCTTTAATCATTGTTTTAAAAATCTCTATTAAAGTTAATATGTGACAAGGTAGCAAATCAAAGGGAAGGCAGGCACCAAGTGAGGTAAGCTCATCAATGAAACCACATTTGCTTAGAAAGCATTCGCCAAACTAGCAAAATTGAGTTTTGCTTATGATGGCCTGTTGGAGAGTGGGGACCAGAATCAAACGTAATCACTGGCAAGCTTGGGAGTCCAATAGAAGAGAAAGTTGAACCTCCAAGCTTCTACATACACTTTAGTGAAAGGGCAAACCATGAGTAAACCTTCCCCCACCTCAGCCCAAGAGACTGCATGAAAATTCACCTTGGCTCCAAGCAGAGCAGGACGGAAACAAAGTTCCTCAGATGGTGCTCCACGGATCTCTAGGACAAAATCATATCTTCCATGTACTCCAAAAAACCCCTCACGTTATACACATTGAATTTAATGAAGTCTAGAGAATTAGTACTTTAGGTACTTGTCAGAAGAAAATGCAAATACCCCCTGGGGGAACTTACAGTCACAACTAAGTGCACAAGGAAATGACACTGTCTTCAAGAACAAGTAGAAATGAGGCAGCCAGGGGCCCACCGCTGGCGCAGTGGTTAAGTGTGCACGTTCCGCTTCAGAGACCTGGTTCACCGGTTTGGATCTCCACGGCGGACATGGCACTGCGTGGCAAGCCATGCTGTGGTAGGCATCCCACATATAAAGTAGAGGAAGATGGGCACGGATCTTAGCTCAGGGGCAGCCTTCCTCAGCAAAAAGAGGAGGATTGGCAGCAGTTAGCTCAGGGCTAATCTCCCTCAAAAAAAAAGAAAAAAAAAAAGAAATGAGGGAGCTGAAACAGTCTCAAAAAGATTGCAAGTGTGGGAATTATCAGACAAATTATAGCATATGTATGCTTACTAGATTTCAAGAAGTAAAATACAAATGTGAAAATGTGCAGGAAACATACAAAATGCTATTGCTTTTTTGTGTGTGTGAGAAAGACTGTCCCTGAGCTAACATGTATGACAATCTCCTTCTATTTTATGTGCGATGCTGCCACAGCATGGCTTGATGAGCAGAGCTAGCTCTGCACCCAGGAGCTGAACCCATGGAACCTTGGCTGCTAAAGCGGAGTGTGAGACCTTAACCACTATACCACTGGGCCGGCCCCTATTGCGTATTTTTTTAAAAGTACAATTTCAGAAATAAGGAATACAATAATTAACTAACTCATTCCACAATGGTGCATCCCACACACTGTTCTATTCTCTGAGCATGCAGTATCAAATAAAACAGACAAAAAGCTCTGTCCTTTGCTGCCTCCATTCTCATTCATGGAGAGGGGTCAAAAAGTATGTCAAATTTATGGTATGATGCGTGTTGATAAGAGCTAAGGAGAAAAGAGATGAATGGGCAGTATGTATAATTTTAGTTACAGTATTCAGAGAGGACATCTGTAAAAACGTGACTTTTGAGAAAGGACTTCAGAAATGAGAATGTCAGGCACACAGATAGATAAAAGATCACTCTCAGCAGGAGACCAATGAGTGCACAGTGCTGACCTAAGGACAAGCCTGGCACAACCATGGGACAGGAAGAAAGCCACTGTGCTGGAGTCTCGAGGGCGGGTGAAGAACAAAAGAGAATTCAGTGAGAGAGGGCACACCAGGAACAGGGCTGGGAGGGGGAGATCCTCAAGTGTCTTGATGGTCCTAGTCAGGACTCTGGCTTTATCGTGAGTGAGGAGGATAGCAATTAGAGGGTTTTGAGTTGAAAAGTCATGTGGTCTGATTAATTTATTTATTAACAGTTTTGCCCTGACTGCACTAGGATGGAGATAGAGAATGCAGTTAGGATGGAGGCTTTTTAACATAACCAGGTGATGGATGATGATGGCTTCAGCGAGGGTAGTAGCATTGGGGGTGTTGAGAAGTAGTCAGATTTTGGATATTTTGAAGGTAGAGACCCACAGATAGACTGGTTGTAGGACACTGAGAAAAACAGCAGGGAGGATGATACCAAGCTTTTTATGGAATTATTTACAGAAAAGTTGTTAAAAGTTTAAGCTCATGATTTTTAAAATAATACTCTAAGCAAACTTGAATAGAAAGAATCTCCCTTAACCTGCTAAGTGGTACCTCCACTATAATTAGAGCAAATATCATATTTAACAGTAAATGCTGAGAGCTTTCCTTTTATATGAGGACTAGAAATGAATTCTATTAGCAACATTTCCATTCAGCATTTACCTGGGAGGTCGTCACTAAAGAGTAGGGCAAAAAAGATAAATAAACAGACTAAAGATTGGAAGGAAAAAACAAAACTCTCATTGTTGAGTGATGATATCTGTATTTTGTGATTGCCATCTGTTTTATCAAAAAATGTATGAGTAAATTATCAGAACTTATAAGAGAGATTAGCAGGTTGATTAGTGGCAAGTAAAAATATAAATACCTATTGCTTTTCCTTAAACCATCAACAACTAGTTAGAATACGAAAAATTTTAAAGATACCACTTTAATCAGAAATGCAAAATGCTTATGGCTATATATACAAATATATACAATTCTTCTGTAAATAAAATTATAAAATTTAGTAAAGACATTAAAAAAGACCTAAATAAATAGACAGATATACCATATTCATGACAGGAATATCCAATATTGAAGAACTGTCACCTCTCCCCATATTATTTTATGGTTTCAATGCCATCCCAAATAAAATGCTTACTTTTTTTTTGGCCAAACTTGGCAGGCTTATTCTTTACTGTATAAATAGTGAAAGAGGTCTAAATAACCAAGGAATTCATAAAAAAGAACAACAAACTGGTATGACTTGTACTAACATACATCAAGGCTTATTATAAAAATATAATCATTGGAACAGTGTGCTGATAATCTTGGGGTAGACAGACAAAAGGAAATAACAGGAAGCCAAGAAACTGACCCACACATATAGAGACACAATGTGTGACAGAAATGGCATTGCAGATCAATGGGAAAAGACAGACTTTTCTGTAAATATTCTGGGAAATTATGCATACCTATGGAATAATGTAGTTAAATATTTACTTCTCACTTTAGATAAAAACCAGTTCCATGTGGATTAAAGACCTAAATGTGAATGGCCCATGAGAATTGCAACAGTTATTAAGAGTGGTGCCCATACAAAAATATACCTAAAGAAATCAGCACAGATTGTCTATCATCAATCAAGGGCCCAACAAATTTCTCCAATTTGGATAGGTCAAACTAAACAGTTTTCTAACTGATCTGTTAAAAAAACAATTGAGGAAGGTCCTTATAAGGTTTAGAAAATATGACACAAGGTAAAATGTACCCAAAGGATTCCTGCAAAAAACTTTCAGAACTTGTTTCCAGGACAGACTTACTGAGCATATGCCCATATTCACCCCAGGTATCTTTCTTGTAGATTTGCAATGTAAATCGAAAAAGGCAGACAAAACAAACAGAAGTCTTAGTAGTCAGTCACAAGGTAAGTTTCCACCAAGAATAAGCAATTTCAAATCTGATCAGAAAACCAAAAGACTCCCTTAAATGATCCTACTTTCTGGGATCAAAATAAAATTAGCATTTGGAGCTCAAAGAAAATAAATCAGTGCTGAGCCCCACGGCGAGACTAACTCCACAGAGCCCTGAGTGACAGGCTCCAAGAACCTCTATGGAGCACACTATTTCTGAGTCAAGTCTTTTGAATCGTGCCAGTGAGGAAGTCTTGAGTGGCTCTCAGTGGGACTCCCCAAAATTTCCCCAAGTTTGGTAAACTCTCCAAAGCATCAGCAGACAACCTGTTAATAGAGAAAAGCTAAATTAACCAGAGTCATCGCTGTAAGAGAAAACATCCCCTCAACAACGTCTTAGCAGTAAGTCAGAAGGTGGGAGTCAGAAGAGGGACATCTATAGGATCTTGGGGTCTTGGCACAAGTAGTTTAAGGTGAGGCTTTATAGTGAAGGAATAGATTGGATTGGGCAAAATCTGTGACTTCACAATTCCAGATTAGTAAAGAAAGCAAAGTGATGGTCTTGAATTGTCTTGAGCAGTTGTCTCATAAATTTTTTTGTATAAGTTTTCTGGAGCAAGCAATGCTGCTACTCGTTTGATTTATAGTTTTATCTTTCCCGAGCAAATATTTCCTGGAACAAACAATTAAGTCACATTGACAACACTTAGTCTTAGTTCTTAGTCCTAATAGCTATGTTTGATGCAGCTGGTTGCAGTTCTCATCCCAAATACTAAAAAGAGTATGACACTATTTATGTAATGTTCAAAAGTCAGCAAATAATTCTGCAGTTTAAAGACTCATACACAGGTGGCAGAATTACTTAGAACAATAAAGAACTAAGCAGAACAATAAAGAAACCAGGGTACTGGTTTCCTCTGGGATGAGCAGGAAGGTATTGACCTGAAAGAGATACTTGAAAAGTTTCTAGAGTCCTGACAATATTCAATTTTATGCCCCTGGTGGCAGTTACACTAATATTTGCTTTATAATCATTCTTTAAATTGTACTTATATTTAACCCACTCTGCTGGATGTATGCTATCCTAACAATTTTAAATTAATTAAAATGGATGTTCTAAATTCAAAGTTAAATCCTTCTACTCCACCTGATGGTCTAAATTCCAGGAATATCTCCCATCTCCTTTTCAGTTTTCTGCCTGAATGACCTCGATAATTTCACTTACCTGTCTCATCTTCATTTTATTTTATTTTTATTGCAGTAACATTGGTTTATGACATTATGTAAATTTCAGGTGTACATCATTATATTTTGATTCCTGTGTAGATTATATCATGTTCACCATCCAAAGACTAATTACGATCCATCACCACACAATTGTGCCTAACTACCCCTTTCGCCCTCCTCCCTCCTCCATTCTGCTCTGGTAATCACCAATCCAATCTTTGTTTCTATTTGATTGTTTGTTGGTATTTTTATCTTCTGCTTATGAGTGAGATCATATAGTATTTGACTTTCTCCTTCTTACTTATTTCACTTAGCATAATACCCTCAAGGTCATCCATGTTGTCACAAATGGCTGGATTTCATTGTTTCTTCTGGCTGAGCAGTATTCCATTGTGTACATATATAACATTTTCTTTATCCATTCGTCCCTTGATGGGCTTCCAGGTCTTTGCTATTGTGAATAATGCCGTGATGAACATAGGGGTGTGTATATCTTTACGTGTTCATGTTTTCATTTTCTTTGGATAAATACCCAGCAGTGGAATAGCTGGTAGTTCTATTAATTTTTTGAGGAATCTCCATACTGCTTTCCATAGTGGCTGCACTAATTTGCACTCCCACCAGTAGTGTATGAGAGTTCCCTTCTCTCCACATCCTTTCCAACATTTGTAACAACAAATTTGTTGCCAGTCTTGTTAATCACAGCTATTCTGACGGGAGTGAGGCCATATCTCAGTGTAGTTTTGATTTTCATTTCCCTGATAGTTAATGATGTTGAGCATCCTTTCATGTGCTTGTTGGCCATCTGTATATCTTCTCATCTTCATTTTAAATAAAAAACTGTAAATAATAATTTTACCACTTTTGTAAAGATTCAATGTGTATAGCTTAAATGATACTTGTTTCGTCATTTTCATTGATAATAATGATGGTGGTGATGATATCGCATCTCATTCCTAAGTATCCTTCTCTACATTCTGTACACTGATATACAGAGTTCTGAAAATACTTCTTTCCATCTTCTCACTTATTTTCACTTTTTAATTACCGGAGGTTTCTCCTGTGTCTGACTGGGAGTAATTTACCACTGAGAATTATTATAATTATCCTTTCTTCTACCTTCCTAGCTGCTCCCTTCCAGCTTCCTTTGCTCGTTCCTGCTCATTTCCCAACATCTTGATGTTGAAACATCACAGGACTCAGTATTTGAGCCTCTTCTCTTTTGTATCAAGATTATCTTATCCAGTCTCCTGGCTTTAAATACTGTCTATAAGCTGATAAATTCCAAATTTATGTGTCCATCCTGGACCTTCCATTTGCTAAGCCCCCAAATCTTGGAATTATATTAACTTCTCTCACTTTTTCACATCCCATGTTGGATCCATCAGTCAAGATTTCCATCTCTACCTTCAAACTCTGTCCAGAATCCAGCTGCTTCTCACTGTCTCCACTGCTAGCCCTCTAGTCTCCATCACAGTCTTCTCTCACCTGGATTTTTAAATGGTGACCTAATTGGTCTCTGCTTCCACACTCACTCCATTTCAATTTATTCCTAACACAATAGCCAGATTGATTCTGTGGTAACATGAGTTCACGTCTTTCCTCTGCTCAAAACTCTTCTGAAACTTCTCATTTCACTCAAATTTAAAGCCACAGGTTTTTAAGTCACATATAGTGACCACCTGATTTACAATTCCACCTGCCTACACACACACAGCACTCCCCACCCCCTTCTATGATTCATTTTTCTTCAAGATCTGTTCTTCACCCTCCAACCCCACCTCTCTGACCTCATCTCCTATTAGTTTTCCGTTAGCTCACTCTGCTACAGACACATTGCCCTTTTCTCAACCCCCCAAGCATGTGCACACCTCCTAAATCTCACACTTTCATCTACTTGGACCTCTGATCTTGGATTTGCATATGGCTCACTCCCTCACCTTCTTCAGTCTTTATTCAATTGTTACCTTTTCACCAGAGCTTCTTTGACTACCTGATTTGTAATTGGGACTCTCCCCAACCCACAGTCCCAGCACTTTTTAATCCCCTTTTTCTGATCAAATTTTCTCCATAGACTATACTCACTATACCACATTGTATAATACAATATAATTTACTAGTTTTATAAATGTCTATTTATACACAAACACACACATACATTAAGAGTGCAGGGGTTTTCACTTTTGTTCATTGCTATTTCCTAAGAATACAGGATTACTGCCTAACATGCAGTAGGGCATTCAATAAATGTTTGTTGAAAGAATGAATGGTGGAATGAATGAATATATCTTATCTAACATCTCTCACAGTGTGTGATTTCTCAGTTTTATATGGAAAAATTTTCACAACTATATGGTATGGTCAAGACAAAACTCCTCATATCAAGCATATGTAGTCATGTTATATGGCAGCACGTACATCATCTGCTGTTTGTTTCCCATGTCCTCTTTCTATCAGAGTACCCTAGTTGAACTGGAAGAGGATAGGAAAACATCTGCTGTGCATTCCTCTCATTCAAGTTGAGTTCACATCTTTACAACCCTTAAAATTTTAAATCTGCTGGGCTGGAGCCATGGCCAAGTGGTTAAGTTCACGCACTCTGCTTTGGTGGCCCAGGGTTTCTCTGGTTTGGATCCTGGGTGTGGACATGGCACCAATCATCAAGCCATGCTGAGGTGGTGTCCCACATAGCACAACCAGAGGCACTTGCAACTAGAATATAAAACTGTACTGGGAGGCTTTGGGGAGAAGAAGAAGAAAATAGAAAAAAAAAAGACTGGCAACAGATGTTAGCTCAGGTGCCAATCTTTAATAAAAAGTAATTAAATCTCCTGGATTTGTCCTAATGGCATCATTCATCTTGTGTCATGGGTAGAAGGGGACTATCTGACTGCTTTCAACTGAATTGATACGTTAAACACACTTTCCTTCTTAACAATTATACAACCTTGTGGAAATTGGCCAATTCAGCAACTGGTAAAGAATAAAACAAAGACCACCAGAGCTTTAAAAGCAGCTAGTGTCTTAGTCTGTTCAGGCTGCTATAACAGAATACCATACATCGTGTGGCATACATACAACAGAAATTTGTCCCTCACAGTTTTGGAGGCTAGGAAGTCCAAGATCAGAGCTCCAGCATGGTCAGGTTCTGGTGAAAGCCCTCTTCTGGTTACACACAGCTGACTTCTCTCTGTGTCCTCTTATCATGGAAAGAGTGAGCAAGCTCTCCAGTGGTCTCTTTTAAAAGGGCACTAATCCCATTCATGAGGGTGGAGCCTAATGACCTAATGATCTACCAAAGGCCCACCACCTCCTTATATCATCACATCAGGGATTAGGATTTCAACACATGAATTTAGGAGTAGCAAACATTTAGTCTGTAGCAATAGCTTATTAGCTTCCTGGACAAGGGGAAATTTCAGGAATTTTTTAAGTGTCACAAAGAGTGAGTTCATGCTGGTTATACCAATTGAGAATTGAAAATTTGCACTCCAGATATGACTCAAATGAGTTTATATGTTTGAACACAGTAAATTAAAACAGGTTCCATGATTCATTGTTCAGGAAAGTCTTTATTTAGTTCATTTAGAGTAAGGGTCTGGCATTCCAGACTTTTTCAAAGTTCTTTGTCCTTTATCGGCTTTAGCTGATTTGAACCTTTTAGGATTAAACACAACATAGAATTTTGATAGCCCTAAACAAATGCTATTGTGAGCAAAAAATTCCCCTTTTATACTACCTGTGGCTGAATATCTAATTTTTAGCACTGAGAAAACAAATATTACACTACATATATTATTCCTAGGGTTAAATTTTTTTGCTTTCCATATAGAAGAACAAATGAGTTTCTTCTCTAAAAACATGCATTCAAGTTTTTTGGAGAAGGATAATAACTGTTTATTCATTCACTCTTCAATGTATTCTGTGTGTAGCTGATGCCACGCAATGCCTTTTACCTACTTTTTAACTAGCTGGAATTTCTTCTTATGTCCTCCTTCTCTAGATTACCTTCTTCCATTTGCTAACTTCTTATTACTAATTGAGTTACCCTCTCTGCCTCTCATTTGCTGATTTCTTTCTTGTACCATTTCCTGAACACATCTTTTCTAACAAGTTTATACAGTGAGATTCTTTCAACAAACCCAGTCATATATTCCAGGGGTATAACACATCTTTTATTTAATATAATGATGTAGGGGGAAATATGACTAGCAGGAAGATTAATCTATTCAAATCTATATAGGCTATCGGTCATCACTATCTCTTAACAATTAGAGATTACTGCATTCTTTTATTCATTCAACATTTACTAAGAAATAAATAAGTGCCAAACACTGGGATAAATAAATACTAGGGATGTTCAGATCCACATTTCTTTGCGGACAACTCTGAAGCAAATTATTGCTCCAAATTTCTCATTTGCTGCTTTTGTTCTCCAGAAATGAAGAGCAAGGCTCCTCAGGCAAGATTCCTGGGACTTCTGGCTCTTCCTACTAGAATTTGTTCATTGCCAAGGGTTAATTTTCAGCAATTATGAGTAACTACTAGTGGACCCGAAGATATCTAACATTTATATTTTTAAACAATATATTTGACTTTATTCTACTAATCAGAAAATTAGAGACCTAAATTTATGGATATATCTTAGTCTTGTCGCTCACCTTTAGCCTTGCAGCCCACTGAAATATTATTCCCTGCCACACAAAGTTTTATCCACAGACCTATAACATCAGCATTATCTGAGATTTTGTTAGAAATGTAGAATTTACAGTAATCCCCAGACCTACTGAATCATAATGTGCATTTTCACAAAATCTCCAGGTGATTTGTATGCACATGAAAATTTGAGAAGCTGTTGTAAGTCACTTTGACTTTTTTGAGCCCTTCCTTGTAAGTGATTAAAGTTCTTTCCTCTACATAGCTATATTATTAATTTCAGTGGAAATAAAAACAGAGGAAAAAGAAAGAATTAATATTTAGAGTCTAGAAAGGCCAGTATCATGCCTTGTTAGACACTGTAGCTAAATCAAGGGTTCTAACGGAATGATGGCAAAGATAAGTGGCAAAATCATTTAAAAGTTTTGCCACCTGTTGACATTATTGAAAATGCCTTCAAAGCAATTTGAAATCCTTATACAAGAATAATGTAACCTGCCAGCCAGGAGCCTTTTGAACACTTGTGACTAATCGATGTTCACCCCTCCAGGCATCAAATGCAATTACCGTGCTACTTGGGGTACAATTTAACTTGAGGTTGACATATTGAATGCAGAGAGAATCACAAACAGTGAAGGCACGAAGAAGTTCACTTAGAGGGAGAGCATCTTTCAGTCTGGAGCACACAGGACATGAGGCCTGAATCATACTGCTGATCTGTTGCAGAGTTGAAATAAAGAAACCTGAAACCCTATAATACTATGTTTAAGTATGCGTGATGTGTGAGAAAGTAGCTTACAATAGAATTAGTTCTGGGACTATGCCACAAAAAAAAAGCTAAAGCCTTATTTGCCAATATTTAACCCTAAGAAAAATAATTCCGGGCCTATGTTTCATCAGCTGCAAACTTGGATGCTGGCTCTTCCTACTAGAGTTTGTTAATTGCCCAGGATTGAGGTTTAGTAATTATGAGGACAGTGTGAAGACAGTGTATATGCAAATGCCTTGTGGACAGACAGAAATGGGTTAATCTGACGTCATATTATTCATTAGACTTAGACAAAACTATATATTTTATTTTGAAATTTAACAATATTTTGCAAAATGTCTCATCGTTGTAATAATTATAGCCCACTGTGCAAACGTCAAGCAAATCTATGTTATTTACTCTTTAATTCTCCAGCACTGCATGTACCCACAACAAGGTTTCCTATATTCACCCAAAAGAATGTCTGTACTTCTTTGTTTATGCTTCTTTCAGTTGCCTCAAAACAGAAATAAGATTCTTTATATGACACATAAATCACTTCCACCCACGAATCTCTTTACTTTGGAATCCTTAGGCAAGTGTGATTTAAAGTTCTCAGAGCTCTTTTTTAGAAAAATGAGCAAAGACAATATATATGTAATATTATAGTCATTGCCTCCAAACTATAAAATGAAATTACTGAAGCATAGCCTATTGATGTCATATGGAGACATGTGAAAAGTATGTGATTAGTTATTATGCTTTTAAAGAATATTCTATCAGAATTTCTTTTGTTGCTTTATATGTACATACACACACATATATGTATGTATATATGCATATGAATATAATTATAATAGTTAAAACTTTCTCCTTGCTACCTCTTAGCATCACCTGTACTTAATGTGGGTACTTGTTCAATAACCCAATTCCCTTTTCTCCTGGGCATATAGCTAGAGTTCATTTCATAGACTGTGTTAGGGTTAGAATTGTCCTTTTGAATGAGTTCTCTGCTGAAGAAAGTAGAGTCTCCATCAGCTTGAATTCTTGAGTGACTGTCTGCAGCAGAAATCCCCTCTACTGCCCAAACCACACACATTTACCCTTTCACACATCCACCACACACTCATCGCACCCTCACCCCCGATATACAAACTGCCAATTGGAATTTATGTGGGCAAGAAGGAGACCTCCATCGTGTTCAGCCTCTGAGATTCTGGAGTTTACTTGGTAGTGTAGCTAGCACTACCTTCTCTAATGTAGAATAAGTGGGCATCTGAGGACAAGCATGTGTAAGTCTCAAGAAATTCTTTATTAGTTGTTGTCTCTTACTCCCTCCCCAACACGTACAACTTTTTTTTTTTTAATGTTGGAAGAAGAATGTGAACAAGAAAGAAAGAACAAGGAAGAAATAAGAGTAGAGCTACTACAGGGAAGGGAGATACGTGAGTATAAAGAGGCTTGATCTTGTCCAGTGATAACTAAGGACAGTCTCTATGTCCTGAATCTCAGGAAAGAACAGTTTGATTACTAGACTCTTAATTTAGAGGTTGTCCTCTGTTGCTAATACTCATCTGCTGCTCTCATTCCTACCCTTATCTGTCCAGTCTGGCTAGTTGTTCAGCAAACTCATTTCCCACCACCACATTGCGGTAGGACAACATCCCCATGTGCAGCCTGCACTCCAGAAGGGCTGCTGCTTCGCCCTCTGTACCCTGTTAATGACATTTGTCTTGATTTAGTAATATTTCTGTGTAAATAATTAAAGTTCCATAGCTTTTAATCCTCTTGGACCTGGCTCTCTATCCTCCCTTTGAGACACTTGGTTGCTCTATGCCTCTCAATATGATGAAAAAGTGATTCAAACAATTATTGGGAGCCTGCTAATTTCTGATACTATACTTGGCATTTGGGACATAGGGGAATAAGGCACATCCACCTGTGAGAGGCTCCCAGTATTTTAGAAGAAGCCAGATACAAACACAAATCCCTCCAGTACAATATGATGAGTGCTATAACACACAGGTCTATGAAAACTCAGATAAAGATAAAAAGTGATTCTGACAGAGGAATCAAGAAAAATTACAGGATGGGATAATTGCGCTATACCTTGATAAATGGCTAAGAACTTATAAACCATAGAAGGGAGTGAAAGTATGTCCTGAAACTATGGAAGATCATGAGAAAAGGAATAGAGACAAAAGGCCCAAGGTACACTCTCATCAATAAAGAGTACATATTGCTAGGGGGAGAGGATTTGAGTTTGCTCTGAAAAGGGGTGTATGGCAAGCATGCCTTGGCTGTAATGTTAAGAAAGCTCTGGAAGAACTGGATCCTTGCTACGGTTTTAGAGTCTTTGGCATAGCAAGGTATACAAGGAGGGACAACATAAGAGGGTCAATTAGAAGTTGGTTTCAACAATCCAGTGAGTCATGATAACAGCACAGCCTATAGTAGCGGCAATGGGGTCAGTGAGGAGTATACAGAGAGTATTTATGGTATCGATTGGGCAGGATATGGTTACAACTTAAATATAGAAGAACCAAAGATGGCTAGGTAATCTCTACCCAAGGTAGAAAATTAGGGAATCACTAGCAAAGAGTGGATGAAGCCATGGGAATTGGTCAACTTTCTTTGAGTGGTATGTAGAGTGAAAAGAGGAGGTCAACCAGATGTTCACCAAGCAGTTCACCGTGATAAGAGAAAAACCATCAGTATTCAGTGTCACTGAAGATAAGTGAAAAGAAAGTCCAAAAAAGGGAAAGGATGGACAGCACTGTTTCAAATGTCAAAAGAACAGCTATGATCTATGATAAAGTAGAATTATGCCCAAGGGAAAGTAGATTATTAGTAGATTTTGGAAGAGACTAGAAGATTTCCTTCATACAGTCATATTTTGACAGTTAATTTCAAGATAAAATTGCCAGTTTTTTTGTCTAATGCAGAAAAAAATTTATACCATAAAACTACAAATAGAGTAGGAAGAGCATGGTATACTGAAGACTTAAATCACTCTAACAGTTTACTATCTATGCCCAATGCCAAATCTAAATAAGAAGACAAACATTTCCAAAATGCCTCTTGAATTGTTTCTAAGTAACCTAACTCTCTGCCTTCAAACTTCTGAGACCACAAAAAGTTAAAAGAAATTTTCTGTGTTCTATCATTAATATATTCATTAAATTTCTGAACCATCAAGTTATTTCAACCAGACATCAAGGTAATGCTATGCTGAAGCACACTATAAATACAATGGAACAGAAAAGAATTTAATATCTTTTAAATGTCTAATGGAATAATGGGAAATTCCTGACAATGCATCTCAAGTAACTTGAATTCAAGAGTAAAATATAAATATGAAGGTGATTAATGCAAATTAAGTAATGAATAAGATTTGAGTAAAAGATACAATTTAACAATAGAAAGTGTCTCTAAAAATGAATGTAAATACTCAAGTTACAAGAAATAAGCTTTAGATTATAATGGTAATAATGGTCATTTCTTGACCATTCCAATTTTAAACATGAATTGAAATTGTCTCCCAAGAGCTATTTAAGAGAGTAGGTGTCCCTGACTTAGGAATAGAAAACATGCATTGTAAGCATCTCTAAAGTATTTTCCAATCAGATTTATCAGCTATCTAATATCATAATTTTAAAACAATTTTTTTCTTCCCCTTCCTAAACATTTCTATTTCCAGAATACATTGAACTGCAACTACATGCTTATCCAAAAATAAATAAACTCTAAAAAGAGAAAATGCTCTGTGTTCTTCCCTAAAGAAATTCATAGTCCAGACTATATTTCTAATTCCTCTTCAATTTCTCTGCTTGGATATTCTACCTAAGCCTCAGATTCAGTATATATCAACCTCAATTCCTTTTCCTTAATCTTGTCCATTATCCTGGCTTCCTTAATTCTATTACTGATACTAGGATTAAGTCTTTTTTGACTCCTTCCTCTCTTTCAAGTTCAGACTGGTGACTAAGTCCTACTGAGTCTCAATCTGACCCTCATTTCCTTTTCATATCCTGCATTTATTCAGGTTCTCTTTACCTTTCTTCCAAAATATTATCTTAGTTTCCTAACTTGTCTCATTTGGACTCTCCCTATTCCAATCTATTCTAGACCTTATTGTCAGATTAGTATTATTGAGGCTCAATTCTGACCATATAAATCCTTTATTCAAAATCTCCAAGGGCTCTTCATTGAATACTGAACATACCCAAATATTTTTGCCTGGTATTCAATATTACCCAAATTTATTTTTTCCAATTTTATCCCCATTTTATGCGTCTCAGTTCCCAGTAACAGCAAAATATTGCTTCCTATTTATGCCCTTTATTGCTTCTATTTATTTATTCTATTGATCTGCTCATGTCTTGTGCCAATAATACCCTTCCTGCATATCCATCATTAATCCAAATTCCAGGTAACCAGTTGAAATACTATCTTCTCAGAAAGGCTTTGCCTACTCTCCATCACATCCCACCCTTTTAGAAACCATAAATCTCTTCTCTGAATTCCAATAGCACTTATTTTTCATTTCTAAATTACACTCATCATTTTTACCTTATCTTATAGTTATATGTGCACCTATCTCACCTACAATATTGAAAGCTTCTTTAAGACAGGGCACTTGATTCATCCCTACAATAGTGGATACTTAGTAAGTGTTTCCTTATTAGATATGAATTGATGTGAAAGTAAAATGACTTTTCTTCTCCTTCCTATTTAAAGTGATATATCACTTCAAGCAGCAAAAGTATAATCATGAAGCAAGATGACACCAATATTAGCATATTTATGATTTAGTAGCATTAAGATCTTTGAAAAAATAAATTGGAAAACAATCACAGCATCCCAACTTTTAAAGAGAGAGATTCCTGAGAAGTGAAGTAATGCCTCAAAATCTCAGAGAATTAGACTTGGAAAGTCTTGGAGGTCAAGAGTAATCAAGAGTAATCTGCTGTCTTCAACTTCAAGTTGTTTGACTTCAAATTCTTCCCATTCTACCTATGGTAATCTAATTTCTTCCACAAGAAATTATAAATACCACTTTGCAGTGGTTAGAACAGGGGTAATCAAATAAAGGCCAGAAACTTTATGATACTCTGATAAAACTGAAATTTCTGAGTGGAACCACCCTGCCCAATACTTGAGCAGCATTAGTGGAGCAGGGACTTGAAGATGGTGTCTAGAACAGATAGGAAGGAAGGAGCAGAAACAGGAAAATGTAGCAATAGCATCCAAGGAGGATTTTAGGAATTAAGCGATAAGAATGGGAGGTGGGCAGAAAGATATGGATTGCAGGTAGAGAAAAACTCTGTAAACCAAGAGATGTGGATTCAAATCAAAGCTCTACCAATTACTGGTTGTGGCTGTATGACTCCAAGTTTCCTTAGCCGTAAAGATCCAATAAGGTAAGTATCTGGTACCCTTAAATGAGAGTAGTGATTCCTACTCCAAAGGTTGTTCTGAAGATCAAATGAGACAATTTTCTAGTACAGTAACCATTATATACTTGGTGCTTAATTCAGGGGAAGCTATTATTGTAGAAGACATTTTAGCAGTAATCGAGATCTAGACCTGGGCTGAGATCCTAGTTCTGTCCTCATTAGCTTGTGGTTTTAGAAAAATAGCTAAACTCACCTTAAGTTTAGGTGAAGATTAATCACTTAATCCTGTGAATAATCTCATAAAGATTAAATAAAATAATGCTTATTTCATATACTTATCAATTGTCCCCTGAAAGTTAGATGGAATTGGCTAGAATCCCACGCTATGTCCTGTGAAAAATCCAATACCTTCACCAATATACGTACTAAATTTTTGGTAAGAGGGGAGAGGAAAAAGGATAGGAGAGTAATATTTTAATGTCACTTAAGAAGACATTTATTGAAATTATACTTTTTGTTATCTAATATTCCTCTAAAAAAAAAAAAAGGAATCAGATGTCACCCTGAGCATGTAAATTTTTTTGTGGGTGAATTTCTTCCTTTAGAATAAGTAATATGCTCCATTATTTGGATCAAATGTTTTATGAATTAAAAAAAACTCTATTTATGATCAAACACAGTCCAACTGGGTAAAAATTTTACTTTAATAAACTGATTTCTTTATGTAAAAAATTAAAATGTTGAACCAATAGATGTCAGACACTATCTCCTCTGTTGGAACTGAGGAGGACATAAACCAGAGGGAGGCATTAGTCTTTTGCTTTAAAAGAAACAGCCTAAGAGAAATGCATTATCTTCTGGTGGAAAGAAAGAGAAGCGGTGTTTGTGCTGGCTGTGGGAAGACGGTGAATAAAAATTCTAAACAATCACACACAGGAGCCCTTTGGGTTGAACATATATTCATTCTATGCTTATGACCTATTGAGAGTTTGCTATCTTTATAGGAGAAAGATGGAAACTTCCAAGACTGAGCCATGGTCTAGAAGCTTCATCTATCCCTAGGGGAAGCACGCCAGACTCATGCAAATCTTCTATCCTTAGGCAAAAAAAATGTAAGAACGAAGGGTCGAGGTGTTTGATGCCATTGGTATCATTTTCTTTTTTGATTTCTCAGCCAATAAACAAACTTTTTCATAGTTTCTGGTAATGTTATGCTGGGATTTTAGTTGCTAATACTGGAATTGACTATGAATATATTATAGTTAGCCACAGATGACATTCTACAGCATTTTTCTCTGGGTCCTATGTCTGACTTTACCATTTATGTTCCTTTACCTCTCCTATGGCATTGTCCTCAACTCCATTCTTTGACTTCTAAAAAACAATTGCAACCATAAAATAAAAATCAAAGGCAAACAGAAAAACAAAGAAAAAAATGTTTACTAACATTTCTATGTGACTGAAAGTTTGGAGGAGATGAATATGGTTTTACAGCAGAGGGACAAAAGCATGTTTAAATTGATTAACATCATTTCTTGTCCTTAAGCCACTACAAGATTTAGCAATTCCATATAACTCAATCCTCTTGTCTCTTCTCTTTCATGAAAAAAGCAAAAACATACAGACATAAATCCAATAATGACACTAACAATAATCCTTCCTGTTTCCTAATGGAGAGCAATTTAGCTCTCCATTACCCTGCTGTCAACTCAGGTCTGGGTTTCCCTTCACATGTCCAAAAATTCAGCAGAAGCTTTGAAATGACTACTTTGAAGAACTTGCTTAGCTTCTGAGACCATACAAAGTGTTTCATCTTTTTTATCTATAAGTATCTGAGATAACGGGGAAATGAAGCTAAAGAAGAGATTTTACTTTGTACTGACACTGGTCTAAGAACCACATATATATTAACTAGTTGAATTCCACAATTCTCCTAAAAGATCAGCATTATTATTACTCCCATTTTGCAGACAAAGACACTGACGTATGGAAAGATTAACAAACTTGCCTGATTTTACCTAGCTAGAAGGTGGCAGAGCCTGGAAGAACATATATTTTCTAGTCAGAATAGGCTAGATATTGCTGCTATAAACTAATCAATCAATAAATAAATTCAGAATTTCAGCAAGTTGATACAATAGTTCTTGGTATCAATTTATTTCAAATGCGTATATATTAAATGGAAATAATTTGCAAACAGCATAATCACATTGACATGTAAGCCTGTGTCAGTGAACTTGATTTTAAGAAATCCCAGTTATGTGTAACCACAATTTCCATGTACCTTGTTTACTTACCCATTTGAAAATAACTCTCTTAATTATGTAAAAGTGAAATGATTCTTTGCCTCCTCAACCACAGAGTCACTAGAGTTTGGCGTAGGATCACTACATCAAAGCTAATCTAGCAGAAAAAAGACTGTGCACAGGACTGAAAAAGACCAGAGTTCAAATCCCAGCTGTACCCTTGACTGGGGTAGGGCTTTATGTTAGTTACTGCACTCTTCTGGGCTTCAATTTTCTCATTTACAAAATGAGGATAATGGTACTGTCTTAACAACATTATTGTCAGGAATAAATAAATTAAATAATGTGTGCTAAGTGGCTAGGAAACTTCCTGGTCTTTGGGGCGCAATTGTCCTGGGTTCAAATTCTAGCTCTGATATCGAATGTGTATGTGACATCGGGGAAGTTACTAATTTCCTCACCTTCAAAATGGTAATAATAATACCAACCTGAATCTCATAGGGTTATGGGAAGCTTAGAAATAAAATACAGAAAGCTTATAGTTGAACAGCTGACATACAGCAGGAGCTTAATATATAGTTGATCTTGAATACTTAATACTATAGATTTTTTGCATTTGTAGGAGACAGAGTTCATGATATTTCGAAATCATTTTTTGAGGCATTATCAATTACCCCTGACTTCAATCAGCTTAAACCTCAAATGAAATAATCACACGTTATTCATCTCTTCTTTCAACTCACTTCCCTGACTCGCCAGTGCCTTCTGCATAACATTTTAGTTTCTATTCCTAACGTTTCATGTATCTGCACAGCAGGCTTACTAAGCAGCTCTTAGTCCTTTCTAGATAGGTTCCCTGGACATAAGGAGGACTCAGTTCATTAAGGCATATAGCATGTTAGATGTTGTATAGAAAATTGAGGAAGCCAGTTCCTGCAATCTGACTTCTCAAATTGACTTCGTTATATAATATAGGATTGATTGTTCAGTTTCCTCATCATTTTTTTCTTGCTCAGAGACTCAGATGCCCTACTTCTATTTTTCTCTCCCTTCACATCTCTCTACAGCTGTCTTAATTGGAACAGCTCTGTAGCTTAATTCACACAATGAGTATCTAGTTTATAAAATTTGTCCAAGTGAATAATATAACCTTGCAGTGATTATTTATTGATGTGGGCATTAAACTTCTGCACTCTCAACTGTAGTGGGCTAAGCAACATTTTCCCTTTTATATCCCTTGATATTCTTGTTGAAGGATTTAATTGATACAAGGAGACAAGGACAACACAACAAACC
Source organism: Equus caballus (assembly GCF_041296265.1). Classification (NCBI taxonomy): domain Eukaryota; kingdom Metazoa; phylum Chordata; class Mammalia; order Perissodactyla; family Equidae; genus Equus; species Equus caballus. The sequence goes on along the minus strand of NC_091711.1, from coordinate 11,675,405 downwards.
TCTGGGTCTTAACTGTTACAGCCTAAAGAGAAGGAAGAGAGAAGGACTATACCATACATATAAATCTATGATGCATTTCAGAGTACTAGACTTTCTTTTTAAAACACGTAGTTATTGAATATTTTGTAAAGCTTTACAGGTTTAACTAAAATATGATATGCTTACATGTTATTTGTGTTGGTCATTATAGTTAGCTGCACAGTGATGGTTCATTCATTTGTGCAACAAATATTTTGAAGTAGGAATTAACTAGCCCTGGGTTAACAGAAGAGGCCCTGTGCTCTGAGAGAAGACTGAAAGATGAGAAGAAATTTTCATGGGAGACAGAAGAATTTTTCAACTAGAAGACACATATGGCCAACAATCCTAAGGCTGAGATGAGGCTGGAACGGCAAATGGTAGTTTGAGCCCCTAGGACTTTGTGTTCCATATTTAACAATATTGGGCCTTATATTAAATGAAATGACTTTCAAAATCACACAGTAGAAAGGGATCTAAAGGACCATAAATCTCATAATTTATAACAAAATATGGCTACTAAAGCAAGGTAAGCTCAGTATCCAAAAAGAACACATTAAAACTCACCTAATCTCAATCTGGTGTGTCAGGAAAGGGTCTTCTGAGAAAGTGATGTTAGTCCCAAGACGGGAAGCCTGAGGAAGCAAGGTGAAGAAGTTATGAAGGGTATTTCTGATAGAAAGAAAAACGTGCAATGGCCTGGCCAGAGAGAGAGCTGGATACCTGAGGTCTGCAGTCAGGCAGTGGGCAGTGGTGTGGGGTGGAGAGCAGAAGTCTGGTGACAGCAAGAAGTGAAGTGGGATAGATGAGCAGGGTTTGAACCAAGATGGGCTTTAACCACCATAGGTACTGTGTTAAGTTTATTCTAGCAACAATTAGAATAATGAAGGGGATATCTTCTCTCCTGCCCTCACATTTCTCTTCCTCTTATGGCCAACACAGAGAAGTAAAACCACTGTCATACATTGGATTTACTTCTTCAATATGTATTTCTTATTAAGTACCTGCTCTGTGCTAGGCAGAGTATTGGGCGCTAGAAGAGACAAGCAAGAAAACAGGCAATGTACCCATTCCTGTCTTCCATTTGTTCAATTATTTTTTATTAAGCATCTACTGTGCAATCTGTGCTAGGGATATAACCATGGGAGAAATAGTGATACGGTCTCTGTTCACGCTGAGCTCTAAGAAAAGTGTGTTACTATAGAGAGAGGCTTACTGTGCTTTGGAAGCACGAAAGAGGGACACCTAAAGTGATTTCTCTCACTGTGTACTATCTATGCAAGGGTAGGTAAGAGATAAAAAGTATTGTCAAGAGAGATTTTCAAGAGATGAATAGGAGAAAGAAGGGGAAGCTTTACAAGGACAAGAAGAGAGAAAGACCATGGGGTGTTCAGGAGCTACTATAAAGGATGTCAACTATACAATTGACTCTAGGACGAAACCTGGGAACAACAGAGAAAAAGGCCCCTGTTGAAAAAACTTTTCCTCTCTACTTCACACAAAGAACTAGATTTATTCTTTTGTTAAATATAAAACCAGTCACATTAATGGACATTAGGTTAAACTTGATGGGATCGAGGGACTGGAATAGGAGATATTACTATTTTAATCTTAAATGACTTTATTTCTATACCTCTAATAGAGAGTAAGTTAAAGCCTTATGATAGTTCTGCAGCTGGTAAAGGGAAGCATGATGCAGATAACTATTTTTATTTAAATCAATGTGTTGTATTCACAGAGAATAGAGCAGGATGCTGCAGCTGCAAGAGAGAATTTAAAATTAGAGCAGCTTCAATAGTGCTGTTCACAATTTCATCCAAATTCCCAAGCCTTGCAGGGTTTTTTTTTTTTTTTGCATTTGTGATGTGTGTGCAGATGCATGCACACACATTTAATATTTTCATGGTAAAAAGAGATTAAACTGCTCTAGAGTCTGAAAATAACATTATTTTTCTGTTGGATAATAATCTCTGTCTCTCTCTTTCTACATATGTTCATAGGTTCATAGTCATGTCAAAACTGCTGCCTCAGCTACTGCTTCTACAAACAGCAACACCATTCAATTTCCGGCACCTGAACAGGTACTGTTTGTTCCACATACAACAGAATCATAAAAACTTTCCTCCAGTGTTATCTGACCAAAAATAATTGCTACATTTCAAAGAGCTGCTTATGTAACCCAGATGTCCTAGATTTCTCCAGGTTTCAAGGGTCATCTTTTCCTTTAAAGCCCAAATAAGAATAGTCCAAATCCTCACCCTGCTTGTCCACACGGGTCTGGCTTTTTTTTTTTTTTACTGGATTTCCTTCTTTATACATTTCTGGGAATCTTTACAGACATCCTAGGTCAGATAGATAATAGTATATGACCCTGTTTACTAGGGTATTGTCCAAATCAATGATAATAGCATTGCTTTATATCTGCAGAGCCTTCACAAAGCACTTGCTCATTCATCATCTCATTTAACTTCACATTATCTTGCATACGATGCTACTCAGATGCTAATGACACACAGATTTAATTGTGGCTTGGATCCACATTTTAGGATTCCCAATCCTGTGCTCAGCCACATACCAGATTGTCTCAAGTCTCATGAGGTCGTTACATGAGCTAAAACATGTGAGAAAGCACTGAAAAGGATAAAGGTGTTCCAAATAGATTATTGTTATTTTATTTTGTTGTTATGTTTGACATAGTTAAAGGTATGCCAGGCCAGGCTCTCCCTTCTGTTCTATTCTTTGGATAATGATCAAATTAATCTCTCTGCATGTGCATCTAGTACACTGCCAAGCATACAGGATGCTTTATTCTGAAAATTCTTTTGCTTATAATCCTGGACATTGCATCTTGATAGTGTTTGAAGTTCCTCAGCTCCAGGGAGAACCCATGCAGCTTGACAATCCTGGCTGTGGTACATATTTCTGCAGACTGCCCAGTTCCCTCAGCCAGGCTTTCGGTATCTCTGGGGAGAGCAGACCTGCCATTGGTAAAGTCAGCAAAACAACAAGGCCACTGGTTGATTTTGGAAGTGACAAATGTGTCAGGATTCCCCTGTGGGAAGCTGTAGAAATCTGGCTTGTCCAAACATCCTTGGCAACTGTTACAAAGTCTTTTCAATTGTGGTAAGTGTAGCCTAGCTGAGTAATTCAAAAGGAACTCATGCGTGGCCCAATTTTCAACCAACCCTGCATAAAAACATCCAATAATAACCCCATGGAAGTAAGTAAAATTTGCTCTACAATCTCACAAAGGCCACAATTAGAATTCTTCCTCCCTGCATACTCAGGTGTATGGACTGAATAACCCGGAGAGTAAAGGCACAGCTGCAGGGAACATCAGCAGCTCCTAAAGGGTTCGGATCTGGAAATGAAACTGAAGCGCCCTCCTTCCTTCTGTGTATTCACCTTATGCCAAACAGTTTCTTCTTTAATGATCTTCCTCCCTCCAATTTACCTGCAGTTCTGTACCATAGCCACACATTCCACCCTGATTCTACTCAGGATTGTAGCTTCACTTCCTGCCTTTCTTCAATGATGACCTAAATAATGAAAATTCTGTTCTGAAATATCCTTATTCAGGAAAGATATTTCACTACAGTTTTTGGCTAAGTTCCATTTTACTTAAATGAGGTTAAAAAAAATTACGAAATAAGCCATTATTTATGTGCAGTAGGCTTCTTTATAAATATATGTACAGTATTTAAATGAATAATGTATATATTTATGAATTCTTGGTAAATATTTTATAAATGAGAACTATTACAATTATATTTAGGTTAAGGAAGGAAGGAAAAGAGTAAAACAGAAAAATATTATCCTCCATAAATGAAAATATATAGTTCATAAATCATAACTAAAATGCCTACATTGGTGCTTATAGTATATAATTCTACAACTGTAATTTTCATAATAGTTGCATATACTTTTTAAGATAAAATCTTACTCAATAATCATTTAATTGTACCAGTTGTAAAGGAGAGAGAAACATATATTTTTAATCTGTTTCTAGGAAGGAATAAATACATCAAAAGAGAGATTGCAAAACCACGGTACCTACTTCCCATAGCATATCAAAACCTAGAGTTTTGTGTTTAAAACTACAGCTGGTTTGTAATTCAAGAAAACTTCTCTCACCTTTTACTAGATAGTCAAATATAATCACCATGAAAACCATTATCATCATCAATATGAATTGATTTTCTGTCTTTGTTCTTATGAAAGAAAAATCCATTCTGCTTGAAACACTAAAATGTCCCAAAACCCTGCTATTGAAAGAACAGACCTACATTCTTATGAATTTGAGAAAAAAATCCATAATTAAGAGTAAGATAAAACATAAAAAATGAGCTTACAAGGCTCAGAAGCTAATCAATGAGTCCTAGTTGTACTGTGTATTTGTCAGGTTTGGTTTGCCCCAAATCATTTGAATGCCTTTTGGGTATTTGGAGAATTTCCAACACTGTGAGTCCTATCCTTCTAAAGTGGATCTCAGTACGCATCTTGCCAGGTTCCCTTGCTGCTAGAGCATAGCAGGTGACTTGCGTTCTGCCAATTAGACACACCTGTGTGAGGTGGCTAGAAGGAACAAGAGGAATCCTTATGAGAAAAGTAGGAAAACAAGGAGGAGACATGTGTAGAATCCATCTTTCAATGAGTAATGTGATGAAGGAGTAAGATTCTTTGAGAGCAGCAGTGGTGGAAGTTTGTGGTCTGGACATTATTATCATCATTGGTACAAACCATATTGACTCTGAGAACTATGCTATTTGTACAGGTTGGAGATGACAGTGATTTCTTTTCTCTAACAGTTCAGATGGCATCATTGGGGACTTTTCCTAGCTAGTCTTTGGCTCTTCTAATGAACTTTAATAAATCTCTACCTCATTTTCACATTGACTGATACACTAATCAAACATTTTCTCATCGTATTTGAATACAGTGTCCTCCTAGTTCTGGTCTTCTGGTCTCATTTCTGACCTCCAAGTCCATTGTGTAGAACAATATTAAAGTCTTCATCCATGGGTCAAATGCAACCCATCCTCTTTCATAGTAGTTTGGTGCCCTCTTATCTGCTTGTCTTTCTTTTTCAAAGCATTTATCACCTTTAAGTAAAGTATGTACTTTATTTATTTATTATATTTAATACTTATTGCTTACCTAACCAAATCTTCCACTACAATGTAAGCTCCAATGTAAGTACCAGGGATTGTAGTCTGTTTGGGACATTGATGTATCCTAAGTATCCCCAAAGTGTTAGGCACATACTTGGGGCTCAGTAAATATTTTTGAGGAAATGAATTAAGAAGGAATACATCAATTTTGTGCTTCTAGAGGATCTATGGAGAGATGGGTCCTAATAGCATTATAAATAGAAGTATGCTAGAGCTAGTTTCCTCATTTTTTCCCCCAGATTCCTTGGCCTTTACATGGGCCTAGGAACTTCAATCCCGTGAATCTTACATGTGAATGAAGGAGAGTCCTCTCCTTCCCACTAATATGCCTTGATTAGAGGAAAATACACATCATTAGCCTGCTTTTCTTCCACTAATATGCCTTGATTAGAGGAAAATCCACATCATTAGCCTGCTTTTCTTCTACTACAATACTTTGGTATTATACAGATGTTCTCTTTAATGTCCTCATGTCTACCTACCAATGGTCTATATAAAAATGTCTTATCATTAAAATAGTATTATCAAGTAAGTATTCCAAATAAACACATTACAGAGACAAGTCCACTGTTACAGCAAAATAAGTGGCAGGAAAAAATTTGAAGTGAGTTAGCATCAAAACAACCAGGAAGCATTTACTCAGTAAAATTAATTCAAAGTTGAAAATTATCAAATATTTAAAAATTATGCTCATAAATAAAACAAATGCATTTTGAGGAAGTTTATTAATTTCTCCTCACTCACATCAACAACTGGATCAGGTTTCCTTTCTCTTTCAATACGCAATGGAAAGTACCTTCCAAGGAGTTGGAGAAGACATCTATGAAGTTTTCAAGTACAAAATACTGACAATTAACATAATTTATTTTAGCAAGGATTTCATAAGTTTGAGAGAGGGAAAGAAGAGGAAATGGAAAAGGGGGGAGATATAAATACATTTCTTGAATATCACTATGGGTCAGAAATTGTTCTAGGTACTTTATATATGTTCTTTTACATATGTCATTATACATCATCTTCATTAGAGCTTTAAGAGATAGATGTTATTATTGCTGATTGAGTAAACAGTCTGAGAATTATCTGTGTCCAAGCAGCTCATAAATGGGACACTTACAAAAATCTCACTTTAAAGCTGCCGCTGTTTGAATTGCACTGCACTGACATGCTAAAGATAGGACTAATGGAAAATTGCCATTAGGACCTTTCTTGCCTCTTACTGATGATGAGAAAAATAATCTCTTACATAGACTTGAAAACTCTCAAAGGACTTGGAGAAAACTACTGGCCTGTTTTAGATATGTCACCTATCATGGCAAAAGAGAATTGTGATAAAAAAAGAAGGTTAGTTCTTCAAATCCTAAGAGAATAAAATAGATCAAAAGTTTAAATTTAATTTAAAAACGCATTTTTGTGTGTGTGCCTGGTAATCTAATTTGCATTGTTGCACTTGATTCTTTTATTAACATAAATAGTAAATCAGTTAACATGACAAAGAAGTAAAGAAGAGTGAAAGAATGAGAGAAAGAAGGCACATATCTTTGTTTACTTCATAAATATCATAAACTAGCCCCTAAAATTTCATTTCTTGCTAAACAACTCTTTCCTGGATTTTATGAAGCACTGCTTCTAAACAAAATCTTCATCTGAATTACAAGTTCTTCTTTATGATATTTCCTTTGTAAGTCAAACTAATTTTCACCCCAGAGAGAGTTCCTGTCCCAGCATGACCTAAGTCCCATAATATACTCCTTTGGTCTCAAAGAGACTAATCAAACTGCATCAATTTGTGACACTCAAAATTTGACTTTCAAGAGAAAAAATTATAAATTTGTGTTTGCAAATGTAATTAATATCAATAAAACCACATACTTTGGTACCTTGCCACTGAAACTTTAAGAAATTATTGAAGATGTTATTTAAAAAATATTCTTACATCATAGGATTTTTTTATAAAAATTGTATATTTTAAGAAATACATCATCAAAAGGAGAAATATACTCCATTATAAAAATCTATGGGGTTTAAGAATATTTTGTGCAACAGTTCAACACACTTTTGTCTAAAACAAACCAAATAGCTATTTAAAGAGTATTCAAGCATGGCAGAATTTTTCTGCAATTGACTGAATGAGAGATTGAAATATGCCACTTCTATTTCAGAACCAAAAGCATGACCCAGATATTGATTTTGTTACCAAAGCCTAATAAACTCTTTCTAAACTAACTTTTGACTAATAAAAAGAATTAGAGGTTATTATTTATATCACAAATTAGTGACATATTGACTTTGTTATTAAAAATCAGCCATGAAACAGAGGAACAACTATTGTTTGTTTAGGGGTTTCTTTGAAAAGTTAAAAGAGAGGAGTGATGTCAGCAACCTGGCAGAGTGAGTTGCTCCCTTAGTCTATCCCATTGAAGTTACAACTAAATGGACATTCATTAAACAGCAGAGGATTCCCTGCACAGCACAACAGGACTTCTGAAAGATCCATGCAGCTATACATCTGAAGGTGAGTGGACTCGATCCCTGGGAGGCAGTGGAACTAAGTAAGCACACACCTCTCCATCCCTAGTGGCAGCAAGCCAGCCAGTTCACGGATCCTCACACAGTAGTTGTTCATGACTGTAAGAGGAGGCAGGGACTGCCTTGCCTGCGTGAATGCCAACATGCCACAGTGGCCCCATCCATGGAAATGCTCTACACTGAGTTGTAGTGGCTCAGCCACCAAGTGGGCACCACTCCCTTCAGCACAGTGCAGGTGACAAGGTGCCCCACCTGCTCAGAAGGCACTCCTATCAACAGAACATAGCAGCCAGAGGGATCCACCAAGTGGCAGCACAGCTCACACATAGGCACCCCCACACCCTTAACACAGTCCAGGTGAGAAGGTGACCCACCCATTCAGAAGGTGTCCTGCAGAGCTTAACAGCCCATGTGACCCATCAGTTGGCAGCTCAGCCCTTGAAGGAGCACCCCACCCACTTAGCATGCAGCAGCTCAGCTGGCTCCCTGTCAAGCACAGAGGCTCTGCCTATGGTGCCCAACTAGCTCACCCAGTGCAGAGGCCCTGTGCACATTAGTACAACCTGCAGAGTGGCTGTGGCAGTGAATGCATAGGATCCCTACCCACACAACTTGCAGCACATGGGATGGGATCAGTAAACACAGTTCCTGCTCACCCCCCAGTGGTGGCAGGTGGAATCTGCAAACTGATACTACCACAAATGTGCTGGCAAAGGATCATTGCACCAATACCATGAAGAACTACATTAACACTTCAGAGCAGAAGGAAAATGACAAGTCTCCAGAAACCAATCCTGAACTCACACAAATTTACAATCTAAATGACAGAGAATTCAAAATAGCTGTCATAAAGAAACTCAATGAGTTATAAGAAAACTCAGAAACACAGTTTAATGAGCTCAGGAATAAAATTAATGAAGAAAGGGAATACTTCACCAAAAGAGATTAAACTCTAAAATAAACCAAACAGAAATTCTGGAGATGAAGAATGTGATTAATGAGATAAAAAATAGGGGCCAGCCCTGTGACCCAGCAGTTAAGTTTGCACATTCTGCTTCTTGGCAGCTCAGGGTTTGCCACTTCAGATCCCAGAAGCAGACATAGCACCGCTTGCCAAAAGCCATGGCTGTGGTAGGCATCCCACGTATAAAGTAGAGGAAGATGGGCATGGATGTTAGCTCAGGGACAGCCTTCCTCAGCAAAAAGAAGAGGATTGGCAGTAGTTAGCTCTAGGCTAATCATCCTCAAAAGAGATAACAAATAATCTAGAATCCATAAAAAATAGAGCTGTCATTATAGAGGACAGAATTAGTGATTTAGAGGATAGAAACGTATAAATACTTCAGGTGGAGGAGGAGAGACAATTAAGCTTTTAAAAAAATGAAGGAATTCTTCAAGAAATATCCAATTCAAATAGGAAAAGCAACATACGGATTATAAGTATTCTAGAGGAAGAAGAAAGGGATAAAGGAGCAAACAGCTTGTTCAAAGAGATAATAGCTGAGAACTTCCCAAACCTGGGGAAAAAAACTGGACTTACAACCACATGTAGCCAATAAAACTCCTAATTGCATCCATGCAAAAAGACATTCTCCAAGACATATACTACTAAAACTGGCAAAACTCAATGACAAAGAAAAATATTAAGGGCAGCAAGGCAGAAGAAAATAACCTACAAAGGAACCCCTATCAGGCTTTCAGTATATTTCTTAGCAGAAACCTTACAAGCTAGGAGAGAATGGAATAGTTATATTCAAAATACTGAAAGACAAAACCTCCAGCCAAGAATACTCTGTCCAGTGAAACTATCCTTCAGATATGATGGAGAAATAAAAGCTTTCCCAGATAAACAAAAGCTGAAGAAGTTCATTGCCACTAGGCCTGCCTTACAAGAAAAGTTGAAAGGAAGCCTCCCATCTTAAACTAAAAAGCAAAGGTTTACAAAACCTTGAGCAAGGAGGTAAACAGACAGAATCAGAAAATTACAGCTGTCTATCAGAATAGGTCAGTAAACCCTTAATTATAACACAAAAGACAAAGGGAAGGAAAGCATCAAATATAACTATAACCACTTCAATTTAGTCATAAACTCACAACATAGAAAAGAACAATTCATGACAACAATAACTTAGAAGGGTAAGAGGAGAGGGATGCAACCTACTTATACTAAAGAAATAAGAGGCTATCAGAAAATGGACTATCTCATCTAATAGATTGTTATGCAAACCTCACAGTAACCATTAAACAAACAATCGGAACAGAAACATAAGTGAGAAATAAAGAGAAAACTGAGAAAACAAACATAGAGAACTATCAAACTGAATAGTCTGAAATTCACAAGATGATAAACAAGGGAAATACAGAACAACTGGAAAGCAAGTGATAAAATGGCAGCATTAAACCTTCATATATCAATAAGCACTCTAAATGTAAATGGATTGAATTCTTCAATCAGAAGACACAGAGTGGCTGGATGGATTAAAAGCCAAAACCCAACACTATGCTGCCTCCAGGAAATACATCTCAGCTCTAAAGACAAACACAGGCATACAGTGAAGGGATGGAATACAATACTCCATGCTAATAGCAAACAAAAGAAAGCAGGCATTGCCATACTTATATCAGACAAAGTAGCCTTCAAGATAGAAAAGGCAATGGGACACAAAGAGGGGCAGTATACACGATAAAAGAAACACTCCACCAAAAAGACATAACACTTATAAATATATATGCACCCAACACAGGAGCACCAAAGTACATAAAGCAGCTATTAATAAACCTAAAAGGAGAAATTAACAACAACACAATAAGAGTGGGGTACCTTAACACACCACTTACATCAGTGGATAGATCACTTAGACAGAAAGTCAATAAGGAAATAGTGGAATTAAATGAAAAACTAGACAAGATGGACTTAATAGATATACATAGAACACTCCATCCAAAAACAGTAGAGTAAACATTCTTCTCAAATGGCTGTTCTCAAAGATAAACAATATGTTGGGAAACAAGGTGAGCCTCAATAAATTTAAGAAGATTGAAATCATCTCAAGTAGCTTGTCTGACCACAATGCTATGAAACTAGAAATCAACCACAAGAAAAAGACTAGGAAAGTCACAAATATGTGGAGACTAAACAACATGCCACTGAACAACCACTGGATCAATGAAGAAATCAAAAGAGAAATAAAAAAATACCTAGACACAAATGAAAATGAAAACACAACATACCGACTTTTATGGGATGTGGCAAAAGTGTTCCTAAGAGGGACCTTTATAGCAATACAGACCTACCTCAACAAAGAAGAAAAATCTAGAATAAGTAATCTTAAACTATGCCTTGAAAACAAATAACAAAGAAAGCCCAAAGTCAGCAGAAGGAGGGAAATAATAAAAATTAGAGCAGAAATAAATGACATAGAGACTAAAAAAAAACAATAGAAGGATCAATGAAACTAAGAGCTGGCCCTTTGAGAAGATAAACAAAATTGACAAAATCTTAGCCAGACTCACTAAGAAAAAGACAGAAAAGGATCAGCTAAATAAAATTATAAATGAAAGAGAGAAAATAACAATGGATAGCACAGAAATACAAAGGATCATAAGAGAACATTATGAAAACCTATATGCCAACAAATTTGATAGCCTGGAAGAAATGGATAAATTCTTAGACTCATCCAACCTCCCAAAACTGAATCAAGAAGAAATAGAGACTCTGAATAGACCAATAACGGTAAAGAGCTTGAAACAGTAATCAAAAACCTCCCAAAAAACAAAAATCCAGCACCAGATGGCGTCTCTGGAGAGTTCTACCAAACATTCAAAGAGATTTAATAGCTATCCTTCTCAAACTATTCCAAAAAAGTGAAGAAGACAGAATGTTTCCTAACTCATTCTTTGAGGCCAACATTACTCTGATACCAAAACCAGACAAGTACAACACAAAGAAGGAAAATTACAGGCCAATATCGCTGATGAACATAGATGCAAAAATCCTCCACAAAATATTGGCAAATTGAATACAGCAATACATGAAAAGGATCATAAACTATGATCAAGTGGGATTCTTACCAGGGATGCAGGGATGGTTCAACATCCACAAATCAATCGACATGATACACCACATTAATAAAATAAGCAATAAAAATCACATGATCATCTCAATAGATGCAGAGAAAGCATTTGACAAGATCCAACATCTATTTGTGTTAAAAACTGAGTAAAATGGTTATAGAAGGAAAGTACTTCAACATAGTAAAGGCCATATATGACAAAATCACAGTCAACATCATACTTAATAGTGAAAAACTGAAAGCCATCCCTCTGAGAACAGGAACAAGACAAGGGTGCCCGCTCTCCCCACTCTTATTCAACATAGTACTGGAGGTTATGGTCTGGGCAATAAGGCAACAAAAAGAAATAAAATCATTCAAATTGGAAAGGAAGAAGTAAACTCTCACTGTTTGTGGACAGCATGATTCCATAAGTAGAAAACCCTAAAGAATCCACCAGAAAGCTTTTAGAAATAATCAACAATGACAGCAAAGTTACAGGGTACAAAATCAAATTACAAAAATCAGTTGCATTTTATATACTAATGAGGAACTAGCAGAAAGATAATCCAAGAATACAATCCCGGGGCCAGCCCCGGGGCTGAGTGGTTAAGTTCACACATTCTGCTTTGGCGGCCCAGGGTTTCACTGGTTCGGATCCTGGGCATGTTCCTTGTGCTGCTCATCAAGCCATGCTGAGGTGGCATCCCACACGCCACAGAAGGACCCACAACTAAAATATACAACTATGTACTGGGGGGCTTTGGGGAAAAGAAGGAAAAATTAAATGAAAAATAAATAAAATCTGTAAAAAGAAAAGAGTAAAATCCAATTTACAATCACACAAAAAGAATAAAATTTCTTGGAATAAACTTAACCAAAGAGGTGAATGAGCTATACACTGAAAAATATTAGATATCATTGAAAGAAATCAAAGAAGACATAAAGAAATGGAAAGATATTCCATGACCATGGATTGGAAGAATAAATATAGTTAAAATGTCCATTAATACCTAAAGCAGTCTACAGATCCAAAATGTGGGGGATTGTAATTGGCCAACCTAAAAAACGTCTCTTTGGCATGAGGATTATTTTGGGCTGGTTACTTTTAAAAACTGTAGACATGGGAGAAGCTCTGAAAAGTAGAAGTTACCCTTTATAAAAGACATTTACGTTTGTAAGAGAAATTTCCATCTGTAAAAGTGTCTCACTCTCTGTATCCAGAAGAGGCGGGGATGACCTTATCTCTAAAAACTCTTATCAATGCAGAAGGCAAGAACTTAAATCTGCATAATAACCTTACTCTTGTTTACTGTACTTTTCTGGTAACCTCCCATAACTGACTTCCCCTACTCCCAACATCCTCCTTTGTAGTTGAAGATGGTATTTAAGATGAGAACCTCCACCGTTTTGGTGAGTTGCTCAGTTTTCCTGAGTCTCTCCCACATACACATGTGATACAGCTTTGTTTAATTTTCTCTTGTTATTCTGTCTCACACGAATTTAATTCATTGCCTGGCCAGAAGGACCTAGAGTGGGTAAAGGAAATGTCTTCCTCCCCTAAAAAGGCAATCCCAAACAGAATCCCAATGACATTCTTCATGGAAATAGAACAAAGCATCCGAAAATTTATATGGAACAACAAAAGACCCCAAATAGCCAGGGCAATCCTAATAAAAAAGAACAAAGCTGGACGCATCACAATCCCAGACTTCGAAATATACTACAAAGCTATGGTAATCGAAACAGCGTGGTACTGGCACAAAAACAGACATACAGATCAATGGAACACAATTGAATTCCCGGAAATAAAACCACACATCTATGGACAGCTAATCTTTGACATAGGTGCCAAGACCATACAATGGAGAAAGGAAAGTCTCTTCAACAAATGGTGTTGGGGAAACTGGACAGCCACACGCAAAAGAATGAAAGTAGACCATTATCTTACACCATACACAAAAATTAACTCCAAATTGATTAAAGACTTGAATGTAAGACCTGGAACCATAAAACTCCTAGAAGAAAACATAGGCAGTACACTCTTTGACATGGGACTTAGCAGCATCTTTTCGAATATCACGTCTACTCAGGCAAGGGAAACAAAAGGAAAACTAAACAAATGGGACTACATCAGACTTAAAAGATTCTGCAAGGCAAAGGAAATCATGAACAAAACAAAAAGACAGCCCATCATCTGGGAGAAAATATTTGCAAATCAGATATCCAACAAGGAGGTAATTTCCAAAATATATAAAGAACTCACACAACTCAATGACAAAAAAAACAAACAACCAAAAGGATATGGGCCAAGGATATGAACAAACATGTTTCCAAAGAGTGTATATAGGTGACCAACAGGCACATGAAAAGATGCTCAATATCACTGATTATTAGGGAAATGCAAATCAAAACTAGAATGAGATATCACCTCACACCCATCAGAAGGGCTATAATCAACAAGACAAGAAATAAAAGTGTTGGAGAGGATGTGGAGAAAAGGGAACCCTCCATACACTACTCGTGGGAATGCAAACTGGTGCAGCTACTATGGAAAACAGTATGGAGGTTTCTCAAAAAATTAAAAATAGAAACACCATACGATCCAGCTATCCACTACTGGGTATTTATCCAAAGAACTTGAAATCAAGAATACAAAGATCTGGGGCTGGCCCCGTGGCCGAGTGGTTAAGTTCGCACGCTCTGCTGCAGGCGGCCCAGTGTTTCGTTAGTTCGAATCCTGGGCGCGGACATGGCACTGCTCATCAGACCACGCTGAGGCAGCGTCCCACATGCCACAACTGGAAGAACTCACAACGAAGAATACACAACTATGTACTGGGGGGGCTTTGGGGAGAAAAAGGAAAAAATAAAATCTTTGAAAGAATACAAAGATCTACGCGCCCCTATGTTCACTGCTTCATTTTTCACAATAGCCAAGACATGAAAGCAACCCCAGTTGCTGTCCACTGACGAATGGATAAAGAAGATGTGATATATATATATATATATATATATATATATATATATATGCACATGCATAGACAATAGAATACTATTCAGCCATAAGAAAAGACAAAATCTTCCCATTTGCAGCAACATGGATGGACTTTGAGGGTATTATATTAAGTGAAATAAGCCAGATGGAGAAAGACAAACACCGCATGATTTCACCCATATGTGGAAGATAAACCAACACATAGACAAAGAGAGCAGATTAGTGGTTACCAGAGGGGAAGAGAGTGCGGAAATGGGCGAAAGGGGCAAAGGGACACATATGTATGTTGACGGATTAAAACCAGACTATTGGTGGTGAGTCTATACAGAAATTGATAAATAATAATGCATACTAAATTACACAATGTTATAAACCAATAGGACCTTAATAAAATGTTTTTTAAAAACGCATAAAAGAAAAATAAAATAAACTCATGAGACAAGATATCCCTTTCCCTGATGGTTAATTTCATATTTCATATGATCTTAAGTCCTAACCATCTTCATGAGCTATAAATAGGTCTTTTACCACCACCAGCTTCATTCTAGAGAAACTAAGTTTCTATGTATAATAAATAGGTGAGTTTCAAACATCTATTTGAATATTTGGGAGCTATTCATATATGAATATATTGGTATGGCTGGGTGCACTGACAGCCTAGAGAGGTTGAAGCACTTCCCCAATGTCACACAGCTGGTAAGTAGCCAAATTGGTATTCAAACTCCAGCAGGGTGGTTCCACAGTTTATGTGCTCATCTAGTATATTACATGCCAAGTTCTTGACATGTTATGCATATTAATACCTTGTTTTGTAAATCACAAATATTTTCTCCCAGCTTATTTTTCTTTGAATATCTGTTTTTAATTAACCATTTATTTTAATCATATATATCAACCCACTAATTATAAATGTCATTTAATTATATGTTGGTCTAAAATAGACATATATAATTATATAAATTGATATATATGACTAAATAAAAACATAATGGATGTTCAAAGACAAACATACATAATTTTGTTTCAGGAGTTCTGTACTAAAAGTCATAAAGATTTTCTCCAATATTCTTATCTAATTTTTTTAGCTTCGCTATTTATATTTAGGTCTTTAATCATGTTCTTTTGAATAGTGTGGCATATATTGATTTTTCTATATATACTTTGTAGCCAGCCAGTTTGGGGACTGGTTTATTACTTCTAACAGCTTTCCAGTTGACTAGTTTGGTTTTCTACAGACAATCATTTTATCTGCAATGATAATGGGTGGCCTCATTTCTATTTCATCTTTTATGGCATTATATAGAACTTCCAGCCAAATACTGAATGATTTTAGTGGTAACAGATATCCTTGCCTTGTTGCTGAATGTATTGAAAAATGTTTTTGGTGTTTCAACATTAAGTATGATGCTGTTTGATATTTTTTATCTATTTTAATATGGTGGTTCAATTAGTTGAGCTAAAATAAAATATAACTTTTTTATCCCTTGTAAATACAACCCTTGAATCCCTCTATTTATTCACTTCTATGGATAATTAATTGTGCTCAATAAAGGCAACTTAGTCATCTTGGTGTGAGCCACAGATGGGGAGAAATCTAATCCAAATGCTGGCACCTGTATTTCTTCGTTTCCATTAAAGCACAGACCATCTCTTCTGCTCAACATCATTAGGAGGTACCACCTATTATTGCTGTGCTGTTTTGGTATGGCTTGTAGTCACAATGTCCTCCTTGTCTTGATCCTTGGTCTACTTTTAAAGACTCCACACTAGGGTGAGATGGGGAGTATGCCGCTCTTCCATCAGCCTGGACACCACTATTTTTGAGGCCCCAAGTGGATCTTGTCTTGCTCTGCAATGTTTCTTGTCTCCTGGGTTACACCCTGGGAAGCCAGGCAGAGTAAATTTTGTTCTGTGAATTTCCTAACCTTCTCTGGTATTTCTATCACTGTGTCCCGGGGTTTCAAGAAGAAGAAGAGGCAGGATGCTGGACATTTTTCAAAAACCGCTATGTTGAAAATCTAGATTTATCTCTTCTAAATATTCTTTCCTTCCCAGCAATTGATCAAACTCAACGTCTCTTTCTTTTCCGCCTTTCCTTCCTTCCTTGCTTTCTTTTTTCTTTCTTCCTTTAATGTTAAAGGAGTTTGCTTAATAACCCAAAGAACTGAATCTCTGAAGACAAAATTCCAGCAGGGTTCTTTTAGTCAGAGGAACTTTTCTGACCATCCCACAAGCTTGTGTTGTGGACTATCTTATTTGTGCTGGCCCTGACCACAAGGATGTGTAGGCAAGCACTGAACAGTGGGTGGCATATTGTAAAATGGAGGTGGGGGGGTGGTTCTTATCTCAAAAGAAGACAGGAAGAGCAATAGGTAACACTATATTGCCTAGATTCACACCATAAGCTTCCACTGATTCTGTGGACTCAGTATCTCTTCTTCCTCACTTTATGCAGACTTTGACATGGACTGGCAATTTGTTCCTACTCCTTCCTCCATTCTTTTCTTGATATGTCCAGATCTTTCTAAATAAGATTTGTTCTTCTTATCTCTCTGAAGACAGCATCTTTCGTGTTCAGGTTAGGCCATCTAATCTGTGGCATTTTTCTCTAAGGGTCATCTAGGATTCTCATACTTCATTCTTTGAAAAGCCAAAATTGAACAGAAAAACCAGTCCTTGCACTAGAAGCTGCAGAAACAAAAGTCATGTTGCAGAGTTGTGGTATTCTCCTCTGTCCTCTGACTCTGTTTTTTGTGGTGTCTACTCCATAATGTGCTCTTAGAAAGTTTATTTTCTCTACATATCCAAAGACGCTGTCTCTGTTGGTAAACAAGGCATGCTAAGGATGCACAAATCTTATAGCCCTGATCAGTCTGAACATGGCCTTCAAAAAAAACGAAAATAAAAACACAAGATTTTTTCAGGGCATCAAGGATTTGTTAGCAGGCCCTTTTTGACAGGTTCTGGTGCCTTTAGGAAAATAGAGGGATTCACATTAAAAGATGTAATTAACTATAAATATGTGTTCATTAGCTGTGAAATGGAGTCTCTATGTGTGTTTCCTGAGTTTCAGTAAATCCTTTAAAATTCGCTTTTAAGAAACGTGAATATACATCATACTATTTTGTTCAAAGTACTACAATTGTTCAAATAACCTTTGTAAAATTATTGATTGATGTACATGTCAGAATATTTGCAAGGCAGGGAGAGAGGGCAGAGAGGTGAGCGAGTGAAGAGAGAGTCAGGAATGCTTGTAATAATTATCTTTTCAAAAGAGATGTCTGTGAGGTCCATTTAAAAATGGATGCTGACTATTATTTAATAATGTAAGGTAAATAATAATCAAGTTCAGTAATCATCTCTTGAATTTGTTGATATCCTTCATTCCTAGAAGTTCTCACGAACTTTATAAACAAGGCTGCCCTTCTCCTAATGTTCCTATTGTAATCCTGCTGGAGTCCACCTTTCACACTAATCTCCATGAATATGAATTGGACAAAGTTAAATCAAGAAGAATCATGATGGGGCCAGCCCGGTGGCGCAGCGGTTAAGTGTGCACGTTCTGCTTCAGCAGCCCGGGGTTCACCGGCAGGATCCCGGGTGCGGACATGGCACTGCTTGTCAAGCCATGCTGTAGTAGGCATCCCACATATAAAGTGGAGGAAGATGGGCATGGATGTTAGCTCAGGGCCAGTCTTCGCCAGTGAAAAGAGGAGGATTGGCAGTAGCTAGCTCAGGGCTAATCTTCCTCACTAAAAAAAAAAAAAAGAAAAGAAGAAGAAGAAGAAGAATCGTGAGATTTAGAAATAAAAACATAGGAACACACTCTATGCTGACTATAATGCTATGTTCTCTCTAATTCACCTTGTACAAAAGACTTTTCCTTATCATATTCCACAATGTCTCTTTCCCTAAATCTTGATTTACATGCTCTGATTACTGTAAATACCTTAATTTCCTCAAGCAATTTTGTTCTTTAATTTTATTTCTTAGAGTCTCACTTCCTTGCTTAGTGCAATCTCTGACCCAGACCCAGACTGTAAACAGGGATCTGGAGTAAGAAATGCCACATATCCCTGGAAAATGGGTAAATACTTCTAATTCTTTTCCAGCAAATACTTGTATTGTGCTGTACAGTTTATAGAACACGTTCTTACACTTCTATTTGTCTATTTGTGTGTTTTCTGTCTATTTCCAAGATTGATTGCAAGTGGCCTTATTCACATGTGGCAATATTTTATTTCTCAAAACAACCTTGAGGGTTTGGTATCGCTATATCCATTATTTAGATTAGGAAATTGTTAATTAGATAAATAGAAAAGAAAAATCACACAGGTGCTATGTGGTCAAGTTAGGATTTGAACCCATGAATGTTTCATCACAAAATCCATCCACTTAGTGGGCACCCAATAAATATTTGTTAAATGACTGTACAAATGAATAAGTGCCATTTCCACTATAGAACAATGGAGAGAACAAGTGATGGGATGGAAGAGGGGGATGAATTAAAGAGAAATTCCACACTTGAATGAGACTATGAATGCAGGGAAAAAAAAATAGAAAAGGAAAAAAAAAGTAAGCAGGTGCTTCTGAATTTACTTACTAGCTTCAATTTTTTGCCATAGGCTCCAGATCTTCTTCACCAATTTCACTCTAGACCTGCAAGTTGATAAGGCTGTCACTTCTTTAAACAACTATGAGTAACATATGTTATGGAAAGATAGTTATGATATTGCAATTATTTGGCATTTGTATTGTACTGACATAATACAAATAAATGCTAAGCTACCAGTACATCAGAGTTTTTAAAATATATTCCATCATCTGACAAGCCTTCCTTGAATTACATTACTCTCAGGAAACACATTACTGCTGTTTATGCCATAATTGGACAAAACAGATCTTTCTTTGCAACCGCTGTGAAATAAATATCTAGGCTTTATATCTGTGAGTTTCTGAAGGTTGCACTGTTAGGTAGACCTATTTTAGAAAATGTCACCAGGAACGTTTTTATATAGTCATTAATTTTTAGCATTTCTCAATTATTTTAGTGATCCAAATTTACCATTCTTCATCCCTCATTATAGAACATGTGGTATATCCCATCTTAAGAAATTTTAAGGAGCATCAAATTCTTCCATCCCACAAAGGTTTAGTGGTAATATAGAAAGTATAAAGTAATTTCAAAACTAGCTTTCAAAATACATGGCACTACTTAAGCAAGGGTACATTTCTAATTGGTTCAACAAATATTTGTGAACTAGCTGCTAAGTCCTAGACACTGTGATATGCACCTCAAGTACAAAAACAAATAAAAATAAATCCTGTCCTGTATCTATAAGAAAAGGAGACAGGCATGTCACAATGAAAATGAAGATAACGATAATAAGTAATATATAACTCACATTTTACTTATATTTAATATATAACTAAGCCTAATATATAACTAAATAAAATATATAATAATTAATAGCAACTACTACTTACTGAGAAAATGCTTTGTGTCCGGCACAATGACAATCATCTTAATAAATTATCTAATTTAATCCTGACATTTCTGAAAGTCAGGATATACTATCCACATATTACCAATAATGGAAATGGCACAGAATAGTTTAAGTTCCTTGTTGACGTTGGGTGGTACAATGTAAGGTCTAAGTGTTTGGCCTCTGTAGTTAGAGTGACTGAGTTCAAATCCTTGCTCCAGAATCAGCTTATATCTCAGCTTCTACATCTGTAAAACAGGGATGATAAGAGAACTGGCTTCATAGGGTTAAGTATGAGGAAGAAGTAAGCCATCGCTTGTAATGTGCTTCACGCAGAGTCTCACAGGTAGTAAGGGCTGAGCAAATGCTAGCTGATATTTTTTCTCTAACAAAAGGAATGGAAGTAATTGGGATAAGTGAATGAGGCAAGAATGATAATTACTGCACAGAAGAAAAAGCTGTGAAAAGCTTAGCTGCTTCTTTTCCTTAATAAACCATCAGGTAGTTGGAAGTACCTGATACAAAGACTGGGACAAACTGGATGAGGGAAGCATTTCTTGTTCAGGAAATTGATCAGGGTACTATGTTATAACATTAGCATGTGATTAGATTGTGATTTTTTTATGCCTTCCACATTCAGGCAAGAAGACAGAATTAGCAGTAAGAATGTGGATAGCTGAGAGTCATAAATGAAAAAAGGCCAATTCTATTTTGCCACCTTTTTTTTCTGCCAGATTCATTGGTTTCACTTTTTATTATCAGGAAAACTGCTTGTAGTTGATTTTCTTTTGTTGACTACAAACAGTAGTCATGAGATCAATGATTTCTGACTTATCTTAAGACTACTTATGAACAAATAAAGAGCTTAGTCAGTTGTTTTGTCATTTTTTTTCCATTAAAACAATTGACTAGCAACTGTTTCATGGTCAATAATTCAAAGGTAAAACAAAAACACACCCTTCACTGAATTATCTCAAACAGATGTGGTATTGAAAAGATCGGTTTAATTTTGATCTTCTAGACCGCTGACTCTATGGTGGCAGGAATTTGCTTGAGTAAAGAGTTGCACAGGGGAGTGAACAAGGGTTTTAGATCCATACAGAACTGGGATCAAATGCGGCATCTGATGTTTAGCTACTGTGCGCTCTTGGGCAACCTGGTTAACCTCTTTGACTTTCCATATTCTCATCTGTAATATGGAGATAATCCTTCCTTACTGTGGTTGCTTAGAAGAGTAAATGGATGTATGCATGGACGGGATCCACATCAGTGATTATCAAGTATCAAGCTTTTACTTAATATATGTTAGTTTCCTTCCAACACCTTTCCAATAATTAGGGTGGGATTGGTTATTGTTCTATTATTCAAAAACATTTCTAGGACTTAAGAGTAAGGGGGAAAATTACAGTATCATAGGAAAAATAAAAGAAACACTGTAAAAGTAATCAACTGATTTTCTTATATTCAGTCAAGTTTAATTGACTACCATATATGTGTGTATGTATACACGTGTGTGTGTGTGTGTGTAGCGAGAGAGAGAAGGAAACAGAGAGACAAAGAGAGATAGGAAAGGAGGAGGAGAAGGAGGAAGAGGAGGAAAATTTGTTTCTACGTGTTTTAAATGATTAGAAAAAAAGAGACTCAAAGTTTAGAACAGTTTCAAAGCACAGACATCATGAAATACACCAAGCTGTCATTTATGCAAACTTTTAAAGGAATATAAAGTCATCATAATCCTTTTATGTTTGACTCTATGCTTTACTGCAATAGGAGAGCGTAAATAATCCAAACAGTCCATCACATCTAGACTTTGTTTGGCTTCCCAAGCCTTCATAATCCTGGCTTCATTTTGCTGATGATCCCTCAAGTTCACTAATCAAAAATATATACATTTTACTTAAATGGTTCTACCTTCATCATAGTTCTACAAATATGCTAGATCTTTCCTGGATTCTGTTTCTTCAAACATTTCATTCCCCTGACCTGAAATATCTTCTGATTCTTTGAGAAACACAGTTCATTGTGACCATAAAGACATACTGGATTACCTCCAACACCAGTTTACCAAATCTTGATCCATGATAACATTTTCACTAACATAGGGACAAATGAGAAAAAATCTTTTATGTTGGTCCATGAACATAAAGGCCTGAGTAGTAGAGTTCCAGTTTTCAATATTCTTTGTTATATTTGAATTTCCAAAGTACATTTATATCTCAAGTTTGGGGGGACAAATCTAACATCAAATATCTGTTTGCTGTCCCCATAAACCATTAAAGTATCCTGAAAATTCCTTCATTACAGCACTTAAACTACATTTCCCAGGCAGTTTCCCACACCCAATAATGAAACAAAAATAATTTACTGGAACATGGGTCCTGATTTTGGTTTTGTAACATATGATCACATTTGTACAATATAACACAAAAATAGATGGATCTTGCATAATTTGCCTAGATTATCTTACACGTTTGCCAGTTTCTTCAGGATCTTCAGTATTGTCTTTCTTAAATGTTAAAATTCTGTTGTTTAGGAATCATACCTAGAGTTCATCTGAACATTTCCTGAAGATTTTGAGTTATTAATCAGCTCTATAAATGTTGAAAACAGTGCTTATTTGTGCAGACTGAGGAGAACTTCTTCCTCTCTACACCAAGAAGAAGTGCTCACTTCAGTTTCTTCAAACTTCACACCAAATTAATAATATGGTATGCTTGTGACGGAAAACAATTCTCCAGCTTTCAGAGATACATCAGAAATCTTTCTTTTCCATTTCAAAAATAGTTAAAACATAGCCTAGAGAATTGTTACAGAGGTGAAACAGCAAGACCTTTGTTTATGAGGAAAAAGACCAAGTGTGTAATCCTCTCGCCTTGCCCTGGACCAAATGTGATTATGTGTTGAAAAGGGAGGAATCTTCTCCTTCTTCTTATATAAAATGTAAACCTTTGTACATGTGTCCTCTTTAATTTCCCTTTGTGTTAGAGCTGCCTTTACACAGTCAGTTTGATTGTTTTCACTCAACTGCTTCCTATTATTTATATATTTTTAAAAAAGCCAAACGAATTTGTTCATAATGCTAAAGTCCAACACAGCATTCATTCTTCATATAATTATGTAGTGTTGCTTATAGCTCCCTCTACATCAACAATACATTTGTCTTTTCTAATTTTTTTTGTGAGGATGATAGGCTCTGAATTAACATCCGTTGCCAATCTTCTTCTTTTTGCTTGAGGAAGATTGTCCCTGAGCTAACATCTGTGCCCATCTTCCTCTATTTTGTATATAGGACTCTGCCACAGCATGGCTTGATGCACAGTGTGTAGGTCTGTGCCCAGGATCTGAACCTATGAACCCCAGGGCACCAAAGCGGAGTGTGCGGACTTAACCACTATGCCACCGGGCCAGCCCCTACAGTATATTTATCTTAATAACAATTCCCCAAATTCCCAAGAAATTATTGTCTTTATTTCAAAAGGTAACTATGTTGGTTTGACCTGAGAGTAGGATGTGAAAGAAACATCCTTCTGTAGGAAATGTTTTAGGAAAGTAGGTTGAAACATTTCATATCAGGGATGATTGCGTAATGACTTTTTAAGATCTATACACGTGCTTATCATTTATTTACGTTAAGAAATGATTACTTAAATGCAGAAAAGCTGAAATCTAGTTTATTAAGTTCTTGTTTCATATAAATATTAAAATTTATATTGTTCCCTTGTGGAGTTTAATAAGAGCTTTATGATTAATACAACAAGGATAGAAGTTAAGGTGTAAACAATATTAATCAATTAAATTGAACCAATTTATTATGAAAATTTTAATGACTTCTTTCCTTCCTTTTGGAGAAACAAAAACTTTGCAAATTTCTATGCTAAGAAAAAGAAGCTGCTCCACATCTTGTCTAAAGTGTACAGAAGTTTCACCTGAAATAATTATTGCCAGCAGATCCAAGTGAGGCATATAGTTTTTAAACTTGGAAGTAAATCTTGGAATATACGTTAATGGAGTTCAATGTTTAAATTTCACCAGATTTATTTTTTAAATGATGGGACTAGTGGATTGGAAAGAGAGCGTCTTCTTTTGAAATTTTTAAGGAATCATGAATAGTCAGATTATCCCCAAATCTAACTAGGTAGCAAGTAGTGATTAAATGGAAGATTTTTGCCTCAACAATAGATAAATGGTGAGGAAGTGAAAATGGTGAGTTAAAAGAGGTTCTCCTAAGGCTTACAGGAAGATGAGATGCTTCAGGAAGAAAAAGAAGAAAACCTCTAATTCTTTTCTCATAAAATGTTAAGAATAACTGGAGAATGTAGTAAATTAGCTCAGCTCTCAAAAAATTCAGTCAACATTTATTTACTTAATATCTACAATGTGCACATACTATCTAAAACAAAGCAAAGCAAAACAATTAGTTGGAAGATAGATAAACTTCCTAATAGTGTCCAGGGCCCTTTTATTATCACTGTAAAAGTTCAGAAAGTTGAGTCTGGACTGGCCTTTCCTCCAAAGAGATAATAATTAGAGCTAGGTAGTCAAAAGTGCTAGAGAAAGAAAAATGGAAGCCAGTAATTTTATGGGTTTTTTTTTCTTTCTTCTGTATTCTACAGCTTAATGGAGCTATAGGATTTGCCCAAAGGTTCTCATTGCCCTACCTGATTAACAACCAAGATTAACAGAAGAATAGACATTACCAATATTTTCCCCCAGAGTGAGAGATTGACAATCTTATTAATACAGATATTTTTCAGTTATTTAGATAAAATATTTATGCTACTCAATTGGATTTGAGAAACTCTACAATAAAAATGTTATAGAATACAAAAATGCATTTTAAAGTCACTTATATTGGAATTAATTTTCTTGTAAAGTGTTAATTGTAAGAAAATAGGCTTAGAAAGAAGTAACTCACAAGCACAATGAAAATCAACAAAAAGTTAAAATAAAAATGTATCTATGAAGGGAGACAAACTACATTTTATGACTAATTTATTATTGCCCCCTATAGTGTAAAAGGGGCAGTGCTTCATTTTATCACACAAAAACCAAAATATTCCTCTGTGTTCTTCTGGGATGCAAGGAATATCTCATGAAGACTTTATTTAAAACAACTTCAAGTAAAAACCTCTTCAAATACGTACTTTATGCCACTGGCCCACAAGATCACTGACCACTGTTCAGAATACTTTAGAAACAGGAGTTCAAAGAAAGCCTCCTGGATACCAAGAAAAGTCATGAGTCGTTCACATAGCTTGATTGCTAGAGTTGTTGCATTCCAAAAATTAAGTGAATTCAGTAATAACACAAAATTCCTAACCACTTGCCTTGTTTTATAATTTTATAGGGTCAAAGTAGCCAAGAATCATGAAACTTATCTTCTAATGTGTCTGATTCTTACAACCCAGATTGTATGTGCACATGAGGAAATTCCATGAAGGAACATGTGTGAGGTTAGAATCAAAATAGACCAATACATTTTTTCTTCCCACGTTTGAGTAGATAATCTCTTTATAGCATATATTCTTTTGTATGTATCAAATACCACATAATAAAAGTAATTTAAGAATAAATAAATGATTAACCACTTCCACTATTTTCGCAAGGGAAAATGTTGTAGATACTTCATACTTTCAGGAAGGGACTCCCAAGCCAAGTATTAGAGTAAAATGAAAGGAAACAGAATTTAGTGCATTTTAAATTATACAAACTTCAAGGCTGCCAGCCCATGGAGCCTGGCACTGGGCCCATCCACTCATGGACTCTGCCAGTCAGCCTGCCAGAATCTCTAGCTGGGCTGAGTAGCAGAGGACCTTCCTTGCCAAAGCCAGTCTGTAAAGGCTAGAACAGATGAGTGCTTCCCAAAATGTATAAACACCAGTGCAGAGCTGCAAGGATCATAGAAAATAAGGGAAACATGACACCAAAGGAACAAGATAAAATTCTTGGTAAAGGACCATAAAGAAATGGATATTGAACTGCCTGACAAAGAATTCAAAATAATCATCTTAAAGAAGCTCTGTGAACACAGAAAACAAATAGACGCTAAGTGAAATCAGGAAATCAATACATTAACAAAATGAGAAGTTCAAGAAAGAGATAACTATAAAAAAAGAAGAAAACAGAAATTCTGGAGCTGAAGAATATGACTGAACTGAAATATTCAACAGATAACTTTAACAGTAGACTCAATCACTTGGAAGAAAGAATCAGCAAACTCAAAAATAAGTCACTTGAAATTACCCAATCAGAGAGACAAAAGGCAAAAAGAATGAGAAATAATGAAGAAAGCCTACAAGACTTATGGGATACCATGAAGAGAACCACTATAAACAGCATGGAGGTTCCAGAAGGAGAGTAGAAAGACAAAGGGGCAGAAAGCTTATTTAAAGAAATAATGGCTGAAAACTTTCCAAATCTGGGGAGAGAAATGGACATTCAGATTTATAAGGCCCGAATGACTCTAAAAATGTTGAATCTAAAGAAGTCTACACCAAGACACAATATAATTAAATTGTCAAAATCAAAGACAAAGAGATAATTTTGAAAGCAGCAAGAGAAAAGTGACTCATCACATACAGGGCAACTGACATATAATTATAAGTGGATTTTTCAGCAGAAACTTTGCAGGCCAGGAAAGAGTGAGATGATATATTCAAAATGCTGACAGAAAAATAAAATCCTAACAAAGAACAATAGATACAGCAAAACTGTCCTTTGAAAATGAAGGAGCGATAGACTTTGCCAGATAAACAAAAACTGAGGGAGATTTTCACCACTAGACCTGATTTACAAGATATGCTACAGGTAGTTCTTCAAGTTGAAATGAAAGGACACTCAATAGCAACAAAAAGTATATGAGAGATAAATTTCACCAGTGAAGATAAATATGTAGAAAATAGAGAAAAATGTAATACTGTAATGGTATTGCATAAATCACTTTTAACTCTAGCATAAAAGTTAAAAGACAAAGCTATTAAGAATAACTATAACCACAGAAATTTGTTTATGGACATATAGTGTATAAAGAAGTAAATCCTGACATAAATAACATTAAGTGTGGGGGGACAGTAAAACTGTAGAGTTTTGTATGCAATTGAAGTTATCAGCTTAAAATAGACTGTTATAACTATAAGAAATTTTACACAAGTCTCATGGTAGCCACAAAGAAAACACCTACAGTATATGCAAAAAAGATAAAGAGAAAAGAAAGCATATCACTACAAAAAAATCATCAAATCACAAGGAAAGGCAGCAAGAGAGGAAAAGGAAAACAGAAGAAAAACAATAAAATGGCAATACTAAGTCCTTACCTATCAATAATCACTTTAAATGTAAATATATTAAACTCACCAATCAAAAGATTTAAAGTGGTTGATTGGATTCTAAAAAAAAAGATTGAATTATATACTGTCTGCAAGACTCATTTTAGATTTAAGGACACTCATAGGCTGAAAGTGAATGCATGGAAAAGATATTCCATGCAATAATAACCAAAGGAGAGTACACATGGCTATCTTTGTATCAGATAAAATGGATTTTTAAGTCAAAAACTGTCACAAGAGACAAAGTCAGTCATCATATAATGATAAATTCAACGAGATATTACAATTATAAATATATGTGAACCGAGCATCAGAGCACTTCAATATATGAAACAAACTTTGATAGATCTGAAGGGAAAACTAGATAGCAATACAATAACAATAAGAGACTCCAATACCCCACTTTTTTTTTTTAAAGATTGGCACCTGAGCTAACAACTGTTGCCAATCTTTTTTTTTTTTTCTGCTTTTTCTCTCCATATCCCCCCAGTACATAGTTGCATATTTTAGCTGTGGGCCCCTCTAGTTGTAGCATGTGGGACACCACCTCATTGTGGCCTGACGAGCAGTGCCATGTCTGTGCCCAGGATTCGAACCAGCAAAACCCTGGACCACTGAAGCGGAGCACACGAACTTAAGCACTCGTCCCTGGGGCCGGCCCCACTCCACTTTAAATAATGGGTAGATCATCCAGACAGAAAATCAATAAGGAAACTGAGACTTGAACAACACCACAGACCAACTGGACCTAAGAGACACATAGAGGACATACACCCAACATTCTTTTCAAATGCACACAGAACATTCTCCAGGATAGATCACATGCTAGGTCACAAAACAAGTCTTAACAAATTTAAGATAGAAATGATTCTAAGTATCTTTTCTGACCACAATAAAATGAAACTAGAAAGCATAATAAAAGATAAATGAAAAAACTTCACAAATACATGGAAATTAATACATTCTTGAACAACCATTGGGTCAAAAACAAAAATCCAAAGAGACATTAGAAAATATCGCAAAACAAATGAAAATGAAGGCACAACATACTAAATCTTATGGAATACAACAAAAGCAGTACTAAGAAAGAAGTTTATGGTGATATAAACTTTTATCACTATAAACTATTATCACTATATCACTATTATCACTATAAACTATTTTAAAGTTTATCTCACTATAAACTTCTTTATATAGTGATAAATGCCTATTAAAAAAAAAGAAGAAAGATTCTAATAAACAACATATCTTTAAGAACATGAAAAAGAACAAAATAAATCTAAAGTTAGCCAAGGAAGGAAATAATACAGATTAGAGCAGAAAAAAATCAAATAGAAAAGCAAAGAAAAAATTAACAAAATTAAGAGTTGATTCTTGGAAAAGATAAAATCAACAAACACTTGCTATAATAACTAAGAAAAAAGAGAGAAAACTCAAATAATATCAGAAATAGAAGAGGAGACATTACAATCAATGCCACAGAAATAAAGATATGGGACTATTATAAACAATTATATGCCAAACAACGTAGAAGAAATGGATAGATTCCTAGAAACATACAACTTATCAAAATTAAATCAAAAAGATATAGAGAGCCTGAACAGACCAATAATAAACAAGGAGATTGAATCAGTAATCAAAAATCTCCCAAAAAAGAAAACCCCAGGGCAAGGTGACATCACAGGGACTTCTACCAAGCATTTAAAGAAGAATTATTACCAATTCTTCTTAAATTCTTCCAAAAAAAATAGAAGAGGGAAAACGTACAAGCTCATCTTATGAAGCCAGTATAGCTGTGATACCAAAACAAGACAAAGTCAAGACAAGAAAAGAAAACCACAGACCAATATCCCTGATGAACATGGGTGTAAAAATCCTCAATAAAATATTAGAAAACTAAATTTAACAGTACATTAAAAGGATCATACACCATGATCAAGTGGGATTTATTCCTAGGATACAGGGATGGTTCAATGTATGCAAATCAATCAATATGATACACCACATTAGCAGAATGAAAGATAAAAATCACTTGCTCTCTCAACAGATGCAGAAAAAGCATTTGACAAAATCCACAACCTTTCGTGATTAAAAACTCTCAAATTAGGTATAGAAAGAACTTACTCCAACACAATAAAGTCCATATATAAAAAGTTCACAGTTGTCAGTAGTCAAAAACAAAGATTTTTCTCTAAAATCTGCAATGAGGCAAGGATGTTCGCTTTTGCCACTTCTATTGACCATAGTATTGGAAGTCCTCACTAGAGCAATTTGGCAAGAAATAGAAATAAAAGGAATCTAAATCAGAAAGGAAGAAGTTAACTTCTCTCTGTTTGCAGATGACATGATCTGACATCTGGAAAACCTTAAATACTCCACCAAAAATTTGTTAGAACTAATAAATGAATTCAGAAAAGTTTCAAGATACAATATTAGCATACAAAACCCAGATTTATTTGTATTTACTAACAATGAACTATCCAAAAAAGAGTTTAAGAAAACAATTCCATTTGCAATAGCATCAAAAAAAAAATACTTAGGAATACATTTAACTAAGGAGGTGAAACACTTGTACACTGAAAACTATAAAACATTGATGAAAGAAAATAAAGCAGACACAAATAAATGGAAAGACTGTCCATGTTCATGGATTGGAAGAATTAATACAGTCATGTGCCCCATAATGATGTTTCAGTCCACTATGGGCCGCATATGGGATGGTGGTCCTATAAGATCAGTACCATATAGCCCAGATATATAGGACGCTATACTATCCAGGTTTGTGTAAGTACACTCTATGATGTTTGCACAATGCAAAATCACCTAACAACATATTTTTCAGAATGTCATTAAGCAATGCATGACTGTATTGTTAAGTTATCCATATTACTCAAAGCTAGCTACAGATGACCTGTGATCGGTATCAAGATCCCAATGGCAGTTTTTACAGAAAAAGAAAAAAAATCCTGAAATTCATATGGAATCACAAAAGATCCTGAATAGACAAAGCACTTTTGAAGAAGAAGAAGAAAGATGAAGGCATTATACTTCCTGATTTCAAAATATATTACAAAGCTACAGTAATCAAAACAGTATAGTACTAGCACTTTAAAAAATGTATAGACCAATGGAACAGAGAGTCCAGAAATAAACCCATGCATATACAATCATCTGACCTTTGACAAGGGTACCAAGAATGCACATGGGGAAAGGAGAGTCTCTTCAACAAATGGTGTTGGGAAAACCAGAAATCTACATCCAAAAGAATGAAATTGGACACTCATTTTACACCATACACAAAAATTAACTCAAAATGGGTTAAAGACTTAAATGTAAGACCTAAAACCATAAAACTCCTATAAGAAAACATAGGGGAAAAGCATCCAGACATTGGTCTGGACAATGATTTCTTGGATATAACACTGGAAACACAAGCAACAAAAGCAAAAATATACAAGTGAGCCTACATCAAAGGAAAAATCTTCTGCACAGCAAAGGAAACAATCAACAAAATGAAAAGGCAATCTATGTAGTGGAAGAAAATATTTGCAAACCATATATCTGATAAAAAGTTAATATCCAAAGTACAGAAAAAGCTCAAGCAACTGAATAGCAAAATAACAATAATACTAACAACCCAATTTTAAAGTGGTCAAAGGAACTGAATAGGCATCTCTCCAGAAGACATATAAATGGCCAACAGGTATACGAAAAGGTGCTCCATATCACTAATCATCAGGTAAATGCAAATCTATAGCCCAATAAGATATCACCTTACACCTGTTAGGATGACTATTATCAGAAAAAAAAAAAAGATAATAAGCAAGGATGTGGAGAAAAAGGAGCTCTGGTACACTCTCGGCAGGAATATAAATTCGTGCAGACATTAAGGAAAACAGTAGAGGGTCCTCAAAAAATTAAAAATAGAACTATCATGTGATTCAGCAACTCCACTTGCAGGTATATATCCAAAGGAATCGAAATCAGGATCGCAAAGAGATATCTGCACTACCATGTTTATTGCAGCGTTATTCACAACAGTCAAGACATGGAAGCAACCTAAATGTCCATCAACACATGAATGGATAAAGAAAATGTGGCAATGACACACAACAGAATATTATTCAGACTTAAAAAAAGAAGGAAATCTTGTCATTTGTGACATTAAGGACATTATGCTAAGTGAAATAAGCCAAACCCAGAAGGACAAATACTACATGATACCACTTACATGAGGAATCTAAAATAGTCATATTCACAGAAGCAGAGTAGAATGGTGGTTGCCAGGGGCTGGGGAGTAGGTAGAAATGGGGAGATATTAATCAAAGAGTACAAAGTTTCAGTTATACAGTGTGAATAAGTCCTAGAGATCAACTGTACAGCATAGAGCCTATAGTTAACAATACTGTATTACGTACTTGAAAACTTGCCAAGAGGATAGATCTTATGCTGTGTTCTTATAATAATAGTGATCAATAATAATAATAAATAAAGAGGGTGAGAGGAAACTTGGAGTTGATGGATAGGTTTATAGCATAGGTTGTGGCAATGGTTTCACATGCATGTCCTTATCTCCAAACTCATTAAGTTGTATACACTAAATACATACAGCTTTTTGTATGTCAATCACACCTCAATAAAGTGGTTTAAAAAAATAAACTACAAAAGCCTCCATTTAAGGTCACAACAGTGTATGAACCTCTTCATATAATACTGTATTTTTATTTATTCTAATTGAGAAAGTACACAACAATACATAACTACTAGGAACGTATGCTTTATTAATCATGGTGACATGTACAAATATTTTAAAATAATATACTGTGTACATTGGAAGATATACGGATACAGTTGTCTTTAAAATTTAGTAAATTGACGGACATCTGCACCTCTAGAATAACTACCGTATTAAGTCTGAGGCTGCAGGTTGTTGACTATGAATTAGGAAGCTTGGTTTCTATTCCCACTGAGTGGGAATCCATGGTTGTTGAAAGAGATATTTCCTATGGTTCCTTAGCATTTTATGATTCTGAAACTCTAAGTGAACACTAATTTGGCCACTCACAATGTTACTATGGATTTCAGATGCATCCATACATGTACATATTTAGAAAAATCAGCATGGATACTTTCTTTATTCCCCTCTTACTTGACTCCTTTGCAGCATTCAACAGTCAACCATTGCCTCCTATTTGAAACTCCTTTCTCTGCAAGATACAATCTTACCTTGGTTTCCCTCCTATTCCTGTGAGTCTCTGGTCCATATTTCTCCTCCTCTACCTTACTTCTCAATTTTAGGGTTCCCAGGGCCTTCTTCTTGATCTCTCCACGCTATCATTCTGTAGGTCATATCACAAAATATATTACATTTTGTGGGGAAAAAATCAAACAGATCATCATTAACATAAACCTTTATTCAGAAGGCCAGGGACTGTCTTTGGGAAGAAAGGCAGAATTTGTAAGTCTTCAGCAAGGCACTCATCTGAAGTTCAGCTAGTTTCAGGAATAATTTGTCAAAATTGGCTCTCACAAGAAGGAGGAATTGTTCTTTGGGTTTAATAGCCTTGTGTTTGGCAATTTGGTTTATCAAGAAGGTGGGAGGACAGTTAGTGGCTAAGGTCAAGTTCAAGAGGGGGTGGGGAGAAACAGCTGCAGGTACCAAGGGCATGGAAGAGACATAGTGGGGAATTTTCAAACCTCCCAGATCTCTTTCAATTTAGGTATTATAACTCTGTTAAGTACCAGTAGTCATTGCTTTCATTACGTTTATTTTCATTTACTTTATTTGTAATTGTTTACTATAATAGCCCATTACAATGTAGGCAGAAATTTTTATTTCTAATTGGATTTTGTTTTACAGCGTATTGTAATTAAATTAATAAAATAATAATTTTATTCCAAGTACATTTTAAAATCACCTTGGTGGAAACCAGTTATTTTTTTTCCTAAAACAATATTCTTGTAAAATTGAGATGCATCTTATATATGCCCTAAGCTTTGGAAAATTATAATAGCAGTTAGTCACCTGGTAAGATCAAATGAAGAAGTGTAGGGTGTGGAAAAGCTGGATTGTAAGGGCTCTGTTAAAATATAGGTAGTGAGGAAGTGGGGACAGTAAGTGTAGATATTTATGCTGAGAGGTCTAGTTGAGAAGGGAGGGAAAAAGACAAGAGCAGTAAGTTAAGGGATCAAAGGGGAATGTCTTCTAGAATAGAAGGGTTAATCATGTTAATAAGCAAAAGGAAGGAAAGATTGAAGAATAGATTATCTGATGAAGTGATACCTCTGCAGACGTAGGAGGTGATAGGAGCAAGAACATAGACTAAGGATGATGCAATCCACGTCAGACGAGCTTCAGTTTCTCAGGAAAGCTGTAAGTAAAATCATTTGCAAGAGTGAGAGAGGTGGGGAAGGGGAGTGCATCTTCGGGAAGTTGAAGGAATAGAGATTAGCAGCAGATGGCCTTAAGAGTCCTCTGGGGAGTCTGACTAGCTCAAGCTGCGCTGACTGGGAGGTGACTGAAGCAGACAGGACGAAAATTTTGATAGTCCAGGGAAACAGTGTGCCAAGCGGATTAACAGAAGTCCGAGTATGAACACCTCAAATGCGTGAAACCTGCTGAAATAGACGATTTTGCTCATTTCAGTTCATTCTTATGTGTATTAAAATCTATGTAGGATCCTCAAGATCCTAAGAGATGTGGGTAGTTTCTATTTTGCCCTATTTCTGTCAGCAGCGTATATATTTGAAAAAAGAAACCACATTTCTTCCATGTTTGACAGCTCCCGCAGACCACTATGCCACATTAATCTCCCACCAAACATACACACACACATTGATTTTTATTGTATCTTGGCTTTTGTTTGATAAATTTAAAAGGTACCACTTGTAAATTATAGCTGAGTAGGTGCCTATCTATTCAAGACAACATATTGAGTAATATTCTAAAAGTTGGGCCTGGGATAGTATTTATGCATGTTCTAAGTATTAGAATGAATAATATCTTACTAAAATGATGAATAGTAGCATATTCAGGTATAAATATACTACCACCAGAATGAAGAAATATGATTCAAAGTAATCACAGTTAATTCTGGAAGGGGTCACAAAAAAATCAAGAGATTTTTCAGAAAAAACAATTATGACAAAAGATGAATGCACAAATACAGTGAAGAAAACTTGGGGGAGGGGGTCAAAGTGAATGTGAAATGAATATTGCATCTCCTATAATGTTCTGAGACACAGTGCTCTTCTTGAGACATTGGGACGTGAAGGGAGAGTAGAATACTTCCTTTATGGTATCAGCCTAGCTCATTAAGGCCCTTTAAGTTAACTCCTCAAAAACACCAAAAGGGGGACCAGCCCTGTGGCCGAGTGGTTAAGTTCACGCACTCTGGTGCGGCGGCCCAGGCATTCGCTGGTTCGGATCCTGGGCACAGACACGGCGCTGCTCATCAGGCCACGTTGAGGTGGCATCCCACATGCCACAACTAGAAGGACTTGCAACTAAGATATACAACTATGTACTGGGAGTATATGGGGAAGATAAAGCAGAAAAAAAAAAAAAAGATTGGCAACAGTTGTTAGCTCAGGTACCAATCTTCAAGAAAGAAAGAAAAAAAAAAGATTGGCAACAAGTTGCTGGCTCAGGTGCCAATCTTAAAAAAAAAAAAAAACACCAAAAGGAAGCAACTAGCGAATCATGTTTATATACATATCCTTACCTCTATGTCCAACTTTGCTGAACTCTTGTTGTATACTTGGCACAAGCTTCTCTCTCCTGAGTTCTCTCCCTGAGGGAATCTAGAATTGAAAAATAAAGAATTCTGGTTCAAAATAAGCTGATTTTTTTTAAAGCATGGCTTTCTTTTAAACATAGATTAGCAGATGTAAGCTAGCCATCTTCCACAAACCTGGGCCAAGAAATAGAAATAGCCAACCTTTAAGGGTAAAAATACAACAGGTATACAGAGATAGGCTACAAGGTTCCTAAAGGTTAGCGAACTCCTTTTTGCAATCCCTCTTTCTGAGACTTGAGTGCTTTCCCACCTTTGGGTTTATGAGTTGTCTCTGTCTCATACTTTCTTATAATAAATTTCCTCTATTCTTAATCCTGTTGAACTTGATTTCTCGTACTTGTAATCAAGAGTTCTGACCAATCTAGGGAGAACTGAAAACCTAGAAAGGTAGGACTTTTTATCTAATTAAAGATGTGTCTTTCAGATATATCTCTCCACATGCATATGTAATCAAATAAGGAAAAGAACTGGATTTGTTGGATGTGGTAGCACATAAAGGAAATGCATTATGTTGCTTGACTAAATAAGGTTAGTACAATTCTATAAACACATGGCTACTCCATGAAAATCTTCCACTTCAGACGACTGAAAGATTCAGACTTGGCATTCTGAATGTATATGCATACATATACACACACACATGCACACACAACCATTCTGAGTACAAATCCCTTCACACAGGAATATGAAAGGAATGGGTCTCTAGAATGTTTTGAGGGGTGGATCAGATTTCTTGATGATATGATCACCATTTATTGCTTCCACTGAATGTCAAATCGTAGAGACACAGGCTCAGCAGGCTTAAACAGCAAAATAGGCTTCAAATGAATTTCTTGACATCTCTCTCCTTGGAGGCCATTAGGAGGACTGACAAGTACTTACTTTTGGAAGAAATGTTCAAAGCTTATGAATAATCAGGGAAGTGAATAAAGCAGAGCACAGATAATATAAAAATGTTGAAAAATAATTTTTCCAGCTTTATTAAAGTTTGTGGTAACATTCATCTATGAAGTTACTAATAGTATTAACTTACTTTAAACATTTGCAAAAGTTTAAAATCAGAATTTGCCTTGTATGACAATCTTTTCGTCTTATAATAATAATATATGAAAATACTAAGTAGCATTTACTGAGAACTTAAGCATGTCAGGGGTTGTGCTGAGTTGTTAATTTTACTTAATTTTGATGATAATTTATTTACTTCTCACTCTTTATATAATAAACAATTACCCTGTGAGATAGACGGATGTGAGAGGTAAGACTTAGATTAAGTAACTTGCCTGCCCTCATCTAGTAAATGACAGAGTTGGGATTTGAAGCCAGTTTCAGCCTGACTACAAAGCTCACCCTTTTCTAACCATTCTGCTATATTGCCATTATTCACCTTCACATCTTTGAACATTAGAATTCCTTTTGATAAAAACACATACCATTCTGACCTCTATGTTCAGCAGAGTCCTACCAACTTCTCCAACTTCAACGTAACCTAATGAAGTGGAACAAATCAGTTCATCCGTGTCATGTTCCACTCAGGAATCGCGGCATTCACTTTTGGTATCTTAGCCTTGTTTACTCTCTGCTTTTTTTACTGAAACTGCTTCTCATCTTCAGACAGTTTTCAGTAGAGGTAAAATCAATCTTTCTGAGGCCATTCTATAAAGAAACAATTGCAAGTTAAGATACAGAAAGATGTATTTAAGTCCCACGATATTTTCCACCCCTTCTCTTCTGCCTTCAAAGACAGAGTCCAACTACATAGAGATTTTCAGTATTTGACAAAAAGATCCGTTCTGACACAGTGTATGCCAAAAGAAAAAATCTTCTAAAATATCCATTTTCCTCTTCTAAAATGTTACTTTGAAATGCCAGCCCAGAATTTCCAGACAGCATAAACTATTGTAAAACTCAAAGCGAATTTAGTGTTTTTCATGTGAGCAACACATTCACTGTGCAGTTTTAGCTCTTCAGTTTTGGAGGTAGAGAGATGGATATTCGCATATTTCTTCCCTGTAATTCGACATGGCATGTCTAACAGCATGAATATTCTCTTTTTTGGATGGAGAGACAAGATGCGGGGGTGGGTGACAATAGTTCCAGTGACAGAGACTATGTGCAGTTAAGAACACATTGTGCATAATTCATGGAATTCCATATTTACTTTGCAAATGTGCCACAAAATTCCAATTGGGTGCTCATCAGCCTGTGAGAGAAAAAAAAGAGAAATGTTTAAAGATGAATTTTTAATTCTCAAGGCATTCCATTTCACATCTCTTAAGTCTACTGCAAGATCTACTTTATTGACACAGGTCCTATAAATTGTCCCCAATTAGTCAATTGCTTTGGTTGACTTTGAAACTGATTTGACTTTAGGCCTAAATTCCATTCCTCCTTCTTGATGTCTGTGATAAAACTCTCATGTATTTGCCCTACTCAGAAAGCTGACAGGTCATTTTTCAATATCATTTCGTGCAGCTTAGTGTTGAAGAAGTCTTTCACTCAGAGAATGGTGCTGTTTATTTAAAACACTGAAAAACCTTAAAGAT
Organism: Equus caballus; assembly: GCF_041296265.1. NCBI lineage: Eukaryota > Metazoa > Chordata > Mammalia > Perissodactyla > Equidae > Equus > Equus caballus. Next base: position 11,637,487 of record NC_091711.1, on the reverse strand, counting down.
GCATGTGTTTCAGACAACAATACAACTGGTAAACATAAAAACGAAAAATTTGATTATAGAAATTACTGAATTATTCCTTATTCCCTCTCCCCAAACAATCCAAGAAACAAATAAACAAAGGCAAACTATTTTAAAAAATGAGCTGATAGAGACTGGAAAGGTGTGACTGGACAGGGTGAGGGGTGAGGAAGGGACCTGTGAATAAATGATAAAGTCTGACCCAGATAATGGGAAGAAAACCCTCAGTTTAGACAATCGCTCAAGTTAAAAAGATGCATCACACAGGGAACCCAAGAAATAGGTGAAGGCCCTCTTCAGAAATGTAAAGCTGGTGTCTTCTGTGCCCATGATGGGAGGAGAAAAGACATGTAAAAGACTGTGGTTGGTCAGGGTTGGGCGATGCTAAGAAAATGTCTTCTTAGGATGGCATGACTGCAGGCAGTAAGTTGGACCAGAACTAGCAATTTCATGAGGGCAGAGATACAGGAGGTGAATGGCAGCAGCAGGAAGCAGCCTGTTCCTGAGTGACAAAGTTAGTGAATTTGTTAAGGCTCACTCCAGGTATCTAGATCCCCTTCCAAGGAGGAGAGGCTTCTCAATGAGGTAGTGTTACCCTGGGCCTAAGTGTCATTGCAGTGGCAAAAATAGCACCTACATATTTCAGGCAATATATGAATTTCTTGGAAATCATATAGATTCCCTGTATGGCACATGAATTATTGAGAAAAGAAAGAAAATGAACTTATCAGTTTGAGAGCCAGAGGTCATAAAGGACAGACAGAAAACAATGTTATGTAAATTGGAAGGAAGTAATGGGAGTCATGGCACACTGAATTGTTCGGAAGGAGCATAGAGGTATCGATTAACTTTAGATTTTGTTAAATATGCATATTAAATGTTTAACAGTAACTATTAAAGAATAGACTCAAAGTATAATTTCCAAATCAGTATAGAAAAACATACAATGTAAAAAAATCTCAAAAAATCAAAAAGAAGGTATGCTGGTATTAAAAAGAAGGAAAAGCAAGATAAATTGAAAACTAGAAGTATCCATTAGAAATAAGTGCAAGTATATTCAAAAATACGATAAACATAAGCTAATTGAATTTATCAGTTAAAAATAGATATTTTCAGATTGTGTTAAAATATTCTAGCTATATTGTTTAAAGAGACATATCTAAAACATAAGGACCCAGAAACACATTATAACCGAAGTTTGTGAAAATTAGATACTGCTATATTACTATCAAATGAAATGGCCTTAAAGGTTAAAAAAAAAGAAACACATTGCTAAAGTGGGAAACAATATAATAAGTAAATAGTTTAATTCACCAAGAAGACATAATACAATAATTCTAAATTACTTTGCACCTAATAACACAAACCAAATAGAACATAAAGCAAAAGGTGAAACAGTTATAAGGAGAAATTGACAAAGTTAAGTTAAAGTGAGGAAATTGTATGTACTTGGATGAAGAAAATGTTAAAACGTTAGATTTGAGAGATCCGCAGACAAAATGAATGTGTGAGCTGACAGAAGACTGAACCAATGGGGTAAAACTTATGCCCTTGGATCACACATATAGAGACAGCAGCACTCAAAAATTGGAGAATAGACATATTTCAGCGACAAATGGGACCTTTATGATAATTAACTACATATTAGGCTATAAATTAAGCCATACAAAGACTCTCGCTTCAGGAAGTTGTGAGTTTGCCACTTATTCCAAGATGTTTTCATCCTGGTGGCCTTGAAAACGTTAACTTAGAATAACAAGCAAGCATACTATTGAGGGGCAACCAGGAGCACAGACAGACACATAGAGCATCGTGTCATTCATATCAAACATTCATGTTGTAAAAATACAAAAACCTGCATTTGCAGTTTTGAAATTCAGGAGAGGCCACCTCTTAGAGGTAGTGGATGAGGAGTAGCAGAGGACTAGGGAAACTGAGCTTTACTGTGATGCTTTATTGCTCAAAGCAGGTACATACATAGTATTCATCGTATCATTCTTTATCCCTTTTTCTATGCCTGGAAATTTTATAATCACAAACAAACTAACAAATAAATAAATGCTCTGTATATTTCTTATTGTGAGAGAATACAATTCATCACAATGTAGCTTTCTGTAAAAAAGATACATTTGTTCAATTTCTCAAAAATAGAAAGCAACAGAAGATAATTTTACATTTGAGGATATACATAAATTTTGAAAGGTAAGCAAAGACAATGTAGAAGTAAAATCAGAGAAAACTAACCATTGCAAAGCATTATGTCCTACTTGAATGTAGTCGCAGAAATCGTCCCTCATATTTTTCCTCAAACTGTATTATGCCATGTGTTAATGAGAATTCTTGCTGAAAGTTTAGGAAACATTACACATTGTTTCTCATCCTGGAGAATCACAAGGCACATTATTACATGAAATGGCTCTGAGAGGCTAGCAGTAAAATAAGCCTGCTTGATTCCATTTAACTTCAAGTTTCCCAAACTCATTTAATTAAAAAACTTTTGTTCTAACAAATGCCTATTAGCAAATTTTTCGGATATTAATGTTCCGTTGAACACAATTTAGGAAATGTTACCCTAAAACTTTATTTTCTAGAGTCATAACTAAATGAGAAACACTTTAGCCATTTATATTTAAATTATATAAACTGTAAAGGGTAGTCAATCATGCTTCAGGTGAAATATCCCAAATGATATTTTTTTCCTTCCTATACCTGTCTATTATCATTTCTGTAGTTAAAATTACAAGAGAGAGTGTTCTAAATACAGAACAGGACTTGTTAACCATCAGGCCTTTATTCTTAATTATTTACCAAACAGAAGATATTTTTGATTCAAAATATTTTTAATTCAGTTTTATGTATACTGATTGCACTACATAGAAAACTAATTAAATACAAAAACAAAAAGGAAGAAAATAAACCTAAGTGAAATGCAGATATAACCACTGTTATGGTCATAAAGGTATGATGGACCTAGTTTTATATATATATTATTTTTGCAGGGAAATATTCACCCTGAGATAACATCTGTTGCCAATCTTCCTCTTTTTTTTTCCTCCTCAAAGACCTAGTGCATGGTTGTATATCCTAGTTGTAAGCCATTTTAGTTCTTCTATATGAGCTGCCACCATAGCATGGCAACTGACAGACAGGTGATTTGGTTCCATGACCAGAAGCAAACCTGGGCCATGGGAGCAGTGAGCTCCAAATTTTAACCACTAAGCCAACAGGGCTGGCTCTATATATTCTTAATGTACCTTCCCAAAGACCTTTGCTCAACTGAAGCATCCTCAGTCTCTCTCTCAAATAACCTGATTTCTATTCTAATAATAATTTATTATCTTCTCTGAAAGCCAATGTTTTCATGTTTTAACACACACCATCTCTTAGATTCAATCAATTTAAATTCATCACGTGGACCAAGTGGGCTTGACATGCAACGCAGAGTCCAAGGGAGACATCTTCATCAGGCTTTCAGCACCAGGGTTAAATTTTTCCCTCGTCAAAAGATCACTTCAAGAGTTCCATTGATCAGTACTGTAGCCCTTTTATTGACTGTCATAAAACAGCATCCAGCAATATTTCCATCATTGTTGTGTAACCTTCATTTCATTCACGTAATTACCCTCTCATTTGTTCATCCACTTAACTAGAAATGTCATCCATTTAACTAGAAAATAAAGATATATGCTCCCTCTTCAAACTGAACTGGATGATACAGGCCTGGGTGTAGCATGGTAAATGTGTAGGGAAAAGAGAGGGAGAGGAAAGAGAGAATTCACTATCACGTTTTGGCATTGGATCTCAAGTAAAAAAGCAATTAGAGTCAAATACTATTTCATTAATGCTATGTTTTGTCCAGCAAAATGTTATTTTGTGGAAATAGAGAATATGGTTGAAAGTTATACTAAACAGTCACAGTCCATGAGCAGTCCTGCTAGCACAGAGACCCGATGGGAGACACTCCCTTCTTGGCCCCTAGAGATCCTGAAAGGGCCCTAAACTCTGCTCCAGCCCCTCCTAGCCCCACTTTACAAACAGTCCTGCTGGCCCAAGTTCTTGCCAGGAAGCATGCCTGTCTGTGACCGGGGGGCAGGCCAGCCAACCTCATTCAGTTCAACAGCATATCCTAAAATGGACCTGCGTCAGCTTCAACCTCTCCACAAGCAATTTAGCCCACCAAGAGAACCACAAGGAGACAGACCCACCTGTGCTCCTGGAGGTAAGCCTGCCAATCTTGATCTGGCTGCAAATCCTGAAACGGCCCTGTAACTCAGCTCCAGTCCTTCTCAGCCATGGTCAGTGAACAGCCCTGCCCCTCCAAGGACCTGGTGTGAGATAAGCCCATCTGTGCCTTCATAGCAAGGTCTTCAGACCTCAATGCTGGCTATGGACCCAAAGTAGTTCTGAGACTCAGTTCCAATTCCTCCAGATCCAGTCCTGCCCATCCAGGGACACATCCAGAGACCTGGCAGGAGCCCTCCATATCTGTGAGGATTCTGGAGGCCATGCTTTCCACCTAGGGACTAGACAGGATCCATGCATGCCCAAGCCCTTGGTAACAAGCCCAGCAACTGCTGACCCTCTGCAGATCCAACAACAGCTTTGTTTAAAGCAAATATTAACAAAACTGAAAGGAGAAATAAATAGCTATAATAATAGGGGAACTCACTACCCAACTTTTAACATTGGATAGATCATACAGACAGAAAATCAATACAGAAACGGTGGACTTGAATAAGACTATAGACCAAATGGACCTAATAGACATATACAAAACATTCAATTCCACAGCACAAGAATACACATTCTTCTCAAGTGCACATAGTACATTATCTAGGATAGATCATATGCTAGGCCAAAAAGAAAGTCTTAACAAATTTAAGAAGATGGACTTCATATTAAATACCTTTTCTGATCTCAAAGCTAAGAAATTAGAAATCAAGAAGAGAAAGAAAATTGGGAAATTCACAAATATGTGTAAATTAAACAACACACTCCTGAACAATCAATGGGTCAAAAAGAAATCAAAAAGTAAATCAGAAAGTATATTGAGAAATACAAAAATGGAAACACAACATTCCAAAACTTATAAGATGCAGCAAAGGCAGTTTTAATAAGAAAATTTATAGTAATGTGTGCCTACATCAAGAAAAAGAGATCTCACAAATAAATAACTTTACACCTCAAGGAACTGGAAACAAAAGAATAAACTAAGTCCAAAGATATCAGAAGGAAGGAAATAATAAAGATCAGAGTAAAGTAAATGAAATAGAGACTAGAGAGATAGGGAAAAAAACCAATGAAACTAAGAATTGATTTTTTTAAAAAAATAAACAAAATTGGGGCTGGCCCCGTGGCCGAGTGGTTAAGTTCACGCGCTCCGCTGCAGGCGGCCCAGTGTTTCGTTGGTTCGAATCCTGGGCGTGGACATGGCACTGCTCATCAGACCACGCTGAGGCGGCGTCCCACATGCCACAACTAGAAGGACCCACAACGAAGAATATACAACTATGTACCGGGGGGCTTTGGGGAGAAAAAGGAAAAAATAAAATCTTTAAAAAAAAAAAAAAGCAACAATTTAAAAAAATAAATAAATAAACAAAATTGACAAACGTTAGCTAGAGTAATGAAGAAACAAGAAGAATCAAATAAATAAAACTATAAATGAAAGAAGAGACATTACAATCAATACCACAAAAACATTTGCAAATCATTTATCTAGTAAGGGTTTAATATCCAAAATACATAAAGATAACTCAATAGCAAGCAAAAAACCCCAAATAATCCAATTAAAAAATGGGCAAAGGATCTGAATAAACATTTTTCCAAAGAATACATACAAATGGCCAAGTACATGAAAATGTGCTCAGTAATATTAATTATCATGGAAATGCAAATCAAAACCACAATGATCTATCACTTCACACCTGTTATAATGGCTATTATCAACGAGACAAGAGATTCGTGTTGGCAAGGGTGTGGAGAAAAGGGAACACCTGTGTACTATAGATGGTAATGTAAATTGGTACAGCCATTATGGAGTATGGAGATTCCCAAAAAAATTGACAACAGAACTACCAAATGATCCATAAATTCCAATTCTGGGTATGTATCCGAAGAAAATGAGGTCACTATATCAAAGAAATATCTGCATCCCCATGTTCACTGCAGCATTATTCATAATAGCCAAGACATGGAAATAACCTAAGTTTTGAATGCATAAATGGGTAAAGAAAATGTGGGAGAGATAGATAGATAGATAGATAGATAGATAGATAGATAGATAGATAGATAGATAGATGGATATATATATAATGGAATATCACTACTCAGTTATAAAAAGGAAGGACATCCTGCCATTTGCAACAACATGGATGGACCTTGAGGGCATTATACTAAGCGTAATAAGTGAGAAAGAGAAAGACAAAAACTATATTATCTTACTTATATGTGGAATCTAAAAAAGTCAAACTCTCAAGAAATAAAGAGTCGATTGGTGGTTGCCAGAGACTAAGGGGTGGGGAAAATAGGAAGATGTTGGTCAAAGAGTATAAACTTTCAGTTGTAAGAGGAATAAGTTCTGGGGATCTCATGTACAGCACAGTGACTATAGTTAACAATACCATATTGTATATTTGGAATTTACTAGGAGAGTAAATCTCAAATGTTCTCACCACAAACACACAAAAGTAACTATGAGAGGTGGTGGATGTAACTAACCTTACTGAGGTAATTATTTCACAACATGTATATATATCTCTCAAATTGTCATGTTGTGCACCTTAAGCTTACACAACATTATATGTCAGTTATATCTCAATAAAGTTGGAGGGGGAAAAAGAAAATTATACTGAACGACTATAATTTGGGGTAAGGGAATGCTGGTTCAAAACTGGCTTAATTTGCAATTTAGAGGTATTCTTACTACTTATATCATATATATCATATATATACTTATATCAGAAATCATTAATTCTAGCTTCAGAAAGTATTATGTCAGCAACCTTGTTAGATAAACACAGTTTTCAATTACTTTAACACTTTTATAACAAAATATTGATTTAAAATCATTTGAATGAGTAAAACTGTGAGCATGAATGGAAATAAGCTTGTATTTGGGAACTATTTCCCTGAATAGCCTACATTTCTTTCAGTATAAGTTTACTTAACAAGCCCCTTTATTCTCAACTGTGAACTTCATAAGTCATAGTGCACATATTCTACTGCCACTCATAATTAACAATACAAATTAATTGTTTAAAATTTTGTCTTTTAATTCCTCCAAACTCTTAGTCATGGAAAAATTTTATGAATTTGGAAAGAATAGTTATTTTCCCCCCCAAAGGTAATTAAGTCAACCATAAGCACCATTTTAATACTGCTTTCAAAGGTAGGGAACTACATGGGGCTGGCCCCGTGGCCGAGTGGTTAAGTTTGTGTGCTCCACTGCAGGCGGCCCAGTGTTTCATTAGTTCGAATCCTGGGCGCGGACATGGCACTGCTCATCAGACCACGCTGAGGCAGCGTCCCGCATGCCACAACTAGAAGAACCCACAGCGAAGAATACACAACTATGTACCGGGGGGGCTTTGGGGAGAAAAAGGAAAAAATAAAAAAAAAATCTTTAAAAAAAAAAAAAAAAGGTAGGGAACTACAGATGTGAGAGTTTACATTAGCTTTTGCCAATATTTCTATGTTATAGTTGTGTTCAGGCAATTTCAAAAATGTTTTAAAGCAGTAAAAATACCCCCAGATAAACATAAATGAAAATCGAAGGAAGAAAAGTTCTAAGTGCAGATGTGACAATCAAGCTGTTTGAAGCCTTCAGGAAAAGGAAATTGATCTATTTTTAGCAGCTGGGCATTATTTCTTAGCCATTTGCAGAACTAATGAGCTTAAAAGTTAATCCTCCAGTTTCTTTCAAATGTTAGCACATTTAACCTAACTCACAAAATGTTCTCAGGTCTGGAGCTATCAACAGATTCTATTAGAGACTCGGTGACTTTTCTTCTTGCTACTCTAATGGGATTTCTATAACATCCAGGGTCTTTTATCACACAGATATTCCAGTTTATAAATGCAGTACAAAACAAAAACAAAACAACAAAATGACTAAGTGTTGTGTCTATTGATCAAATATGTGATCAGCTCAGTTTATAATATACAAGTAACACTGGTAAGCAAGTTAGGTAAAATTATAAATCAGTTACTTGTCTAAACCCTACCACCAAATAATGATGTTATAATTTGAAAATATTTGAAAAAAAGGCTATTCTTGGCAAAATCAAAAATAATGTAAGGAGGGAAAATGAGAAGTAAGTGAAAGTTCACCTTTGATACCAATTCTATTTCCTCTCTCCCCTTGCTCCTCATTGCTCCTTCTTTTCCTCCAAGTGCCAATTGCTGGTTCTCTGCAACCCTCCCCGACCCCAAATCAACTGATGTCTCAAGATTTTCTTGATCCTCTCTACTCCATCATCTAAGCTTCCCAACATAAAGTGACATTTTCTAAATGTGATATTTCTAGTGTGGTACTTTCCTCAACATGTCTGAGAATCAGAATCATCTAGGCATCTTTTTAAGTATACACATCTCTGGACCTGACCCTAGATGTACTGAATCCAAATGGCTGAGAGCAAGGCCCAGCGTTTGAATTATATTCCCTAGTGATTCTGATAATCAAGTTTGGGAAGGACTCGGGCTCTAGTCAACCAGCTATGATAGCTGACAAATTTTAAAAATAAATCCAAAGCCCTTAGTGGCTAAATTTGTATTCTTCAGGATTTTGTTTACATTTTAACAAGGCATTCAATGGCAAAACTCCAAAAGTTAGATGACAATTTTTGATATTTTGGACATTTATTTACTTATTCGTTACATGCCTAAGGAGCACCACAGTGATCTCTCCAAGTTGCTGTATAGGCAGTAGAGATAGGAAAATGAGTCAGGTGCTGCCTTTGCAATAATAGAGCTGTAAGTAGGGGAGAATAACAAAAAAAGATGAATTTTAAGCACAATAATAGAAATATGAACAAAGATCTTTGGGAATCAAAAGAGGAGAGTAGATAACTCTTCTTTGGGGAGTTAGGGTAAATTTTATTGGAAAAGGTGATATTTGAGCTGGTCAAAGGATGAGCAGTTTACAAAGTGCACAAAGACAAATATTATTAAAAGATGAAAAAATGGTGAGAAGTGCAGCCTGCTGGGGTAGCGGATTGTACGTTATTGAACAAAGAGAGATGATACTGAAAAAGTGTGAATGAAGCCCGGCTGTGAAGGGATCGAGTGCCCTGCTAGGTAGTTTACACCTTAAGTCTAAAGATGGGTCAATTACAATCTACATGGTTGCAAGAGACAGAAATCTCAAATAAGATTGTCTCACAAGGCTTGCTTTAGTAGCTGGTTAAACCAAGAGTTCAACCTGCACCCCAGGACCCCCTCTGGTGTCTCTGCATTCCTCCATGCTGCTTTATCTCAGGCTCCAGCTGGTGGCAAAAAAGCTGCCAGATAGCTATAGATATGTTCTTTCCATGTCCTAATCCAATGGAAGACAGTGTCAATTTTCCATAGCTCTCCTCAGAATCTCAAGCTGCTTTCAAGTGGCCAGACAGCCACCAGCCACTCGAAGGCCACATCCTCCCCAGTTCTACTCTAAGTGGAATGAGAGTGTTTCTCCTCAGCAGTCATACTACACAGTCCAAGATTCAACCTGACTGACCAACTTAGCCTACAGTCTATCCATGAACAAATCACTGTGATGAGGGGGAGGGGGCTGGCAGGGGAAGGTTGATTGGTCAGGACTGGCCAAATGGCCATCTAAAACAATCCTGCTGTTAGGGGAATTTGGTGCCTTCATTGAAAAGGCCTAAAAATGGGGAATGGAATGCTGAGTGTCAGAAACAAACAAAATACATTTATACAACAAAAGGAATTCTGGTAGCCGACCGAAGAAATGGAGTCAGGAGAGACTGATAGCAGAGTCAAAATACAAAATGACAGCCTGAATTAAACTGATAGAGGTCAAGAAGAGAAATAAAATCTGAATCATTCATTCAGTGGAATCTACTGGGCCTATGAATGACTGTGTGTGGAAGCACAGACCAAGGAGTTGATGCTCACTCTGGAGTTTCTACCTTTCACCGGCCCTAAAATAAGCAGTTATATGCACAACGGGGCCTGATGTTAGAGATATTTTCAGGATATAACTCAGACTTTCTCCAGATAGTTTCTGTGCTCACAAGATCTAAATAAGTAAATGATAAATCTTCCTGAAATAATTAAAACTATGAGAAACTTGCACTAATATACCCTCACATAAACACATAGGCATACATTTTCTTGGATTTTAATCTATGTGCTGCTAATTAATGCAATGTTAATTAAAATTGTGAATTTGTGATACTGTTATTGCCATTACAGCTGATTTTTCAGCAGAAACTTCTCAAAAAGGTATTCCTATGAGCTCTTGAAAAGAAAAATGACTAAATCTAAAGTGTTTCTGTTATTTGATTTTAACTGTTAAAAAATATCCTTAATTACAACTTGAAAAAAGTTTCAGCAAAAAGTATTTTAAGAAAATAGGAACTGTTAGAAGAAAACTAATTCAAAAACTCTATCTGCTTAATTACTTTTAAGAATACTAACTACAAAATGTAAGTTTTAGATGCAATTTATCAAAAGATACATTGGAAACGGAATTTTTTTCAGTTTTGCTTAATCCATTAGTCTTTCAACTTGTTTATCATTATTAAAGAAGATAGAATGTTTTATCCACAGTATGCAAGCAATTTAAATTACCTAAATGAGTCCCTTTAAGTAGCTGTCATCTGTATCTGAACTCTCCCTGTAAGAGAAATTCATGTCCCACTTAACTACGCTATTCAGTATTTTACTGACACACCACTTTTATGATTGTCTACACACTTAAAACTTATTACTTCTAGCCTTCACTCAAAGAGCACAGAAAACAAAAGTTGGCTTTGTAGTTATTTGTTACATAAAATATAATTTTTTTAAAGGAAACTACGTGTTTAAAATGTGTTTTATGTTGGTTTGAGGGCAACTACAAGAAGGGAGAACAAGGCAGAGGAAAGAGGTGATTTTTAATCACATTCTTGAGATCCAATGGCTTAAAGGCTAAAGTAAGAAGGTGGACTCCACAGATCTGCACAGAAACGGGTAATACCCACCACATTTTCATGGGAAGTTCCAACCAGAACCAACCACTGGCCCATTAAGTGCACATTCATCCAGGAGGTGAGCATGACAGAGGTCACAGTCTACATAAACAAAGGGTTCTTGGCCATCAGTAAACAAGTTTCTTCTCTGCCACTGGGGATGGGAGAAACAGAGCTCGAAGCTCCGGGAGAGAAGCTGAGGGAAGCTTTTGGGTTTTGATGGCATAGATATCCGGCAGGTCTACATCTCAGGCTGAAAGAATTATAAACTCTGTGACCTTGAACTTTAACTCTTTGAGCCTCATTTTCCTTGTTTGCTAAATGTGGCCAATAATGCCTACCTTCAAGGGTGATACTCAAAATAGTTAGCAATTAGTAAGGCACAGGTTCCAATCAATTAGCACAGACATGACCAATTCGATATAGATGGTGAATGCCAGCTTAATATCTGCCCTCCTTCCCCCCACAGTGTTGATACGGCAATTAAATGAGATGGCTGTGAAAGCTTTAATAGCACAATATCAGTAGGAGCTCAAAATATTTATCCTGTTCTCCTGCTTCTTCCTATTCCTGGCTCTTCACTCAGGCACAAGACTGACTCCAAGCACCTGAGATTCTTTTGATCTCGGTGTCACCATTTCCAGAAAGTTCTACACTTGGATAAGGGCCTAAAAGGTGTCTTCCCATAAGGGCTAAAAGGTGTCTTCCCAACTTTAGGGCAGATAAATTACAGATACATAATTTATATACAGACAAATAATTTATTACAGATAAATAATTGTTGCCTATAAGAAAACATAGGTTAGTTCAAAAGTCTGTCACTTACTCTTATAAGTTCTCTCTACATGCATTCTTTTTAAATTCCTGTGAATTACCACCTGAGTACTCATGATTCCCAAATCTATGTCTCCAGTTCACGTCTCTCCAACTCTATCTTTACCAGTTCCATTTATGCCATTCATTTATTCATTCATTCATTCAGCAAATATTTATTTAGCAACTGCTAGTTCCAGATCACTGCCGAGCATTGGTTATTTAGTAGTGAACAAAACAGAAATTCCAATCAGAACATGTCCAGAAAAAGCCTCATCTTTCACCAGAATCAACTCATTTTCCTCTCTTTTCTAATTCAGTGAATGGCATCACCAATTAACCAGTTGCCCAAGTAAGAGTCTTGCCAAATTTACTTAATTCTTCCTCCTTACTCTCTACTACCCTACATAAAATCAAGTCCATCAATCATGAAAGTTGATTCTCCAAAACAGACTATTCCTTAAGGAATATTTGTTAGGACCATATCAGTACTTGATAAGAGAAATAATATTTGTATTTCTATACCCCTTTTAGTAAGCTTTATTTAAAAAACATTTTTGCAACTGTTAAGAGTATAGTGCTTTATATTTGAGGATAAAAATTTAAAAAATAATAATAAAAGCACATTTACCTGGCAGACAGAAAGCTTTTCCTCCCTCATCTCTTCTTTCAGCATCTTGAAGGATTATTGCTCTGGCCCTCTGTGCTCTCCATGGTATCTTTAATGATCATTTTGATATTGATTCCACCTTGAGATGTTGTTTCACGGCAACTGTGACCTCTGACTTCCCATTTTCCCATTGAAATGTATATGGTTCACTCCTGCTAAGAAGCAACCCACATGTTTTGTCTTTTGAAGCTGAAGTCTCAGCCTAAAATTTTCTTTGCTATTACACTTTATATTCTATCAGCAAGAGGCAAGGTTCAGGAAGAGAACACTTTTTTCGGTGGTGTTACATTCTATCAGAGTTTGCACATCTGAAATTGCAGGCTGAAACAGGGGGTCAATACATAGTAGCAACTGCTGGGCTTTCAAAAGCCTTTTTTCACTTTACTAAAAAATTCTGCAAGGCCCATGCTGTCCTATCATAGTTACATTCTTTCTTTGAATAACTTATATTCAAACTTTTGCTTTATTTTACGGCTAGGAGAATTACACACATCAAAGGAGAAGATACAGGCAGGTCAAAAAAATGTACCTGGAAATCTAAGTGCTCAGATTGTCATTACAAGGAAGAACAGAGAAACTAACATCTGCCCCATGGGAGCAGCTGCACTTTTTTCAAACCTGTATCACTTCGAAGCTTCTGTGCTTTTCAGAGTTTTAAATCAATACATAATCCAATCAAGATTTACTCATTCGTTTAACAAATGTTTACTAAGGACATCCTGAGAGGTTTAAACCAAGCCCTCTTTCAAGTATGGGAAATATGAAACGAAGGAGTCAAGCTCATGGTGCTGGTTAAACGTTTACTTAAATTAAAAAATATGCATAATGAGCTTATTGAATTCGATTCTAGAAAGACTATCATTCATAGCCCCTAAATTAAAATTTACTATCAGTTTTCTTCTAGTCACTGCCTTAAATCTAATAGTAGAATGTTGGAAAGGGAATCATTCCTGTAAGGAAGGACAGTAGCAGAGAAAAGCAGAGCCAGGCTGTCCGATGAAACCTCAGTGAATTTTGCCACAGTCTTTTGTTTACTCACAAATTCATTCAATGAAGGTCACGCACATGCTTAAAATATATCAGACACTGTATTACAGGTTGGGGTTGTAATTGTGGTTAAAGCAGAAAAAGACCCTATCCTCAGACAATTTATGTTCTGGTGGAAGAGGCAAGAATTAATCAACCAATATCACAAATATCCACTTATAAAATGGGAATACTTCTGTGAAGAGATAAAGGATCTATTTGAACCAACCACGTAATCCATGCTATGCCCTTCAGTTTTATGTCTACACTGATTATTGTTCTATTCTGGAAAGTAAAGAGCCACTAATAAGTTGGAAAGTGCTAACTTCAGTCAGGGGCAACATTTAGAGGGAAAACCCAGGAATGACCCATCTTTATTCAACATTCCCCTACACAGACTCACACTCTGAATACATTCCCATAAGAATGGGTGAGGTTTCCTAAAACTATAACCTGTTTGTTTTTTTGGTCGTCACCTTCCATTTTATTCCCAGCTACACCATAAGGCTGCTTTCCTTCCTTATTGAGAAGGTCATTAGTTGTCATGATAGAAACGCAGGTTTTAGACTGACAAACTCACCACTTGCTAGTTTTTAACCACACTGCATCTCAATTTTCCTGTCTGTAGCACAGGGCACTACTTCCCCTATAGGGTTATGATGAGACTTAAATAACCATAAGTACTGAGTCCATTCTGGCACCTAATAGACTTAAAATACATTACCTTTGTGTGTGTGTGTGTGTGTGTGTGTGTGTGTTCTCTTCCCATAACATTCTCTAATTGATTTCCTTTGTCCATAGCTTCATCTCCAGTTCAAATCATATACAACTGCCCAGTTGACATCTCTGCTGGGTTGTCTAAAATATGTTACAAACTTAACATGTAAAAAACTGAACTTTGAAATTACCCCACTGCCACCAAGTTGCCCCAATCCCACAGTTCCAGTGTTTCCCATCACAGCCCCATCTGACTGCTCAAAACCTTGAAGTTATACTCATCTTCTCTTTTTCTCTTAGATTTCACATTTAATTATCAATAAACACTGTCAGGTTTACTTTTAAAATATGTCTAGAACCTTACTACTCATCACCACTGTCTGCAATGAGAATCTTAAAACAAGCCACTGTTGTTTCTCATCATCTCACCAACCTCTCTGCTTCTACTTTTGAGTCTATGTAGAGCAGTCAAAGTGATCCTTCTCAAACAGAAACCAGACATGCCACTCATCCATTCAATGCACTCCAGTGTTTTCCCATTGCAATTAGGATAAAAATCAAAGTCCCAACCAAAATGTGTGAGTTCTGTTGTGATCTTGTCCCTCTGGACCACCTCCATGACTTTTATCTCCTGCAAATCTCCCCCTTAATCATACCATTTCAGCCACTTCACCCACCTTGCAATTTCTTACCTCTATTTACTGTTCCCGCTGCATGAAATGCTATTCCTAAAATATCCACTTGGCTCACTCCAAGTCATTCACCTCTAAAACTGTACTCCAACACTCTGTCCCTTTGCTAACATAATCACTTAATTCTACTATTTAAAAACCCTCTGCTAACTCCTTCCTTGACTTCAAAATACAGATGAATACACCACACAAGAGGCTTTATAGCCTGACATCAGCATAACTCTTTAGACTCACGTTCCATCATCCATCTCCCTCTACATTTCACTCTGCTTTGCTTTTTTCTTCCTATGATAGCTTTCTCATGAAGAATGCAAGAAATCCTTCCAGGTTATAATTACAGTGTCTGAATTCAAGGCAATTTGACACCTGTGGTTCTGCCTCTTTTGATCCATTCTTGGACACTTTGATCGAAAAAAAAAGAGAATAATTGTCCTTGTTCTGATCATGTTTATTGGCTTACTGTGTACACTGTTGTTCTCTCACAAAATTTCACAGCTACACCCTATTGCCTAAAGTTATGCTCCAGGACGTTCTAAGGACATTTTTTTAATTAAAAAGAATTCCCTTCTTATGTGTTAGTAACTCCTTGGATATCTTGCTGTCATGTGCCCTTTGCCCATATCCAGCTCAGTGGAGTTCAAGGCAGCAGGACTGGCTCCTCCACTGGTAGACATTGCCACGCAGCATTCTACCACGGCTGTTCCAGGTTTGCCATTTGATGACTCACAGTAACTGGTGTAACTCATCCAGAAGCCCATTTGAAGTCTCTGGCAGTGAACTAAAACATGTAAATGAAAGATACCAGATAAAATCATCGTGGCTAAATATATTTCTTTACTTTAGGCTTATTCTTTCCACTCAAGCCCAGGATGATGACTGAGTTTTATCAGCCACATTTATGGCTCCTGTTTATTTTGTCCATTTGATTGCTTATAAAATATTTATTTATTACCAATTTCTATTCATACACTGCTTGTGCCAGGGGATTAAAAAAATATATGAATGGAACACAGTGGCTGACATGTAGTAGGCAGTCAACCAAATTTTTTAAATGAATAAACAAATTGATAACTGAAAAGCACAGTATTTATCTACAAAGACATTACATTTAGCAGGAAATTTAGGAAGACAAACACAATAGAAAGACACAGCCATTAAGGAAGCTATAAAATGCATCCAGAGCAGTGCCTGGCATGTAATAAGCAACAAATATTTGTGGAATGAATGAATATGAATAAGTAAGGAGGTACTAATTATTGTGAGTTTACAGAAAATAAAACACCTAGTTTTGACAAAAGATAGGGAAGGAATCACTTAGAAGTTGTCATCTGAGATAGATCTGAAGTTCACTAAGCTACAGGCCAGGTGGGCCAGGGAAGCCTGGCTTGCTGGCTATGGGAACAGCGCATGCTAAGCAGAGCTACATAATTTGCAGGGCCCTGTGTGAAAGGAAAATATAGGGTCAGGTCCCTTATTCAAAATGTAGAGGGAAAATGTTGTTAAAGGTACTAAAATATAAAGCTTTTCCTTTCTGCCATGGTCTTCCTCCCACTTGTTATTTATTCCTCCCACTTTATTATTTTCTATTTAATGTCATTCTAAGTAAAGAAAAATTAAAATTTTAAATTCTGAGCTTGAATTGTGCTATTCATCTTTATTTTTTGCAATATCAGTTTTCAAGGAAAATATAAGAGCATTTAACGCGTGCAGAATCACTGAATTATATAATTTGTATTTCATAACTCATATGTGCATATATATTTTGTTCTTACCAGGACACTGAAAGTGCTGCAAAAACCTAACTCAACTGTTTTTATTTCACTTATTGATGCGTACACATTCTACCAACACAGTCTACCTTCAGGCTTGCGGAGAATGGAAGGACTAAAAGATAAAGGAACTATGGATTGTTCTGTCCTTCTCTTTCCTTTCTCTAGGAAGGGAATTAAGCCAACTAAGCAGTTGGCTAATGCAGGGAAGTAACACAAGTAACAAAGGATATGATAAGATTCCTTGGTATTCTGAGTTTCTTACAATGCCATTGTCTTCCTTTTGTATTTAAAACAAGTTCTAATTTGATAGGAAAGTGTGGCCTCTCAGGCTGTCTTTGCCCCTGCTGACTCAAGTGTAGATTTAATACATATATGTTGCTTGGAAGTGCACTGAACTTCAACACATTGTGGGCGCATTGGAATTCTGTACTCATGGGGTAGATTGAACTCTATGGGCAAATAGAACAATGAGCAAAGTCATACACACATATTGTATTAATTCTCTCTGCTCATGCTCATGCTCCCTTGTACCTTAGAACTTCACTAATAAAACACATGTTCAAAGACAAAATTATTAGGACTTTTCAACCCCTACAGCACAGCATTCAGTCAAGCACGGGGTCCTTCCATCTGTGGGATCCCGTGCAACCACACAGGTTGCATGCTCATGAAGCACAAAGCGTGTGCCTCTCAGGCACAAAAGCGTGAGCCAGAGGTGTGTCCAGGGAACTTGGCCTGATCCAGCTATGAGGGAGCCTGGAGTGTGAAGGGAGTGTAACTGAAGGTGGAGCCAGAGAGACGGACAAGGGCAGGTTTCCCTTTGCCTTAGTAATTCAAAGGAAAGGAAATATTCCCAACTCAGTTGTGTAGGGACAAAGGATATAGAACTCAGCTCAGTACAGGCTGTTGAGTCAGGTTACCAGGGTTCAATATCTGCTCCATCAGTTTACTAGTGGTGAAACCTTAGGAAAGTAATTTATATTTCCTGTGCTTCAGGTTTTTCATCTATAAGAAGTATAAAATCAGAGTTGCAAAAGCATTTAGGACAGTGCTGGTCTTTTAATGAGCACACGATACATGTTAGCTGTTAATACATAACATGTGGAATCATCCATTCAAACACTTACTGATCAACAATTATGCACTAGGCACTCAGCTGGTAGACATTGTAAGACCAGGACTTATGAAGAAATCTGAATTGTAGCAATAAAGAGTTGTCAAAATAACTTTGGGGCAAGAGAAGAGTCTTAAGATAGTGCACTAAAGTGACACTCATCACAGCAAAAGATGCTATTGGAAATGCACCATTAATTAGAGCAGGCCAGCCAAATGTTTAATTTATCAAGAAAGGATCTGGGGAAATTGCCAGTAATATGAACAAAAGCAGCATACACAGATGGGTTACACAAAGCTTGTGAAAATTTGATTCTTTAAGAGTAGACCATGTTCTCAAGGGTAGAGATTATGTCTCAAGCAGTTTCATATTCCTCCTGGCCCAAACAAAGTAATTTGCCCAAGGAAATCCAACAAATATTTTTAAATGGAGATTTTGAGTAGAATCTTGGTGATAGGCTTCAATAAACATTTCCGTGAGGTTGCCGTTGTGATAGATATAGGTCCATCTTCTTATAAATGTTAATAGCCCATATGTGCAAATCGGTCCATTGGCCAACATGCAAATTAACTTGCAAAGTGGCCAATTCTCTCTACCCTAAAAATCAAGAAAACATTTAGATTGATTTAGAAGCATAAAAATTATTACCATTCTTACTTCAGACAATTGGTACAAAGTATTTCTACCCATAACGGGAATTAATAGTCACCTGCAACAGAATTCTATCTTGGCTGAACTACCTTTCATTTTCTGCAAAACAGAGGAATTTATAAATTATAAATCAGGTGTCACTTCACTGCATGAAATCCTTCAATAACTTTCCAATGCAATCAGAATAAAATCAAAACTACTTAACATAATGTTAAAGATTAATAGTACCTTCCACCTTAATTCATAACCATTTCCTTCTCATTCAGCAAGCATATTCCACTAAGCAGGCCTTCTTCCTGATTCTGGAAGACACCATCAAGCTCCTTCAATTATATTTGGTATAACCTTGGCCCAGAATTCTCTGGCTCCAGGCTTTCCCATAGCTGACTTCTCATACCCACTGAAATCTCAGATGAAATGTCATTTGGCTGTCCTATCAAAAATGCTCCTCTCCTTCCAGCTCACTCTCTATCCCATTACCATAGTTTACTTTCTTTAAATTTTTCAGAGAAGTTTTTATTCTTTAAATTCTTATTTCATGTTAACATGTTATTATTTGTCATTTCCTAGAATGTAAGCTCTAGTAATCAGGGAATTTTTTATTCATCACTGTATCTCCATCATCCAGAGCTGTCACTGGCACCTATCAGGAACTTACCATGATAAGTATTTGGCTGAATAAATAATTGAACGGATGAAGAAACTGCCTCTGTGACTTTATTTTTAGCCTTCTTGTTCTTTCCATTATCATTTATGGTGCTTTTCAGAAGTATAAGCAATTATTCACTGGATGTTCTAATTGATTTCTCTCACAGAGAGTTAATATTTGACCTGGTTTTGAAAGCTTTTGGTATTTTATCTTATTTGGGCAGAAAAAATTAGCTTATTCTCTAAAATGCACACTCAGAAAACAATCCAATTCTCACAGAAGAACTGAAACAAATATTACAGCTCCAAGTGTTGCCTTAACTACAGAATATTAGAAACTACACCTATAAACAAATCAATCTAGTGGGCAGAAATCATTCATTCATGCTCCAGTCTTACAAGGTCTTGCTCAATCTCATTAACTTTGTGAAGCATCCCCAGAGCCCTCTATTCTTTTCAGTTAAATTAATCACTCTTGAACCTAAGTTTCTATATCTACTTTCTATACCTACCTTTGCTAGAGTGGAGAATTACATGTAACTGTTTAGGTATCTGTCTCTTCTGCTAGACTGATAAATCTTTTGGGACAGGAATCACAATCATTTATCTGTCTAGCCCTAGTGCCTTTACGTAGTAGAAGTCAAATCTTCTAATTAATACATAAAGTCAATAATTCTTCAAAAATGAAAAGCATCTTCAGACTTTCATAGTCTAAGGACATTCAGAATCCTTAGAGTCCTATAGATATGCTAACATTGTGCTAACGTCTGGAAGGAAAAAAATATAGTATAAATTTAAGTTTGGAAGTAAAAAGCCTGTTTCATAATCCAGATCCACCTCTTGTCAGTGGTGTGGCTTTGGGCGCTGGATGTAACCCATGTAAGACCCAGCTTCATCACCTCTAGAGTGAGAATTATAAAAACATTCCTAAAGGGTTATTGTGAGGATTAATTGAGACGACATTTCTGGAGTGCTTACCACAGTGCCCAGCACAAAGTAAGCACTAAATAAGGATGACGACTGTCATTATAGAGGTGGAAAAAGAGTTCTATTTGAAACGAGTGGCATGAATACAAGAGACTATGTGCAATTCTCTTTACTTCCTGTAAGAGGGATGTCAAACTAAAGTTCTAATATGTATGTATTGAGGAGGAGAGTTCCTCTGTATATTAAGTGCTGATTTCATGGCCATCAGGGCTTAAAGTAACCCACAACTGCAAGAATTTTTCTTACCATTATTTTTATTGGACCACTGAAAGTTTTAACTTTTGCCAGATTGACTAGCAATAACATAGACTGTCCATACTGATTTTGATTTTTTAAAAACTCAACTAACGTCCAATTGAGTTTAAAAATGTACTGAAATCCATCATCAGCCTTTGCACATATCAGTTGTTGCCCTAAAACAGGAGTCAGCAACCCATGGCTCGACTTGCGGTCTAACTCCTGGGTTTTATATAACCCATGAGGTAAGAATAAATTGTACATTTTTTAATAGCTACAAAAAATAAAAAGGGAGGATATTGCATGGCACATGAGAATTATATAAAATACAAATTTCAACGTCCATAGATGATGTTCTACTGGCACACAGCCTCCACAGTACAGATTTGATAGAGTTGAGTAATTGTGAGAGACCTTATGGCCAGCAATGCCTAGCATATTTACTATCTGGCCCTCTACAGAAAAGGTTTGCCAACCCTTACTCAATACCAGAGGACTGTCTCATTTTCATGCACTATGGAAAAGGACTGCTCTCTCCAGAACTTCTCCACCTGCCCCCCACCACATGCCCCCACCTCCCGAGCGTGATATCACTCTGTATTGCTCAGACGGACGCTCACACGGGAAGGGGACTTTGTTAGTTCAGCAGATTAATCTTACTCTCCGGTATGATGCCACGTTTTAGGGGCCAAATCTAACACTCTCCTAATTTACTGTACTTGTAAAAGTGCTTCAGAATCACTACAATTGACTTTAAAACTGAGAGTATTTTCCTTATTATTGTCTAACTACTTTATCCTGACTTTTTAAGAAAATGGGGTATGCAGTGAAATAGCTTGAAAGAGCACCTAATGCTTGACCTAGACAGTTCGCTGTTGCTCCACTTGATAAACATCTTGAAATAAAGTCGATTTTCTTTTTAGCTTTGCTTAAAAAAAGAGAGAGAGAGAGACATATTTGTTCCTAGGCTTCATGAACAACTGGAATGAGTAAGTTGCTGTTTCATTTATTTGATGATAAACTTCAGGGAGGACAAAAATGTAATACTCAAAGAGAAAATTAGCATGTCACTTACTGTACCAGAGAGTCCTCCTGAGCCAAGCCAAGCCTTTTGTATTCTTTTTTTTTAATCTTTGACTTCCTCACCTCCATTTTCAGTGCCCAACACACATCTAGAGAAGTGCGAGAGCTTATCCACAAACACACCTTTCCATTTCTCATTTTCCAAGTAAATCAACCAATTTGAACAGATGACAGAGCCAGTGAATTTCTACACAATACCACTGCCCTCAATTAACATCTCCTCCAGGCAAACCAGCGGAAATGAAGTTCCCTTTGTCTCCAGTCGACATTATAAGGAAAACGAAGTGTAAATTGATGAAAGAGAGAGGAAATCTTTTGGATTGGGCTTGTTAGGATATCATCTAAGTGGCCATCTATTTTATCCTCTTCAATTCTTAAAAGACAAAGCAGAGCCCTTAAAATATTTCCCCTTTGCTTTGAAGTAAACGCTATCCGGGTCAATTGGAAACACTGCTCTATGATGGTTAGCAGACCTGATTATTGCATCCTGTGTAGGAAGTGAAGCACTACCTCTCTGAACAGAGTTTGCACCCTTCCAGTATGACAACAAGTAAAACACTCCTTCAAGCACTGAAACAAATACTGAAGTCCTAATGACAAATTCACCAAATACACACACACACACACACACGCATGCGCAAAAGGCATTTACACATACATTTCTCATTGGAGAACGCTGGATATTTGCAAACTAGTCCCACGAATTAAGACAATCATGTAAGTTAGTGAGAAATGTAAAAATTTGAATGCTGCAAGTTTCTCCATAGCTTGCTTACTCTATCTTAAGAAAAATAGCATTTAGGTACTGTTTTCCTCAGACCCACAGCCAAGGAAAAAAGCATTCTACAATTTCAAAGCTGAAAAGAAGAGCTACAGTATAGAGATATATCAGCTGATAAAAGTAATGCTGACCAGGACGCTTTTAAATTATTTTCAAAATCTTTTATCAAGCTATATTCTATTATAGAATATGGCGGATTTTCAAATTGGATTTCCCTCAAGCTGCAAAAGTTAGCTTGCTGTTCTGCCACGATCTCCTTTGAGGGAGCCTCAGGGTTATTAACCCTTTCCCTTAGGAAATACAGACAATATCCCAAAGCCAAGTTCTAAGGGGAGTTGGCATCTGCAAACCTACAGAGAGCCTGGCAGAGTGTGTCTTCATTAATTTAACCAATATTTGTTGAGTGCTATTAGGTGCTTGGATTGTAGAGGAGGAGGAAACCTTCCTCTATCCTTCTAGGTTCTTTGGGCTGGTCTAAGAATTAAATTGACATGAGAGAATAACAGCAGAAAAACCAACAAAGTTTAATAATATGTATACATAGGAGACAGGAAAACCGAGTAGCTCACCAAAACGCCTGAAGCCCTCACCTTACATACCATCTTCAGCTAAAGACAAAAGAGTATGGGGCCAGGGGGTTGGGACTTCAAAGGGGAAGGAGGCAATTCACATGGAGATGGAAAAGCAAATGTTTGGTAAACATTTAAAAACATTTGCTGTGTCTTGCAGAGACAATGGGACATGGAGAGGACTTTGATCAAACAGGCCTTGCTAGGTTCCTCACTGTCTGCCACACCTAGTTCATATTATACTTAGTTATCTATGGTGATAGCTCCTTCCTGGAACAGGCCTTCTATCTTAAATTCCTTTAAGTCAGAGGTAAGTTTTCTAAATTTCTTCCTGAGTCTTTTCTCTTAAAAATAGTCAAGCCAAAGAGACACATTTTGCAAACTTTTCTCCCCTACAGGATACATCAGCAAATAAAACAAACAAAAATCCCTACCAATGAGGAGCTTACCTTCTAGCTGAGTGATACAGATAACAGGCAATAAACATGTCACATAAGTAAATAACATAGTAGATTAAAGATGATCAGTGCAATGGAAAAAAAAATAAAGCAAGGTAAGACAGATCGAAGTGGGGGGGGGGTTACAATTTTAAAAGAAGTGATCAACAATGTAGGCCTTATTAAGAAAGAAATGTTTGACTATCTGAGGGGTTGCTAACCTGGAGAAGAATGATTAAAGCAGAAAGAACAGCCAATACAATAGCCTTGAGGTTGGAATGTGCCTGGTATGTTTGAATATTATCAAGGAAGCCAGTAGGGGGTAGACGTAGGCTGAGTGAGGGTAAAAGTATTAAGCAACGTGCAAATTAAGGGAGAAGGGAGTAGATCATGTAAGGATTTAGAGTGATCACCTGAAAAAAATGGACCCATTGGTAGATTTTGAGGAGAGGCATATTGTGATGTTGGAGTTGTAGAGCATATTGCTTTGAGATGACACGAGTATTTTAGAAGCTGAAATTTATTCTTACACATGAAGCCTGACTTGTCTCATATGAGATGGGGCACTATAAAGATGGTACAGTTAAAACTCCTTGTGTAAAACACAAGAGAACTGACTGGTTTCAGGTATGCTGTGTGATGAGTCATTTAATGTCTCTATGCCTTCAAGAGGTTGTAAAGAATAATGTAACCTACCATGTGTAGCTCTCAGAATGGTCTGAGAAACTGGGGAGATAATGTAAGAAAGAGAAAGTGTCAGATCAATATAGGGTGTCTCATAGCTAAAGAGTTGATGATGATCTTGCATACATTCTGATTGTCACAACGATTACAGTCCTTTCTATCAGGAGCCAGAGTATCTATGCTGAGGCTGAAAAGTCAAATTTTCAGAAGATCATTATAGTTGTGAGAATTATAGGATATAAAGTATGTGTAAGAGTTTTACAGCAATAATGTAGTGGAGGTGCTGACAAGAGGCCACTCTGATAGATGTCAGATCAATCTATCATATGGAAAACTCAGAAGCAGTATGTAAAATGTGGGAGGAGAAGCTCAATCCTAAGTCAAGTGTGTCATCAATGTTAAGTGACAATGCTAGCTACAGGAAAGCTAAGAAAGAGAGTAAGAGCTGCCATTATGAAAATATCTGATTTTTCCTTTTTCTACCCCTGCTCAGGCAGGAAAACAGTTTTCAGTTAGCTGACAAATTAAATAGAATCAGAATTTTTAAATGTCAAAATGATAATGAAATGTTTTCTAGGACACTACATGGAAAAAATATATCAATATGCATAAATAAAAATGGTGGGCTAATGTAGATGCTCCACAAATAGACCCTCTTGTACAATGTGAGGGAAGTTAATGCCTATCCAATCAAAATCCTGCAGATCATTTTTCGTGGAATACCAATGACAGAAGACAAGCTGCTCCATTAATACATTTTCTCTGGGAAGCCTATGATTTAAAAAAATCAAATAAGATAGTACATGGAAACATTAGCCCCCCCCCCCCATATTAGAATAAAATGAATAGGTTTATCAAATATCTTCCCCTAAAAGGAGGTCTAGTGGGATAGATACATAAAATAGAAATGTTCTGATGTCAGAGGATAAAGACTGAGTAAAATGTTTTCCAAGGTGGCTTGCTAACAGATTTTGGTGAAAGGAGTGGAGAGGTCCATAGTTAAATAGACTTGGGAAATACTAGCCAAGAGTGTATCACACTTCCAAGAAAAGGTGAACTAGATAATAGGGTAAACTAGTAGGGCATTTAGAAGGAAGGATGTAGGAAGGGCAAGAAATCCAGTGAGAGTGCCAATTCAAAGTGGCACAATGCAAAGGGACATGGAATCCCAAGAGAAAGTTTCTTATTTCATAGTTTTTCTGAAGACACACCTGTCACAGCCTATGAAAAAGAAATATTTTGTGTTCATAGTATTTTTGAAGCATCTGGTTTCCTCTTTTGCAGCTGGATAAGCTGAGATGCCAAGAGGTTAAGTGATTTACCTCAGGCCATAGAGCCACAAGTGGGTCTTAAATTCAAGTCTTGAATCAAAGTAATATTCTTTGACTTCTAAAACTCTAAATATCATAGAAAGAATGAAAGATTCTTAAAATAGACTTATGAAACTCTCCTCTCCTTTTTGGCAAATTATTTCTAATGGCTTTTGCCATAGGAGCTGAATATTCCTACTTTGGAAGAGAATCTCCCAGTTCTAGAAAAAACCTCTTTTGTACCTACAACATGTTCTGTAAATAAAAGGTGAGCTGAATATTGGATCTATGTTTTACTTTTTTTACTTTCACCTATCATTTTATCATCAATAAATTTTTATCAGTGTTTACAGATATGAGATAATTATAGAGATGATGTGAAGAAGATACACTAATGTATGGCATAAGACACAGCTGCATGATAAACATAGATCTGATATGAGAAATGTACCATGAGACAATAAATTCAAAGTCAACAACCTCAATAATGCTGGAAAAGAATGTGATACACACATGGAGAGACACACTTACACACACAGATACACAAATGACTACATGTAAAAACCTAAGACAATTGAATAAGTTCTGTAGTCTAGTTAACATTATTGTACTCACGTCAGTTTCCTGGTTTTGATGTTATGCTACAGTTGTTTAAGTTGTCACCACTGAGGAAAACTACGTGAAACATTAACAGAATCTCTGTGTTATTTTTGCAAATTCCTGTGAGTCTATTATTATTTCAAAATAAAAAGTTAAAAACAAACAAAAACAAAAAATGGAATAATTCAGAGGAGGGATCCGTAGGTCTCCACAGGCTGCCAAATGGATATGGCACGAAAAACATTCATCCTGGGGCTGGCCCGGTGGCGCAGTGGTTAAGTTCACATGCTCTGCTTCTCAGCAGCCCAGGGTTCACTGGTTCGGATCCCGGGTGTGGACATGGCACAGCTTGGCAAAAGCCATGCTGTGGCAGGCATCTCGCATATAAAGTAGAGGAAGATGGGCACGGGTGTTAGCTCAGGGCCAGGCTTCCTCAGCAAAAAATGAGGCGGACTGGCAGTAGTTAGCTCAGGGCTAATCTTCCTCAAAAAAAAAAAATCCATCCTTCTCAGGACCCAAAAGAAAAGAACAGGCCCAAGGACGGGCCTGGGCATCTTCCACAGAGCTCCTCTGAGTTGACGAGACCCAAACAGATCCATTTCCAGGAATCTTCAAGAATCTTCGCTTCTTCATCCATACAATGCTTCACTCACAATTCCCCCTCTGATTGAGAAGAATAGCAAGAGAACTTTTGTAGTGTTTTCGCTGAATGTCTGCACACTCTCTTTTGGGCTTCTCCAACCCCTCCCCTCCCTAATTTAGTAAGGAGTTACAAACAAATGAGATCACCTCAGCAAGGGCTATCTATCCAGATTAAAAAAGAAAAACAAAACAAAAAATGTGATTTGTAAAAGAGTTGGTCCCTTTTACTTTTTCTACCTAACTGATTAGTTTTTTCTAAGATTAAAGACAGAATCAGGAACACATTATTATGGAAGATGTAAGATGTATTTTTTCTTTCATTTTGAGAGAAAATATTAGGATTATATTAAAAATATTAATAAGTCATATATTTTACTCATTAATATGTATCAAACATTTTAAAAATAAACATTAAGCCTCCCATAAATTACATTTAATAATTAAGTCTATAACTAAGATAATGTGATTCGAAGAATATATTTTTCAAAATGATTTTTACAAATAATATAGTGCCAAATAAGTAAAACAAATAAAATGTCTGGAATATCTGTGCATACCAAAAATGAAAATATGAACACGTGGATTATTTACTCGAGAAGGGTTTGAAAAGGAACTCAAATTTCTTCAAATAATTTTTTGCCTAAACTACAACAATGGGATATAATTTTGCACCTCAAATATGAAATACAACTTTTAGAATTGAAGCTTAGGCTACTTGGTTTGCGAAAGAAAGAGAACAAACTTCAATATCTCCACAATGAAGCTATCAACACAAATAACAAATAATCATTGTATAGATAAGAGAGAGAAAGTGACCTTTACTTGAGCTGAGGACTGTCATCTAGGAAGGCAGCCTCCACAAGGAAGAAAGCATTCTGGAGAAGCATGGTTTTCAGTACAGTTTTAGATCTTTTTAGAACAAAGAACATACGTTAAACACACCCAGGATACATATTCACCAAAGTTAAAAGAGATATCGAACCACAAATTAGCAGGTCAACATGGCCCTGTTGTCCAGAGAGGGAACTTATCTTCAGGAGTACTGATGTGGGCATTACCAGTACTACTGTAGGAGGGGGAGTATGCATCTTTATCGTCAAAGAGTGCCTTTTTCTACTTTTGAGATAAAGTTTAAGGCATTCTTTACTTTAATGGTTAAAGCAGATGTACAATGTATGTTTGACAGGTCATGAATCAGGCTTCTTTAGTCCAAGCTGAATCAGTTTCAAACCAGAACAGCCACCTCATATACCTCAATATGTGAAAATTTCTTGTCAGAGCCACTCAACTGAAACATTCATATCCTTTGGTATAAGTGTGGAATGTACTTTGAAAAGCATCTTGGAGCCATTTTTTTTCTCTAATTATCATTAACTTTGAATCCAGAGTATATTCAGTAAGCTCAGAAATAGTCCAGCCTGGTCGCTCTAACAATGCCTTAATGGCTACTGTATTAGTTTGCTAAGGCTGCCATAACAAATTACCACAATCTGTGTATTTTAAAACAGAGAGAACTTTATTCTGTCACAGTTCTTCATGTCAGAAGTTTGAAGTCAAGTGGATGTAGTTATTTCCTTCTAAGGCTCTCAGGAAAAATACATCCCATCTCTTCCAGTTTCTAGTGGTTGTCAGCAATCTTTGGTGTTTGTTGGTTTAGGGCTACATAGTTCCAAACTCTGTCTCCACATTTCACCTATTCCTTGTGTATCTCTGCATCTCCAACATCCCTCTATCATTCTCTTATAAGAACGTCTCCCATTGGATGTAGAGCCCAACCCAAATCCAGGATGATTTTCTCTCAAGATCCTTAACTTAATTATATCTAAGAAGACCCTTTTCCAAATAACATCACATTTACAAATTCCAGGGATTAGGATTGGGACATATATCTCTTATGGGGTTTTAGTTAATCTACTATAGCAATGATCTACTTTAAAAGTAAACAAGAAAAAAAATGGTAACTTCCATATGATCACAAATAACATAGGCTTAAGGTTTGTCCATTTGGTAATAGTAATATCACACTACATGTCTGTAGTTTTTTAAATAGTTTTAAAATGGGGTCACATTCACTTTCTCCTCAATATTTATAACAACTATCAAAGATAGTTTTATTTGTGGAGAGATGTCAGCATCATGGTGGAGTGAGCTTGCCCAGGACTCTCTCCCCTCCAACATATAACAAACAGGAGCAATCATATTCCAACAGAAAATATCCTAATAGCACTGGAATCCTTGGAGAGTCATAGCAGCCAAATGATGGAAGGTGGAGAGGCTGGAGCCCCCTTCAGAGGAGCTGGAACAGGGTAAGAGTAAACTTCGCTCCCTCCCCCAAAGACTGCGGTTGCTGTCGCAGGAGGCTCCATGAGGGAGGGAGTGGGGGAAAGGTCACACATCTTTAGGATCACCCAGGACTACCTAGCACCCTTTCAGCCTAGAGGGAATCCCTCCAACGGGGTGAAAGCTTTCACAAGGGTGACCTCATCAAGACAGGACCCCAGGAGACCAGATAGCAAGAACTGATCAGGAAACTGGGAATTGTGGGCAAGAGAAAGTACGCCCCCCATACCCCCTCCCCAGCACTGCGCTGCACCTTCTCAGCTGAAGAGATTGAAACTATAAAGAAGAATAAATCAGAAATACTGGAGATGAAAGACACAATGGAAGAGATAAAAAAAATACAGATTCCCTGAATGCTTGTGTGGACACCATAGAAGAGCAAATCAGTATAATTGAAGATAGACATGTTGAATTGCTCCAGGCAGAGGAGGAGAGAGAACTTAGACTAAAAAGAAATGAAGAAAGTCTCCAAGAAATATGTGCCTCAATGAGGAAATGCAGCATAAGAATTATAGGTATCCTAGAAGGTGAAGAGAAGGAGAATGGAGCAGAAAGCCTGCACAAAGAAATAATAGCAGAGAACTTCCCAAATCTAAGGAATGAGAGGGAAATGTGTGTGGAGAAAGCTTTCAGATCTCCTAGATAAAAGACCTACTGCAAGGCATACAGTAGTAAAACTGTCAAAAATGAATGACAAAGAAAGAATACTCTGGGCAGCAAGGAAGAAGAAAATAACCTACAAAGGAACCCCTATCAGACTTTCAGCAGATTTCTCTGCAGAAACCTTACAACCTAGGAGAGAATAGAATGACATATTCAAAACTTTAAAAGATAAAAATCTTCAGCCATGAATACTCTATCCAGCAAAAAATATCCTTCATATATGAGGGAGAAATTAAATCTTTCCCAGACAAACAAAAGCTAATGGACTTCATAGCCACAAGACTCCCCCCTACAAGAAATACTCAAGAAGGCGCTCATACATGAAAAAAGAAAAAATGGGAGAAAGGGGTCACAAAACACAGAGTAAGGAGACAAATAGGTAGAATCATAATAGCATAGCAAATATTCAACTATAGCATTAGGATAAAGGGAAGGAAAACATCAAAAACAAAGACAATCTTGTCACGTTAATCACAAACTAACAACACAAGTTGGAAAAAGATATGAGAATAATAACTTAGGAGGGGAGGAGGAAAGGGACCGAATAAGTTTAGACCAAGGAAATAAAAGGCCATGAGAAAATGGACTATGTTATGCACGAGATTCTGAATATAAACTTCAGGGTAGCCACTAAACTAAAAAGCAGAACAGAGACACAAAAAATAAATAAGGAAAAAACTAAGAAACACAGCATAAGAAACTGAAGAAGTCAATGGGTAGACCAAAACACACAGGACGAGAAACAAAGGAAATGCAGGAAAACTAGAAAATGAGCAACAGAATGACAGCATTAAGCCCTCATACATCAATAATCACCCTCCATGTAAATGGATTGAACTCTCCAATAAAAAGACACAGAGTGGCAAGATCAATTAAAGAACAAGATCCCACAATGTGTTGCCTCCAGGAAACACATCTCAGCTCCAAGGACAAACACAGCCTTAGACTGAAGGGGTGGAAGACAATACTCCAAGCTAATGGCAAACAAAAGAAAGCAGGTGTTGCAATACTTATATCAGACAAAGTAGATTTCAAAATAAGGCAGGTAAAGAGAGACAAAGAGGGGCAATATATAATGATCAAAGGGACACTACATCGAGAAGAAATAAGGCTTATAAATATCTCTGCATCCAACTCAGGAGCACCAAAGTTCATAAAGCAACTATTAACAAACCTAAGAAGATATGAAAAATAACACAACAATAGTAGGGGACCTCAACACCCCACTCACGTCATTGGACAGATCATCCAGACACAAAGTCAATAAGGAAACAGTGGAATTAAACCAAAAGCAAAAACAGTTGGACTTAATAGACATATATAGAACACTCCATCCAAAAAGAACAGACTACACATTCTTCTCAAGTATGCATGGAACATTCTCAAGGATAGACCATATTTTGGGAAACAAGGCAAGCCTCTATAAATTTAAAAAAATGAAATAATAACAAGCATCTTCTCTGATCACAATGCTATAAAGCTAGAAATTAATTACAAGAAAAAAGCTGAGAAAAGGACAAAGATGTGGAGACTAAACAATACGCTAT
This sequence comes from Equus caballus, assembly GCF_041296265.1. NCBI lineage: Eukaryota > Metazoa > Chordata > Mammalia > Perissodactyla > Equidae > Equus > Equus caballus. Next base: position 11,606,309 of record NC_091711.1, on the reverse strand, counting down.
TGAATAAGCAATGGATCATTGAAGAAATTAAAGAAGAAATCAAAAAATATCTGGAGACAAATGAAAATGATAACATGCCATACCAACTCATATGGGATACAGCAAAAGCTGTATTAAGAGGGAAATTCATCACAATACAGGCACACCTCAACAAACAAGAAAAATCCCAAATAACTAATCTCAAATTACACCTAACTGAATTAGAAAGAGAAGAACAAACAAAGCTCCAAGTCAGCAGGAGGAGAGAAAAAATAAAAATCAGAGCAGAAATAAATGTTATTGAAACAAAAAAAGGCAGTAGAGAGGATAAATGAAACAAAGAAGTGGTTCTTTGAGAAGATAAATAAAATTGGCAAACCCCTGGTCAGACTTACAAAGAAAAAAAGAGAGAAAGCTCAAATAAACAAAATCAGAAATGAAAGAGGAGAAATAACAACAGACTCCACAGAAAATCAATGGATTATAAGAGAATACTACAAAAAACTACATGCCAACAAAATGGATAATCTAGAGGAAATGGATAAATTCTTAGACTCCTACAACCTCCCAAAGCTAAGTCAAGAAGAAACAGACAATCTGAACAGACCAATCACAAGGAAAGAGATTGAAACAGCAATCAAAAGCATCCCAAAGAATAAAACCCTAGGAGCAGATGGCTTTCCTGGGGAATTCTACCAAACTTTCTGAGAGGATTTAATACCTATCCTTTTCAAGCTATTCCAAAAAATTAGGGAGGATGGAACACTTCCCAACACATTCTATGAGGCCAACATCACTCTGATATCAAAGCCTGACAAGGACAGCACAAAAAAGGAGAACTATAGGTCAATATCGTTGATGAACATAGATGCAAAAATTCTCAACAAAATTTTTGGCAACCCGAATTCAGCAACACATCAAAAGAATCATACATCACAATCAAGTGGGATTCATACCAGGGACACAGGGTTGGTTCAACATCCGCAAATCAATCAACTTGATACACCACATCAACAAATTGAGGAATAAAAATCACATGATCATCTCAATAGATGCAGAGAAGGCATCTGACAGGATCCAACAGCCATTTATGATGAAAACTCTTAACAAAATGGGGATAGAAGGAAATTACCTCAACATAATAAAGGCCATATATGACAAACCCACAGCCAACATCATACTCAATGGGCAAAAACTGAGCACCATCCCCCTGAGAATGGGAATGAGACAAGGATGCCCTCTATCACCACTCGTATTCAACATAGTACTGGAGGTTTTGGTCAAGGTAATTAGGCAAGTGAAAGGAATAAAAAGAATCCAAATAGGGAGGGAAGAAGTGAAACTCTCGCTATTTGCAAATGACATGATCTTATATATAGAAAACCCAAAAGAATCCATTGGAAAACTATCAGAAATAATCAACAACTACAGCAAAGTTGCAGGGTATTAAATCAACTTACATAAATCAGTAGTATTTCTATCCTCTAATAACAAACTAACAGAAAAATAACTCAAGAACACAATCCCATTCACAATCGCTACAAAAAGAGTAAAATACCTTAGGGTAAATTTAACTAAGGAAGTGAAAGACCTATACAACGAAAACTACAAGACTTTCCTGAATGAAACTGATGATGACATAAGATATGGAAAGACATTCCATGCACATGGATTGGAAGAATAAACATAGTTAAAATGCCCATACTACCTAAAGCAATCTACAGATTCAACACTATCCCAATCAATATCCCAATGACATTCTTACAGACATAGAACAAAGAATCCTAAAATTCATATGGGGCAACAAAAGACTCTGAATTGCTAAAGCAATCCTGAGAAAAAAGAACAAAGCTGGAGGCATCACAAACCCTGACTTCAAAGCATACTGCAAAGCTACAGTGATTAAAACGGCACGGTACTGGTACAAAAACAGGTGCAAAGATCAATGGAACAGAATTGAAAGCCCAGAAATGGAACCACACATCTATGGACAGCTAATCTTTGACAAAGAAGCTGAGGGCATACGATGGAGAAAAGAGTCTCTTCAACAAATGGTGCTGGGAAAACTGGACAGACACATGTAAACAAATGAAAATTGGCCATTCTTTCTCACCATTCACAAAAATAAACTCAAAATGGATCAAAGACCTAATGGTAAGACCTGAAACCATAAGGCTTCTAGAAGAAAATATAGGCAGTACACCCTTTGACATCAGTATTAAAAGGATCTTTTTGGAGACCATGTCCTCTCAGACAAGGGAAACAATAGAAAGAATAAACAAATGAGACTTCATCACACTGAAGAGTTTCTTCAAGGCAAGGGAAAACAGTTTTGAAACAAAAAAACAACCCACTAACTGGGAAAAAAATATTTGCAAGTCATATATCCAACAAAGGCTTAATATCCATAATATATAAAGAACTCACACAACTCAACAACAAAAAATCAAACAACCTGATCAAAAAATGGGCATGAGACATGAACAGACATTTCTCCAAAGATATATGGATGGCTAATAGGCACATGAAAAGATGTTCATCATCGCTGATCATCAGGGAAATGCAAATCAAAACTACTCTAAGATATCACCTTACACCCATTAGAATGACAAAAATATCTAAAACGAATTGTAACAAATGTTGGAGAGGTTGTGGAGAAAAAGGAACCCTCATACACTGCTGGTGGCAATGCAAACTGGTGCAGCCACTATGGAAAACAGTGTGGAGATTCCTCAAAAAATTAAAAATAGAACTACCATACGATCCAGCTATCCCACTACTGGGTATTTATCCAAAGAGCTTGAAGTCAGCAATCCCAAAAGTCCTATGCACCCTAATGTTCATTGCAGCATTATTTACAATAGCCAAGAAGTGGAAGAAACCTAAGTGACCATCAGCAGATGATTGGATAAAGAAGATGTGGTATATATATATACAATGGAATACTACTCAGCCATAAAAAAGAACAAAATCGTCCCATTTGCAACAACATGGATGGAACTTGAGGGAATTATGTTAAGCGAAAAAAGCCAGATAGAGAAGGACAATCTCTGTATCACTCCACTAATAGGAGGAATTTAAAAATGTAGGCAAAGAGAACAGATTAGTGGCTACCAGGGGAAAGGTGGGGTGGGGGGTGGGCACAAAGCGTGAATGGGTGCACCTACAACATGACTGACAAACAATAATGCACAACTGAAATTTCACAAGATTGTAACTTATCATTAACTCAATAAAAAATTTAAAAAAAATAGAAATACCATATGACCCAGCCATCCAACTACTGAGTATTTATGCAAAGAACTTGATATCAGGAATTCCAGAACTCCCATGCACCCCTATGTTCACTGCAGCAATATTTACAATAGCCAAGATGTGGAAGCAACCTAAGTGCCAATCATCTGATGATTGGATAAAGGAGATATGGTGTGTGTATATATATATATATATATACACACACACACACACAAACACAATGGAATACTACTCAGCCATAAAAAAGGATAAAACAGTCCCATTCACAACAACATGGATGAACCTCGAGGGTATTATGTTCAGCAAAATTAGCCAGATAGAGAAAGGCAATCTCTGTATGACTCCACTCATAGGTGGAAGTTAAACATGTAGACAAAGGGAACAGATTAGTGGCTACCAGGGGAAAGGGGGAGTGGGGGGTGGGCATAAAGGGTGAAGTGGTGCACCTACAACACGACTGACAAACAATAATGTACAACTGAAATTTCACAAGGGTGTAAAGTATCATAATCTCAATAAAAATTTTAAAAAAGATAGTTTTATTCTTCTCATTTTACAGATGGCAAAGCTGATGATAGGAAGAATTAATGATTTATCAAAATCAAATCAAGAGAGGGTGTTAGGACATGTCAGAATTTTCCTCAGCCTTGGAACTCAGGTGGCCTGATTCTGGGATAAATGCTCTAACATATGAGAATTTTTCTCCCTGCATCAGATACAAAGACATAAACAAAGCTGGTGTCTTAATAAGTCCAATATGCTCAGGTAAGTGTTGCCAGTAATAAGAGTTAGAGCAACACCGACAAAAATCATTCAGACCATTTTTGGCAATAACTGGATAATATCATGAAAATAAATTGTTGTTTCATGCCACCAAAATTGTTGATAAAGCCTCAGTAAAAGGTTCATTTTGCTATTTTCCTTTTTCTTTTTAATTTTAATGTACACATTACAGAGCAAATGATTAATGTCTGGATAATTTAGTTCATGAAGGCTGAATTACACTTTGTCATGGAAAAGTAGCTCTGTTGGCCTCAATATTTCTGTCTCTCTCTTATGCCTTTCTGCAGAATTCCTTCCTTACCTCCTGGACAAAGCTGATGCTATATTTATCATGTGAGATTTTGAAAAGAACCACAGATAACATGTTTTTAACGCCTTACAAGATTGTGTGAGATGTTGGCAAGATAAGATTTCAGTTCTTTGATGTTTTTGGAAATCCCACATTTTCCATTGCAATCAAAATAATGGCCATGGTGCCTTCTTTTATCTAAGGAGTTTTAATGGTCAGGGACCTAGGATACCTGATTTCGTGAAGCATGGCTTTTATCTCCCTAGAAATAGTGCCTTACCATCTGACTCTCCATAAAGTCATAGGAACCTGAACTGTTCAAGTCTTAAATTTGGACCTTTCTGGATCAGAACATTCCAAATGATATAATGAATCTAGCTAAACCTGTATTCACCTTGCACACAGCAGGCTGACTGGATGAAAACACAAAAAGTGCCTATTAAGTTCTGGTCTAGAAGCATTCTACAATGAAGTGAGTTCACTGGAATTGACTTCCACAGTCAGCGACATTAATCACTAGGTTCTTGGCTGTTATGTGCTGCGTGCTTGCTGCCTAATATGTAAAAGAGGCTAGGTAAATCTCACCAGTTCCTTGACAAGCAGCTATACTTTTTTATTCTTTATTACAGAATAAAAATCCCACTGAGAAATGTATTTTTTTTGATCACTCAATGTCAAGCAAGTCAGAAAGTATTATTTCATAACGTACCTTTCACTGCTTACACGTTAAAAATGGCAAAGTGAAAAGCAGTAAGGAACAAATCGTGTGCAGAGGATAAGGTGGGGGACTTAAAAGGATGTGGAGAGACAAGTAGCCTCAGCAGCAATAGGGAATTTTCCTTCCTTCCTGTCTCCCTCCTTTCCTCTATGAGGGAGAAAAAATAATTTTCCCTCTACACTTCTAGATTCTTGGCTGAGACCTCCTGTAATAAAGAGATAAATTAACAGGAGAAAAACAAACAGAAGTTTAATAACATGTATACTTCTTCTATACATGGGAGAGACCCAGGAAAACTGAGCAAGACCCAAAAATGGCCCAAGCCATCACCTTAAATACCATATTCAGCTAAAGACAAAAGAGAATGTTGGGGTGAGGAGAGTCAGTTATGAGAGGTCATCAGGCAAAGCACAGTAAAGGAGAGTGTGGTTGTTACATAGATATAAGTCATTGCCTTCTCCATTGATAAGAGTTTCTAGAGATTTAGAGTTATCCTTCTATTCCTGGTACACCCTTACACAAGGAGATTTCCCTTATAAATGTTAATGTCTCTTCCAAAAGGGTAACTTCTACTTAGTTTTCAGGGTTTCTTGTACGTCTACTGTTTTTTAAAAAACAATCAGCTCAAAATAATCCTTATGCCAAAAAGACATATTTTGAGGTGACGAATTCTACTGATTTCACAAAACTGATATAGTCTGATGCTCAAAGAATCATTTCATCAACTAGAAGATCTGATTATCCTGGCCTCATTATTCTCTTAAGCCAAATAGCATAAAATTCACTGTAAAATGGTATTTTCTATATGTTTGAGTATAGTATACATAGGAGCAGAAAAAATTTTTCCCGGTTTCCCCTTTAGGTTCTTTGTTTGGTCTAATAATTAAATTGACATAAGATGGATTAACAGAAAAAAATTTAATTTGTACATACAAAAATCCCATAAAAATATGAGACACCCCAGCAGTCAAGTAATTGAGGCTTAAATCCTATCCTGATTCAGGAGAAGGGGATAGGAACTGAGACATCAAAGGGGAGGAAGACAATTCACAGGAGGATGGGAAGAGCAGATATTTGATAAACAAATGCTTGCCAGGCAAAGCAGATAAGTTTTTCTGATGTAAAATGTTACCTCTGGTAATAGCTCTCTTCCTGGTGCAGGCCCCTTATCTAAATCCTTCTAGGCACTTAGGGGTAAGTGAAAATCTGTTGTGAGTCTGCTGGGCCCTGATTGTCTTCAGCTTGAAATAGTCCCTCTCTGTACCAGGAAGAGAAGCATAACTCTAAATCTCTAAAAACTCTTATAGATGCAGAAGGCAAAAACTTAAATCTGCATAATGATGTTATCCTTATTTTTTGTGCTTTTCCCAATCCTCCCATAACTGCCCCCTCAACATCTTCTTTTGTCTTTAGCTGGAAATTTATTTAAGGTGATGGCTTGGGTCACATTGGGGAGTTACTCAGTTTTCCTAGGTCTCTCCCATGTATACAGGAGGTAGACATGTTATTAAACTTCTCTTTGTTTTTCTCCTGTTAATTTGTCCTTTTATTATGGGGGGGGCATCTCAGCTAAGAACCTAGAATGGCAGAGGGAAAATTATTTTTCCTCCCCCACAATCATTTACATTGAGGAATATAAAACCATACTCTGACAAATGCAGGTTGAGTATCATTTATATGCAAAGTACTGGTTATTCACCCTGTGATACCAGGCTAAGCAGACCTAGACTTTTTTCATTTATGAATTTTTAATTTAGAAGAGGAGACTTATACACAAATAATCACATTACAAAAAATCAGCTTTGGTAAATGTCATATGAACAGTAAAAAAAGGGTACAGAAGATCAAAGAAACAATTCTTTTACAACGTGAGTCAGATTGTGTCACTCCTCTGCTCAGCTCTTCTAACAGCTTCCTGCCTCACCCCATATAAACGTCAAAGTCCTTGGAGTGAGCTTCAAGGCCCTACACAATTTGACTGCTATTACATCTATGACCTCATCTCCTACTACCATTCCCCCAGCTCACCCTGTCCAGCCATACCGTATTGCTTGCTGTTTCACAAATTACCAAACACCATCCCACACTAAAGCTTTGGAACTGACTCTTTTCTCTAGATATCCATGTGGCTGACTTTCTCACCTCCCTCAAGGCTCAAATCTTACCTTCTAAAGGAGGTCTAATGACTCCTTATTTATAACCGAGATACTGTCCCCAATCCATCTTTTTCAAATTCCTTTACTATATTGGTTTCTTTACCCTATTGTACTTATTATCTTCTAGTGTACTGTGAAAGTTACTCAGGTACCACGTGTGTTGGTTATTATCCATCTCTGCCAACTAGAATGTAAACCCCATGCAGATAAGGATTTTTATCTGTTTCATTCTTTCATGCATTCCAAGCATCAGTTCAGTATCTGAAATGTAGTAGGTGCTCAATATATATCTATTAAATAAATTAATGAGTGATCAGCTTTGACTGGAGGGTAAAGGCTGTGAAAGAAAATCAGTAATGATTTAATTTATGAGATTGTACTTTGATGACGAGGAACTTTGACAGGAAGGGATGGTCTTCCTGGTTCATCTATCCTACTTCAGATTATTACTCTTTTGGCATGTGGAGGATATTTCCAAAACACAGATAAGCTCATAAAATTTCTTTATGTAACTAGTACATCGGATAAGTATGATTCCTGAGATGTCATCACAAAACAAGTTTATTTTAGTCTACCATTATCTTTAAATATATTTAGTTATTTCCTTTCCAATGGATGAAAACTCAGACAATCATATGATTCTTTTGGTCATTCCAAGGAAAGGCTACCTTAAGTTAAAGTTACTACCTCAGTTTTGTAAGTAAAATATCAAGTCCAACTTGATTTAATACTAACATATATCCTTTCCTCCCACCCATCAGATCCACTGTGCGGGGCTGGGCAGAGAGGAGGAAGCTCACAGTAAGGAAAGGAGGATGGTGGAGCTTCTCTCTTCCCCTTCCCTGCTTGAAAATATTAGTTTCTGACCACTGCAGAGTTAAGCCCAGGAAGGACGGAGCAGAATGGAGGACAGGACAGAATTTACTGTCATGAGCTGCATTCAGTGGGTCTGGGAGCTGCCTAGGGCCGACTCCTTCCCTCATTAGTGCTTTCATGGGCTCTCAAGAGATTTCTCAATCACTGATGATCTCTCACCTGCAGTTCTCTAAACCAGAGCAAAAGGATGTCTATTCTGAGTGGTCAATTACTCCTTCTGCAGCCCACATAATTCCAGAAACTGAAGTCTGTTTACTTGTACAGGCAGCCCTTTACACAGGATCTAAGATAATACCCATAGACGTCTTTTAATTCTTGACCTACCTGTGGCCCACAGAAAAGACTCAAGCATTCAAACATTCTCTGCCACAACAAAAACAGCTTCTCCCTTGCTCTAGATGTTAAAATAGCTACTTAGTCATTTTTCTGCTTTTAGAATTTTGAAAGCAGGAGTCAACTATTTGCCCACTCTGTCTCTCCCCCCAGAATGATAGAAGATGCCTATTAAAATATTGCAGTGGTCTTAAAACCCCTCTTGTTTGACTTGAGGTGAAGGAGCCCCCAACTCTCCCTATGATAGGTGGAACCGAGGCTCACACAACAGCTTTCTTCTCCACTCTCTCAATCTCCACTTAATGAACCTTATGTACTCTTGATAATATTTTGACCAGTTTAAGAGCTGCAAACCTGGCTTGTGGCCAGTTCTTGTTTGTAAAAGTCCTACAGGGTGATCTGTCTCACTGCTTATTTCAATATCTAGTATGGTATCTATACTCAAAATTTTGGCTGAAACTCTCATATTAACATGCAATTCCATATACAAAAATCTTCTCTGCTTCCCAATTGCCCATAAGATAAAGTCTAAACCTCTGAGCTAGCATCTGCACATTTAAAATATAGCTTCACTCTTGCTTTGTAATCCTGTCCTTCATTATGCACTTCTAATACTTCCAAGTCTGATAGTCTTCCATTTATCCAACAAATATGATTAAGCACATACCACATTCCAGGTCACATTCTATATCTTGTCGGATGTACACCACAAACGAATATGCCAGAGTATTTATCTTTTCCCAAATATATCATAAGTTGTTATACTATTTTTAATCTTCTCATGTTGTCTCCACTTTATGGAGTCCCATTTCACTCTTTTCTGGATAGTAACCTCGAATTCATCTTTTCCATTACTGCTCTAAAATCCTCTTCTCTGTGGAGGCTACCCTGAATTCCCTGGATAGAATTCATCACTGTCTATTCATGCACTTTATTGATTTGAGCCAGCACATTATTACATTATATATGAGCTGTGTATGTCAGAGTCATCTGTTAGTTAAGAAGATGCATTATATTTACATTTTAATTTCTAATAACTAGGCATTCTTGCCTCAAAATAGAAGATCAATATATGTTTGTAGAATTAAAATGAACTTGGAAGGGAACACCTTCTAGGAGGACATAGGTGGGCAGCCACAGACATGCTTTCAGACCAGTGGGTCCATCTAGACTGCAGTATGCACTGAGTGGTGGAAGATAAGGGTTTAAATGTATATTGGGTCAAGACTGGGTGGTATTCTGACAAGTCTCGAATGGCATGGGTAGGAGTGTGTACTTAATTCAATCAGAAAAAGAGAGTTATTGAAAGCTTCTGAAGAAATCCATTATTGGAGTTGAGCTTTAAGAACAATCTGACAATATTACACAGGTTGCTTTGAAGCAGAGCAAGACTAAGTAGCTATTAAAGTAGGAAATGTGTTACATGAGAAGGAACAGCACAAATGTAAAGGACAGACTACATGAATCATTGTGGAACTGGGAACTCTGTCTTTAAGAGAGGGTCAAAAAGAAGACAAGTAAAAGACACTCCAATTAATACTGGATGATTGGTAGAATGATGTATAATTGTTGTGGGAGTTCAGAAGGGGAAGATGATTCTTGGTCTAGTTTGGGCATGTTAATTTTATGTGAAAAGTGAAGACACTCTATTAAGATTTTCAGAAGGCAGACTGACTGGCAACTTGGTGGGGACCTCTGTGAAGGATTCCGATAGAATATTGTTACAATTTGTGACAAAACCCGCTGCAATGTATAGTTGTAAAACTCTATTGAATGTACATTTAGTTTTTTTAAAGATAACGAAAAAAAAAAACCAATAAGAAGCACATGAGAAATAGTTTCAATACAAGAAAAATAGAATAAGATCTGATTCAATAGATTCATATTCTCCTTACAGAATAGAAGAAAGAAAAATGAATCACTGAAACATTGCCCCTATGAGTTAGAAAAAGATGAGGAAAACTGTTGATAAACAGCACACTTATTGAATTAAAAAACAAACACTTTAGTCTGAATCAATAATTAGTAGACTTGACATCGCAGAAAAGTTAATTAGTGATTTACAGGACAAGACTGAGAAGAAACTGAGGAATCGAGAAAAAAAGGGCAAAGAGAGTACACTGACAGAGAAAATGAGAAAAAATAGCAAGCCAAATGTATATACAGCTTATATTAAGAGAGATCTCCAAAAAGAAAGCAGAATAAGTAAACTACAAATAATAATCAAAGAGGAATTCTAGAAAATTATCCAGTTTTAAAAAATAATCTGTATTTTGAGATTGAAACGCTAGTTATATTACAAGCAAATAACAAAAGCCACACAACAAAAAATAGTTTGGTAACAATGACAAATTCTAAGCATGAAGAATGCTTCAAACACAGGAAATGCAAGATGACCCAACACTCCTTTCAAACACCAAATATCAGAGCGTGAAGGAACAATATTTTTAGAGGTTAAAGGGAAAGACTATGACCCATTTCAGCATTCTGCCTAGCTGCTGCTCAAATGTGAAGTCAACAGTTGGATAAGATCTCATAAAATAGACCATTATTTTGAAAAATTTTCTCTAAAAAGATCCACAAAGGTGATTGACAGATGAAACAAACAAGATCAAGGATGGTAAATTGTAGGAGGAAAGGTTAGTGATGGGCAGTGAAAAGAGTCACACATACAGAAAATACATAGAAATAATTAAAAGTGTGGCAAATATGTTTGCAAAATATTAGGCATATAGTTTTTATTGAAAGAGATTTTCAATATTTTTTAAGATGGATATATCACCTGTAACCAGAAGCTGATATAGAAAAAAATAGAAGTTTTAAATTCCTTATATTCCAATGCACTAAAGAGTCTTCATTCATTCAACATGAAAAATAAGATACCTGGATAGATGAGAGATACATGATAGAAAGATAGATGGATAGACAGATAGATAGAACGATAGATAGATAGAATGATAGAACGATAGACCGATAGAATGATAGATAGATAGATAGATAGATAGATAGATAGATATAACATAGAGGAGGAAGAAATATTCCCCTACCCTTTTAGGTTCTTTAGCCTGGTCTAAGAGTTAAATGGACATGAGATAGAATAATAGGAAAAAATCAAACAAAGTTTAATAGCATGTATACATGGGAGACACCCAGGAACTCACTGAAATAGCCAAAGCCACCAACTTAAATATCATCTTCAGCTAAAGATAAAAGAGAACGTTGAGCATAGTGGTTTGGGACTTCAAAGGGGAGGAAGGCAACTCACATGGAAATAGAAAAGCAAATATTTGCTAAACAAATGTTTGCCATGTCATGCAGAGACAATGGGACATGGAGAGGACTTTGACCAAAGGGGCCTCTCTAGGTTCCTCCCTGTCTGCCACACCTAGTCCATATTACACTATAGTTATCTATGGTAAGACCTCCTTCCTGGAACAGGCCTTCTATCTTAAATTATTTTAGGCAGTTAAGGGGGAGGTCAAAGTTTCTTCCTGAGACTTTTGTTCTTAAAAACAACCAAGCCAAAGAGATATATTTTGGGGTGGCAAATTCTGCTCCCCTACAATACAATTACGATTATTTTTAAAATTTGCATTAGAAATGGGATACTAATTTCAAAATATATGCATAATACAAAAAAGAAATGAGTCTTCATAAGGCAAACAAAAATATATAAAAGGAAGCAAAAATAAACAAAAAAAGTATCAAAATATAAAATAGAGAAAGGGTAAAAATTAAAAATAATGTCTATAACATAGAGAGTATTTTATTATGCACCCTGCCTTCTGTGTGTGTGGCTTATCTCATTTAATCCTCAAAATTACCATATGAAATATATACTATTTTTTTCATCATTATAGATAGAATGATAAAGTTTGAGGAAGTGAGGTAACTTGCCCAAGTTCACACAACCAATAAAATGGTGAGACCAGGACCAGAAACACATGGTCTCAGTCAGAGTCTTTACTCTTAACCTCCAAACTATACTGCCTGGAACTTACATACATTCATACATGCAAAAAAAAAAAAAATCTAAACAGCACACACATCTGCAGAAAACACACACACACACACTATCATACATACATTCATAAATGCCTATGTTCAGACACATTTATTCATACATATATAGACATATGCATATATTACATACACATGCATACACAAATAAAGAAAACATAACATTTGAAAACAATTAAAATTATTTCAATTTCTCTATAAAAAGGCAGAATATTGAAGATAAAATGGAAGAGCAAAATTTAATTCTTAACTTCTTGTCACTAAATGTAAAACTTACATATAACTTATTCTTTTTTCCCTTCAGTTACAGTGGGAGAAGTGTTACAACTTTCGTCAGAAGACGATGCTCATATGTGCTGAGACCCCTTTTCTTCTTTCGCAGTGACTTGTTTTATAGATTATACCTTATTTCCCTCTACCTAGTCCTTCTCCTCAGTAGTTATACATTCTCAAGTGTTTCCCACTTTAAGAACAAACTTCCCTGATTCAATCCTGCTTCCTCTGTCAGCTACCTCATTACCACTCCCCTCTTTTCACATCCAAACTCTGCCCTCAAATATTTCTTCCTTTCCCATTGACTATTCAATTACACACTCCCTACTCCAAACTTCTCTGGCAAAGGTCCCTCTATTGCTCAACTCTTAAAAACCCACCTACCTCCTCTGGTTAGCCTAAAACATTTCACCCATTATTTTTAAAAATAGTGTCATTTGAAATATCAAAAATAAATGGAATACGACTGAAAAGAAATGAAAGCAAAAGAATAATGTGCTGTTCATTTTAACTATACATTCCCCACTCCTTCCTTGAGTATTCTCTTATCCCTGGGGACCCCCAACCCACCTCACCACCTCCCCTCCTCTCTCTGCTTTGAGAATCACTGCCTTAAATCTTTAAATGATGTCACCCCCTGGGACTTTATCTTAGAGCCTCTATCCTACATAGTCTCCTTGGCAGCTTATCCATCTACCCTACGGCTCCAGGTGGTGCCTATCACACATGCTTAGGACTGTCAAATCTTGATCTCCTGCTTAGATCTCTTTCCTGAGCTCCAGACTCATACATTCAAGGGCTGTCAGAATCTCCATTTAGATGAAATTCTTTCTCCCAAATAGCTCTACAATGCTTCAATTCTCTCCATTCCCAGAGCCACCACCTAGCTTAGGGCATAATTACGTCCCTCCTAGATTACTTGAACAGCTTCCTGTAGTTTTCCCAGCATCGGATCTAACATTTCTCCAAGTGATTTTCCACCCTGCGGCCAGAATGACCGTTGCTAAAGTGCCATTTTCATCATTTCACTCCTTTGAATGAATCCTTTGATTCATGGTTTATTTCTCTTTGTCCTTAAGATAAAGCCCAACCTTCTTCACACAATTTAAAGGGTCATCATGAACTGTCTAATGTTTACTGTTCTATTCCACACTTGCTGCACTTTCTTCCCCTTGTCCCCATTCTAAAAACTTTTTCCTAGTCTTTCAATTCTAGTTCAGAGACACATTGTATGTTTTCACAGCACACAGTATTTCTCCATTACCATGTTTATCAATTGAATTATAATTATCTACTTATTTGTTTATATCACCCACTAGACTAAAAGCCCTGTGAAGGCAAGCACTGAGCCTGTTTTATATACCATAATATCCTGAGTGCAAGACATAAAATTGGCACAAGAATAAATATTACTTGAGGGCATTAATGAATAAGTGGATGAAAGGAAATAATAGAAAATGGCATACAAAAAGTTAGAATTAAAATAATGGGCAAATCTACACAAGCAAACAGGACTTTAAAATGTCAGGAGTAGCAGCATTAATAATAGACTCTATAATTTAAGATGCATCAAATATACAATGTGGCATTTTACAAATAAAAGGCATAATATAAAAGAAGGCACTAGGAAAGAATATTATGCCCTCATTAAATGGCAACAGAATGCATTACATAATACCTATAGTAATCAAGGGTAACTGACAGATATGCCATACCACTGGCAGATTTAATATACATTATTATTTTTCATATTAAATAAAAACTAATAAAGTGTTTTAATAATATACTTGGTAGGACTGAGTTCATATATTTTAGTAACTAAAGAAAGGAGAGGAAAGAAGCTTGAAAGTAAGCAAGGTTGAGGTAAGAATTTTATTTAGGATGAAGAGACATGAATTTGTTATTACAGGCAAAGAGAAAGGGTCAATTCAGAAGGACAGCTGTGGATAAAGAGAGGAAAAGTTGCTCAAAGTCTAAGAGAAAACAGTTATGATTACAGTGGTGGATTGTAGCGTGAACAAGCGATGGATGCTTCTACAAAACAAAAGGAAGAGTGAGATTATCCATATATGGAGATCATTTCGAAGTGAAGGAGAAGGAAATCATTGAGAGCAGTGAAATCTGATCAATCAGATCAAGCCAGTCTTCTTAGTGGCTAGGAGACAAGGTCATAGGGTAAAAATAAGGGTTGGGGAAAGGCAAAGGAAACAAAAGCGGAGTGAGAGAGTAAGGGAATTCCATGACTGAAAGGTGATATGGAAAAAGTAAGATGCATTATCTCTTGCTTTCTCTTCCCCTACATTCACAGCTCTCTGGAATTAATGATATCATTTTTGTCTATTTATCCCTCAAAGCAATCCAACTACTATACTCACCACACTCCTGAGCTTTCTACATGCATCTACAACCTTCCTAGGGTTGGCACATTTCATCTTATTTGACTTTTTAGGAGCATATGACATTAGTAATTACCTCTTCCCTCTTTCTTCAAACACATGCTTATTTGATCCTCCTTGACAACTCTATCTGTGGATAGTCCGTCTACCTTGACATCCAGATACATAGAGAGGCAAGTCGGTCTGGAATTATAATGCTGAGAAGAAAGTCAAATTATACAAAGATTAATATGCATACAAGATCATAGCCAGAGAGGAGTTTGATATTTGACTTCTTGGAGTAGAGAGATTATTAAGGTATGTAGGTGGATGGGATGGAAAAAGAAACGGCAGTCTTTGGATGGAGAGATTATTTTTAAAGTATCATGAAGATGCTTTGTTAGATTGGGTACAAGCTAAGCTGCTTTTACAACAGATCCCAAAATATACTCACTGACATAGTATAAGGCTCCCCACTGTTACAATCCAAATGTAGGCAGGTATTGGTGGCAGCTTAGCTCCACAAAGTAAGCCAGAAATTCAGCTTCTTTCTATTGTCTTCCTCTACCAGCCTGCCAGGGTGCTTTCCTCATCCACATAGTCCAAGCTCTCTTTCCATCACCACATTCATGAACAAGTCTGCAAGAGGCAGCAAAGGGGAAGCTTAAGGCAAGCTGATCTGAAAGTGGCGCAATTCTTATGCTCATGGCTCACTGGCCAGAGCTTAGTCACATGGCACATCTGAGGAAGATGAAAGAAAGGAATAGCTGCAAAAAAGGTTTAAATATACAGTCTCTGGCTGGTTGACTGTGTTCTAATAAATCTAATGGGGTTCCTTATTAAAGAGAAGAAATGAAGACTGCATATTGGGAGGCTGCATGATCGGGAGGTAATTAGCAGTCTCAGATACAAAGTCAAAATACAGAATAGAAAAAAGAACCGTGAAACAAATGTTGAAATCAGTGAGGAAAGAGGAATTACAACCTTCCCTGGGAGGGTAGATAGGGCGACTTCAAAACAGCAAAGGTAGTGTTATAAGTAGAGTGCATGAATTTTATTAAAGAAAAGATCCTAGGTTCTCCTTTGAGAATATTAAATCTTTTTTCTGATATTGTGAGTTTTAGTGACTTGGAGAAGAGGGAAACTCAGGAGAAACAGTATCTGTGGAGAGTAATGGCACATATTTACACATTCATGGAAAAATGTGGACCTAAGTTTTGAAAAGGAGTTAGCACAGAGGAAAATAGAAGTAAACAGAAATAACTAGGTACAAAGGAATTCCAGCTCTGGAGATAAAAATCAGGGAAAATGAGAAGGAAAAAAATGTCCAATGTTAATATCCCGGACAAGAGAAACAGAGAGGAGTCGGGGTACATTGTCAAAAAGGTAACTGAAATGATGTCTTCTCTCTTACATATAATTTCTTATCTTTCTCTTCATCTTCATTTTAACAGTTCTTTGTAAAAGATGCTATTATAAGCAAACTTCACTATTCTTGAATTTGAGTAGAAATTATAAATATATTCTAATTACTTGAGATATAAAAATAACAAATTGGGCAAAATTTTAATTATGGGATGAATTGGTAAAACTAACCTGTTTAATCTGGACTCTGATATAAAAAAACATGTCTTAGAAACTCTCCTTTCCAAACTGCTATCTCAGTTCGATGGTTACACCACAGCTCCTGTGTTGGGGGACCCATGTGGAGGCCAGCACAGCAGCTGACTACGTGCACTGTCCAAGCAATTTGCCTCGGTCGATTCATAGCTTCTGGTGTTGGATTTTATCCTCCTGGTAAGAGTGATGCCTGAAGGATTGGAAGCAGTAGGTGACATGATTTGGTGTGCATTTGAAAGAGTTCACTGTGGTTGCAGAGTGGGAAATTGATGGAAATAGGATCAAACTAAAAACAAGGAGGACCCTTTAGAAACAATGGTATCAAACCAAATGAGAGAAGATACAAAAGGAATTGCTCTGTCTTACGGGCTGGGAGGACATCATAATGAACACTGCTTACCAATGTACTATAAATGTACAGAAATACAACTTAACTAAATGATAGACAATAAAACATACGCTTTGTTTTATAATGGGCTTGGAATCATTTAATATTATGGCTGTCACTAAAATGTTTTCTAGATGGTAATATTTTTATAAGTTCACGGATGTTTTTGAAATGTCTGCAAGGTTGGTTAACTTTTACTACAACATGGAGAACCATAATCTCCTCCTGAGAATGTATTTTGTTAGTCTGATTTCTGTTGGAGCCAGCCTTGGTGGTCTGGTGGTTAAGATTCAGTCCTCTCACGGCCGCAGCCCAAGTTTGTTTCCCAGTCAGGGAACCAGACCACCATCTGTCGGTTGTCATACTGTGGTAGCTGGGCGTTGCTGTGAAGCTGAAAGCTATGCCACTAGTATTTCAAATACCAACAGGGTCACCCATGGTGGACAGGTTTCAACAGAGCTTCCAGACTAAAAACAGACTAGGAAGAAGGACTTGTCCACCCACTTCCAAAAAAACTGGCTGTAAAATCCCTATGAATAGTGCTGGAGCATTGTCTGATAGAGCACCTGAAGGTGAGAAGATGGTGCAAAAAGACCAGGCAGGGTTCCATCTGCTGTCCACAGGGGTCGGAATCCACCTGAGAGTACTAACAAATTTCTGTTAGAAGAGCTTCAGTGCTATGCTTTTAGAAATGTAGTACTTCGGTATGTTCCATCAAATTTTGCATCAGAACACTTGAAAAGTCTTATTTCTGCTATTCAGTGACCTCTTGGCTATATACTAATAGATTTCCAATCCACTGAGAAGAAAACCCTCACAGACACTTTTCAAATTTTCAAAGCTATGATTAAATGTGCCTTTACATCCAAAATCAATCTTTTTTAAGGCATGCAAGGGATTTGTTCTGCAGAGCAGAGACTAACATGCTAGACAGCTCTCTAAGACCTTTAAAATATCTGTCTTTTCCCCTGGCAGCAAGTCATTGTTCCACAGGCGGATTTTCAAAGGCCCCCAAGCCTCAGTTGAGATCATGTTGGTTTAAGCACATGCTCTCATTTATTACACAAAAGTTACATGCTAGAAACGTAACAATCAGCAATTAGTAAATGTGCCTTTTTGATACTTTGGTTGGTTAGCTAAACAGCACAGTCCTTACTTTTTAGAAACTTCCAAGTAAGATATAGGAGATTTTTTCAAGTAGTTCTACCATTACCATAAAGTAAATAACAGTTTTCTGTCTAGAATTATCATAACAATAAAACAAAATATTACAGGTGAATTTAGCTTAGCATTTATTTATTGAATTCCTCAGGTGTAAGATACATAAATAAATGAATTTATTCAGTTTTTTACAATTTTAATGGTTTCCTGCGCTTGTTAACCTTGCCTCTCATAAGAGATGTGTAAGCTCCCTGGGACACAGATTTCACCTTATATTTTCCTTAATTTCCCCACCACATCTAGCACAGTACTAGATTGTTAGTAGGTAATCCTCAATAAATATTATTAAAGAGGCTTTGATCCTAGACCAAGTCAAATTACAATTTATTTTTCCTTTAGAAGTTCAAATAATAGCCCCAGTCAGTTCAATAAACGGAACAGTAGATTGAGACTAACAGGTTCAATTATCATTGATCCGACATTATGAAATCATTCACAGATTTTTGTTATGCCCAAACTACAACATTGAAACCGTCAATAAAATCTTCTCATAATTGTCCGAAATGTCATATTGACCTCTTACAGGCCTTGTGATGTTGTTGTCCTTACATTTCCTTCAGCTGTATCATTTTGTTATTTCCTAAACTTTTCATTTGTACCACCACTTCTTTATTAAATATCAGATCTCTGAGTGTTTCCCACCATGTCTTCATGATGTTCCAATGTTTAATTATTTTGTTAATTTGCTAACAAACTACAAAAATGGACTTGAATTAATGAAAGAGGTCTGCACATGACCACAGGGTACTTGGCAGAGACTGGCACAGCACGTGCCAAAGGTAGACTCAGATCATATATGAGCTTGCAAAGAGCAGGTCCTGAAAACTGACAGATACATGACCTGGTCACAGAGTAAAATTCCAGGAGAAGTGGACAATGATTCACATTTTCAACAGAATGATCCAGAGTACCTCAAACTCAACCAAAACCAAACACCACAACTTCTCTCTCAAATCTGCTATATGCCCCAGATTGGTGAACATACATGCCTAGATCTTTTTGTCCACATCAGCATGACTTCTTATGCCTTCTCATAGTCCACATTTAGTCAATGGGTAATATTGATTCTGTCATCTTGATATCTTTCAAATCTCTCTACTTCTTTCCACCTCCAGGGCCACCAATATACACTGTCACTACTGTTATCCTTTTCCTAGTGTACTAAAAAGGCTCTTGACTCATTTCCCTGCCTCTAAGCTTGCTATATAATTTCATTCACTGCATTGCCTCAACTATTTACTTTCCAAATTCAACTACAATGAAGTTCCTCTTGGGTTAAATATTCCCCAGATTCCCTACAGCCTCCAAGATAAAATCCAAATTTCCTAGAAGAGCAATCACACCCCTTTACAATCTATGTCATGTTCCTCCCCAATCTCATCTTTCATTCCTGCCCCATTCACACTGTCTGTTACAGTGATCTTCCACTTTGAGCACTTTGTGTATTGGACCATGCTGTTGTGCCAGGCTGCCTTGACCACACTCCCACTCCCTCACCTTACCTAGACAACTTCTACCAAAAAAACTCCTGCTCAGTTTTTATATTTCACCTCCTCTAGGCTTCATACCATCTAAAGAAGACTTCATTGCCACATCTTCTATTTCCTTCAGCTAGAATAAAGTTTGGAAGCCTAAATCCAAAGAATGAGGTTAGTTTTTTAAAAATGACAAATAAACTGGGCATTGAAATTTGTTAGGATCAAAAGAACCCAAAAATACAAGTTCTGCTGCTTGGAAGTGTCAAGGAGAGGGAAAACTGCGAAACAGGGTTGGTGTCAATGTCATGTGTCAACTCACATTAGTCAACCATAATTTTCCAACTGGAAGCTGTGGAATAAGATATAATAAAAAGTTAAAACAGATGTATTAGTTTCCTATTGCTGCTGTCACAAATTACCACAAATTTAGTAGCTGAAAATAATAACATATATATTACCTATCAGTTCTATAGTTTAGAAGTCCAAAAACAGGTCTCATGGGGCTAAATCAAGGTGTCAGCAGGACTCTGCTCCTTTCTGGTGCTCTAGGGAAGATCCTATTTTCTTGCCTTTTCCAACCCTCTTGAGGTTGCCTGCATTCCTTGGCTCATGTCTTCCTCACATCTTCAAAGCCGTAAGGCCAGTCAAGTCTTGGTTAAATAGAATCACTCTGACATTGACTCTTCTCTCTCCCTCTTCCACATTTAAAATACCCTTATTATTACATTGGGCCCATTGAATAATCAAGGATAATCTCTTTACTTTAAGATCAGTTGATTAGCAATTCCATCCCTGTGTCATGTAATCTAACATATTACATTTCTCTTTATCATGTAATCTAACATATCCATAGGTTCCTGGAATTAGGACATAGATATGGGGAGGAGGGTAAGGGACATTATTCTACCTACCACAACAGATAACATCATAAACGTATACGTTTCTTCAAAGGAATCCAGGTTTGTATATAGCAAGGTCTTGTGATTACTTTGGGAGATTCTGTAGCCAGAAACACCTAGCTCTCCCACTTACCAGGAAAATTACCAAAACTCCCTATAGAAGAGCTCTCTACTGTTGAAACCTGGGGAAAATTAGTTTTTATCTGGTAATATTGTTGGGATATACAGTCATACAGTCTTTTAAAGCATATAGTCTCTTCTCACAATCACCATATTATGAAATGGAATAATGAATTATTTTGAAAATTAAATGACTCAAAATATGTAAAGTATAAAACACATAGAATGGTCCATAGCATGTTGGAAAAGCTCAATAAGTGATTATTATGAATATTTTATGTCTCAGTGAATAGTAGTGGTTATTATCATAAAGCTGGAAGAAAGTTGTTCCTTTAAACCTACCAAGAGTTTGAATTAGATGCCTTGGGAAGATATCAGAATCTTTTCAGGCAAAGAACTACTCTTATCTAGAAAAACATCTAGATAGATGCTTTTATTATGTAAGCTAAGGCCTTATGGATGTGCTCTGGGAGATAGCAGAGTGTTCTGCATAATAAAGAAACACATCTGGGAACAGGAGAGATTTTGTGGAGATGCACAAGGCCATGGTAGGAGAGGCCCTCCATCATGACAAAGAGAAGAGGCCACATAAGGACATTGGTCAATGATATATTCTCCAACACAGAGAAAGCTAAGAAACTCTTAAGAACCCTGATTATAACAATGAATATAAGTTGTTCCTTGTTCAGTACTGTGCCATAAACCCCTCTATTACCTCCTAAAGTTTTAGCACAAGGTGGTTCCCCTCAGCAGTGTTGTTTAGTGGTGCCATGGAGGATTACATGATGCAACAGGGACCAGAGATCAGCTCCGGGCCAAGCAGCCTGAGCATGCAGAGTTTATAGTTAGATCAGGCGACAGAGAGAAGCAAGGGCCATATGGGGAGTGACTCATCGGGGAGGAGGCACATCTCTCTTTCCTAATATACTAGAAAAAGGGAAACCTTTTCTTCTTTTTCTTTTTGAAGAAACAGAAAGCAGAAGGAGTTGTTCATTTCTGATCTTACATATTTTCTGTTACAGAGATTAGAGCTATCCAGATAGCAGGCATTATTTTTGTGAATTATTCATATTATGATGATGATGATGGTTTTTGTCATTATTATTTCCAGGTGATCTACATTACTTGAGCATTAAGAAATATTTGAAAATTATTTTCAGAGGCGCCATAAGGAATATGTAAGAAATCTTGGAGCACACAAGAGTTACAAGAAGAATAAAAATGTCATATTGTATTTTTCTAAAACAAGAGTATTTCAGTTTCTAGTATATAAAGTCAGGTTAACAATGGAAATCTTCACAAAAATCTAACAATTATTACTTAATTGATGAATCATTCTTTGAATATATTTACCAGGTCACTGAGAACTTGAGTGGATTCACTCTAGAAAATACGTCATGTGGAATATTTTTTCTATTTTAAAGAGATTTCTAAGCTTTTCTGAAGGCAACTGAGAAGTTTTCTGAAGATAATTTTTGCCTCAAAGGTAAGATGCAGTAGAAAAGCTTTCTTCCACAGGATAAACTTTTTCCAAATGATAATGTTGTTTTGGGGTATATTACATTAACCTCTTCAGATTACTAACTTGTAAACATAGCAATATAACAAGTTCTCTAGAAGTCTAAAAGATTTAACATATAGTCTAAATATCTAACATAAATAAGGTGTAATATTTCCCAGCCTCCTTGAATGCGTCTTATTTCCTATGATAAAAATGGTCTTGCCTCCTTCAGTTCTAAGATCTTCTATACATGGAGAACATAGCTGATAATACTTTCAATTATATTGTACAGCTGCCAAGTATTTAAGAAAGTAGTGAACACATTCTCAAACCAATGGATTTGAAAGGAATATGTATAAACACACGTGCAAGAAAGACTCTAAGATAGCCCCAACCATCCCTGTCTCCTGGTATTCATGACCTTGTGCAACCCTCTCCCCTTGAGTGTTATGGGACTGAGAACTTGCTTCTAACCAACAGAATACAGCAAAGGTGATGGGAT
This sequence comes from Equus caballus, assembly GCF_041296265.1. NCBI lineage: Eukaryota > Metazoa > Chordata > Mammalia > Perissodactyla > Equidae > Equus > Equus caballus. Next base: position 11,583,523 of record NC_091711.1, on the reverse strand, counting down.
GTCACTTCTATGATTAGCTTATGTGACATTATGATATTTATCTAGCTAAGAGTCTCTCTCCCTTACTGGTTTTGATGAAGCAAGCGGCCATATTGGGAAAGCCACAAGGCAAGGAACTGAAGATGACCTCTGACTGACAGCCAGCAAGAAGCTTAAGCCTTCAGTGTAACAATCCACAAAAAGTGAATGTTTTCAATGACTACCTCAGTTTGAAAGGAGATTTGTCCCAAATCGAGCTTTTAGATGAGAACCCAGTCCTGCGTGATGCTTTGATTACAGCCTTGTAGAGGATCCAGTTAAGCCATGCCTGGACCTCTAACCCACAGGAAATGGGAGATAATAAATGTAAATATGTTTTAATTAAACTTTCAGTTTTGAGATAATTATGGATTTCCACTCAGTTGTATGAAATACTACAGAGAGATAATCTCTACTTTTTGCCCAGTTTTCCCTAGTGGAAATATTTTTGCAAACCTATAGTGTAATATCTCAGAAAGGATACTGATGTTGACACAGTCAAGACACAAAAAATTTCCATCACTATAAGGATCCTTATGTTGCCCTTTTTACTATAGCTATATAATGGCTTAAAATCTGGTAGGCTGATTCCTCCTCTTTATTCATCTTTCACAAAATTGATTCACCTGTTTCACTTCCTTTGCCTTTAATATAAACTTTGGAATAATCTTGTCTATTACTACAAGATATCTTGATGGGATTTGGATAAGTATTGCATTAAATCTGTATATCAATTTGGAGAGAATTGACATCTTTACTATGTGAATCTTCCAATTAATGGAAATAATATGTTTCTCTATTTATTTAGAGTCTTAGAATTAGATTCTATGATTTTTTTATTAGCCTTCTGTCATTTTTGTCATACAAGTTCTGTACATGTTTTTCTAGATTTATACTTATCATTCTTTGTTTTTGTTTTAGTAATTCCGTCTATGTGTTAATTGCTAGTATTTATAAATAAATTTGATTTTTGTATTTTTATCTTCTATCCTGTGATGTTGGCTGAAATTCTTGTTTAAGAGTTCTTGGAACTATCTATGTAGACTATCATGTCATCTTTAAGTAGTACAGTTTTATTTCCTTTCTTTTTCTTCAATTTGTCTGATTTTTATTTCCATTTCTTATTGTACTGGCTAAAATTTCCAGTACTGTGCTAAATAAGCGTGGTGACAAAAGACGTCTTTGCTTTGTTCTTGAAATTAAGAAGGAAGTATTCAATCTTTCTTTATTAAGTACCATTTTACCTGTAGGATTTGTGTAGATATTTATCAAGTTGACGAAGTTCCCCTTTGTTACTAGTTTTCTGAAAGATTTTATCATAACTTACTGCTGAATTTTTTCCAATTATTTTTCTGAACTGATTTGCAAGATGACGTGGCTTTTGCTTTTAGCCTGTTAATTACCATATGACCCAGCAATTCCACTCCTATGTATATATCCAAAAGAATTGAAAACAGGTGTTCAAATAAAACTTCTACATGAATGTTCCTAGCAGCATTATCCACATTAGCCAAAGGCGGAAACAACCCAAATGTTAACCAACAAATGAATGGATAAACATGTGGTGTATCCATACAAGGGAGGGTAATTCAGCTATTAAAAAGAATGAAGTACTGATACACGCCACAACATGAGTGAACCTTGACAACATTGTGATAAGTGAAAGAAACTAGTCACAAATGACTACATATTACAGTAATTCATTTATAGGAAATATCCAGAATAGGCAAGTCCATATAGAGAAAGAAAGTAAAATAGTGGTTTCTTAGTGCCCAGAGGATAGGGAAGTAGGGGATAATAGCTAAATGACTTGGGGTTTCTCTTTGTGGCAATGAAAGTGTTCTAGAATTGGTTGTGGTGATGGTTGTACATATCTGTGAGTATACTAAAAACCATTGAATTGCGCATTTGAAATGGATGAATTGTATGGTAAGTGAATTAAAAATCAGTAAAGCTGTTCTTAAAAAGTGAATGTGATTAAATTATACAGTATCATATTGGTAAATAAACAATGCCGTCTTAAAAAACAAAGAAACAAAAGGGAACTGACGAAACTCACAACCACATCTTTCTCTAGGTCCTGAGCTCCTTGCCCTATCCACCTTCTTCTCTCCACCTTTCAGTCTTTTCTGTCGCTTTATGGATAATGGCCAAGGATTTTACTTTTATTTAGCAGAAGGGACAGGGAAAAATACATCTACTCCATCTTACTGGAGGTAGAATTCCCCATTGCGTGTTATTTTAAGCAAATAAATTTGTAGTAAGATTGTTATGCAACAACAAATAATACACGTAATTGTATGTGCGTCCATTAAGTACCAGGAGGTAAATATTTACCACAGAGCACTACTGTGAGCATTAAATACATAATATCAATAAATTTATAATAACATACAAAGCTCACCTATTTCCCAGCTTTACATAGTGGCAGAGCACAAATAGATGAGAGTTCTAATCCCTGCTCCTCCAACTATTTAAAGTATCCACTAACCATGTTTCTAAACCCCACTGCCATGTTAGAATCACCTGAGGAGGTGTAAAGAATTACAAATCCCTCAGGAAAGACTGATTAAATAAGAATATCTGGGCATGGATTCCTTGAGTCAATATTTTTAAAAACATGTCACGCAATTCTGATGGTCAGTAAGTTTTAAGAACCACTCCTCTAAATCTCTCTGAAATTTTCTTCTTCTGAAAAATGAGGAGAATAATGGGAGAATAATAAGACAATGGTGTCTGTGCCACAATTTGCTGTAAGACATGAATAACTTAGTCTAAATCAAGTTCCAAGTACAGTACCAGAATTTTCATGTAGCAGGAGTACATGTTTTGAAACCAGGTTGATGATTATCTGTACCACTTCTTAGGTCTGGCACTGATCAAATCAAACAAGCTTTGAGCCTCAGTTTCCTCATTTCTAAGCTGGAGGAAACCATAACTAATTCATGAAGTTAAGACAAGGATGAAATTAGATAACATATATAAAGGCACTTTACATATTGTAGGTCCATTAGTTCCCATACCTTCTTCCTTAAATGTTTCTGCAAAGTACAAATGAAATCATCCTTCCATATTACAAAGTTTCATATGGAATTTTAAATATTAGGAATAAAAAAAGACACCTTATATTGGTCCAGCCCTCTGGATGCTATTGATATTTCTTTGACCTCTTCTAGGCCTGGTCACTGGTGTAGTATGGTTTTCCGAGAAAGAAGTTGCACAATTTGCCTCGTTAAGGAAAAAGTTGGTTGATTTTTCAGTCATCAATTACTGGAATTTCCTTATTACTTCTTCCATACTATCTATTTTATCTCCTTTTCCCAAGATTTCTGCCTGACACTCTTGTCCCAGGAATCACTGAGTTCAAAGAGCCAAGATGTCATCCCCAAGATGTCTCTTCTGACCTTCTAGAATTGTTGTGCAATTAAAAGATGTTGTCTTGTATCTGTAAAATTGAGACTGTCTCCCCAAAGTTAGCAGCCTAGTATGATTTCTAGGGTGTGCAATAGAAGAATTCTCAGACACTCTCTGCATTATCTATCCTTTATTTTAACCTCATGAAATTTGTTCAGAATCCACGAAAGTGGGTTATACTGTAGTACATGTGAAACAGACTTCTGAGGATCTGAAAGAGGTAATGCAAATCCCACAATTGCCCTGTCCACTATCTATATAGTATATATAATACACATATGCATAGTATATATATATATATTTCAGAACTCACAGATTCAACGTTTTGACTCAGTAAACATAATGGTTACCCAAATTTCCACCAATCTGAAGGTTTGGTTGAGTGCAGAAATCAATCGTTCATTTTTGGAACTTTACAAAATTCCTCTCTTCCTGGTGTCGTTAAACTATAAAACATTACTTGATCTGTTGTTTTATCTTCAGACAATCAGACCAGTGAAAGCATGACTAGATTCTAGAGGCCAACATTTGGGATTACACACTACACCAAATCAGCAGTTGAAATAACCCACTAAACCCATTACGAGAGCTCCAAAGACAAAACCCCTCAGTCTGCAACAAATAGACTTAATATAAAATGACAAAAGAAAATCTAGTGCCCAAAGGAAAACAAGTAACATTTTCTTTTTAAGAGTACCATTAGAATAACTATGTCACATTGTGAAAGTAAGACAGTAAAATGGCTTGTTTTAATAAGCTATTGCCAAGATATTTTAGGAAAAGAATATTTTGTGACAACAGAACTGAGTCATACATAAGTACAGATTATATTTTCTAAACAGATTCTTTTGGTGAGGGTCTGAGTCTCATTTTTGGCCAATTTTTAAATACTTTCTTACAAAAGAACTATTTTTAACTGAGTCATGATATTTTTTTCATCCTCAAAAGTAGTTTTGTGGGATCAGGTTTGGAAAGGCTGAAAATAGATGGATCGGAAACTAACAAAAGCATGTAGCTAAAGGACAAAGATGGCTAGCATTTAAAGTAGTGATTTAGGGTTCCAGGATTTCTGTTGACTTCTTTACCTTGAAAAAGTCTAAGCCTTTTCATTTTCTTGAATCTAAACAGAAGCAAAATGGACTCTCAACTATTCCAATCTAAACTAAGGTCCTATTTTCCTACTAAAAAGTACTATTAACTCTCCTCTGAGAAAGATAGGTTACATAAGAGACAAATAAATACGACTCCATTTAGAGGACCCTAAGAGTGCATACAATGAACACAAAAATCAATGTGAGCCCCTTTGACAGCTGAAATTAGATGTCTCATAGGTTTTGCCGGCTTCATAGAGCATTGTATATTTTCAAGGTACTCTCTCTGCCTTTGTGCTCCCTTATCTTCTTTTGCCTCTCTTGTTAAAAATACAATTTTGCCCTTTTGCTAACATTTTATGGGCTCAGGGATTTTCTTTTAAGACCTGGCCACAAAACCTTGAATTGGTGGCACCAGCGTTGCTAACAGCAAATTAACCTGGAAGAATATGCACTTCGGGGTTATTCAATAACGCATTACCATCTAGACAAAAACGAACAAAGACTACAGAGAGTTGTCTGGAAGAAACAAATGTCTTGTGATTTTGCAGAATCAGTGGCATTCTCATGTCTAAAGATATAGTATTGAAATGTGAGGCACAGGTTTAAAGTTAGAAGGGGGGATGGGAAACTAGTTAGCTAGCTGGTTCAAATCAGGTTTCTTAGGGACAAGGGAAAACTACAGGAGTAAAGCAGTACCACTTATTAAACACATGGACAAAGAAACCTCTACTTAATAAAATATCTTAAATACTAGATGTGATTTGCTAAAGTTTTTATACCTTACTCTGAGAGTTGATTTTATTTTTAAGGAAGAATTAAGAAAATCCTTCATTTCGGGCAATAATTTTTCTTTTACACAAATGGCATGGCTTACAACAAACTTTGAGGCCCTCCTCTAATCTCTCATTTAAAATCCAACCCCTCATCCCCAACGCAGCATCCTGCTTTACCTTAACTTGCTCTACTTTTCCTTTTTGTACATTCTAACATAATTACATAATTTACATATTTTTTAGGTTTATTGTTTATTGAAGATCTCCTCATACTAAAATATAAAATCTACAAGAGTGAAGGTCTTTGTTTTGTCCATTGGTGTATCTCAAGAATGTAGAATAATGCCTAGCAGCACATTTTTAGTGAATGAACGAATGAATGAATGAATGAAAAGTACTATGATATGTATCAGTCAGGATCTTTGTTTCCTGCCACATGGAAATCAGTCCACTGGGAGCTGACTTAGCTTTTAGTGTTGGCTTACATTTTATCTCTGTATTAGCTATTTGCCATAATTTACTCTTCCTGCCTTCATTTTACAGACATAAAATCTATGGTTTGAAAAATACTCCATTTTCTCCCAGTCTCAAATGAATTATGCAATAAAACCAGAAACAGACTGTGGACCATATAGCAGCACTATTATATATATATGTTGCAATACAGTGTTAAATACTGGAAAGATTTATCCAACCAAAAGTCTCTATTCTTTAAATAAAGAACAAATAAAAAGAAGAAAAAGGAAAAAGAAGGAGTGGGTTTATATCATTTTCCATTGGCTTAGTGAACTGACAGGATAAAATATTTAAATGATTTTTAAAAATTTACATATAAAAATCAACCCCACAGATCTAGAGAGAGCTTGTGTCTCACTGCCAAAGTTCTGAACTTCAATATAGAGGAATGGCAGATTTCTGTTTAGAAAATGATTCTTCGTGACATTTCAGTGAGTTGTCAAATCTATAACCTCCATTTTTTGAACTGTTGCTGTAGGACAGATGCCTTTCCTGTGGGGGTTATACCTCTGTGAGGGTTTAAAAAAAGGAAGGGTGAGCTTTCTGCACACAGCACCACTATTCACTGAAGAAGGTTATTTTCATGCTAAATCATCTGCGCAAAACCATATGGTTAGAAGAAAATAGACTGCTAGCCAATATAGAGCATCTCCAGAGGGCACTAGACTGGCATTAGATGCCTGCTGATTTGTTTGCTATTTGAATAGATGCATTCCTTTCCTTGGCTCATTGAAGGAAACTGTGATTTGGAATAATAATTCCACTTTGAAAGATAGAATAGAACAGAACGTCTTCAAATAAGAAATACTTCCCAGTATACATATTCATATTTTATTCTGTTTTCAAGGTGTTATCTAATGCCATTTGTTCACCTTTGCCTCAGAAATGATATAAATCCCTTTCAATTCATCATAATATATGTGATAGGCTGAATTGTATCCCCTCCCTCAAAATTCATATGTTGAAGATCTAACCCCATTACCTCAGAATGTAACTGTATTTGGAGAGTTTGCTGTTGTTGTTAGTGCCATCGAGCAGATTCCAACTCTTAGCCATCTTGTGTACAGCAGAGTGGAACCCTGTCAGGTCTTTTTGGGCCATCCTTTCACCTTCCAGCGCTATATCAGACAATGCTCCTCTGCTATTCATAGGGTTTTCTTGGCCAATTTTTTTGAATGGGTGACAGGTCCTCCTTCCTAGTCTGTCTTAGTCTGTAAGACTCCACTGAAACCTGTCCGCCGTAGGTGACCCTGTTGTATTTGAAATCCTGGTGGCATAGCTTTCAGCATCACAGCAACATGCAGTTACTACAATATGACAACTGACAGATGTGTGATGTGGTTCCCTGACCAGGAAACAAACCCAGGGCCACAGTGGTGAGAGTGCTGAATAGACCACCAGGGTTTGCATATTTGGAGATAGGGTCTTTAAAATGGGAATTAAATTAACGTGAGGTCATTGCAATATGTCCTAATCCAATATGCCTTGTGTCCTTATAAGAAGAGGAAATTTGGACAGACAAGTACACATAAGAATCCAAAAACTGTCTCTTTTGGAATTGAGGATAACCAGCAAACTGATGGAGGACAGGAGATTTCTGCTCCCAAAAAGATGGAAATAATCAGAGCCCACTATCTTTGTGGGAAAATGCCTCTATTTAGGGATAAAGATAAACATAATATTAAACATACAAGAATTTTAGAGAAATAATAATGATAAATACAAAACAACTAATGTTTGTAATGTACTTTTGCTAACACTCTTGTTGAAGGTGACCCATCTCGTGAAGTGGGTTTGTAGGGTTCTGTGTGCAGGTTGGCTTATCCAATGCACACAGCTGGGACTTCAGTCCAAGTCCTTTAACTTTACTTCTTATTGTGTCACAATGTCACCTCTGTGTGCTAATTTCATTTGGGTTTAACTTCTTTTGTGTTAATTGCTTTTAATGAAGGAAGCCCAATTTTTCTTTTTTTTACCATGGTAAAGACCAAGTTTCTTTTAGGCAATGGAAATACTGACAATCAGGATGTGTATTAGGTGAGTTCTTTTTAATTGCCAATAATTTTAAATTATTAATTATTTTGTTCTTAGATGACAATTAATTCAGTTCCTGAAAACATTAAGATCACACAGCCTTGTGAGTTTGCACTCTGTGTTTTAAAATTGATGGCCAAATGTGTTACTCACTATTTTAGAGCATCTAAGATATAAGAGAGAAATACTTCAATTATCTAAGCAGAACCCAGTCACTTTCAGCATGATTATTGCCACATTTATTGTTATGGGGTCAGAACTGATTTATTTCAATTTTTGTTATTTTCTATGTTGTTGTGTAATGAGAATTAATGTTTAGGATGAGGGAACTGTAAATTTTCTAACATCAAATAGCGAATTATATCAAATAAGCCTATTTACCAGTCAAGAAATTGGAGATACATGTTTCCATTATATTTTTGACCAAAAACATTGAAATAAATAGCACTGTGTGTTTTTATATAGTATTTATCACTTTCTACTTTCGCTATAGTTTTGTATGTACATGTTTTACCCTCATGATTTGTAAATTCTTGAAATCAAGATTTGTATCTCATTCATTTTGCAACCTCATTGTGTCTTCTTTATAGTATATGTTCAATAAATAATAATTCACAAATGAATGAATTAAACTCAAAATAGTTTTCTTTGTATAACTCAGACATTAAAAATATGAATTAAATCAGATAATCCACTAAGCAATTACAGTCATGTGCCACATAATGACGTTTCAGTCAACAACAGACAGCATATATGACAGTAGTCCCATAAGATAAGTATCACATAGCTAGGTGTGTAGTGGGCTATATCATCTAGGTTTGTGTAAGTACATTCTATTATGTTCACTCAATGAGAAAATCACCTAACAACACACTCTCAGACCATATCCCCATTGTTAACCAACACTTGACCATATTTTATAGCAAAGAAAACTTGTGTATCAAAATTAGAGTATTTATACCTCAGTCAGTTTCTAAACCAATGAAGTACTAAGATATGTAGGGTCTTTTTCATTTGTATTAAATAGACTTTTTTAATATTAATTTATGAATGGTGTTTATCAAATTTTCATGGAATAAAAAAGTTTTCTCCCTTAAAATCTCTGCATTTGGTCTCTGGCTTAAGAAACTGAAGTCCATTAGTCTAGCTTATTTATGCCATCACCTTGGCCCATAGGACTCCCCTGGGATATCTGGAAAGTAACCATTCTCCCCCACTGTTTCAATTAGCACTCTAGAACACTCATTATCTTGAGTAGAAACCATCCTTGAAACCGCATCACCCTTTAGCTTGAAGTATATTTTTTGGCTGTTCAGAGATAAAAGGTTTAGGACTTTTACCGAGGGACTCATATCAGGATGAAAATTACAAGTGGAGGAAGACCTTAGCCAAGACATTGAGAGACAGTGTTCACTGGTCCCTCCTGATGCTTAGCAAAATAATAAAGTCCACATATTAGGGCACAGCTGAGGTTAAAATGTTGGGAACACACGTTGCCAGCTCTCCAAATAAGAGTCTGATTCCTAAGCTATCCCCTTCATCAGCTCAGGTTACAAGACCTACTTTCTCACTCTGCCTCCCCTTGAGTTGAGAAAAGTACAAACATTTCTTTAAGCTTTCCTCATTTGACTATGTGGCTCCAGCCACCAGTCAATAAGGTTTATGGAGCCTCTTTTGTGTGAAGAGCCTGTATTGCTGTGCTGTGTATCAGCACAAGAGAATGGAGGAAAATTACCTTTGCCTTCGAAGATCTCCACATACGAGGAACCTAGGGAAGACGTTAATTCCTGCATCACTTAATTATTTTATTGGACTGTACAGAGGAAGACACAGAAATTAATATGAATAAGTCCCACCAAAGCCACTTTCTTCTTATGATTTGAGTGTACTGTAATGACAAAGACACATGGGATAAAATAAGGATCCTTAGCTCACACAAATTGGCCTCATTTTTAGGCAAGTGCCCCACATGAATTTGAAAACACACACCATTTACTGAAAGGTGACCTTATTAGGAAAATTAGCAACTACGTGCTGTAAAGGCATGAAATGTATAATAAAATGATTCTGAAAATGTCGTAGTGTAGGCTTCAAATTTTCAGGCAGAGGCTGCTTGATTAAAGCAGGTGAAATCAAAGGTTTATCAAAATCTCATCTTTTAAGCAAACCATTGTTTTAACAGAAAGATTTGCAGGAATTCTTATCAAAATGTTTTATCTTCCATTAAAATTTTATTGGGGATTTTTGTGTTCATTTGTTTGTTTTTTCTTTTTCCTGAAATCTCATCTGCTGTTGGAAGTACAGTGTTTTGATAAAGACAATGTGCAGCAGCTCACTGGGAGAAGAAAGCCAATTTCTAGAACCATTTTGTGATAACTTTAATCTCTCTTAATATCCTTTCCCTTCCAATGTTTTTTATGATCGATAAATAAGTTTCTCAGTGTTCCTGAGATTGATTGGTTTTATCACAGGCAAGAAGTTTATTCTACCTACGTTCACTGAGTGCTATCCTCAACACAATTCTTCCAGTCATTTCCCCTTGCTCTTTCTACTCTTTTTTTCACGAAGCAATTTAGGGGAAAGGGAAAAAATCTAGACTAAAGGTGATTAAGAACTATGACAGGAAATTCTTTGCTAAATATTGACCTCTGGATAGTAGAGGGGTAGCTAAAGTTGAGTTTCCAGCTACACAAGAGTCAGAAACTTTCATATAAGTGAGAGGGAACACCTAATTTGTTACACCTATAGAGTACCAAATAATCAATGCATCCTATTAAAACTGATTTTTTTTAAAAAATTTTATTTTTTCCTTTTTCTCCCCAAAGCCCCCGGTACATAGCTGTATATTCTTCATTGTGGGTCCTTCTAGTTGTGGTATGTGGGATGCTGCCTCAGCATGGTTTGATAAGCAGTGCCATGTCTGCGCCCAGGATTCGAATCAACAAAACATGGGCCGCCTGCAGTGGAGCGCGCGAAATTAACCACTCAGCCATGGGGCCAGCCCCCTATTAAAACTGATTATTAACAGGTCATACTTTTACTGACCTCTATTTTAGTGAAATAAAACTATTAAGCTTTTGTCCTTTCTATGTGGAGTTATGAGAGGTTAAAATAGCAATGGCTTTCCACTAGAGAGATATTTCTTCTAAATAATCTACAATAGTGTTCCCTGGGACATTTTCTCTTGAAATATTCAGCTACTGCAAACAAAGAGAGCTGGGAATTGGAGCAGACCAGGGTGCTGTAGTGTGTGAAGAAGGAGTGGGTGGTAATTTGATTAGGAAGTCAGGACAGTCAGTTCTGAAACAAACGTTATTTCACAAAAGAACCACATTAATGGACCAAAAGGAAAAAGAGGAAAATAATGATAGGTTCTGTAGTTAATGTTAATGGCAGTTTTATTACTTTGAAGGCAAGATTAACTAACTTTATAAAACATACTCTGATGTCTTATTAAAAAGATTTTTAATTATTTTAGGACACTTTATGCATGTATAGACTCAGACACTGATTGAGGCTCTACATGAAGCTCACTGTATTTTCTTCTGAAGGAAGGGGAAATATTTTGTTTCTTGAATTTGAATTTCTGTGTCTTTCATGCCAGAGAGCTTATTCTAAGTTCTCACTTTAGGATAATATAGATGTACTCATGATTAAAAATCAGAGATTTATTTCTCTCTGTGGGTAGAGAGTTGACTGGAAACATTCACTAATTCAACAAATACATATTCAGCTTTTTCTGGGTTTTAGGCACACACAAAGTTGAGGGACGTTACAAAGTGCTATGGAACTGAGAGGATAAACAAAGAAAAAATAGTTCTTCATGGAGAAATTAGCAAAGGTTTCATTGAGATAGTAGCCCTTGAATTGGGCCTTAACATTTGGACAAAATTTAAATGAGACGAATTGGGAGGAAGAACTTTGGACAGAATGATAACATTAACAAGAACCCAGAGGAGTAAGAATGCAGGTGTGTTCCTTGAGACTGAATAATCTAGTCTGATTAGATAGCAGAGTGTGGGAAAAGGAAGACAGAAAAGGCAACTTGATAAAAAATCATGCATGTTCTTGAATACCAAGCTAAGGAATTTGGACTTTACTCCTCAAGCAATGATTGAGAATGAGAACTACTCTATATTGCATGCATTGTATAGTTTCCAAAACCAATTCTTTACCTATGCTCTATCATTTAATTTCCTCATCAGCCCCATAAGGTAAGCAATTTACATACAGGAGTCTGTAAATGGCATTCAAGCAGGTCTCATTCCTAAGCTCTTTCATCTATACGATCTCTTTGTGGTCATGAACAACTTTCAGAACCTCATCAAAGCTATGAACTTCTTCACAGAATAATGCATAGCACGTCTATACACAAAAATTTTCTTACAAAGTGATGTCAGCATCATGACAGAGTGAGCTCTCCCTGTAAACTCTCCCCTCTAAGATACAATGAAAGAACAGTCACATTCCAACAGAGGACATACACACAACACAAAAGACATCTGAAAGACCCATGCAGCCATAGATCTGAAGGTGGAGGTGCTAGAGCACCCCACCCTGAGGAAGTGGAACGAGGTAAGATTCTCTTCCTCCCAAAGGGCAGTGACCCAGGGACTGCACACAGCTCCAAGAGGAAAGGGTGGAGGGGTGGCCCTCTTCAGGAGCACCATCACTCTCCAAAGTTCCTCACAGCCTAGGGGAAAGCCTCATACAGAGGTGACTAGCTATTGTTGGGGTGTCTGCATCAAGCTACCACCTCAGGAGAGCAGATAGCGAGGACACAGCAAGAAGCCCCCAAGATCACGCAGGAGAAAGAAAGCACCCCTCCCCCACACCTGGCACTCCCAGTTAAAAGCAGTGGCTGGGAGCTGAACTGTGGATCACAGTGGGCTCAGAATACACAGCTCTTGATATCCACCCAGTGGCAGCAGGTGGAAGTGGCAATCAAATACTACCATTATGTGAAAGCACAAATCCATGCTCTCTAGCAGTATGAAAAAATACATTAAATCTCCAGTCCAGAAGAAAAATGACAAGTACCCAAAAATCAATACTTAGGGCACAGAAACCTATAATCTAAATGACAAGAATTCAAAACAGCTATCATAAAAGAAATCAATGAGTTATAAGAAAATGCAGATAGACAGTTCAATGAATTCAGGAACTTATTCACAAAGGAGACTGAAACTATAAAAAGAACCAATCAGAAATACTGGAGATGAAGGGGTCGGCCCGGTGGCACAGTGGTTAAGTGTGCCCGTTCTCCTTCAGCGGCCTGGGGTTCGCCGGTTCGGATGCCAGGTGTAGACATGGCACCACTTGGCACGCCATGCTGTGGTAGGCATCCCACATATAAAGTAGAGGAAGATGGGCATGGATATTAGCTAAGGGCCAGTCTTCCTCAGCAAAAAGTGGAGGATTGGCAGCAGTTAGCTCAGGACTAATCTTCCTCAGAAAAAAAAATAGAAATACTGGAGATGAAAAACACAATGGCTGAGATAAATAAGAATATGGATTCTCTGAATAAGGGATCTGATATTATGGAGGAATGAATCAGCAATATTGAGGATAGAAATATAGAAATGCTTCAGATGGAGGAGGAGAGAGAACTAAGACTAAAAGGAAATGAAGAAATTATCTGAGAAATATCTGACTCGATTAGGAAATGCAACATAAGGATTATAGTTATTTCAGAGTGAGAAGAGAAGGAGAATGGAGCAGAAAGCTAGTTAAAAGAAATACTAGCTGAGAACTTCCAAGTCCTGGGGAAGGAGCTGGAAATGCAAGTGAAAGAAACCAATAGATGTTCTAACTCTATCAGTGTGAAAAGACCTACTGCAAGGCATATAATAGTGAAGCTGGCAAAAGTCAATGACAAAGAAAAAACACTAAGGGCAGCAAGGCAGAAGAAAATAACCTACAAAGGAACCCCTATCAGGCTTTCAGTGGATTTCTCTGCAGAAACATTACAGGCTAGGAGAGACTGGAAAGACATATTCAAAACTCTAAAAGACAAAAACTTTCAGCCAAGAATGCTCTATTCACAGAAAATATTCTTCAGATATAACAGAAAAATAAAAACTTTCCCAGATAAACAAAACCTAAGGGAATTCATCACCACAAGACCCCCCTACAAGAAATCCTCAAGAAGGTCATCATACCTGAAAAAAAAAAAAAAAAGAAAGAAAGAAAGGGGTTACAAAGCCCTGGGAAAGAAGGTAAATAGGTAGACACAATCAGAAAATTGCAGATCTCCATCAGAACAGGTTAGCAGAAACTCAAATTTTAACATTAAAGATAAAGGTAAGGAAAACACCAAAAATAAACATAATCCTGTCACTTTAACCACAAACTCACAATACAAGATGGAGTAAGATGTGACGAAAACAACTTACAAGGGGAAGGGGCAACGGATGGAATCAGCTTAGTCAAGGAAATAAGAGCTTATCAGAAAATGGATTCTCCCATCTATGAGATTTTTTTTAAAAAAAACCCTATGGTAACCACTAAACAAATAAGTAGAAGAGAGACACAAATAATAAATAAGGAGAAAACTAAGAAAACTGGCATAGAAAACTACCTAACCAAACTGGTAGTCTGAAATACATAGGATGAGAAACACAAAATGCAGAAAAACCAGAAAACGAGTGATGAAATGGCATCCTTAAGCCCTCATATTTCAATAATCACTCTAAATGCAAATGGATTGAATTCTCCAATCAAAAGACACAGAGTGGAGGGATGGATTAAACAACATGATCCAACAATATGCTGCATCCAGGAAACACATCTCAGCTCCAATAATAAATACAGGCTCAGAGTGAAGGGATGAAGGGTGATACTCCAAGCTAATGGCAGACAAAACAAAGCAGGTATTGCCATACTTATACCAGACAAAGTAGACTTCGAGATAAAACAGGTAAAGAGAAACAAAGAGGGGAAGAATATAATGATAAAAGGGATACTCCACCAAGAGGGCATAAGACTTATAAATATATATGCACCCAACACTGGAGAACCAAAGTACATAAAGCAACTATTAACAAATCTAAAAAGGAGATACTAACAACAACACAAAAACAGTAGGGGACCTCAACACTCCACGTACAACAATGGATAGATAATCCAAACAGAAAGTCAACAAGGAAATTGTGGAATTAAATGAAAAACCAGACCAGATGGACTTAATAGATATATACTATCTATATCTATATCTGTATCTATAGCTATAGCTATATCTATCTATCTATATATATATATATAGATAATACTACAAAACTAGAAATCAACTACAAGAAAAAAGCTAGGAAAGTGACAAACGTGGAGACTAAATAACATGCTACCGAACAACCAATGAATCATTGAAGAAATTAAAGGAGAAAGCAAAAAATATCTGAAGACAAGTGAAAATGAAAACATACCATACCAACTCATGTGGGATGCAACAAAAGCAATCCTCAGAGGGCTATTCATCGCAACAGAAGCCCACCTTAACAAACAAGAAAAATCTCAAATAAGCAACCTCAAACCACACCTAACAGAACTAGAAAAAGAACAAACAAAGCCCAAAGTCAGCAGAAGGAGAGGAATATTAGAAATCAGAGCAGAATTAAATGAAATTGAAACAAAAACAAAACAGTAGAAAGGATTAATGAACCTAAGAGCTGGTTCTTTGATAAAATAAACAAAATTGACAAACCCTTAGCCATACTTACTAAGAAAATAGAAAGAAGACTCAAATAAATAATATTAGAAATAAAGAGGAGAAATTACAAAAGATACCACAGAAATACAAAAGATTATAAGAGAATACAATGAAAAACTATATGCCAACAAATTGGGCAATCTAGAAGAAATGGATAAATTCTTAGATGCTTACAACCTCCCAAAGATGAATCAAGAAGAAATAGAGAGTCTAAATAGACCAATCCCCAGTAAGAGCTTGAAACAGCAATCAAAAACCTCCCAAAATATAAAATTCCAGGACCAGACAGCTTCTCTGGAGAATTCTACCAAAAATTCAATGAAGATTTAATACTTAGCCTGTTCAAACTCTTCCAAAACATTGGGTTAGATGGAACACTTCCTAACACATTCTACAAGGCCAACATCACCCTGATACCAAAGCCAAGAAAAACACACAAAAAGGAAAATTACAGACCAATATCACCGACGAACATAGATGCAAAAATCTTCAACAAAATATTGGCAACCCAAATACAGCAACACGTCAAAAAGATCATACACCATGATCAAGTGGGATTTATACCAGGGATACAAGGATGGATTAACATCTACAAGTCAATCAATGTGATATACCACATTAACAAAATGAGGAACAAAAACCACATGATCATCTCAATAGATACAGAGAAAGCATTCTACAAGATCCAACATACATTTATGATAAAAACTCTTAATAAACTTGGGTTAGAAGGAATGTAGCCCAACATATTAAAGGCCATATATGACAAACCCACAGACAACATCATACTCAATGGGGAAAACCTGAAAGCTATCCTTCTGAGAACAGGAACAAGAGAAGGATGCCCACACTCACCACTCTTATTCAACACATTCTGATTCTGGCCAGAGCAATTAGGCAAGAAAAAGAAAGAAAAGGAATCCAAATAGGAAATGAAGAAGCGAATCTCTCACTGTTTGCAGACGACATGATTTTATGTATAGAAAACCCTAAAGAATCCATTGGAAAACTACAAGAAATAATCAACAACTACAGCAAAGTTTCAGGACACAAAATGAACTTGCAAATATCTGTTGCATTTTGGGGCTGGCCCAGTGGCACAGCAATTAAGTTTTCATGCTCCACTTTGGCAGCATGGGTTTCGCCAGTTTGGATCCCAGGTGCAACCTAGGCACTGCTCCTCAGGCCATGCTGTGGCAGGCATCACACATATCAATTAGAGTAAGGTGGGCATGGATGTTAGTTCAGGGCCAGTCTTCCCCAGCAAAAAGACAAGGATTAGCAGTGGATGTTAGCTCAGGGCTACTCTTACTCAAAAAAAAAAACAAAATCAGTTGCATTTCTATACTCTGTTATGAACTGGCTGAAAGAGAACTCAAGAATACACTTCCATTTACAATCACAACAAAAAGAATGAAATATCTAGGAACAAAGTTAACCAAGGAGGCGAAAGACTTAAACAATGAAAACTATAAGACATTACTGAAAGAAATATTTAAAAAAATTGTTTTTACACTTTTGGGGTATTCACTAATTCTTATTTTCACTCCCTGTTAGAAACTCTTGCATCATTCAAAGATATCGCTCAGTGAAAGAATGAATTTCTTTCTAACCCCATGATCCAGTAATATTTCAATATAATATATCAGAGAATGTTAAAGAAGTAAGTTATTGAACGAGGTCTTACTTTTTCTTTTTCTATAGATACGAAGGGAGTATGTAAATTAAATGACTAGCTAAAACAATGTAATAATTTCACCCTAAATTTGGAAATGTTTCTCTTATAAAATAAGAACAATAGATCAGAATCCACACTAACCCACAATCATTTAAGTCCTTTTGAATTTTAGTTTCACTAGCTTTTGGTCTATTTGTCTTAATAGTTTATTTAATACTATCTCACTTTCAGAAACTCAAATATCATGTTAACTTTACCAGTATCTTCCAATTCAAGTATCAACATTTTCATCAATTGAGAATAGAGGACAAGGCTTTAGGGAAAAAATATGTAAATCTCAATTCCAAATCCATACTTAGTATGTGAACCTGAGCACAATACACCTTCATTAAGCCCACAAAAATCTTTCAGATTCTTCCCTTTAAAACTGGGATGATAATAATTATTCTCTTCCTTAAAAGGTTATTATATCTACAAAATGTTTATAATAAATAAAATAGCATATAATTCAAACCAAAAGATTCAAGAAAGCAAAATGTTCACCCATTGTACTAAAGACAAATTAGCTACTGCAGATTAGATGCTCACGAGCTGGTTTGATGGTTTAAAATAAGTTTTATTTCATGCAAAACAAGATAAGGAATAACTGTTCTAATGAGAGTCATTCTCTAAATCTGAAATCGAGGATAACAAGATGAGACCCTGCTTTGATAACTTTGGACATTTTGGCAAAAGGAGATAGTTATCTGTCCTTTCCACAACTCTGCAGGGAAGATAAGCCAGAAAGAAAGTATGACAGTTGATATTTTGCACAGAGATGATTTAATAGACATTTGAAAAATTAAAAGTAAATAAACAGGGTACCATTTTCCTCATACTACATTGTATATGTACAGGTCTGTGGTTATTATTATTATCATTTATTTTGGTTTCTGAGCTCTTAAGAGTAGAGAGTCATGTCTCATATATGTTGTTATAAGTCACCAACAACCTAGCTATGTTCCATAAATATATGATAAGATAAACAGCGGTACAAACATTACAGCAATAAAATGAAGTCCACGGTGACTTAACTTCTCACGTGTGCTCTTCAATTTCTTTTGGCTCTGATTCAAATTTTCAGGACCTCTGAGCTTCTCCCCAATCAGCAACTCTTTCCATATACCTAAGGACTGCCCTGACCTTCAGGTCCAGCACTTACAAACACTCCCTAATTCTTATTAACTAATTGGCAGCTATTACTAGTGCTGAATTTACGAAGCACAACAAAGCTTCCTACTCCATCAAGTAGTGAAAAATATATAGAAATAAACTGATCAACTTTAACATTATGCCCCAATTCCATGAAGATCAGGAAATGAGTAAAGGCTTATGAATCCAGAACTGGAGAGGGAGTTTTCCCAGAGAGCGCTCATACAGATCACTTGGGACCAGAATATTAATGCTGAGCTACCTAAAGTGATTTCCATATGATAATTGGAGAAGTAGGAGAACATGTTCTTCCAAATGTGAATAAGTTTCTCCCAAATTTCCCAATGTTGGGCATGGCTGTGTAAAAATATATTGATGATTGATTAAGAAATGTTTATAAAAGTATGTAAATTCTTCACAGCTCCTCCTGCAATTGTTATACCAAATATTTATGGCAAAGGATCAGAAACTCCTGTGAAATTATCTCCCTATTTATTTCTCTTCAAAATAAATATTATCTCTATATAATCCATTTTCTAATCCAAAAATATAATGGTCTACAGTAAAATTCTGTTATAATAAATAATTGTGCCTAGCTTTTAGCTGATCTGGCACAGAAATGTGCCAGAAATTGGTTTTAAAACTATAAAGTCATCAGCTCCTTTTTAGTTCTTATCTCCTGACCTGAGGGAGATACATAATTTCTGAAGTAGATAATATTATTGTTCACACATATTTGGTGCCCCTTTTTAGAGCCCTCCTTGTAGAGGATGTTACACCTCCACCCTGTTTAACAAATTTGGCCATGTGACTTGCTTGGGCCAATGAAATGTGAGCAGGATGCCATGTATCACTTCTGAATCAAAGTTTAAAAGTGAGTGTGTGGTTTGCGTGTTCTTTATTTCCTTTGACAAATCAATCAAGGGGCAGTGTTTCAGAGAATGGCTGCTTGATCATGGATCCCAGAGTAAAGATAATGTGGAGTAAATCCACAAGTGCCCTACAATGGACATGTAGCATGAAAAAGAAATCCTTTTTTTTTTTCTTGGTAAGCCACTAGAATTTTGTAGTTGTTGTTACCACACAATTACCTAGCCTATTAGCCTGTCTGACATACCTTCATCAATATGCACTGAAAATCGTTAAGGACTTGCTATGAGGGAGTGACTGGCCATTATTCACACATCAGAACCTCTAAAAGAATTTATTCAATAGGATCATTTATCATAAGAAATTAATTTAAACAGATGAACAAGTCACTGTTATTGTGGTCATATCACAGGACATAGAGATAGTTTTGCTTTAAAAATTCTCTTTGTTAAGCAGATTTTATCCAAGTCTGTCAAATAAAATTATCACACCCAAGTTTAACCCATGAGTTTGTATCAATGTGAGCTTTCTCATTTTACAAAGTTTTTATATAGAGAAGAAAGAGTGAAGAACATAATTGGTGAAACTACATATAATTATTCCCCTTTCTGTAAGAAGCACATAGATTTAATTTTTTTTCCCCAACAACAACGGAAAAGCACTGCTCCCTGGTCCAATGAGAAAAATCAGATGCAGGGAAAATGTTCTTTCGTTCAAAGACTAAATTTTCCAACTTGCTTCGCATTTTATTCTTGAAGTGCTGGTGCTGAGGAGTAATTTTACACTGTAAACAGCTCAGTATTCCCTTCATTTCTGGTAGTTGCTAATGGCCTTTTATTGTGACTTATCAGAATTATTTTTTCTCTTTTCTGCTACATAATATGTCAGATAGATCATATTTAAACTAAAAGAAGGTGACTAGGTGCCACGGCATCGATGGTGTTAAATTCTTAAAAGCACAGTCCTGCAGTGTGGACAGGAAATGTTATTAGCATCGGTAATCCTGAAAGAGAGGGAAGGGCAGGGGAGAGGGAGACAGGGACAGAGGGAGAGGAGCGACCATAGCCATAGCAATAGGCTGCCTAGTAGCCTTGGAAGGGGACTGACAGGTTTTATTTTATCACCTTTCCTGTTAAAAATATGAAGAACTTCAGCACACACTTGCAGAGAATGATTTGCAATTAGAGAAGTCTTCTTTTACATTAAAATATAGGTAGATTTTCCAGCTCAATAGGTTTTATAAA
Organism: Equus caballus; assembly: GCF_041296265.1. Taxonomy (NCBI): domain Eukaryota; kingdom Metazoa; phylum Chordata; class Mammalia; order Perissodactyla; family Equidae; genus Equus; species Equus caballus. The sequence continues at coordinate 11,562,986 of NC_091711.1, read as the reverse complement.
ATGCCCAGCAATAAAACAGCAAATTGGACCAGATTAAGAAAACAAAAATATCAAGATACTTTCTCTGAGCTACAGAGTGGAGGCCTTAACTGTGTGCTATGTTTAAAAAGATGGTCTGTGCCACCAATAATTGTTGCCTTCTATCTTTAGATGGCAGATGATCAGTCTTCAAGAACACCATGGTGTTTGTTGTAGGTGCCCTGCGACACTGGGCGCCTCGTGTCTGACTGCAGATACATTTTGTTTTCATATCTGTAAACACAATATCTTTATTTGCAAGGTCTGTCATTCTGACTTGCCTTGAAAAATGATTTCTTCTTCAAGAGATAGTCTGTGCTCATCTTGCTCAGACACAAGTCCTCAGCAGGGACAGCCAATGGAGGAGAGTGCTAACACCAAGAATACACAAATGTCTTCTTTTAGAAGAAGATATTTTTAGGGATCATCATTCTAAGAAAGGGGGGAGGGAAGTAGTTAGAAAACACTGTCAGTTCAATAACCCACTTCCTACCTTTTCTCTTTCCAGAAAAATAAAATATACATGAGTGAAAGATATAAAAGCAGTCAGGCACAGCGAAGCTGTTTGCCTGTTGAGCAATTAGCCTTCAGACGCTCTTCAAAAGCAGGACGAGTGAAGGAGATTTCTTGGTCTTCAAGGAAATTATTTGAAATTACAATGATTAGAAATAAGTTTATGCAGAAAAGAAGTTAAGCTTCTCTTACTCAAAAACCGGATAAAACACAAAACAGAGAACTTCAAACAATGCTGATTAGACACAACTCAGGGCAGGCACAGAAACCTAAAAGTCCCAGTATTTGTAAACATGCAGAAGATAATAAAGAAGACAAAATCAGAAAGTCATCGCAACACTCAAAACTCTAGTACACTATTCTGAACTAAAGGGGACAAAGCTTCCCGTTTGGATGATCAATTAGAACGTGTTTAGAATACAGATTTTTTCCTAAGGCAAACTACTATGTAGCCAGGAAAGTATTTTAACATGGTAAAGTATTATTTTCAACAATATCTGAATTGATAAGCATGCCTGATCTCAGCCTAAGTATCAATCTTAGTTGTTCAGGAAAGATACAGCCCATGAGGAGCCATCTGTCTCAATGTATTTTCTTCTGTGCTATCTTTAGGGTATTATGACATGCTGATCTTAATCCCTAGCTACGAACATGGCATCTAGGAGAAGCTAGCCGATGAAACCTTGAGTGGGCAGTTTTCACTTCTGAGACAGGCATGATTGCCCTGGCCTTTAAATGTCAGGGGCTGTGCAGGAAAGGTCGAGACACTGCTCTTAAAGATCTAGCAGCACCAGGATCCTCCCTGCTGCGGAGGAAAAAGCAAGTGTCTCATTTCTTTCAAAATCTAGGAAATGTATGCTCCTCAAATTATGCAGCACAGGCAAACATTTATCTCTTTTGTCCTTCAATCAAGATGGAACTGTTATACTTAGCAACTTTCTTAAAGGTAGTCTTTAATCTCCAAATGATGTGTCTGAAGCATGTTCTTAAAAGGAGAAAAGTTAAACCTAAGATAAGTGCCCTACCCCAAGTAGCATAAATGTAAAGAGCTTATAGCCCTAAGGAAAGTGATATTTGTACCCCTGTTCATCTAGAATATGGCTGTCTCTTAAGAAAACTGCCTTAATGTTTAAACTGGGAAAAAAAATACATATACTAACAGAAAGGAGGATAAATATAGCTTATTAATATTTCTATTGAACATTTATAGCCATTTTTATAAGTATCCATGGAATTAGGATAGTGAATGGAAATTATTTCTCTAGAATAGCACTGTCCAAAAGAAATCTAATGAACCACATAGGCAATTCTAAATTTTCTAGTAGCCATGTTGAAAAAAAGTAAAAAGAAAGCAAAGAAACAAATTTAAATATGATATTTAAACTAATTTCATTTCAACAAGTAATCAATATTAAAACAAATTTACGCTGTTTGTGTTGAGCTTTAAATGTAAATGAATTAAAATTAAATTAAATTAAAAAGTTACTCTCTCAGTTGCAACAGCTATATTTCAAGTGCTCAAGAGCCACATGTGGCTAATGGCCTGTATCAGATGATGCAGCCTTGGAACACATCAAGTTCAATGTACACTCAGGTAAAAGTTTAGGAAACCGAGGCTCAGAGTAGGTTAATGAACTTCTCAAGGCTGCTTAGCTGGCAACCTCAACTAGAACCTTTTTATCTAGGCTATGACATTTCTGCTCTGTAAAGTTTGGTTGAACTCAAATGAGCTAAGTTTAAATTTTACATACCAAAGTAGAAAACTCTAAGGAATATCCTTACTTGTTATTTAATAATGCAGATCTATGAAAAATAGTCCATTGATTACACTGTAAAACTCAGACGTTTCCAAATGGGGCTCTTTATGACACAGCTGCTCCACAGCTTAGTAGGAGAAATGTGCCCTCCTAGGGTTCACCTTGTACTCTTGTCCTGAAGTCAGTCAAATGTCTAAATTGTCACAAATTACCTTCCCTTGGTTTTGTTTCTCATTTTAGTTGGTCACTAGGGTAGTGGTTTTCACTGAAGTTCTTGTGGCAGGATCAGCCACATTCTGGAAATAAAGCACATGTCTTGCCATATTCCGATTCTTTTTTAAAGTGTGCTTTCAGACAACTGGCCACAGGCAGAGTCACTTCAATTAGCTCAACTGTAACAGATGATGGATCTCCTTCACTGTGAGATCTCTCATCCATCATAAAGCATACCCTGGCCTCTGCAGAAGTAATATTCATTACAGGGCTCAGGGCCATAAGAACGAAGAATCACAAAGAATAATATGCAAGAGAATGTGTTTTGTCAGTGCAGGAGAGGGCCACATCAAACACACAAAAACTTAGAATCCTCATCAGGTATGAGTACGTTTTCCTTATGAAAATCCTCTTGTTTGATACCCACTTTTGTCTGCTACAAACAAGCTTTGTTGCTGCCTCAAATTAGGAGTCCTCCTTTGCCATCTCAGACCTTGTATCTCTTTTATTGAATTATCCTCTAATGCCCTTCACTCAACTGGGAACTGTCCCAGCGCCTTGTCAATTCCTTTTATTTCTGTTATGAAGCAGGTCTTACCTGAAGGAGATGCCCATTTGTTGCCAAACTTAATTAAGGAAGGTTGGATCTTTTAAAGCAGGAAAGGTTATGAGTTGCTAAATAGCAAAGGACATGTTGTTTGTGTGTGTGTTTCTACAGCACTAAATTGACACCATGTTCTTTCCATCTGAGCCAACAGACAAAACAAAAGACTTCTAACCCCTTCTTAGGTTGTCCTCACTATTTGATCATCATTATCCCCATTTAACAGGCGGGGAAATTGAGATAGCGAATGACAATTGGAGCTACCTAGTGCTGGGAAATAGAAGCCAGAGCTAGAAGTTATTAACTTTGTCAATTTCCACAGCACAGCTGAGGCGCTGTGGTTTTGAAAAAGAACAGATGGTAAGTGAAGGCAAGAACTAAGAAGGAGGCCTTCCTTTAGTAACTTGGAAGGCTGTTGGGTGCTATTCTGCATGCTAAATAGGAAAGAAATTCCAGACATTGAAAGCAAGCCATACTGCCTTAAATGAGGCTGTAAAAATAGCTCTCTTCGGAAAAGGTGGCCTATATTTAAAATATCCTCAGTGTCCTATTTTCAGGGGGTTCAATTCAAACAAGCATTTTTTTAAGAGCAGGTGGTCTTCTCAGTGGTCTGTTTAAAATGTATTACCCTAAGTAATAGGCCACGGTTGCACATTTTAGGTGAAATTTCTCCGGCTCTCTCTCTCTCTCTCTCTTTTTTTTTTTTGCCATTCATTTCTACAGAGCATTCAGAAAAATCTAATCCACAAATTAAGTCCACCACTTTTTTCCCATGGAAAATAACCTCTAGTCTATCAAGGTTTTACTTCTCTCTCCAGAAAGCTTAGGGAAAAATTTCTTCTGAACTGCAAACTTGAGGACCAAGAAGTCCGGATACTTGGCTTTTAAGATGTTATTTTCGATATGCTTACGATGTCCTGCCTTCTTGACACATGAGAGAAGGGCTGCTCTAAGCTATGAGGCATAATCTCCTTCTGCTATATTCTTATCACTGATATTATTTAATTTTAATATTCTAATAACTTTTAATTTCATCCTATAATTAAGGTAAACTAAATTATCCAACTTTTAATTACACTCTAAAGCTGCATGGTCTAACGTGGTGGCCACTAGCCACGTGTGTCTACTCGAATTTGAAATGTGGCAAGTTCGAATTGAGCTGTGCTGTAAGTATAAAAATCACACTGGATTTTGAAGACTTAGTACAAAAAAAGAATGAAAAATATTTCGTTAATAAGTTTTAATATTTATTATATCAAAATGATAATAATTGGGATATATTAGGCTAAACATATATTTTTACAATTAATTTCACCGTGGGTTTTAAAAAAAATTTTTTTTAATGTGCCTATCAGAAAATTTAAAACTACACATGTGGCTCTTATTATATTTCTAGTGGACAATGGTACTGTAGAGCAGAAGTTGGCAAATTTCTCTTGTGAAGGCCCAGATAGTAAATATTTTAGGTTTTGCGGCCATATGGTCTCTGTTCAGATTCCTCTACTCTGCCATGAGAGCATGAAAGCAAGCATAGATAATACGCAAATAAATGAGTGTGGCTGTGTTCCAATGAAACTTTATTTATGGACACAAATTTGAATGTCATAAAATTTTCATGTATCATGAAATGTTATTCTTCTTTTGACTTTCTTCCCAACTGTTTTAAAATGTAAAACAGATTCTTTCCTCATAGGTCACAGAAAATGGGATGGAGGATGAGCAGTCAGCTTGGGCCTATGGAACGTAGTTTACCAACCCCTGCTGTAGCGTATAGGTTACAGAAAGAGCAATATAAGGACAGTCCTATTGTCCACCAAAGCCAACTGCTCATGCTAAAGAGACCAAGTTATGTTATAATGTTAGAATAGAAGAGGATATCTTAAATGAGGTTTGCAGGGATGAAAAGTAGGGGGAAGTTTACTGGACTGATTTTGCAAATACCACATTTTTTTTTCCCGTGGAAATTAACTATCAATTTTTGTTACAAATATTCTTATGCTAGTAAATATTTTTCACGCAAGTTTAAAAAAATGCATGAGATGATGATGCTGAAACAGAAGGTAGAAAATTCACAGGGGCCAGCTCAGTGGCGTAGTTAGGTTCATGTGCTCCACTTCAGTGGCTCAGGATTTGCAGTTTCAGATCCCTGGTGTGGACCTACACACTGCTCATCAAGCCATGCTGTGGTGGCATCCCACATACAAAACAGAGGAAGATTGGCACAGATGTTAGCTCAGGGACCACCTTCCTCAAGCAAAAAGAGGAAGACTGGCAACAGATGTTACCTCAGGGCCAATCTTCCTCATCAAAAAAAAAAAAGAAAAGAAAAGAAAAGAATTCACAGATGTTAGCTAATTCTCCTGTGCAGGTTTCAGTTGCTCTGCCCACTGGGAAGTATGTAAATCAACTGGGAGATTGAAAAGAGAAGTCTGTGAAAAGCAAAGTCTGCCCCTTGGCAGAGCTGAATAACAGATGAAGTTTGTCACTGACATTTTCCCATCTCTTCTATCTTTGCCTGTTAGTCCCTGGCCTCAAACAGCTTGTAGTCTAGTAGGACAAACAGGCTTTAAGCAAACAGACAGATATGTCATTTAAAAATGTGAAAATACTACAAAATAAAGGACAAGTACACTAGAAGAGTGTTTCTCAAACTTAAATATGCATGTGGGTAATCTGAGGATCTTGTTAGAAGGCAGAATGTGATTTAGGAGGTCTGGGTGACCCCTACATTCCTAGTTTCTTACAGGCTTCCAGGTGATGCTGGCATTCTTGGTCCTTGGACCACTTCACTGAAATGCAAGGCTTACAACAGCAGGTGCTTTTGTCTCTTTGGTTCACTGATGTATCCAAAGTACCTAAAACAGTGCTTAGCCCATCATAGGCATTCAATAAATATGTTTTGAATGAAAGAAAGTTGACATAGGAGAAAGTCACATGGAGGGACACAATTTAGATTGAGATATCTTAAACAAGTCTGTGTTGGAGAAATCTTTTAGCTGAGGCTGGACCCAGAGCCCTCTTACCTTCTGAATGCTGCCACTCTATCCCTATCCTGTCCCCTCTATCACTTACTCTCAACTCTAAGAATGGGTTCTCATAAAAGACCTCAAATAAAAATGGAAATTATGGATAATAGTCAAATATGTTGGCTCTCCTGTGACATTTGCATTCCTAACATTGGTGTCTGAAGAAGAACATTTTCAAAGGAATGACTCTCTAATGGTGGAGTTTAAGGACTACTCACAACAAAATAGCGAAATATTTGGTGTCAGTGTCCTTTTGATCACACCAACTGATAAAACAACTTACTACCAGTCTCTACATAAAACTCATGAAACAATCATTAACAAGAATGAGTCACTTTTTCTTTCAAGTTAAGACATTTATGATTAATACCATTTCCCCTTACAGAGGAACCGATAACAGAATCCTGTGGCTCTTAGAGTTGCAAAGGATCTGAGAGATCACCTACTTCAACCACTTTCTTAAGGTAGGAATTTTTTATTGCATGTCCTGCCTTTGAATGGTCATACAGTGTGAGCTTCCTCACAAAACAATCCATTCCATTCTTAGCACCTGGTAAATGACATTAAGTTGTTTCTTTAATTATTTCTTTCTCCCTAGAACTTGTATTTACCAGTTCTGGTTCATCTATTCAACAGATATTTTAGTGCCAGCCATGTGCTGGAATGTACTGGTATAGTCACTTGTGGGCCCTGCTTATATCATCCTGCCTGATGGAAACCATCAGAATAAGTCTTATCTATCTTTCCTGTGACAGCACCTCATAATTTTGGAAGACAGTTACTCTTAAAGATGTGGAAAACTGCCCATTCATCTTTATCGGAAGTTATTTCATTGGGTCATTCTTTCACAACTGCCATGTGCCAGCTGCTGTCCTAAGCACTGGGGATATTGCTCTCACAAGACAGACATGGTCCTTGTCCTCAAGGAAATGAAAGTTTATGTGGAAGCATATGCATTGAACAAGTTAGTACAATATTGAGTATTATGACAAGGCAAGAAATGAGGATGAAATCCAGGTGGTCAGAGGATAGGGTTCCTAACAAACTGACATTTAAACTGAAATCTAAAGAACTGAGGTTGACCAGTGTGGGGAAAAGACTATCCCAGGGTAGGGAACAGCAACTGCAAAGACCCCATTTGAGAAAGAGAATGTCACATTTGGAACAAAGATGGCTATAGCATAGTGTAGGAAGGAAAAATGTTATGAGATGAAGCTGGGGAGGAAATCAGGAACCTGGTCGTAAAGAGTGTGGTAATTTAACTTAAAGTTCTTGTACAAGGGACAAGGAGAAGAAATTGAAGGGTTTTAGCTAGAGAGTGATATGATCAGATTTGAATTTTATAATGATTGCTCTGGCTTCAGTGTTCAGAAAGGAATAGAGGTGAATAAAGCTGGAGGCAGGGAGCTATGTCAATGTTTCTCAAAATGTAGCATGCATATAAATCATCTTAGATCTTGTCAAAATGCAAGGATAAGTAGGTTCGGGTGGGGCCTAAGTTTTTATATTTCCAACAAACTCCTGAGTGATGCTGATGCTGATGAACTGAGATCCTCACTTTGAGTAGCAAGTAGAAGGTTATGAAGTAAGAAATGATGGAGGGTGGATGAGGTGACAACAGTGCAGGTGAAGAGAAATAGATGGATTCAGGTGAGTTATAGAAAGTAGACTCAGTAGGTCTTCATAACCGATTGAGTGGGAGATGAGGAAAGAATGCTTCCCAGATTTCTGGCTTAGCAAATGGGCATGTGGGGGTTGAGGTGTCTTTAAACATATTATTTATAATTCCCAAAACAATATAAAACTTTCAGCTTCTCATAAATATAGCAGTTGTGTCCGGTCCATGAAATATGATGTATTTATTCTAAAATGTGTTAAGTGGCTTACAAAATGCATAAGCTTAGGCATATTGCCTTGATATGGTATTTGGGTTCTTTAAAGAGAAACAATCTAGGGATTAGCTTTCTGTAGACATAGCAACGTGCATGTTCAGTCTTGCAAGCGTGCAGATCACTGTGCATTGTGGACTTCAATGGCTTGCATACCAATGGGTCTCTTTTGGCTTTAGCAGCAGACATGGGTAACTAGAGATGAAAAGGCTCATTTCCTAAATTTTCGCTACTGGTGTGGTAGTAATAGTGGAAATCACATTTCTGTGATGGGCCGACATGGTTTTGAGCAGCTAAGATTCCTTCTACACTCCCACAGCATATTCCCTGGCAGATTTCTGTTAAACAGAAGAGGGAATTTAAAGGTTTGATTGTTACAAATTTCTTGAAGTTTAATGCACATGCCAATTGCAGCCAGCCTTGGTAGAACAGTTGAGGAGGGTGGGGGGTGGAAATCTGATGTATTGAAACAAGGAAACCCCATTTTGAGCAACAGCTCTGTTCTCTCCTGTCTGAAATATCATATCCATGTCGTGTTTTATGAACAAAGTATTTATCTGTTGAAGTATTGGGGCATAGGATTGATGACCAGGTCCTAGACTTGGCAGCTGACTTGGAGAGCTAAAATATTCCTAGTTGCAAAGCTTAAAAAAGATTGCTGTTTATGGTATATTTCCATAGTTTTCTATCTGCTTAAATTGAAGCTGACAGAAATTCAAAGTCGATGCCTTCCTTATAAAGTGATCCTTTGTGATGTAATTACAGAATGAAATCTCACAGCTAAAATAGGATTTTCTCCCTTAGAGATGACATTAAAAAGAAATAGAGATTACCAATAAACAATCTGAGAACCTAGATAAGTACCAGTGAAAGGAAGTAAAGTCATCTCTTTAATTCTCTTGAATGCTGTCAGAAAATAACATCGTTCAGTTGAAACAAGCAACTCAAACTAGGCTGCAGCAACTGAGCAAGCCAACCGCGGCATTGCCGAAGCCCCAGGAAAAGCCAGGCAATTGTCTCATCATTGAAGACATCTTTGGGATATCTGCCCAGCATCCAACATTGTTCTGACAACTTCCCTGATGACCACCAAGGATGGGTCCCTGTGGCAAAGATAATTCCATTTCCTTTACTCCTGAGCTTATGGGTAGACTGAATTTCCCTGCCTCTCTTGCATATAGATGGGTACTGTGACTGAGCCTTGGCAACAGAAAATGGGTGGAAGTGATAAATGCCACTTCTAGGACTGGCACCTAAAAATCCTTCCAGAAGCTGCTCCACCTGCTCTCTGTCTTTTGGCTTCCCAGTTGCAGAAGATCCAATGGAGAACTCTGACATCGAAGGAGAAGCCAAAGTCGTGAAAGTCACTGCTTTTTTTTTTTTTTAATCACAGCAGCCACCACACTATGACTAATATAGTCCCTGTGAGCAATGTCTTGTGACTCCGGGGCTCAAGTTAATTGGACCAAGAATGAATAGTTTATTCTTGCTGGGCCAGGCTCTCATCTCCTGCTGCTGACCTCTAGAACTGCGGACACGTGAATTTAGACACTTCGATCATACGCAGGTGGAAGTAGATAAAATCAGCCTGCCTAAGTGAATAACCAGGCAGAGTGCCTAGGAAAGAGACCATGAGACCACAGAGAATAATGTGAGATGTGATGGAACAGCTTGGTTTCTTCAAAGTTTGTTAGTTCCTGGTTCTCTTTTCTCATTAAATAAACTTTTTCTTTCAACTTGCAGACTTCTGCTGATCAAAGGTAGGAGTTGGGAAAGTTCTTACAGAAGGCCTCAGATCAAGGCCATTTATTGCTCTTTTTCCAGAGACTCATAATTGAATTCATTCTAGGGAAGAATCAAGAGTTCAAATCATATTGTTTCTACTCAGTAATTCAGGCTATTCTTCCACAGTTGCAACAGGGAGCAAGAATCACTATCCCATCTGGACTGCCTGTTGCTTTATTTCAGATTGCACTGTGTGTTCAGAACAGCAAGGCCCATTAGCTAAATGAATACCCGCCGGCTTCAGTGGTGGGAAGAGAGAAGGAGGGGAAAGTGTTAAAATAGTTTGATTCAATTTAGAAAGAAGGAAGGGAAGAAGAAGGATAGAAGTTGATGGTGGAGGATAAGGAGCAGATCAGAGGCAGGACGAAAGGGAAAATAAGGCAGAAAAAAACGAACTGAAGAGAAGGGGTGGAAGCAAACACTGTACTCTCTCCATCTAACTGGTCTCTGGCTGCTGGTTAAGTTTACCACTCACAGGGGCAGCAAAAAAGAAGAAAATGGAGAAAAACATGGCTCTTGTAAGCCTCAACCAGCTCAGTTTTCCTCAAAACAAACTGCAGTGATGAGGAGAGGATGAGGTTCCTTCTGGGTTTGGAGCTGGAGTGTTCAGGAAGCAGGAGAGAAGGCCTGTTGATAAACGTAGCTATTCCTGCACAGAATTTGTAAACTCTGCATCTGAAATGCTATGTATATGGAAGAAGGAGTGGGAATCTGCACCCTGATAGGAAAGGCAAGTAAAAATTTACAGGCTACTGAAATGGCCTTAATGTGGATAATGCAATTTTTAAATTGATTGGAAAGCCAACCAATCATTATTTTTAAGCGATGATCATGGCTAATCCTGTTGTTCTGGAATCTGTTGTTTTCTCTTCTCCGCTTTCCCTCTCTTCAGGTCCTTCTACACTCAGTTTCTCTTTCTTAGTGCTACCAGAATGATATATTTACAGCATAAATCTGACTTTCCATCTCTTGTGTAAAATATCTTCGTGATATTGTATACTTTTTGATTAAGCAGCATCTCCTAATTAGCCAATGCAAACTCCTTAACCTAGAAGTTCGAGCCTACATCTTCCTTCTTCCTTGTCGATTTGCAGCCAAACTAAGCTACTGCCTCTTCCTCTAACACTTGGCATGTTGCTGTCTTAGGCTGACGTGTCCTTCCCATTCCTCTCCTTTAATAAATCCTTGACAACCCTTAAAGGGCATCTTTAAAGGCTAATCTCAAGTGTTAGTTCCTTTAGTGTTCTCTCCCTTCTCTTAAACCCAGGACATTGTTTTTTAACTGTTAATGAATTTGCTAGAGGCTAAGCACTTCACTCAATTAACTCATTTTCTTCAAAACAACCCTAAGAGGTAGGTACTATTATTATCATCTGCTTTATTTTAATTGAGATATAATTGACATATAACATTATGTTAGTTTCAGGTCTACAACATAATGATTCAATATTTGTATATATTGCGAAATGATCACACAGTAGGTCTAGTTAATATCCCATCACCACACATAGTTACAAAAATTGTTTTTCTTGTGATGAGGACCTTCAAGTTCTATTCTCATAGCAAGTTTCAAATATGCAGTACAGTATTATCAATTATAGTCACCATGCTGTACATTACATCCTCATGATTTATTTATTTTTTTACTGGAAGTTTGTATCTTTTGACTTCCTTCACCCTTTTTTGCCCACCTCTCAAGCTGCCTACTACCTCTGGCAACTACCAATCCATTCTCTATAACAACAAGTTCACTTTTTTAGATTCAACATATAAGTGAGATCATATGGTACTTATCTTTCTCTGTTTGACTTATTTCACTTAGCATACTGCCCTCAAGGTCCATCCATGTTGGCAAGATTCCCTTCTTTTTATGGCTGAATAGTATTCCATGGTGTATGTATATATACCACATCTTCTTTATCCATTCATCTGTCAGTGGACCCTTACGTTGTTTCCACATCTTGGCTATTGTGAATAATGCTGCAGTGGACATCGGAGTGCAGATATCTTTTCAACTTAGTGTTTTTTTCCTTTCAGATAAATATCCAATCATCTGCTTTATAAAGAAACCAGAAAAGTAATCTTTCCAAAGCTACGGAAATATTAGAATGCAGAGCCAAGATTTTAATTCTGGGATGCTGGCTCCAGACCCCACTATTCTTACCATGCTGCCACTTTTACAACTCCTGCTCTGTCCACAGTTATTTGCAATTTGCTTGTCACCCTACAAGAGTATAAGCTCATTAAAGGCAGATATATCTTATTTTCCTTTATATTCCAAGTAATAATTAGAATATTACAGTGCGTACATGGATTTTTCCTTAAATGAATTGACTAGAGAAGCATAGTACTGTTTGGAAGGCTATATATAGAAAGATATAGAATTTTATACTGTGATTAAGTATTCATCTGCGATACTTCTGGTAAAGACAGACAATCAATTTATAAGCAGCAGATCTAATAAAATAACCCACATTCTGTGGTTAAAAGAAAAGAACTTTTATTTTTTATTACCCACAAACTCTGTGGCATGAATTCTTTTCTTACTAGGAGATATAAAACTACAGAGAAGACTACATTGAACCTAAGGTAAAAGGATCTCCAGAACATAAAAATGTGACCACATTCCACAACCATCCAAATGAAATATCCCTTATTTTCAAGATGGTGCTTCATAGCCTTTTTAAATATTGTTTTTCTATCTTTACTTATACTACTTTCATAGCATTACCAATGAATATCGCTTTGGCATTATGAATCCATAAAATTTAATTTCTCCAATGTGTAGTGGAGACTTAAGGGATTCACTCTAATCTCTTTGACCATGATACAAATGACCAGATATCGTTTTGATCCAAATGGTTCCACTGGCTTTTTATCATAAAACTGAAATGCCACCCCTTTCCTGGCTTCTTTTCATGCTCACCATGTGAGGCTATTTTGTTTGTTTGTTTTTATATGTCTCATGAGCAAGTCTCAGCAACCATAAAGTGTAAGCTGCTTGCAGTCCTTTAAATGAAGGTTATGGTGGATGCTATCCATTCCATTTGTATCTTTTAAAAGTAATTTCTGAGCAGTTACTTAATCCTATTACATTCAGTAAATGTTTTCAAACTCTGACAACATGTAAAATAAAAACTAAAAATAAAAATGATTTCTTTGACCTAATCATTTTTTTAAACTCCCATTATTTCATTAGATTACTTGATTGTTTTCCTTGTTATTTAATGGAGATTGTGCTACACAAGCATGAGAGTGGATAGCTGCTATGTTCACTTCGAAATGAACTATTTGCCTCTGATTTACTCAACTCTTATTACATAGGAATTCTAGCATATTTCCTCCAAAAGCAAGAAACATGGCACATAAATGTGCCAGAGACAAGTTTGTATTGCCTTTTTCCAGAGCACTGGACCAGACCATTCTAAACTTGGAATGCTGCACTGCCATCTGGGGGATAAAATTTTAACAGTTCATTTGCTGTTGAGCTGAGATGGAGGGGTGAGATTCCACAAGTCTGAAGAAATTGGGAGCAATGAGAAGTTTTCTAAGATACAGTGTGAAGTCCCGCACTATACCTTGTGTTGTTTCCCAAAAGCAAAATATCTACATCTAAAGACATCCCTTTCTGTCCAAACAGGGTTCTGTCATTACGATGTGTCACTTTCTTTTTTCGATTAATTTTTATTTCCTTTAAGTCATAATCTGAACCTGAAGGAGTTCTAGGGCTCATCCAGCACAAGTCCTTCATTGTAGTGATGAGGAAATGGAGGTCCAAATATTGCTGCAATTTGCCCTGTCAAATAACTTATTAGTGGTACATCGAAGAGATACACGTCTCCCACCTCCCGATTGAATGTCCTCATTTCTGCAAGATCCTGTTCCCAATAATATCAGAGGATAGATGCTTTCCAACCTTGTAAATAGCCACTTAGCCGAATCTGCCAGGAGTAAAACACATATACAAGGGAGTCAACAATAGTGTTGATTTTAAGGTTCTATTACACACATTTCTTTGGCAGAAGGCAAATAAATAAGATATTAAGGTGGAAGAGTGAGTGGCACTGATTGATTTTTGTGCTTATTTTATAGACTAGTGTACTTATCCTTTGTTAGTCTTTGATGTTTATCTCCCATAAGGTCCAGAGCTGTTGCTGTTGTATTTTAAGAAGGAAATTTAAAAAAACAACAACATTGGTCCACGCTTAGTTAACATTATAATTTAAAAAAACCTAAAACATGTTAATTTGACCTCTGTTTAGTAAGATAACTAATCATTGGATTATATGAGAAGCAGAAATAAATCATAAGTCACCAAGAAACATGGCTTCATGTAGTCAAGTATTTTTCACTTTTTTCTGTTAATTTTAGCGTATTTCTTATATATGAGCAACAGTGACACTACTCATTTATTAATTTATTCATCAATGCTTATATTATTCCTGCTCAAAAAGGGCTGGGCAATTTATTGATACAAGCCAAAATTACGTCATCACTGCAAGCATTAAAATTCAAAAGTCCTGGGGTTGGCCCCATGGCAGAGTGGTTAAAGTTTGGCATGCTCCACTTCAGCGGCCTGGGGTTTGCAGGTTCGGATCCTGGGGGCCGACCCCCCCACTCATCAGCCATGCTGTGGAGGTATCCCACGTACAAAGTAGAGGAAGACCGTCATAGATGTTAGCTCAGGGCTAATCTTCCTCAAGCAAAAAAAAAAAAAAAAAAAAGGGAGGAGTGTTGGAAACAGATGTTAGCTCAGGACAAATTGCAAATATTCCTCCCCCCCCCCGCAAAAAAATCAAAAGTCCTAAATCTTACTTTCCAAGGAATGGGATTCCCAAGGGTCTTACCCTTATGTACAGGGAACAGCTGAGGCTTCCTGTGAACTCCTCCATGGCTTCCTACATCTCCCTATTCCTTTAGGCATAATAGGTTGGACACCTTACTTACTAGCCAAGCCTTTGGTAGTCTGCATGCTAGACAGCTCAAAGCACTTTGAATTTGGAGTAACTGATGAAAGGGAGCAGAATTTGCCACCCCAAAACATGCCTCTTTGGCTTAAGGATTATCTTGAGCTGGTTACTTTTAAGAAACTGCAGACACAAGAGAAGCTCTGAAAACCAAGTAGAAGCTACCTTTTTGTAAGAAAAATTTATAGTTATAAGGGAAATCTTCATTTGTCAGATGTCTTCATCTCTGTACCAGGGAGAAGAGGATGACCAAATCCCTGAAAGTCTTATCAATGGAGAAGGCACAGATTCAAATCTGCATAACAGCCATACCTTTGTTTACTATGCTTTTCCTGGTAATCTCCCATAACTGGCCTCCCCCGACACAAAACTTTTGTCTTTAGCTGCAAATGGTATTTAAGGTGGTGGCTTGGGACGTTTCGGAGAGTTACTCAGTTTTCCTGGTCTCTCCCATGTACCTAGGAGGTATACATGTTATTAAACTTCTGTTTGTTTTTCTCCTGTTAATCTGTCTTTTATTACAGGGCGTTCTCAGCCAAGAACCTAGAAAGGCAGAGGGAAAATTATCTTTCTTCTCCCACATTGAGTACAGAAGTCATTCCTAGGGAAGGGTGACAGCATAATTACTATGGAGGGGCATTGAGTTCATGAGCCCTTGATCTCTTGTGGTGGCAAGAAGAAGAGAATGCTTGGGAGAAATGAATGAACATCAGATTAAAAGAATATTAATAGAATTAATACAAAGGAAAAGTCTAAATTTATTTTAACTACAACCCACAGCAAAAATAAATTTTATTGTTAATTACACATACATATATACATAAAGTAAGCTGCCTCTCCATATGCTTTAAGAGCCAGACCTGTTATACAATGACAAATTAAATAAGAAAGAAGTCTATTTCTCTTATGTAAAGTTCTAAATAGGAGGCCCCGGCTTGAAATATTGACTCACATGCCTATCTTGTTATCCTGCCTTCCTGATCAGACCTTCAGGGAGGTTGTTTCGTGTCCATTATCTCCACAGCCACACATGAAGTAGATAAGAGAGTATTCCCAAGTTGGCAGCTTCAGAATGTCAGGCTGCTTCCTGCTGGTTGGACAGGTTTAGGGAGACAAAGTTTGCTTTAAGGGATGAACTGTGACAGAATTTTGCAAGCTTGGCCTGTGACTTCTTTGGTAACACAATGCAGCAAAAAACTTTAGAAAGTCCATAGACTCTTTTTTTCCATCAATTTTGGTTACTTTCAGGAAGGAAAAGTTTTTCCTCTACCCTTCTAAGTTATTCTGGCTGATCTAAGAATTATATTGATATGAGGCAGATTAACAGGAGAAAATCAAAAACAAAACTTTAATAGTGTGTATACCTCCTGTATACATGGGAGAGACCCAGGAAGATTGCGTAACTTGCCAAAATTGCCAAAGACACCACCTTAAATACCATCTTCAGCTAAAAACAAAAGAAAATGTTGGGAGTGGGGGACATCAGTTATGGCAGGTTACCAGTAAGAGCACAGTCAGCATGGGTAAAGCTGTAATGCAGACTTAAGTTGTTGCCTTCTGCATGGATAAGAGTTTCTACAGATAAGGCATCCCCTTCTACCTGGAAGAAGACACCCTTACAAATGGAGATTTCCCTTGCAAATGTAAATGTCTTTTAAAAAAGGTAATTTCGACTTGGTTTTCAGAGCTTCTCCCCTGTCCACTGTTTCTTAAAAATAACCAGCGTAAAATAATCGTTATGCCAAAAAGACACAGTTTCAGGTGACAAATTCTGCTCCTCTACACAAGTAAACAAAGAGGAAGTTCTCATCTGTATGTTACTTTTTAGCTTGAAAATTCTGGTCTTTTGTTTGCCTGCTTCTGTGTCCTGTCAATCATTCTCTTGTTCGATTTAATAGTGGCTACCTTAAGGCCAAATAAAACAATTGGCTTCAGTAGGAAGGCAATGTCCTTAATCTAATGTTTCCCACTGGGCTGGCTCCCATTGTCTGGCAGTCTTAATGGTTTTGTCCAGTCTTATCTCCTGCTAAGACAATTTCTTGATTTAGAGACTCATTTTATCACTGCCTCAATTTGGGCACAAATGCCTTTGTTTCCTGTCAGGACTGATTTATAAGGCCCTATATTATAAGACTTTCAGTCAATTTAGATTGCAGGCCAAAGAAACAGAAAGCCTACCTTGCTAGAGTTTCATTCGCCTCCTTTTCTCCTTGCAAGTGGCTAGTTCTTAACTAGAGTTCACCTCTCTGGTAGGGCTTGTCATATGGCAAAAAAATAAAAAATTTTAAAAAAGAAATAAACAGCCAATAGGCAATAAGAGTATGCATTAAATGCTTGGTTGACACATGGTCTTACATCCAAGATCTTTCCAAGCCAAATTTGGTAAACGTTTTGCCACAAAGTACTTATTGTCAACAGGTTCCTAATCCATCGTCTGTGTCCTCACTCCATGCTATGCCAATATAATATTTTTAGGTGTTGTTCCTATAGCCCCACCCCTGGATACCATGGTCTGCATTCGTTGGAACATCAATTCAACCATGGTCAGAGAGAATCCAAAATGATAAAAGTTTTCAAAAGAGAGTTGTTTGTTTATCTCTTAATTAGAAGTCAAATAGGAAGTCCAGGACTGATATGGAGGCTCCATAATTATTAGGAAGCCGGAATCATTCAATCTCCTTGTCTGGCCATTCACTCATTAAATAGAAATGTGACTTTTATTTAATGGTTTGGCTACTCCAGCTGTCACCAATATGTTTGCATTCCAGTGAGGGGGAGCAGAATATGTGACCCCAAAATATGCCACTTTGTCATATGGATTATTTTGAGCTGAAGGCAATTAAGGCCCAACAGACTCAGGAAGAGAGTCTCTTCCTTAACTGCCTAAAAGAATTTAGACAGGGAGCCTGCACCAGGAAGACAGCTATTACCAGAGGTAACTTTTTACATCACAAAGACTTATCTACATGGCATGGCAAACACTTTTTATCAAACATTTGCTCTTCCCATCTTTCTGTAAATTGTCTTCCTCCCCTTGGAAGTCCCAGACCCATAGCCCCTTCTCCTTGGCTCAGTATGGTATTTATGTCTCACTTGCCTGACTATCTTGGAGCCTCATATCTTTGAGGTTCCTGTATGTATGAAATTAAACTTGGTTTTTTTCTCCTGTTAATCTGTCTTATGTCAGTTTAATTATTAGACCAGCCAAAGAACTTAGAAGAGAAGAAGGAAAATTGTGCTTCCTCTATGCCAGCTAAAGTGGAAGCCAGAAGAAGGAAGAGGGCACATTTCCTTTCCTGAAAAGCACAACCCCAAAACACCATACTTCATTTCTGCTCACATCCCTTTAGCTAGAATTAGTCATGGGGAGGAAAATAATCTTTTCCTCTACCCATCTTAGCTCTTCCAACTGGGACCCTGTAAATTAGACTGGCCAAAGACAGAGAAAAACAAACAGCACGTTTTTTGCATTACACATATACACATGGTGGCACCCAGCAATGCACAATTCAAAGAAGTGGTTAGAACTTGGGCTAATATACCATCTTAGGCTAACCAAAGGAAAAGGGATTTGGGGCTTCTGGGCAGGGGAGGCAAGTTATGGGAAAGGTGATCAGATAAGTATGATAAGCAAGTGTTGTTTAGTAAGATTTTTTATGCAGATGTAAGTGCGTGCCTTCTCCATTGATAACACTTGTTTAGAGTCCTCCTCTTTCTGGTTCAGGAGAGGGAAACACCCTTTACAAATGGAAATTTTCTTTATAAATGTAAATTTCCTTTACAAAAGGAAAACTTGTGCCCTGTTCTTAGAGCATTTCCTGCCTCTGCTGTTTTTCAATGGGCTTTAGTTCAAAATAAGCCATACGCCAAAGAGGCATATTTTGGGGTGGCATATTCTGGTACCTTTCAAAGTCATATGGCCACACAGATAGAAGCTGGCTGGGAAATGCAGTTGAAAAAGAGGAGATAGGTATTTGGGGGAAAATCCAGCAGTCTTTTCCATTCGTTTGTATATAAAACTGAAAGAAAAATTTAACAACATAAAACCTACCCTAACCAACTGTAACATCCTCTGGTATATTCTGCTTGAGTCTATTCCAATAAAAGTACTGGTCAAACTCACAAAATTAATTTCTCCACTCACCAATGAATCAAAACCATCAGCTTTAAATCTATGGCTCCTGAAGGCAAGTTCAAGTTTTATATGCTTCAGTCAAATTCTGCATCCTTGATTATTAAAGGAAGCTTACATTTAGTGATAATTTCAGGCATAGGATGACTTCAGGAGCAAAAAAAAAACCTACTCCTAGACACAAGAGAAAACAGCAAGGACAAAAGGAGAAGAAAGTGAAAATAAATCTCTCCCATCAGCCTTTAACTGGAGACTAAGTCCTTCACAATTAGAGATAAAAAGCTTAGAGATGTCAGTACCTGGAGGCGACACCACGTGACTGAATGAGTTTCAGTGGGTTTCACACCCTGCAGGCTAACAACAGTCTACTGCTTTTGCTATTCAAAATAAATAATAATGTCCCTATTACCATACCTTAAATTCTTAGGATCCCTCTCAGCTACAGTCACATCCTTTCTAAGGTTGTATTTATCCTCAGTACATGACTAGGATAGGAAAAAGCAGCTGGCTTTTTCTCAGCACGGGTCTGAGGGTGTACTCCATATGGCATCACAATAGAAAAAACGTAAAATGTACATCGTTAAAGTACTAATTATTTTCCCTTTTTTGATTTTTAAAAAAATTTTCAGCTTTGGAATTACATGAAATCTGGAGGAAAATAAACACTGATTCTCAGTGGATAAAAATTTCCACAATGAACAAGGTTTTGCAAGTGCTCAAACAAAAATGAATCTTAGATGAAGCTTTATTTTGAAAATATGGTTTGAGGCAATATATTGACTCTTCAGAGAAGGTGGTGGTGCTGAACTTTGATGCTTCTGGGTCTTTTTATTATTATTATTTAAATAAAATTGCTAGTAAAATAGCATATGCCATTAAGATTTTTAGTCACAGAAATAACAAACTCAACATCCCATAAGTATTTCCAGAGCAGATACAAAATAGCAAATCCACTTCAGAATAATAAAGTGTTGTTTTGCCTGTCATGACAAGCTAACATAGAATCCTGCTCCTTCTCCAGCAGGCCCCTCTGTAACGAGGACTATATCTAACATATTCATCATTTTTCATTCTTCTTCAGTTTAACCACACTCTGTAATTGATTATCATGGTCTGATATCTCCTGTATTATGACATAAAATAATATAACATCCAGAAACAAATTTACCATTGAGCATTAGAAGATGCTAATTCATAAAGTACAGATTTGTCTACTAACGTATACTAAAAGACAAAGGGTAATTCCAAACAGATGGCATTCAACTTGTTATATTTCAGAGTTGTTTCTCTTTGATGTTCACCCCCTCCTTTACCCCACCCCATGCTTCCCTTTGGCCACATAAGGGGAAGTCAAGCTGACCTCGCAGTGTTATTAGGCTCACACAATCTGCACAGCGACCCTCATTAGTTCCATCTATGCATGCGAATGTTAGCTTCAAATCCCATCCCTCTTTATCTTGCACTTGAACCTTGAGCAATGCTCAATCAACCTAAACATTATGTGGCTCCAGCTCAAAGTTTTGTTCCTGGCATCTGCTTTATCTGGAATTCATCCTTGTTTTAGTAATCCCACTCCCTCCTGCATGCTCCCTTAAAATCTCACGCTTACTTGGAGTTTAAACTTAATACATGCACTGTAATTGATTGTATTCACAACTGCCCTTTCTTTTAGACCATGAGTGCCATAAGAATATTGCCTGTACCTCCTTCACCTTGTTTACGCCAGCATCTAGAACAGTGCCATACATAATAACACCTTAATGAAGCCTTCTTAAATGAACTCATCAACATAAGAATATGAAAGTGCTCAGAGCAGCCAGAACACACAGTGCCCTGGAGTGGGAGTGGAAGGAAGGGGAAGGTCAGGCGCAGCAAGGGGGAGAATCTTTAACAAACTGTGCCACGGGAAAGTCACCATTAAACATTCACATCTCGTATTTCTGACTCATGGGCACATTCTAAACTTAAAGTTGATTTGGATGCAATTACAACTGTATTTATAAAATATACAAGTGCCGAATTGGGTAAACATTTTCTTTCTCTCAGTTTGCAAAGATGGAGATTTTGCCCAAGCCAAGTAACAAGCATTCTTAACTATCAGGTTTTGATGCTAAACCAAGTTTTATAGCCTGAATTTTATGGTCTGGCAGCTAGAGCACCTGTGATAGCTCACACTGGAGACTTTCTGGTGACTGGCATCTATCTTCCAAGCCATCAAAAGCCTTCCAGAAGAGTCCAGAATTGATCATTATAAAGCAGTGTACAGAAATCATCAGAATGGTCCATTGTGTCCTGACAAAAATGTAACAATGCAATATTTGGTTGAGTATTGAGTTTACTAATAAAATATAAAATGTAATGGAGGAAAGCAATAGATAAATGAATTACTTTTTTTGGCAACTAAAACTCTTTCAACTGAAATTTTTTTTAAATTTATTTCTATAACTTCTTCAGTGACAGCTGTCATTTATACACAGTTTTCTCTTGCATAGACTTTAATCTATAAGAAGTAAGACTTCTAGCATTTGCACTGAAATGATACATAGTTAGACATTATATACCAAAAACAAAGGAACAACAATGGAAAGGCTATACTTTTGTCTCACTTTCGCTGGAGCAGGTTTGAAGGCAATTAAAAGTATTTTCTTCTCAAGAATATTTGCCCAAGGCCTTCTCCAAGCCAGACTGCTAAGAGGGGATATTCCCCTCTCCTGCTCTAAGAAGTCTGATTTTTTTTCTTAATATTAGAGAGAGATAATTTGGAATAAACAAACAAACCACAATCACCTGAGAAAGAACATAGATCTTAAATTTATTCCACAAAGAATGGCTGCAGGAATTGATCCTGCTACAAAGCCACCACCAGTTCTATACGGTATAAGAAACCCTAAGGAATTCAACCCTCATAACCAGGTCCTTTTTCCTACATCTTGAACCACCCTTCACTATCCTTCAAAGTGGACTCAAAGAGAAAAATAAGAGGTTGTAACGTGCTACCTTAGGATTAATCAGGCAGCAAGACAGAATGTGATTACTTCTTTATTCACTTGTCCAGAAAATACTTACTGAGAATTTGGTGTATAGCATATACTAGCCCCTGAGGCTACAGCCAATCAAGACAAGTTGCTTATAGTCCACTAGGGGGAGACAAACACGTAAGGCAATATATGCAGTCCATTTCTAAACCCTCAAATAGCAGTCTCTCAGCCTAGGGTCAGGGCACAAAGAATTCTACCAGCTTGTCCAGGAAAAGCTTCGTAAAACAAAGAACACATAGAGACCTGTAGCAGTGGTAGAGAAAAGAAAGAGATGGGGTTAGGAAGTAGAAAATGATGTTTGAGGAACTATAAATTTGTTGATGTGGCTGCAAGATGTAAGGGATGGCTGATAAGGAATTAAGTGGGAAAGATGGTAAATGTTGACATCACCGATGCCTTTGGAAATCACACTAGTTGTTTGAATCTCATCTTGAAGTCAATAAAGAGCCTGAAAATAAATTGCAAATAAGTACAACAGGGAGACCCATTAGAGAACTAATCCAATAGTCTAAGGGAAAGATAATAAAGGTCTGAATGAATCAATGGCAGTAAGAATAGACAGGAAGTGGTTAAACCAAGAGATGTTAATGAGAAAATATGTATAAGCACTAGCTTGGTGGCTGTCAAATAGAAATCACTAGACGTATATTGGTTATATTCCATGTTGTATTTACTATCGATAAGCAGATTCTTTTTAGTAGAGTAGTGGGCTAAGGAAAAGTTCCTGATTGTTTAAGAAATGGATAAGGAGCCTTCTATTTCCAGCAGTATAATAGCAATAATGGCCCTAGATCCAAGCATGAGGCCTATGCCTGAGTCCTGCACTTTAGAGAGCCTGGAATCATCTTCTTCTGGCCACATCCATCTTCAGCGGGTAAGGAATGTGGACTCAAGGAGACCTGCCCAGTCAGAGTCCCTTGCTCCCCTCTTCTACATCATGGGCCTGGTAAGAAACCCAAATTCCATGCCCATGTAACCTTAGCCTATTCTACATTTCACTTGTGTCTCTTATGTCTGTTGATTATCCTAAGAGGAGATTGAGCCACTGATATTCACATCCCTAGGCTGGTGGGATGACTAAGGGAGAGCTTTTAATGGGGGCAGGGATGGAGCTTAGAGGCATGAATGCCATGTCTACATGCAAGTGGGAGAATCCCCTATATCATCGGATGGATGCAATGGTGGGTAGAGAAGGGGTACAGGTAGCAGGCTACAGCTGGGGGCCTGGGGCTGGGAGATGGCTTTCTTTGTACCACGACATTCTAGCACAGATATATGAAGAGATCGAAAATTCTAAATTCAAACTTGACCTTTCACATCAGAATGAAGGTTTGTCAAGATTGGAAGATAGAACATATTTTATTTAATGGCTTAGTTTATAATGTTTAAATAGGTAGATTATGACATGTAGGCCTATATTTTTATACTTGTCCTGAGCCCTGAACATTAGGGATGGAACTTATAGAAAACTGAATTTTCATGGAAAACCTTACCAAACAAAATTTACATTGGATAAAATTTGACAAATACTTACAAATACAGAGGTGCTTTCACAAGAAGGTAAGGAATATTTCCAAATTCACAGAAAAACAATAGGAAGATGAAAAGACATGAGAAATGTCTTCCAGTTCAAAAAAGAGAATAAAAGCAAAAGGGAAGATGCAAAATTTTCAATGAAATAATGTCCAAAATCTTTTAGAATTTACAGAGATATGATTCTCCAAGTTCAGGGAGGTCAACAACTCCAAAGCTGGATACATAGAAACTAATCGAAACCTAAACTTCTAACAGTAAAAATTCATAAAACAAGGGGGATTTCATAGGGGAAAGATGCAATATGGACATAGGAGTAAAAATGGCACCAACAAGAGACTCCCATAGCAGCAAAAGAAGCAAAAGACAGTAGAGCAATATCTTCAAACTTCTGAAAGAAAATAACTTTCAGCCCAGAACCAAGTACACAGATAACTATCATTCAAGAGCTAGGGAAAAATAAAGACATTTCTAGATAAAGGTGGGTAGTTTATTACAAATAGAACCTCACTAAAAAACTTGTTTTGGGGAAGTAAGGAATCAAATCCAGGAACATTTTAGAATCTAACATTTTAGAGCAAAGAAAATGATAAACATGGATAAATGTAAACAAATATTGACAGTAAAAATTGATAACCATCATCAGCATAATGTCTAATTTGGGGAGTGTTATGGGTTGAATTGTGTCTCCCCAGCATTCAGATATTGAAGTCCTTAACCCCTAGTAGCTCAGAATGTGGCCGTATTTTGAGATAGGGTCTTTACAGAGGTAATCAACTTAAAATGAGGTCATTGGGGTGGACCCTAATCTAATATGACTGGAATCTTTATAAAAAGGGGACACAGAGACGTGCATAGAGGGAAGATGATGCAAAGACACATAGGGAAAAGATGGCCACCTACAAGCCAAGGAGAGCGACCTGACACAGATTCTTCTCTCCCAGCCCTCAGAAGGAGCCAACCATGCCAACACCTTGATTTTGGACACCTAGACCCTAAAACTGTGAAACAAAAAATTTTCTGTTATTTAAGTCACCCATATTGTGGTAAAAAATCAGTTAAATTATAATTTGTAGTTAATGACATGTAAGACTGGGGGAGTTGTAAACTTCCTAAGGACCCAGAATATTACAGAGATATTAACATCATATTTTAAGCATGCATGTGAAAATTATGATGAATAAATGAAAGGAATAGAGAGCGTACTTCCAAAGTCAATTGAAGGGGGAAAACTGAATTTAAAACTAATCCCTCAAACAACAAAAAAAGAAGACAATAAATATGAAGAAAAACCTAAAGGAAGGAAAAACACATAAAAAGGAAGTACACCGTGAGATGGCAGAAGTAATTGCAAATGTTAATATACTCTTTATTTAAAAAAATTAAATGAACAAAATCCAATGGTTGAAAGGAAAAGATAATTAGATTGCATAAAGAAACAAAATCTAGCAATATCATTTACAAAAGATACATCTAAAACATAAGGGCATACTCACATATACCAGGTGCCCAGAAGAATGTCTGAGAAGCAGTTTGGAAAAAGAATTACAAGAAAATTATGGAATGGCTATAAAACAGCCTTTGAGTATGTCTTTAAAATGCCATGGCATATTTTTACAAATTACTTTTAAAACATCTTAAGTAATAGCATTTCCCATCCCACTAAAAGATGGTATATATTATTTATATAAGAACAGATAATTAGGAAGAAAACACTACTTTTTCTTTTCCTTTTGCTTTAATATCTGAAAAACATATTGGGTTTTTAAATAAGAAATTTACCTTCCTAAATTAAAATACTGAAACTCCACAAAGTCAAGAAACTGCTTTCTTATTAGTATGTTTGTAATGGCGGGCCCTCCAGGGCCAGTTCAACTGACCCCATCTATCCACAGAGTAATTAAGACTTGTCTTTCAGGAACCGAGATCCCTTGTCCAGTTCATGGTGGTTGAGACTACCAACTCATCAACTGGGCCTTCACAAATGCTCGATAAATGACCTTGTTTTTCTTTTTTCTTTTGAGGAAGATTAGCCCTGAGCTTACATCCATGCCCATCTTCCTCTACTTTATGTGTGGGATGCCTGCCACAGCATGGCTCAATAAGCAGTAGGTCCGCACCTGGGATCTGAACTGGGGAATTTAACCACTGTGCCACTGGACTGGCCTCGCTCAGTGCCCCTTTTGAGGTCAAGGAGCTAAAAGCTCCACCCTCAGATCATGGTGATGATCCCATTTTGTAAAAATGCTTTCTATGAAGAGGCAGGAAGCTTGACTAGGCTTGCGCAGGTCATCAATTCCCTCATTTCTCCTTCCCTCCAATCACCTATCTCCACACTTCAGACCACCCTGCCTGTCATCCCATAAATTGTACCCCAAGTCCTGGACCAGGGAGCCAAATTTGAGGGCACATGTCCCCTGTCTCCTTATAGATTGATCTTGAAAAATAAAGCTACATTTCTTTCCCCAAAAGTCCATGACGTAATAACTGGCTTTTTTTATGTGCATCGGGCAAGAGAACCCCAATTTTGTGTGGTAACACATTTTCTGCACTAAGTATAAATTAATATTATACTATTATTACAGTAAGATAACTTTTCAAGTAACTTTGATATTCATTAAATTATTAGTATAGTAGTTGTCTAGAGATAGCAAAGTGAAATAAAATTTCAACTAGGAACATCTGGAATACGTATTTTCACTTTTTTTGATAAATCATGTTCTAGGTCAGCTGAAAATTAATATAGTAATTATGTAGAACCTTGACAGAAAAATTACAATTTATAACTCATCGAGCTAGCAAAGAATTAGTGACTCCAAATGTGTGAAAAGGTATAAGTTTAAAGATAAAAAATAACATTTTTGATTTTCTAGAAAAGCAGTCATTATTGATTGATTGATTCAGCATTACACTGTTTCCCAAATTTAATTAAGACCACAAATAATTTTTTTCTATATTTTCATGTATGTGTTCATAAAGTAAGTAGTACTAAATACATGAGGAATTGCTGAAATAAATGAAAAAATTCTAGGAGTATCTGACTGCCTCACACTTAAAGTAATGATTTCAGTACTAAGAACATTTTGAACTGGATGATTCTTGGTTTGTATGTGGGGAGGAGGGAGTCGGGCTGTCCTGTGCATTGTGGGACATTTAGCAGCATCGCTGGCCTTTACTCATTAGATGCCAGCAGCATCTGGTTCCTCCACCCCTCCCCAACGTTGTGATAACCAATACTGTCTACACGCATGTCTCCTGTAGGACAAAACCATCCCTGGATAAGAATCATTGGTTTAATCTGAGTATTTCTAGCTCATTTTCTTTTTCTTCTTAGTGATACTTCAATCAGTCTCAATTTTATTTAATTTTATTTCAGATTATGAGTATGCCTAATACACAGTCCAAGAAGCTTTTTCTAAGACAGTGATGACACTTGAATGGAAGGAGTGATATCTATATGGAACACATCTTTAACAGGGCATTTTTAAGTAGGCTAAAAGATTTTTAGTTCTCTAATATGACTACTAAGGAAGCTCATTAGCCTTCATTTTGGCTGGCGCTATGTATTAGTTAGGGATCTCGGTTGCAAATAGATTTATTTAAATCTATTTAAATAGATTTTAATTTAAAGAAGGAGGAGTTTGAGGATATCTTGTGAACCCAAAGGCAAGAAAGCAGCTGAGCTATCTTCTATAAGCTGGATACTGTGAGGCCCAAAACTATTCTCACTCTTCTTGTATCTCTTTATGTGCCTACTTTATGTCTTTATTTTAAACTTTTACCATAAAAATTTTCAATTATACACAAAATCAGAGGGAAGAGTATAGTTAACACCAATTCACCTATAACTTAGTTTCATCAATTACAATATTTTGTCTTTCTTGTCTCATCTCTTACCTTCTCCTTTCACTCTACATTATTGGAGCATATGGAAGCAAATTCTAGACATTATAACATTTCATTAGTAAATATTTCTGTAAATTCTGCTCAAAGATATGCTCCTTTTTTGTAATACAACCATAAGACCATTGTCACATATAAAGTCAAAATAAAATTAATTTATTAATATTATCAAATATGCAATCAGCATCCAACTCCCCTTGATTGTCTCATAAATGTCTTTTAATAGTTGATTTGTTTAAATTAGAGTCCAAACAAGCTCAACATTTAGCACTTGGTTGATCTGTCACTTAAATTTGTTTTAATCTATAACAATTCCCAGGTCCTCTTTTTTTTTTCCTAGTCCTTTAGATTGGTCAAAGAAACTGGATTACTTGTTCCACAGAATTTTCTAAAATACGGATTTTACTGACTGTATCACCTTACCATTTAATGTTCCCCTTTCCTGTGTATATCCTTTAATTTGGTAGTTAGCTCTAGATGTTGATCAGATTCAGGTTCAAATTTTTGGTAAGAATATTTCCTAGATTGAACTGTATAGTTAGTTCTTATTACATCATATCAGAAGGTAAAAATGTAAAATAGTCTCTTTTTTGTGAAGTTAAGTTCCCTATCTCTGCTTCAGTCTTTATTAAATGTCTGATTGTCCAAAATTATGTATTTAGCATTACGTAGCTTTAGCGTGTACAAGCATGCCATACTGACAACCAGTTTTCTTTAAAATCAGAGTAGGCCCATTAAGAGTGATTCTCTCTCTATTTTTGAATGGATTTTAAATCATGTTTGAGCAATAGCAGCATCATTGCAATAAGTAGATAACTTCCCCAATATTATTTGAAGAGGCTAAAACTCATTCAGATGTATAATTGCTGGTAAATTTATTTAAAACAAAAATCTCATGGCCTTATAATCACACTATAAAGCTGGTGACAAAACTAACAATAATAATCCACTAGATGTGACTAGTGCTTTAGACTTTACTAAGTATTTCACATTCATAATTTCATTTAGTTCTCAAGACAGATGAAGGCCATGCTGGCAGGGTGGCTTGCGCATTCAGGATGGATGTGGAGCACACCTACCTGAGAGTCCATCTGTTGTCCCCCACCAGAAGGGGTCTGGCAGTTGACAATGTGATTGTTTATTTAATGAATGCAATGTTTCTACCAGAGATTGCTTACTCAATTTTAATAATTAACTTTAAAATATGAAAATCAAAGTGGCAAAATTAGACTGGGTCTTGATGGGTGATACTATTAAAACAAGATGCACAGGTTGGAAAAGACCCCATGGGTCATCTGCATCACATTACAGAAGAGGAAACTGAGACCAAAAGTAAGAAATGAAAAAATGAGGCAATCATGTGTAGATATTTGTGTTTATATTTACTAATTGATCACTAATTGCTAAGATTCTTATCTGTACATAAAAATGTACTATTACCAATATTACACTAGGCAGAGAGATTAAAAATTCAAAATTAGATCTCTGTGAGAAAATGTTGACAGAAGGCCTGTCAGTGAGATGTATGCACTAATTCCTGGCCAGGCTGTTTCAAAGACAGGAAAAGAGTAAAAAATAAATCAAACATATGGATGCTCATGAACACAGGAAAGATTACTTAACTTCATTATCTTAAATGTAACTATACCAATTCTGGCTTGATAAATATTTGAGGGTCCTGTACATCCAAGGATCTCAGCCAGTGCTGTAGAAGGCATAGTTAGGGATTGGAAATAGTCTTCAACTTCAAGCATGTGGGTTAACATGAAATGTGATAAATAATTGAAATAAACAATTAAAATGAAGTGATGACTGTTGTAAGTGCTATAAAAATGTTATAGGTAAAAAAACTATAGACAGCCAATTCCAGCCAGACCTAGTTAGAAAGACTTCATGAAGGAGGTGGCAATTTTAAAGGAAGAATAGGGCTTCTAGGCAGAATTTTTGCTTGAGCAAAACAGAGAAGTTTAAAAAAAGCTCAGGTCATCTATAGGGAACAATGAATACCATGGTGTGAGGAAAGAGTAACACAGAGGAAGGATGGAGGGAAGAGATAAAGGCTCAGTGGGGTGAAGTTGGGAGGGCTTTGGCTAGGGGATGGGGCTTTATTTTATTGACAATGGGATACCTTCAAAGGATTTTTAGCAGAGCCACACTATTTAATACATTGATGCAGAAAGATTCTTCTAACAGCTGTATTAAAGATTAATTGAAAGGGGAAAAGAGTCAAGGTTGTCAGGGAGACTATCAACCAACCTCTAAATTAGGAAATGAAAGCAGGGAGAGAAAAATGAACAAGCCAGTGGAAGAAAGAAAAAGCTACTAGGCCATGACTATGTAACAGCTAAAACTACCTGTCACAATAATTTATGTTTCAATTAGGTTTTTGTGTTTAAACTTCTATTTGAATTTCTAAATAATGTAATTTTAAAACACCAAAAATCACATCAACTGGATAATAGCATAGATGTATACTGTTTCATTCTTCATGCCATACAATAGTATCTAACAATGCCCAGCACTGTTAGTGAATTTTTTTAAAGGTTGAGTGTGAAAAAATTGTTGGTTGTAAACACTGTATTGACTAATAAGATAACAGCATTCACTTGCCTTAGTTTTAGGTTTTAGTGACTCAAGTGAGAAACAATTGAAGACCACAATCATTAAAAGGCCTATCTAGACATTCATTTATAGAACTACTCAACGTTCATATGTAAAATTTATGGTTAGAAATAGTATGTGAAATGTATATCTTTTGGGCCAGCGTAAGTTTATCTCTTGCATGAGAAAAGGAGGGAGAATTAATCCAGAAATTAAATTTTGTATCCAGGGGTAAAATTGAAGAAATCTTATGAGCATCAGCTTGCTACCATCTAGAAAGAGTACAAAGTACAACATTATATACAACTCAGTGTACAAATATTTAAAAGAAAATATCAGAGTAGCTCATGTTCCTTGTGATAGAGAGGCTGACATTGTTGATGAGAAGAAAGCCCTCAATGACTATGTAGTGTCAGGACTTACATCAGAATTTTGTTTTCATCATAGGGAATATTTCTGAACACAATCCAGTTCAACATCCTGTTGCAAGATACTGGGACAGATAGAATGCCAGTTGACTTCTATGTCTTCATGTCGCCTTGGCCCCATGGACGCTACTCCCGCTCCATCAGGCAGTTGAGAGTAGCCCCGGGGGACTCTTTGTCTCCTTTTTTTTGTTATAGTTTGTTGCTTTTAGTTATTTCTTTAAAATGGGAATAAAATGTTTTTCTAAGTAAATGGACTTTTCTCTTTCACATTTAAATGTATTCAATCTCCTCCCAAATCAGACTGAAGCATGGCTCTCTCTATGGTGGACAGGGGACAGGGGCAAGGTGGGATCATTACAATAGGAATACGGAGAGACAAGTGTTAATATTTAGTTTCTGATCATCTTTTCCACAACCCATAGACTAACATGGGAGTGGCCATACTTGTTCATTTATTCATTCCTTCATTCATCTAACCAATAAATATTTCCCAAATGCCTATTTTATACAAAAAAAAATGCACTGCTCTAGGCCTTGGAGATACATTGTGAACAAACTTCTTTTTCTCATGGAGCTTATGTCCTAGTCATGTTTCTAGAAAAGCAAATAGGTAATATTTTAGGTGGTGATACATGTTGTGGGAAAACAAAGCAGATTAAGGAGAAAAGAGGTGGTGGGCAGAGGTGAGAGAAAAGTGGTATCTTTAAGGGGGCCTCAGTCAAGGCCTTGCTGAATAAGATAACATTTGAGCAAGTCCTGAAAGAAAGGAAGGATTGAACCATACCGATAACTGGGAGAGAATTTCAGGCTAATGAAAGAGAAAGACAAAGGCTCTGAGAAGGGAGCATGCTTGGTTCATTTGAGGAACAGCAAGGAGATGGACCAGTGAGACTGGAGGGGAGTAAATGAGGGAAAAAGGGTGATTTGTGCCTGGGTCTTAATTTATAAAGCTGATTGAGTGAGGAAAGAGAGTCTAATGTCATTGAAGAAAGACATTTCTTAACAGTTCCCGAGAGAAGACGGCATGCCACACCACCCAAAGCCACATATGGAGGCACTAGGTTTGATCCAGAGGCTGAAGCACGAGCAAGGAAAATCATGAGTAAGAACCATGAATAGTGTTTTGGAAGCTATGTGAAAAATCTGTTTTGAGGAGGAAGGAGTAATAAAACATTGAATTCTCCTCATGATTTTAATAAGATGAGGTCTGAAAATTGGTTAGATTGAGCAATTTAGAGGACTCTGGTGGCATTAATAAGATGTGTTTTAATGGAGTAGTATGGATGAAAGACTAACTGGGGAGAATTCAAGAGAAAATAGGAGGAGAGAAATTTTAGATAAAGTATAGCTGACCTTTTTGAAGAGTTTTGTTGTACAGGTGAACAGAGAACTGGAGGGACAGCTGGAGATAAATATAGGGTCAAGGAGGTTGTTACTTTGTTTTTAACATGATTGATATCACAGTGTGTTTTCATGTCTGTGGGGCTGAGTCAGCAAAGTGGGAAAAAATAAAGATACTGGATAGAGAGGGAGAAATTAATGGGGAAATGGTCTTAAGTAAGAGGGGATAAGCTCAAGTGAGCAAACAAGAGAGTTAGTCTTTGATAGGAGGAGGAGCATTTTAGCAGTGACTGCAGAATTCAGGTTATAGGTGCACATATGTAATGGTGGGTGTGGTAGAAGTTACTTCTTGATTGCTTTCTATGTTCTTCAGTGCAATAAGAAGCTGAGATTGCAGAATGAGGAGGAAGCATTGGATCTTTTTTCCTTCACATCCCTGAAGTATGTACCATTCCCCCATCATAAGAAACTAACTAACCTACTGTAGTGCTTGCATCCAGAGGGTCACATCTCTGGAGGAGGGTATGTCAGAATATGCAAGAGCTAAGGACAGCCTCCCTCCGCGGAACACAGATGTGCCTCTTTAGAGAAGTGTTGCCTTATCCCACCTCCATTGGGAATCTATTATTTAGAATGAGTTTTCTCTAAAGATATTCTCTTCCCCTTACAAATATATTTCTACTGGGTCTGTCCTTATTGCTTGCTAGACAAGTCCAGGCTTTTATGATTGTTAGGAATAGATTTAGGCCTGGTTCCAACTGAGAGAGATATTAATGTTACACAACTGTCTAATTACCAATGCTCATAAGTGCTGTGAAAGTAGGAGGTAAATTTTGAGCTGAAATCTGAAGGAGAAGGGGGATAGGCAAAAAGGAAGAGAAGAAAGAGTATGCACAAAGACTTTTAAGCAGGTGTTAGAGAAACCAAAAAGAGGACAGTAGGACAGGAGCCAGAAAGCTGATGGAGACAGGGAGTGATAAAATTGGGGAGATATGCCAGAGTTAGGCCGTGCAGAAACTTGTAAGTCATTTTCTGAATTTTGGTCCTTATCATAAGACCAATGGAAAGCCAATGAAGTCATTTATACAAAGATGTGACATGATCAGATCTGCACTGCAAAATAAGTTCATAACTAAGGCAGCCAGAGGTGAGAATTTGGTTTTCCTTTTCGAGCAGCGAGCTCCAAGTGTAGGTCTGGTGGTTAAAGGAGCCACTGAGGGAGAATCAGACATGCAAGAGCAAAGTACTGTAAGTATATAAAGACCAAAAGGATGAACACATAAAATGAAGCTGGGAAGGTAAGATTGATTTAGTCCATCTTTTAATTCTTCCGCCTTGCAATTCTGTATCCCGCAGACATTAACCATCTCCATTATTTGTCTCACCAGTAAGTTCCTTTCCTGAATCCCCCTTTCCTATCTTTCCCCAAATCCAGTACTGGTCTCTTCAACATTCTCACTGAATCTTAACAACTGTCTTCTCTTCAGCTTTCCCAAAGATTCCATATGCTCAGAATACATTCTTATAGGACATCTTTTCCTCCACTATACTATTTCTTACTTCTGAATTTCTGCCACTATGGCTACATTAAAGTAGTTGTACTTTCTCACTTCAGTAAGTCACTCACAGCCTATTAACTAGAGTTGTCTCTCCCTCTAACTCTCTCAATCTTGGGGCAGGATTCAGGGATCAACTAAATGTGTTGCCCCAAGACTAGGCAATCATGTGCTTGAAAGCAATCAGGTAGAATTAATTTGGTTGAAACTTTGATCCATGTGAGAATTTTATAAAACATAACGGTGTGCTGAAGAATTACTATTATACTAGATATTGGTTTTCAGCCATATCTCATTGGTAACCATTAGATTGATCCAAAATGTCCTCATATAGTTGGAAGCCCCAATTATAGAAGAGAGAGGGTCATATAGTTTTTCTTCTAACATGAGCAAAAGTTACCGAGTCTGATGAGCTTTAATAAAGTGGTTAGGGGGTGCTATAAACACCAATGAAGAAGGAAAAACAGGGTAAAAGATTTTTCAAATGGTAACTGAATAAATGGCTAGCTTAAAATGTACATGTCATTATCCTAAAGCATAACAGTTTTTGTGAGCTTCAAAGTATTTTCAGATTAAGTTGTTCAATAATGACAATAACACCACCTAGACTTTATTTTTCGTACAATGTGTGTACGCTCACGTATATTATATCAGCGTGATTTTTAAATTATAGACCTTTTCATAGTGATGGTGAATATTAATAGGAACAATATAATAGCACTATTCCAAAGATCCCTCTGAACTATCTTTGAGACTTGATTTTTATCTCTGCTTAGAGATTAATTTGGTTTAAGGATCTGCTGAGTTAACTCCATGGGTGAGTTCTCTGGCATAACCCTCAATTTTTCCAGTCAACGGCAATTTTAAATGAAATTTCATCAAAGTTCAGTACAGGAAATTAGCTCTGGGCTAGGAAGATTTGTGCAGAGTTATAGAAAAGACAACAGTCTTGCTCTTTATATTTTACATTGGAAATTAAATTTATAAGGTGTGGAGGAGGACACTTTTGGTTGCTTAAGCAATAGCCATTCCCTCCTCTGCTCTGTTCTTCTTTGCTAGTAGATCCTACTTTCCACACTATATAGGCCAGAAATGCCACAAAGTCATGGGCCTGTGATTCAATCTCCATCAGTAGGACACAAGGTTAAGTTTGCTGATAGGATCCTGGGAAACATTTTTGCTCTTCATAAAAAGAGGACGTGCTACATGGAACTGACGCAGCCTTCCAGTGATCAAGAGGAAAGAAACCTCCAGAGAAAATCCAACAAACTGAAACTGCAGAGCAGAAAGGAGAAAAGAGCATGGGTCCCTGATGTCATAATAACATCTCTGAACCAACCTTGGTGCCATCCTATGTTTACACTTAACGTTATATGGTCTAGTACATTTCCCTCTTGTGTAAGCTGTCTTTATTTGGGAAAAATTACCTGACTAAAAAATCTAAGTAAACATGTTAAGTAAACATCTTAGTAGTAGTTACAGGTAGAAAGGTAATGCAGAGTTCTTATCTCTGGATGCTTTTAACAGAATCTATCTTGATCATTCAGATTGTTAATGGTAAACAGAGCTGGAATTTATGGATTTATGAAGTATGGCCAGCTACAAAATACCATGTCAGCTACATAATTAACAGAGTATAAAATGAAGAGTTCTATGGCCAGCACACCTGCCTTTGTGTCAGTGATGCCCTACTGTATCACTTAGAGACTTCACATAGTAAATGTGGGCCAGGGTGGATGCTAATATTATAAGGAAAGACACAGAAAACTGTGTTGTTAGTCCCAGATTTTACCGCAGTTCACTTCTATTTCCTTTGACTTGTTAATAAAGTTTGATACAGGGTCAGATCTCTGGATTTTGCGAATTTGATTTGACAACTGAACCCCTACTGGCATCTCACTGTCACTCCTTATAGCTTTCATTTTCATATGAGAAATATAAAATGGTAACGCAAGCAGGACAAGAATCTTTTCAGAAGATGTCTAAACAGCAACACTTGATGTTTTCTCCCCACTAATTAACTCTGTATGGGTCCTTTCTAACAAAAGCCAGACTCTGAAAGTGGCCATGAATATAATTTTTATTTTAAACTGTAATTTGAGATCTGAAGAGGAAAACTGTACATCCTCCAGAAATCCTGGACTTTGAGCTGAGTTCAGTGAGTGGCTGTCTCATTTGAGGGGGAGGTGCAGGGGAGCATGCTTAAGGTAGAGGGAGGAGTGTGTGTCTGAAAATTTGAATGGCTTACTGTAGAGACTAATATTTTCCTCTCAAATCCGTTCTTCCTTTCTTACATAGTAATAGGATTTTTGGTTGAGCACAAAGCTGATCAACATAAGACAACATTCTCCAAACCTTACAACTGGGTATGGCTTTGTGACTAAGTTCTGGCCAATGAAATGTGAATGGGGTTACCATGTACAATTTCCAAATCATGATCATAAAAGAAAGAAATATGCCCTCTGTTTTCCAGTTTTTCTCTCCTTTCCTCTGACTAGCAAAAACCATATTGTACCATGAGATAGAAGATGTCTGTTAAAGAGGAAGGGAAAACAAAATAGAAGGAGCACGGATATTTGATATTTATGGAATTACCAGGCTAGCCCGGACCAACTTCCTAGATTTCCACATGAAAGAGAAAAAAATCCATTTTGATCAAACCATTATTATCTTTGCTTGCTATTGCTGAGCTGAGTCAATGTTCAAGCTAATTTATTCTCTCACCCCCAATACGATTTGGCATTTGCCTCATCTATATGTACATGTGTTATATTTGGTCTTTTAAATATATAAAGCTTTCATTTATTTTTTTCCATTCTCTCTTTAAAAAATCTTAATATGCTCCAGTAAAAGTGTAATTACTATGCAAAAAAGAAAGACTAGATATTGGGGAACATCTAGCAGTTTCTGTTATATTGGATTATTTTCATAAATGAACAAAACACAATTTCATGGGCTTAAATATTATTTAACAAACGTATTTCTCAATTATCACCATCCACAGATTTTCCTCATTTTAAGAAATGTTAGCATTTGCCTAAAGTTCTCAATATAAACTCTTTTTTGCACCACGAGACTTCCCAAAATAATCAGGTGGTTTAAAACTTGTTCCTAGAAAATTATTCTGGTTGGAAGGATGTCAATACAGAAGCTTCTACATTTATGAACTTTTAAATTAAGAAGTTTGGGGCATGTAAAAAAGCTGTACTCTAGGGCAAAAGTACCTTAACTCTCAACTTTACAAGCATTTGGAAGAAGGCTAATATAGGGTCATTTTATTTTCTTCCACCTAGGTTTTTTTTTTGGCAGTTTTTTCCTTTTAGAGTTGGTTTTATGTATTTTATTCAATTATATTCACCAACACTTGACAAATGCAAAAGCAGTGAGAATGTGAAAAGCTCCTGGAAAGAAGACTTGTTATTTAGAATGAAAATAGTAATAATAAAATTAAGTAGTTTGTGAGAAAATAAGATTACACGTACCCAAAGAAGTAATAGTAGGAAGTATTATCTTAAAAAAAAGAGTAAATCATGAAATGTGTGGAAAGAGCTGTGGGCCTTTGCAATTCATAATCACCAAGTTATAAGAAAAATGAGTTACAAATGGGAAAACCACGTCTGTGAACTATAGTTCACAAACTATGCCAGATGTTGGACTCACTGAGAGGGCATCGAAAATACTGATGTGTGCTTGCCCCTCCCCAGAGATCCTAATTTAATTGGTCTGTGATGTAGCATGTAGCCTGGATATCTAGATTTTTAAAATTTCCCCAAGCAGTTCTAATGTGCAGCCAAGGTTGGGGATCACTGAATTAAGGTAATAGTGTCACTGCCAGATGACAACTATATAACGTTAATGCAAGAGAAAGTTGGAAACTCATTCAAAACCAAAATTTAAGATTGGAGAACGATTATAAAAATATCTCAAGCCACAGAAGGTCAGAGCCTATCACGCCAGCTGTGAAGGAGTAGATCCTAAGATTCTGTAAGATAACACTGGCCTATACAACTTTCTTCACTGATGGAAATGTTTTGTGTCTGTGTAGTCTAATACAATAACCACTTACCACATGTGACTATTCAGGATTGGAAATGTGGCTAGTACAACTGAGGAAATCTCTAATTCTAATACATTTCTAAAATATTTAGTTAATAAATAATTTTTGAAATATTACAATTAAATTTTAATTAATTTGTATTAAATTTAAATAGCCATAAGTAGCAAGTATCTATCTTACTGGATAGCAGAGACCTAAGATAAACTCAAAGAACATCAACTTGGAGCATAAGCTGATTCCACAGGTTTTCAATGTTGATAAAGTGGGTGGTGTAGTTTACATAAAGTTGTCATACAGAACATGTATTTGCAAGAAAAAAAGACCATGCATTTTTTCAAAGCTTCAAAGAATATAGTCACAGTCTTATACTTGCCGAAAGAACTAAAGCTTAAATCATCCTTTGTAAATCTTGAACCCCTGAACAAATAGATTTATAAACAGACTTTCAGAACAAAAATCTAGTTGCAAATATGAATTTATATATGGTTTTTATTTTGATGATTTTTAACTTTTTAAATTTATTTTATTTTATTTTATTGCAGTAACATTGGATTATAACATTATATAACTTTCAGATGTACATCGTAATTTTGAATTCTGTGTAGATTACATGATGTTCACCACCCAAAAACTACTTATAGTCCATCCCCTCACATGTGAGCCTAATCAACACTTTTGCCCTCCTCCCTTCCCCCTTCCCCTATGGTAACCACCAATCCAATCTCCATTGCTATGTGTTTGTTTGTCATTGTTTTTATCTTCTACTTATAAGTGAGATCATAAGGTATTCGACTTTCTCAATCTGACTTATTTCACTTCGCATAATACCCTCTAGGTCCATCCATGTTGTCACAAATGGCCAGATTTCATCATTTCTTATGGCTGAGTAGTATTCCATTATGTATATATACCACATCTTCTTTATCCATGCGTCCCTTAATGGGCACTTAGGTTGCTTCCAAGTCTTGGCTATTGTGAATAATGCTGCAATGAACATAGGGGTGCATGTATCTTTATGCACTTGTGTTTTCAAGTTCTTTGGATAAATACCCAGCAGCTGGATAGCTGGATCATACGGTAGATCTATTCTTAATTTTCTCAGGATACTCCATACTGTTTTTTATAGTGGCTGCACCAGTTTGCACTCCCACCAGCAGTGTAGGAGGGTTCCCTTCTCTACACATCCTTGTCAACAATTGTTGTTTCCTGTCTTGTTAATTATAGCCATTCTGACCAGAGTGAGGTGATACCTCATTGTAGTTTTGATTTGCATTTCCCCATAGCTAATGATGCCGAGCATCTTTTCATATGGCTGTTGGCATATCCGTATATCTTCTTTGGAGAAATCTCTGTTCAGATATTTTGCCCATTTTTTAATTGGCTTGTTGGATTCTTTGTTGCTGAGATGTATGAGTTCCTTGTATATTTTGGATATTAACCCCTTTTCTGGTATATGGTTTGCAAACATCTTCTCCCATTTGTTAGGTTGTCTTTCGTTTTGTTAATGGTTTCCTTTACTGTGCAGAAGCTTTTTAGTTTGATGTAGTTCCATTTGTTCATTTTTTCTTTTGTTTCCCTTGACAGTCAGACATGGGACTTGAAAATATGCTGCTCAGACCAGTGTCATAGAGCATACTGCCTATGTTGTCTTCTAGTAGTTTCATGGTTTTGGGTCTTACATTCAAGTCTTTAATCCATTTTGAGTTGATTTTTGTGCATGGTGTAAGGGAATGGTCTACTTTCATTCTTTTGCATGTGGCTGTCCAGTTTTCCCAACACCATTTATTGAAGAGACTCTCCTTTCTCTTTCATATGCTCTTGGCTCCCTTGTCGAATATTAGCTGTCCATAAATGTGTGGGTTTATTTCTGGGCTCTCGATTCTGTTCCATTAATCTGTGTGTCTGTTTTTGTGCCAGTACCGTGCTGTTTTGGTTACTATGGTTTTGTAGTATATTTTGAAACCAAGAAGTGTGATACCTCCAGCTTTGTTCTTTTTTCTCAGGAATCCTTTGGCTATTCAGGGTCTTTTGTTGTTCCATATACATTTTAGGATTCTCTGTTGCATTTCTGTGAAAAACATTATTGGAACTTTGATAGGGATTGCATTGAATCTACAGATTGCTTTAGGAAGTATGGACATTTTAACTAGGTTAATTCTTCCAATCCAAGAGCACAGAATATCTTTCCATTTCTTTGTGTCTTCTTCAGTTTCTTTCAACAATGTTTTATAGTTTTTGGTGTACAGAGCTTTCACCTCTTTGGTTACGTTCATTCCCAGGTATTTTATTCTTTGTGTTGCAATTGTTAATGGGGCTGTATTGTTAATTTCTCTTTCTGCTAACTTGTTGTTAGTGTATAGAAACACAACCAATTTTCGTATGTTGATTTTGTATCCTGTGACTTGACTGTATTCATTTACTATTTCTAAAAGATTTTTAGTGGATTCTTTAGGGTTTTCTATATATAAAATCATGTTGTCTGCAAAGAGCGCCAGTTTCACATCTTCTTTTTCAATGTGGACCCCTTTTATTTCTTTTCCTTGCCTGATTGCTCTGGCTAGGACTTCCAATACTATGTTAAATTAAGAGTGGTGAAAGTGGGCATCCTTGTCTGGTTCCTGTTCTTAGACGGATGACTTTTAGTTTTTCTCCTTTGAGAATGATATTGGCAGTAGGTTTGGCATCTACAGTCTTTATTATGCTGAGGCATTTTCCTTCTATACGCATTTTATTTAGATTTTTATCATAAGTGGATGATGTATCTTGTCAAATGATTTCTCTGCATCTATTGAGATGATCATATGATTTTTATTCTTCATTTTGTTAATGTAGTGTATCATGTTGATAGATTTGTGGATGTTGAACCATTCCTGCATCCCTGGAATGAAACCCACTTGATCATGATGTACAATCTTTTTAATGCAGTGTTGTATTCGATTTGCTAGTATTTTGTTGAAGATTTTTGCATCGATGTTCATCAGTGATATTGGCCTGTAATTTTCTTTTTTTGTGTTGCCCTTGTCTGTTTTTGGTATCAGGATAATGTTGGCTTCGTAGAAGTTAGGAAGCCTCCCATTCCCTTCGATTTTTTGGAAGAGTTTGAGAAGAATAGGTATTAAGTCTTCTATGAATGTTTAGTAGAATTCACCAGGGAAGCCACCTGGTCCAGGACTTTTATTTTTGGGGAGATTTTTGATTGCTGTTTCAATCTCCTACTGTTGGTTGGTCTATTCAAATTCTCTACTTCTTGGTTCAATTTTGGAAGGTTGCATGTTTCTGAGAATTTATGCATTTCTTCTAGATTATCCAATTTGTTGGCGTATATCTTTTCACAGTATTCTCTTATTATCTTTTTTATTTCTCAGGTGTCCATTGTAATCTCTCCTCTTTCATTTCTCATTTTATTTATTTGACCCTTCTCTCTTTTTTTCTTGGTGAGTCTAGCTAAGGGTTTCTCAATTTTGTTTATCTTTTCAAAGAACCAGCTCTTGGTTTCATTAATTTTTTCTACTGTTTTTTAAGTCTCTATTTCCTTTGTTTCTGCTCTGATTTTATTATTTCCTTCCTTCTGCTGATTTTGGGCTTTGTTTGTTCTTCTTTTTCCACTACCTTTAGATGCGCTTTTAGATTGTTTATTTGGGATTTTTCTTGTTTGTTGTGGTAGGCCTTAATTGCTATAAACTTCCCTCTTAGAACAGCTTTTGCTGTGTCCCATAGATTTTGGCGTGTCGTATTTTCATTTTCATTTGTCTCCAGGAAATTTTTGATTTCTCCTTTGATTTCTCATTGACCCAATCCTTGTTCAGTAGCATTTTGTTTAATTTCCACATTTTTGTGTCTCTTCTGGTTTTCTTCCTGTAGTTGATTTCTAGGTTCATACCTTTGAGGTCAGAAAAGATGCGTGGTATTATTTTGATCTTCTTAAATTTATTGAGATTCGTTTTGTGGCCTAATATGTGATCAATCCTGGAGAATATTCCATGTGCATTTGAAAAGAACGTGTTTTATGTGGTTTTGGGATGGAATATTCTGTATATATCTACTAAGTCCATCTGGTCTAATGTGTCCTTTGAGGCCAGTGTTTGGATGGTGTATCCATTGGTGTAAGTGGAGTGTTAAAGTCCCCTACTATTATTGCATTACTGTCTATTTCTCCTTTTATGTCTGTTAATAATTGCTTTATATATTTAGGTGGTCCTATGTTGGGTGCATAGATATTTACAAGTGTTATATCTTCTTGTTAGACTGTTCCATTTATTATTATGTAGTGCCCTTCTTTGTCTCTTGTTACACTTTTTGTTTTAAAGTCTATTTTGTCTAAGTATTGCCACCCCCACTTTCTTTTCTTTGCCATTTGCATGGAATATCATTTTCCATCCTTTCACTTTCAGTTTGTGAGTGTCTTTAGGTCCGAAGTGTGTCTCCTGTATGCAGCATATACATGGGTCTTGTTTTTTTATCCAGTTGGTCACCCTATGTCTTTTGATTGGAGCATTTAGTCCATTGACATTTAAAGTAGCTATTGATAAACATGTATTTATTGCCTTGTGTTACTTTTTTTCTGTGTAGTTTAGTAGTTCTCCTCTGTTCCTTTCTTTTTCTCTTGCTCTCTTCCCTTGTGGTTTGATGGATTTCTTTACTAATATGTTTGATTTCTTTTGTCTTACTTATTTTCTTACTTATTACGGTTTCTGATTTGTGATTACCATGAGGAATCTATATAATATTCTATGTATGTAACAGTCTATGTTGAGTTTATAGACTCTTTAGCTTACCCTCTTTCTAAAAGCTTTACTTTTTCACTCCCTTCCTCACACATTTTATGTTTTTGAAATCATATATAGTCTCTTCTTTAGTGTGTGTCTATCCATAGCCCTCTTATCATCAAAATAGGTAATTTTAGTATATTTGTCTTTTAACCTTTAGCTTATCTTCACAGGTGGTTGATTTGTTACCTTTACTATATTTTTACCTTTACCAGTGATTTTATTGCCTGGTTTTTCCGGGGGGGTTATTTTTTTTAAATAATTTTTTTATCCCTATTTGTGGTCATTGCTTTCCCACTTAAATAAGTCCCTTCAACATTTCCTGTAGAATTGGTTTCTTGTTGATAAACTCCTTTAATTTTTGCTTGTCTGGGAAGCTCTTTAGCTCTCCTTCCATTTTGAATGACAACCTTGATGAATACAGTATTCTTGGCTGTAGGTTTTTTCCTTTTAGCACTTTAAATACATCATGCCAAACTCTTCTCGCCTGTAGGGTTTTGGCTGAGAAGTCCACTGATAGCCTTATGGGCTTTCCTTTGTATGTCACTTGTTGCCTTTCTCTTGCTGCTTTTATGATTCTCTCTTTGTCTTTAATTTTTGGATATTTTAATTATAATGTTTCTTGGTGTGGGCCTTTTGGGGCTTATC
The DNA here is from genome assembly GCF_041296265.1 of Equus caballus. Lineage (NCBI taxonomy): Eukaryota > Metazoa > Chordata > Mammalia > Perissodactyla > Equidae > Equus > Equus caballus. Next base: position 11,520,211 of record NC_091711.1, on the reverse strand, counting down.
TTGTTTGGAGCTCTCAGTGCTTCCAGTACTTGAATGTGTTTCCTTCTTTAGATTAGGAGAATTTTCATCTATTATTTCTTCAAATAAATTTTCTGCCCCTTTGTCTCTCTGTTCTCCTTCTGGGACATCTATAATATGAATGCTAGTGTTCTTGATATTGTCCCAGGGTTCCCCTAGCCTTCTCATTCTGTCTAATTCTTTTTTCTTTTTTCTGTTCAGCTTGGGTGATTTCCTCTAGTCTTTCATCTATCCCGCCGATCCATTCTTCTGTATCTTGTATTCTGCTATTGAGTCCCTCTAGTGAATTTTTCATTTCCAGTACTGTATTCTTCACTTCGGATTGGTTCTTTTTTATATTTTCCAGCTCTTTGTTGACGAGCTCACTTTGTTTATCCTCTCTTCTCGTAAAATCTGTGAGCATCCTTATGAGATTTTGTTGGAAGTCTTTGTTGGGTAGGTCGCTTATTTCTGTTTCATTTAGTCCTTTTTCTAGGGTTTTGTCCTGTTCCCTTGCTTGGAATGCATTCCTTTGTCTCCTCATTATGCTTCTTTCTCTGTGCTTATTTCTATGTATTAGGTGAGTCAGCTATGTCCCATGATCTTGGAGAGGTAGCCTTAAGTAAGAGATGCCTTTTGAGGCCCAGCAGTGTGCTTCCTTCTTGTCACTAGTCCAAAAGATCCAGGAGTGACCCATTTGTGGGCCTTGTGTCCATCTGCTGTGTAGGGCTCCTCTTAATGCAGGTACCCAGGGAGTCTAGTCTTTCCTTCCCTGGTCAGCTGTTTGTAAATCCAGTTTGGGGAGCCTTAGCACCATTGACTACAAGCTCTAATAGCACACTCCTATTACAGTTTTCCTCTTAATTGGGTTGGTACCCAGTGTGGCTGGTTGCTAGGCTCAGGGGCTTACAGTTCTGATAGGCCTCAGACCTACAAGGCTGTTGTCAGTTCTCTTAGGAGTGCAGCTAAGTTGGTCTGGCCCTAGACATGGGAGCACTCAATTGTTTTAGGCTTTGGAAAGTGGGGCTAATCCTTTTTATGGCTTTTTTTGAAGCACAGGTCTTCTGCTGCTGATAAGCCTCACCCCCCACAGGACCACACACCCTCAAGATAGTCCTGGTCTATGCACACTTCCCAACCACCTGAAGCGTACCCTGACTCCCCATGGCAGAGGCCCCCACCTCTCCACCAATGCCCCCCACAGTTCACCTGGTCCTCACAGAGGCCCTGCCCCACAGAGGTGGATACACTTGCCTGCCTGTAGAGGATCAAGGCAACCAGTCACTGCAGGCTGACAAGTAGCCTGAGGGCTTTCTGTTGGGTGGGGCAGGTCCCTAGGGTGGGCTCCTTGTCCTGGCTGAATTGAATTAAATCTGCACTCTAGTGGGTGTGGCAGCGTCCTGGGCTAACAGGCCAGGGGAAGAACCTTAATGGTGTCTGCTGGGGTCTGTGTCAGCATGCCTGGACTATGTCACAACAATGTCCCCCACCAATGTCTCAGTCTCCAGAGAGGTCCCTTCTCTCACTGAGATGCCCCCAGAGCCCACCAGGTGAGTCTCTTTTCACCAAAGGACTGTCAGCCTTCTCTCTGGTGATTTTAGGTTGCTGAGACGGGTGAGTTTGTGTGTGGGCCCTTTAAGACCTGGGTCTTTTCAGTTTTCGTCTGATAGCTTTTCTGGGGGTATTCCCTGCTGCAGTTAATAGCCAGTGAAGCCAGATAGTAAGACCCTCATCTCAGTTGTGCTGAATCTGAAGGATGCTTATAGCAGTATTGGCCCTCACTGCTCCCGGGAGGACTGCATACCTTAGGGTGGTTCCTGCCTGGCTGGCTGAGAAACTCTGCTGCTCCCGAAGGTGACTTTTTTCTCTCCAGCAGGAATTTCTGCCTCTTCCGCCTTAGTCAGGACTTTCTCTTGTTGTGGGGGTTCTTTTTATCCAGCTCTCAGTTTTCTATACAGGGTAATTTTTCCAAAAATAGTTGTAATAGTTATAACCTGGTTGTATTCATAAGAGGAGATTAGTTTAGAGTCTGTTTATGCCACTATCTTGATGAGATCCCCTACTTTGATGATTTTTATTAAATCAACTACTTAATCTATAAATATAAAAGTATGGCTATAATCTTTTGTCTAAAATAAATTTATATGAAGGCACACATATAGAGGTATAAGTTAAGACTCTGTGCCAATAAAATAAGCATGCATTCTTTTTTGTTATTTTACTTTTTGAGGAAGTTTAGCCCTGAGCTAACATCTGTGCCCATCTTCCTCTATTTTATGTGTGGTACATCTGCCACAGCATGGCTTGACAGGCAGTGGATTGGTTCATACCTGGGATCTGAACTAGTGAACCCCAGGCTGCCAAAGCAGAGTGTGAGAACTTAACCACTGCGCCACCAGGCTGGCCCCTCTTTTTTTCTATCTTTACTTGAATAACTAGAATTATGTGCTTACTATAGACTAGACACTGTGCTTGCAGCTCTGGATGCATATTCCCATTTTACTCTCCTAATCATCTAATGAGGTAGCTACTGTCATCCACATTAAACACTTGAGGAATTGAGGCTCACAGCAGTTAATAATTTTTTCAAATTTTCCCAACTCAGGAATGTTAATGCTGACTGCTGTATTCTATCTTTATTAATAGTAATAATTGACAAACCTCCTTATAATTATATAGGAACATTTAATAATATTATTTTTCTTGCTATTCAACATTTCAATACCACTACTGAAATAAATGTTCTATCAACAGAAAATAATTGCTCACTGTCTGAACAAGGTGTAATCTGTATATTTGTGAATGCATTTCACTTTGTTCCTATACCAATTATATTTCTATAGCTCTAGCTCTCCCACAGTAGCTTGAACAAAGCCAAATTCTAGAAGCCACAGTAGCAAAATTCATTACCATTCATAAATTAGAACAAGTGACTGCTTCCAATTGTCGGCTGTAGTTTTGCCAAGGTTGCAAGAACAAAGGTAGGATAATGATTATTGCCCATGCCTTTTGTTTGGGAACTATCCATTAAGCAAAGATAATTTAGCCAAAATACACTTCAAAAAGACTTGCTGATTTGCACATTTCTTGCAAATGCATTCAGCAAGTGACAAAGGCATTTAAAATCTAAATTTACAGTAAAGAGATATCACAGGGTTTTGAAGTAGCAAAGTCATTTCTAGCTGCTGAAGTGCAAGACTGAAGAGACAAAATAATAAGACCTTGGGAACATATCTAAAAATGTGACAGCAACGCAGTGAACATCCATCTCATGCTGTCTCCAGAAAGTTTGACATGCACTTAAAATGCACGACACCACCATACCAGGGCCTTTCTCAAAATTTATCACCTGGTTTTGTATATTTGACTCTAGATTCCACTAGAAAGATGTTGAACTACCTGATTTACTGTCACCAGCCAGTGAGTTCTTTCAAGATTATTCTCCAAATACCTTGAGGATCAATATCTGGAAGGCCTCATATAATAGACCATACTGGCCATTTCAAATGAGTGAAATGAGACAATACATTTGAAGATTCACATTATCAGGGGTTGGCCCTGTGGCCTAATCATTAATTTGGCATGCTCCACTTTGGCAACCTGAGTTTGGTTCCCAGGTGTGGACCTAGACCACTTGTTAGCAGCCATGCTGTGGCAGCGACCCACATACAAAATAGAGGAAGATGGGCATAGATGTTAGCTCAGGGTGAGGAAGATTGACAACAGTTGTTAGCTCAGGGCGAACCTTCTTCAGAAAAAAAAATCCATGTTATCATATTTTTCAAGGCTGGCTTTATTTTCGGTTAACATAAATGTATATGTTCCTATTAATATTCAAATATTTTAAAAAATATGGAATCATCTAAAATAAAATCCAACTTCAATAATGAATCAAAGCTATTTATTGAATACATAATATATATGTGCCAGGTACTGCACTTGTTTTATCTCATTTAATCCCCTCTGTGTTGTAACGAAGACATTATCTTCTGTAGTGTGCCTATGAGGAAACTGAAGCTGAGAGGTACGTGACGTTCCTACAGTGACATGGCTAACAGGGAGGTGTGCCTGGTGTGCTGTGCTCTCAACTCTCTCCTCTGCACTGACATAAGGAACACACCTGGGGGAGCGGAAAGTGTTCTGGACTTCTCTTGTCTGAATCACACTACCACTTCTTTCATAGAAAACAGTTACCTTGTAAAAACCAGGGAATGTTGTCTTAAAATGTACTCCAAAGATATCTTTACTTTCCCCCAAGGTGTCCAAAAGTGGTCAATAAGAAATCATTTCTTTCATTTTTACAACGTGCTGGAGTCTTTCCTTATTTTATTAAACGAATTTAAAATCTTTAATTTATTAACTTAAATTCATTTTATTATGTTTTTATTCTATACTGTGAATTGGTTCCTTTCTTATTGAGAATCAAAACTGAGTCAGAAGTATACTGTCACATTGTTACAGAGCACTAGAACAGGTGGTAACGTAAGCAAAGAAGGGAAAACAAGATGGTGTCAACGCTAGAAGAAAATATGGATGCATACTTTCTTTATAGAGTTCCAGTAGAGAAAGGTTTCCAAATTATGATCTCAATTCCAGAAGTCATAAAAACGCTATAAATTCAACCTTTGCATGATTAAAAATATTCTAAGAAAATGCAAAGAACAAGCCTAAAAATCATGTATGCCACAGAAAGAAGGATAAGAAGCTCCTAGAAACTAAGTAAAAAACCAACACTCAATAGAAAAATGGGCAAAGATTATGAACCTAGTGTTTATAGATTAAAAGAAAAAAACAAATGTCTCAAACCTGTGAAAGCATAATCAACCTCTCTGAATTAAAAAAAAAAAGCAAACTAAAAACTATACCAAGATATAATTTTAGCCTATATAGATATGGCAAAAATCTAAAATTTACAACGAACTCTGTTAGCCAGTTTGTGAGGAAATAATTCCTCTAACATACTACTAAGAGTAAAATGATACAACCTCTCTTGAGGCAACTTAAGATGACTATTAAAATGAAAATGCATTTACAATTCGATACATGCATCTCTACTCCTAAGGATTTATTCTGCCAATTTACATGCATATATACAATATCACACATCTACAGAGTTACTCATTCCATCACTTTTCTGTAATAGCAAAAGACTGAGGAAGAATAACAACAACAATCTATCAAATAGGGGCATACGCCATAACTGACAACTACTTTCCCGTGATTGAAATTTTTTCCTGTTTTCACTTTTTTCCCCCTAATATTACATGTCCCAGCCTTGTACCGGAGGGGAAATGACATAAGCTGGGCTGTGATAAGATGGACTCCTGGGAGCCAAATTAAACGGTTGCTGAGAACAGAACTCGCATGACCTTTCCGCTCTGGAGAGACTCTGGCACAGCACAGTCACCAAGTCGGGGGAGGGGAGAAGACTAGAGCAATTACCTAGGTGGTAATTAGTGTTCAAAGGGAAATACCACTCTAAGAGAAGAGATTGAAGTAATGGCATTAGAAGAAGAAACAGATGGAAGACTCATTTGAACCATATCCAGGTCTTTTGGAGATGATGAGAAAGAAGAGAAAGAGACTATTGCCTCAGATAATTTTGCTGAAAAATTTGCCTCCGATAATTTGAGAATAATGTCAGAGACCTGAGGAGATAAGAAATACTCCAGGCAAAAGGCAGTGGAACAAAAAAAAAAAAAAAAGCAAACAAGTAAATACAGTCTTCCTTTCTCTCCCTAACCTCGCCAGGATAAATTTACTAAGACACTACCTGATAGCCAAGCTTCATGTTTCTCTTCGGACACCTTTGCAGTTGGTCTTAACACTGTACAGGAACATTTCAGAACTTGACTCATTAATGGTAGGAAAGCTCTAAACAGATTAGATGATCTGGATACCGTTTTACTTGCCAGGCAGCATAGCTCCAGATCTTGGCCTACCATCATGGCAGGTGAAAAAATGACTAACATGCAATAAATACAATTTATTAAAAAATCACAAGTTTATTTCTGCTGATTGATATTGTCAAGTTGAGTTCCAATGAGATGGATTTTTGCGGAAAAAAGGGAAAGACAAATATAAGCATTAATTATATTTGTTGTATGTGGCAGGCAAAATGTCAGCACATTACTTGCATTTTCTCACTTAGTATTCTCATAAATGTTAAAAATTAGGCATTATCTTCCCTCCTGGAGATGAGGAAATTGGGTCTTGGAGAGGTTTCAAGACTTACCTAGGATAACTTAGAGGCAGAGATCAAATCTGAATATGAAATAGTCTGATTCTAAAGTTCACGTTCCTTCTAAATACACTACGCTGTCTCTATGCCAAATGTCAAGAACTGAGATTTTAACCTATTTGCCAAATAAGAAGTAAATCTGTCATAGTTTCACGAATGCTGGCAGAGCACAGAAGACTCCAGGGTTGGAGACAAAAGACAGTTTAACAGAAATAGCCAGAAAATCATAATTTTTCTTGTTCCTCAAGCTCCAATTCCCACTGGGTGACATGAAGAAGGGCAGGTGACACCTGAATACGTAGTGGGCAGTGTTACAAGAGGGGAACCCTCAGTTTTTCTATAATCCAAATTTTTCATAATGGACAGTAAGCATAACTGCGTTGGCCTGGGGTGCGGGGAGGGGTGCATTTTTTTTATTATACTGGAAAGTAAAAAGACTCTGTCCCTATCTTCCAAGGCTGTTTGCTATAAAATATCCCTGAAAAGATTATCTACAACATAGGCCATTGGTGCTTTGGTGTTCACAAGATGTCCTGAAAAATGAGAGACCTATGAAGAATTGACTCCCAATACCAAATAAATGATATTATAATATTGCTAAATAAAAAATTTATAACAATTTGCAATTCCTTCTAAAGATTATATGTGTGTAACTTCCCAAGAAATTCATTTGTATCCAGGTACAATCATTTTTACAATATTGTTAATTTAACAGGTGTAGAATTATTCCCAAGGTTAAGTTAATTGACATTTATTTTATTACTAGAAAGTAATAATTTCCATGCAGTTACATTTAATATTTGTATTCCTTTCTGTGCAAATTGTTTTATTCTTTGTATGTTTATCTCTAAGAATTTCAAAATGAATCTTGTAGGTTTGGTTGAGCTCTTTATATAATATAGATATTAAGTGCTTTTAAGTAGTGCATATAGTTTTCCATTTTCATTTTATTATACCTAATTAAAAGAATTAATCTTTTTTGAATTGTGGAAGACTCTATCAACCCTTTCATTATTTTTTCTACCATCTCAAAAATATGAAAGTTATCTCACAGGATTGATAGATATTAAATTCTAATTTCAGCTTTTCTGTCATAAAATTTCAGTTCATATTAAATTGTTTCTATATCAACCTCCAATTTAAATTATTATTAAAGACCTAAAACAAACATCTTCCCCAAAAACGTTTTTCAAAGTACTTCCAGGTACATTATTTCAGTCAATGTCCAGAAAAATCTTGTAAAATACAGAGGAGAGTATGAAAGGCGATCACTTATCATTTCACCTTTCATCTATTTAATAATTGAACTCCTGAAACATTTGCCCAATAATGGTCCAGCCTGTATTGAAAACCCCCTAATGAGGAATTGATTATTCTCTTGAGTGACTCATTTTATCTTGGGACAGGGCAACTCCATTACAAAATTCTCCTTTAAATCAAGGCTGAATCTGCCCCTTTTTCATTTGCCTATATACCCTTGGCACCTTGTAGCCTAAGCTTCATCTCTCATTTCAATGACAATGAAGACAATACTACTTTTTTCTGCCTCCCCCTAAATCTTCTCTCTTGTAGCATAAACATGCCTAATGCCTTCAATCCTTCTTTTTATGTCTGTTTACCATGTGGTTTACTATAACCTCAAACATATAAAATAAAAATTCCATTCATAAACTCACCAATGAAAGTAGAGTCATCATGCCCACACTGGTTTGAGATAGTATACCTCTATTAATTTGGAAAATTTTCACCTAGACTTCAAAGTCTTTTTTTGTCAATTGTTGGTTCTAAGCCATATCTCAGTATCTCATTATCCCATTTCTTGTCAGGGAAAAGGAGTGATGTTGGGGAAAAGGTTGAAGTTCTAGACTTGATTTATTGCACTCATCCCAAAAGACTATAAGGGGCCAGCCTGGTGGTGCAGGGGTTAAGTTCGAATGGGTACGGACCTACGCATGGCTTGTCAGGCCATGCTGTGGCAGGCATTCCACATATAAAGTAGGGGGAGATGGGCATGGATGTTAGCTCAGGGCTGCTCTTCCTCAGCAAAAAAAGGAAAAAGGATTGGCAGCAGATGTTAGCTCAGGGCTAATCTTCCTAAAACAAACAAACAAACAAACAAAAGACTGTAAAGGCATTGGATATCTTGAAATAAAAATATATTGCATTTGTAAATACACATCTTGCATCATCACAAATTGAATGAATATGCCTATATAAATTCCCTATCTGTAGATACAGTACTGAATAGGGTAGACTCCTGCAGCCCATGACTAGACACTTCCTTTCTGATTAGCAATGGTTATAATTTCTTATCACTTAGTAAGTTACCTCTTATTTTTGCTTATATTCAAAGCTTAAAGATGAGATGTTCGTGATAAATCTTAAATATCCTACTGTAGTCCAGATGTCCTAGCTTTTCCATATGTCCATTACCTACACTATCACACATGCAAGAGAGTAGTTACTTATAATACTGGCAGCAGTGAAGCCCAACATTAAAATAATGAATCTTATTCCAGTCATATTGGCATTAACCTAGGCAATTGTCAAGATATTCAAAGTAAGGGGAAAACCTGAGCAACAATCAGATATTCTCAATATTGCACTGGTAGATCTGAGTCAGTTATTTAGGAATCTGTTATAGCTGGATAAAAATAACCGAACAAATTTGAAAAGAATCACTTCAATTGTACATAAAAAGACAGGTTGAATTTTTCAATGTGCATAGTTCCAGCTATATCCAGAATATTAAGTTTTCTTCTCTGTGCTTATTTAAAATAGTTTTGGAAACTCTAATGCTATAATTCTGAATATGTAAAGTCTCAGGAGGCCTTATTTTAGCCACAGAAATCTGACTGGCTAAACCACTTTGTAATATGCAATTGGAGCATCAATACTTTACGACTGTATAAATCTCAACTAATATTATCTGATTTTACTGGAAGTTTTTTTAGAAAAGTGATAATTTAAATTAAGTGGACATTTCATGCAAAAGAGTAGCTATTAGGAGAATAGTGTTTTTTTTTTTAAATCACTACGTTTTACAGATGGACAAATGAGATTTAATAATTCACTCTAGTAGCTCTAATAATGAGTATTTGTTAATTTATCTAATAACAAGGGTTTTGGATTTTTTTTCAAAGAGTTCCTATCTCCAATCATTAAGACGGAGCCACTTAGAGGACATATATGTCATTCTGCAAAAAATACAGCCCTTACAGGATGATGCAGGGTGTGATTTATTCTGTTTGAAATAATACCTCCTTCTGAATAAATTACAAACAATTTCATGAGAGGGGTTTTTGGAGTCTGGTTTTTGGAGTGATTATTTTAACAGTCTTGCTATGTATTATAAAATTACTTGTTACAATGCTTATGGAATTTGAGCCATAAGAATTGAACTAAATTAATCCTGAGCCTGACAATGTTATTAAATCATATGAGACCCTGGCAATGCACTGCCTATGATGTCAGGATCAGACAGGATTTTGTAGAAAATACCCATTTAAACTAAATACAAAAATATATATATGTAGATGAAGAGTATCCATTGTAGGGAAATTTCAATAAAATTCTATGTTTGAACTTTATTAGGTGTTAAGAGAACATGATGACCCAAGTGCTCTGTCTACAAAAACAGGTGAGCAGGATATAACTTGGTTCTAGTACCTACAATGGTTGGTAGAAGAGGTTTCCCTGGGTTGAGAAGCCTCACAGCAAGCAGAAGAAGAAAGAGACCCAAGACCAAATGCACTCTTTGACCCCATCTTTCACTTACAGAATTTAAGAAATTTTAGGTATTCTCTACATTTCTACAGTTAGAAATACAAAGAGGCCAAAAGATTTTAAAAACAAGTTGTCAGAAATGGCCAAAAATAACCCCAACACTTTTACTTTTACACAAAAAGTAGACAAGATCAACTCTCCCTTTGGACTTTAGGCAAAGTATATCTTAATTATCCAGCAGCATTGTTGCTCCTCTTCACATAATTTTTAAGAATAGAAATACTGATATGCTAATATTTGTGATATTATTTCTTATCTATGAAAAACTGCTGGTTATTTCGTAATATCTTTCTCTCCTTTGTCCACAATATGATTGCAGCTGAGCATATGGCTTCCCAGATAGAGAAAACATTTCTCAGCCCCCCTTGCAACTAGGTATGGTCATATGACTAAATTCACAACAATGGAATGTAAGCATAACGGCAACCCCCTCCTCACTTATTTAAGATGAAATTGATTCTCTCTATTTGGTGTTTTTATCCCCGTCCATGAGTGGGTGGTGACCCAGCCTCAACCACAGGGACAAGCATACTACCTTTGAGAGTGGAGTTTCTGTTAATGTGCTCCGACTCCTGGAACCCTATGAATGAATGACGTCCACAATGTCCTGTCTTCAACAGCCCTACTCAGCGTCTGTAGACTCATGTCTCTGGGTTCCTTTATGGAGTCAATCCATTTGATATTTTGTCTTCCTCTTTTCCTGTTGCCTGCTACTTTCCCCAGCATTATTATCGTTTCCAAAGAATCATGCCTTCTCACGACATGCCCATAGTAGATCAGCCTCAGTTTTATCATTTTTGCCTCCAGTGATAGTTCAGATCTAATTTGCTCTAGAACCTGCTTGTTCATGTTTCTGGCAGTCCAGGGTATCAGTAGAGCTCTGGTCCAACACCATATTCCAAATGAATCATCTTTTTTTCCTGTTGGCCTTCTTCACTGTCCAGCTTTTGTATGCACACAGCAATTAGGAATATGAGGGTGTGGATAACCTTGGCCTTAGTCTCTAATGACACTTCTTTACACTTGATTATCTTTCCTAATTTTTTCATTGCTGCCCTTCTGAGTCTTAGTCTTCTCTTGGTTTCTTGTTTGCAGTCTCCTTTTAAATTGATGATTGAAACCAAGGTAAACAAAATCTTTAACAATCTCAGTGTCTTCATTGTTTACATTAAAGTTATGTAGTTCTTCTGTAGTCATGAGTTCTGCTTCTTGATGTTCAAATGCAGTCCTGCTTTGCTGCTTTCTTCTTTCAGGTTTGTCAGAAGTTGTTTCAAGTCATTACTGCTTTCTGCTAGTAAGATGGTGTCATCTGCATATCATAGATTGTTGATATTTCTTCCACCAATTTTCACTTCTCCTTCATCTAAGTCTAGCCCAGTTTTTCATACGATATTGTCTGCATACAGATTAAACAGATAAGGAGACAAAATGCACCCTTGTCTGACACCTTTGCCTATAGAAAATTATTCTGTCTGTCCATATTCTGTCCCTCCATGTTCTGTCCTGACATTGGGTTATTGTCCCTAATACAGGATACACATCAGGGTAACCAAGTGCTGAGGCACGTCATTCCTTTCAGAGCAGCCCATAGCTTTTCATGATCCACACACTCAAAGGCTTTACTGTCATCTCTAAAACATAGACTAACCTTCTTCTGAAATTCTTTGGATCACTCCAGTAGCCAAAGAATAACCTCAATTAGATCTCATATGCCTCTCCCTTGTCGAAATCTAGTTCAGGCATCCGTATTTCTTGCTCCACATGAGATAAAAGCCTTTGTTGCAGCACCTTGAGCATCATTGTACTTGCACAGGAAATTAGAGCAGTGGTCCTGTAGTCACTACACACCCTGCATCTCTTGTTTTGGAGACTGGGATTACATATCGAACATTTCTAGTCTATAGGTCATTGTTTTGTTTTCCGTATTTGTTGGCATATTCTTGTTATGATTTTGACAGATTCAGTCTCTGTGGCTCGAAATAATTCTATTAATATCCCATCTACCCCTGGTGACTTATTTCTTCCCAGCTCCTTCAAGGCAGCTTTTACCTTACTTCCTAAAATTATAGGTTCTTCCTCATAGGAATCTTCTTTAAAGGCATCTGTCATTCTTTGTCTCTTCTGTGTAGATTTTCAGTATACTGTTTCCATCTTGCCTTTATCTTCTCCTGATCAGATCATGTGCTTCCAAGTTGGTCATTTAGCATCCCTAATCTAGGTTTACATGTCCCTTTGATTTCCTGAATCTTCTGAAAGAGATCTCCCATTTTTCCTTTTTCGTTGTTCTCTTCTGTCTCTTTGCATTGGCCATTATAGTAGTTCTGTTTATCTCTACATGATAGCCATTGGAAAATTGCATTCCAGGTGGAGGGACAGGGTGGAAACAACAGTTCCCTAACACCTCCTGGAGCAAGGCTGCCTCACTAGCTGTGACTGACCAGAGTATTAAGTGAAAAAAATTTGAATTGTATTTTATTGGAATAACTATATTTGAGAATCTCATTGATAAAGCAACTTAGTCTTTACCTTAAAGAATACAACTATCCTCATCCCATATCAATGTAGCGTCCTATACTGAGAAATTCTTAAAGGAAAGAACAATGACTTATTTACCTAGTCCAGGGCTGGCTCACAGTAGCATTAAAAAATATGTATTGAATAGACAATCAAGAATTCTCTCTAAAGAGTTACCAATTCTTTTTTCAGTCTACCACAGTGTTACACCAAAAAAACTTCATATCTTTGAAGATAATAATCATGTTACTCCTCTCCAGGCTAAATGCCAATTCTTTTAAACTTTCCTGGTATGACTTATTTTTCAGCCCTTTAGTCATTACGGCACTGTTACTTTTCTCTGAATTCTGTTCAGTTTCTCAGTATTTCTTTAAAACGTAATGATCAAATATGCACATAAACTGTACAGTGAAGGAGTTCAGAGCATGTCACTCTAAAAAACGCCACTTTGGTATATTGACTATTTTGAGTTGAAGGCGCTTGAAAAACAGCAAACACAAAAACAAAATAAAATTCTGAACTTTCTTCTTTTTCTTAAAAGCAGGAGATGAAATTCCAATAAAAACAATGTCCCCCGTATATCAGAAGGAAAGTAACTTTCTTATCATCAAGGATGAGAAGTTGAGATCAAGAGAATTCTATACAGACCTTGACCTTGATAAAGTAATTCTTATCTTCCTTTAGCCTCCCCACATGGCGCAGTCACTTTTCCACAGTTGCCTCTCTTGGTTCAACCTAATGTAAAAGCAAGTAGGTTTTGCCATTTCTTTGGATCTTCATTCCTTATGAGGGCTCCCATGTCACATAAATTTAACATAAATTTCTATGCTTTTCTTCTGTTAATCTGTCTTATGTCAGTTTAATTTTCAGGCCCAGCTGAAAAACCATAAGAGTGTCGAGATAAAAATTTGCCTCCCCTACAGCAGAAAGAGTCAGACTAATGCAAATTAAAATGGAAGGATTATTTTCCCCATTCCTACACATGATATTCAGGCATATTTTAGTAGACTGGTAAGAATGGTTAGTTGTTCACCATAGAACCACAATAATAACTTATATTTACCTCATGATCTTCCAAAATGCTCTACTCTTTCTCCAAGCTATTTGCTGCTGCAAATTACTGTCTTTACTATTAGTACCTACTTGTCGGTATGTCTTCTCCTTTTGAATTCCATTATGTTTTTGTATGACTACATCATTTTTATTCTCTGGAAATACAGAATCAGATTTTTATTCATTTGACCAGGTTATCAAAAAATAACATAGGAATGAGCTCTGTGAATTATCACCTGGAATGTTACTCAGGTTGATCCAGAGCCACTGATAATTATCTTTATTGTGACCTTGTTGGGTATCACCATATGAATCACTTTAGGAATTGCATTCAACTCCATACAATAAAACCTCTTTAATCAAATGAGGTTTATTTCTCTCACCTAATAATAAGCCTCTGAAGACAATAAGGGAATAAATTGTTTGGCATAGCCACTCAACATGCCAATCTATATTTTTTGTTTTGTTTTGCTTTGCTTTGCTTTGCCATCCTTAGAGTGGGTCTATCATCGTAATTATTGAAAGGTAGCTACTACACACATAGAACAGAACAAAAGGGACATAGCAGTGTGTCTACCCCTTTTAATCAGGTTAACAATGATTTTCCCATAAGCTCCACCCAGTAGATATCTACCAGAACTGCATCAGAACTGTACCTATAGCTAAAGAGGAATTCCAGGAGGCAAATATTTGAACTGGACATATGAGCTCCTGGAACAAACTTGGGATATATTAGTAAAGAAGAGGGGGAAAGTAGCCACGGAGGGACAATTTACTATATCCTCCATGACTTATCCTGGGAGAGTCCAGATTACAATTCCTAGATCATGAACAAGAATTTATCATTGGGCAAAATAAAAACTGAAATCAATAATTCTCTCTTCTTTACCATTAGTCAGCATAACTATATCCTCACTAACTATGCTACTATATAACACAACTACGACACAATTAATGTTGGATAATCTATTCGGGTATTTATGTAAAGCTGTAATTTCTGAAATTCCTCATTTTACTCCTTTTAAAAAGACGTCAATAGTTCCCTTTAACTTGCCCTCTGGGGATATGAGGCCCATGCTGCTGAGGGACATTGAGAAAAAAACAAAACCAATTTTTTAAAACTGTTTGGGACCCCACTTCTGAAGTAAAGACCCCACTTCTGAAGTTTCTCCTCCTTCCCCAAAGTAGGAAAGCCTTGAAAAGAGAGTGGACATGGGTTTATTGAGTCTCCAATTGGTTGTGTTTATTTAAATAAATTAGAACTTCCCCTTTTGATATGAGCATTTTCAGTACACAACTCTTCAGAGACAAATTCTTTATATTTGTTTTTTTGCATGTGGTTTACACAGACCACAGAGTCATCATTCAAGAGAGAACAATAAGCCTTTATAGTGGATATCTTCTATGTGTTGGTGTGCCTGTTTAATCTGTTCCCAAATCGAGTGGATTAAGGAAGAATCTCCACACCTGCTGAAGATTTTCCATGCAGGAGCCCTTTGACAATGTAACAAGCCCAACTAGCATCAGAACATTCTGGCCGTATAGCAGGTATAGTGGGAAAATGTCCTCACTCAGATTAGAAATGCCTGGGGTTAAATTCTCTATTTCCTTTTATTGGGTGACCTTCATCAAGTCGTTTAAACTCTCAGACTCTGTATCTTATCTGGGAGTTGGGTTTATGCTATTTTCTTACAAGATAGCAATTACAATGGTCCCTCTCCATTATTGTCAAACCACACGTTCTTTACCAGAATGACTTACCAGAACGAGGATTTCATAGAAATTACTTCCAACTTTAGCAAAACTGTACTTCAAGGAACTTGGTAAAAGACATCTTTAGCATTCTTTACTCCTGTGAGATTGACAACCTTTCGGAATGGTACACAAAAGCTATTATTTTCCATCCTGCCAGTCTCTAGAATTATAGATCTGTAGGTATACAATGGCTTTTGTCATTTTTGAAATTTGTATTGAGTGTTTTGCCAAAAATAATGCACTAAATGTTGAAATACTGACAGCTAAAAAGATGCAAGCCCAGCATCTCCTCATGTAACTCCATTCAGATCTCTCTGCCTCCACATTGTGTGTCGGTCTCCCACTTTGCCTCTTTGTTTACCAGGTATTTCAGATTCTTACTGCCTCTGCATTTATTATAAAAGCTTGCACTCTTTGGGCGTTTACCAAGTTTAACCACTAAGAGAAATCATTATTTTTAAATTCTGTAAAGCTTCTATTTTAAAGATGATATGCTTCATTCACATTATCTAATGGCTATTTTTCAAAGTTTTTAATTCATATTCTACTAAAGAAATTTTGATGCCGTTATTAAAAAAAATGACACTCGTACTCAGTTTGTGTGGATAATATGAAGTTTGAAACTTATCCTAGGATGCATATTAAATAGCTATTTTTTTATTGAAAAAATGCTTTAAATATTTAGCATCCAGTATTTTCCTTTTAACTCATCTGCAATAATGAAGCAGCAGAGAGGAAAATCTATGATCTTCTCTGTGAGAAACACAAGGGCTAGTTCACCCTCTATCTGCAGGCTAAAGAACGAGGCTGCATCCTGAGTATTTCCAGCCATATGGGGGAGCCGTTATGGCTCACAGATATTGTCCTCACACGGCCTTTTCTCTGTGTGTGTACATACCCGGTGTCTCTTTCTCTTCTTATAAGGACACCAGTCGGATCAGATTAGGGCCCCACTCTTATGACCTCATTTAACCTTAATTATCTCTTTAGAGGCCCTTTCTCCAAAACCAGTCACACTGAGGGTTAGGGCTTTAACATATGAATTTGGGGGGGACACAATTTAGTCTATAACAGCA
The DNA here is from genome assembly GCF_041296265.1 of Equus caballus. NCBI lineage: Eukaryota > Metazoa > Chordata > Mammalia > Perissodactyla > Equidae > Equus > Equus caballus. Next base: position 11,503,789 of record NC_091711.1, on the reverse strand, counting down.
TCTGTGCTGGCTATGGTACAGGGAAATCTGTCTTCTTTGTAGCTCCCAGCCCCAATATAGCTTTATTAGTGAAGGAACAAGAAATGTATAGCCCTGATGTAACTACTGATGCATATTGCATAGGGGGCAGGTAATTTGGTCCCTTGTACATACTACAGGATAAAAACCCTTTTCCAATTAGGGTTTCAGCAGAGGCTTTCATTCTGGGGAATTACAAAAATCTGCTTTATTTTCCATTGTAAGGAAGATCAGTTATAGGACATATATATGCATATAACAAATATGGGTTGAGTGCCACTGCTCTGTGCTAGCTATGGTGGACATAGCTATGATTAAGTCAGGTTCAATCTGGGCATTCATGGCACTTCCATTCTAATAGCTCTTAAATAAATATTAATATTTTCAAGGAGAAATAGAGAGGGTAATATTTCCTTTTTTTAAAAAATGTGAAAAAACAGACTAAGAGGGTGGGAAGTAATAGGGAGTGACTGCTAACGGGTACAGGGTTTCTTTGGGAAGGGAGAAGAAAAGTTTTGAAATTAGAGAGTGGTGATGGTTGCACACTTCTGTGGAAAAATATTGAATTATACAATTTAAATTACACTGTATGTTAATTATATATCAATAAAGTTTTTTAAAAGGCACAAAGGGGATTCCCTATCTTGGCTTTCTCTTCATGGATGGTTTAAGCATTTCCAAACCACTACGAGAGGAACTTCTATTTCCTCTGAATTTTACCACAGTTAGATGCTGAAATTTATGAAAATGCCCTTGAAGCAGTGAAGGTACTCTGGCCGTTTATTTTGTAAATTTTAGGAAGCAGTGTTGTGTAATGGTTAAGAACTCAAATTAGGGAGTAAGAACATCCTATGTTCAAATGCTACTTCTACCTTTTTGCAAGCTATGTAACCTCTGACAAGTCATCTAACCTCGACACATATACAGAAAAAAATCATGACCTCAATATACTTATTATTCGCATTTCACAGATGAAGAATCAGGCTTATCAAGGTCACAGAGTGAATGCCGAGATGTTGACAGTGGGAAAAAATAAAATATAGTGGGTAAGAAGGAATGCTAGGGAATGAAATAATCTGCCTTAACATCTTAAATTCCAGGCTCTGTGACTTACTCTATTACTTCCCGCAAGTTACTTAACTTTTAGGCCTCAACTTCCTCGTGTATAAGATACGTTTCAGATATCTGTTGCTACATAGCAAACCATCTCAAAACTTGAGGGCTTACAGTGAGTTACTATTCTCTCTCTTGGTTCTGTAGGTTGACTGGGCACAGCTGGGCGGTTCTCACTTGGGGCCTCTCATGCAGCTGTAGACAGATCTTGGCCTGGGGCTGCAGTCATCTGAAGACTTCCCTAGGCTGATGACCAAGATGACTTAAATATACATGGCTGGTAGCTGATTCTGCCTGTGGGCAGGGAGCTCAGTGAGGGCTGTCCACTGTGGCCTTTTAGGTGGCTTGGGTTTTCACAGCCTGGACGCTGGGTTCCAAGAGGGAGCATCCCAAGCACAGTGTTCCCAGAGGCCCAGGTGGAAGTCACGAGGTTCTCGCTTCCAAAGTTAGTTAGAATCACATTCCTCCCCTGTGAAAAATATACTCCTCCTCCTCCTCAGAGGCCCAAAGACTTATCCCATTAAGGGACTGGCTTGAAATCCAGGGTCTCTCAGCCTCCGTGTGTAATTCCTGGAGAGCAGTTCCTCTCAATATGCAGACTGTTAACCAACAAGGCTTCTTAGCTTGTCGTCCCCCACACACCCACCACTGTATTGTGATGCAAGCATAGGATGACAGTCAAAGATACTCCCATTCAAAAAGGAAAGGGATGGAAGATGGAGAGTTGTCACTGATCCGCAGCAGTCATTAACATCCTCCAAAGTTGACTTAAATGCCCCACTTACACGCTCATATAGCACCACAGGCTTATCTTTATCATAAAAATTAAATTCCACATAATCACTTGTTTTCTTATCTAGCTTGTCCATTAGGTGACAAGAGTTTTGAGAGCACGGATTCTCTTACTCATCATTCTTTACCTACCGCCTAGCACTTCATAGATGTTTAATCGGTATTTGTTGAGTAAATTAAGACCAGAAACATGGAGTTGTCTTTGTTCTGCTAGTGTGTGACCTTGTATCAGCTACTTAATTTCTCCGCTGAGCAGTGTTTGGATTAGAAGACCTCAAGGACTCTGGCTAGTTTTATGATTGTATTCTATCACTTCTGCGTTGACATCCTGTGAGCCCCGGCGCCAACATGACACTCTTCTTCTCAGATGCCACAACTAGTTGGCATTTATTTCATAGTGCTGGGATGGGTGCTGATTGATTGAAACAAAGTGGCTTTGAACAACATTTCACAAATCAAAGAAAAATGAGGCTGAGGTACACAGCCACATTGGGCAGAGGAACAGCTGAAGACAATCAAACCCAAACAATGTTTACATTACATCCTCCAAATTCATCTTAAGACTAGAGGGAGGGCCTCCTGAATGCAGTCCAGAAACATCACAGGGCAGCCACTTGCAGTGCTGACTCAGAGGCCCCTCAACAGGGGCCAGAGATGGGAGCGATTATGCTCCTATGCACCAGCATCACAGTGCTCCGAAGTTCCCAAGATTTCCGTTCTTGGTTGTATTTAGGAAGCAGAACGTGGGCACAATACCTCTTTTGAATTTCTCTGTTTTCAAGTTTTGATGTTTGTCCTTTTGTAAGAGTCTTGCCTCTGGGCTCGTCTGCAATGAGGTACTGAGAAGACAAATGCCTACCTTTGGAGCTCTGATTGTGCATCTAAGTCATTTCCTAAAGACTTTTTTTAAGGTGATCTTTCTCTTTGTTTTTCTATCCCTGTTTCACTTCCTTAGAAAGAGACAGCCTTGCAACATCATTTGTAGCTCTCTCCCCTTCTTGCTCCCTTTATTTAATGTTCATTTGCAGCTCTAGGGCAGTGGTTCTCAGACTTTAACTTGCATCAGAAACACCTGGAAGGCTTTTAAGGCACAGATTGCTGGGTCCCACCCCAGAGTTTCTGATTCTAGAGATGTGTCTGAGACTTTGCATTTCTAACTAGTTACTAAGTGATGCTGATGCTGCTGGTATGGGGACCACGATTTAGGAACCCCAGTGCTTTAGCGTATATACCAAGAACCAAGTTTCAAATTATTTTTATCACTCTTAAGTATATTTTTAATGGCTATGTGTTTTATTGCCTCCCAAATATGATAACTTTTTTTAACAGCATAGATTTCAAAAGCATGGAATTTCTTGCTTCATGTGAAAAGCAGACCAGTTGGCCTACTTGCCTAAATTATCCAAAGTAACAGGATATCCAAAGTGACATTAGAGACTAGCCTTGATGAGGTAATGTTATCCACTTTGAGTTATTTCCCTAGGAATTTTAATCCAAGGGAGAGAAGACAATTCCTCCTCCTCTTCTTTCTCTCTCTGCGTAAGCATGTATTGTTCGTTTTCTGCCCCGTGACACCATTGGGATCATTTATACATACGAAAATATGTGAAGATAACTAAATTTGGGGCATGAAAGAAGAAGAAAGGCCTGTTCTATCAGGTGAAACTGCTCCCCAGATTTCCTACCCATTGATTACTATCAGCTCAGTCTTAGACTCTGATAAAGTGGACAGCACTTTTTTTTTTTTAACCACTTATAACCTGAGGATATTGGACAGGTTTTTTTAACCTCTCTAAGCCTCACTTCCTTCATTTATAAAGTGAGAGTAATGGTACTTGCCTTCTAATATTTTTATGAAGACTAAATCTCCAATGCTGCCATCGCTGAGCCTTGAAATACTGCTGATTGCTCTTTCTCTTTCCTCTCTTCCTCCTTCTATCTCTGACAATTTTAATATTTCATAAAAATATAGATAAAACAAAAATTATTGGGAAACATTGTCATGCTTTACTGGACTTTTATGTTTTCTCTTGGAGCACAGTATATCAAGACCTCTGTTGATTAAATATTCTTTCATCCTATTAGCTTTCTAAGTTGACTTTAATTCACTCCTTATTTTTATTTATTAGAGTTTAAATTAGTTGTCACTCCATGGAAAAGTCCGCTCTTCCTTTGCATCTTAATCAATCCCTTTTACAGAGTTTATTGCTTCCCTAAATTATTGTCAAGACCTTGAGAGCAGAGCAGGAAATGCTTAATTCATACCAATTTACATGTTCCTTTTCATTATCTATGAGTTTATACTAGGAAGTATAGTTGAGGATCTCCAGAGTTTGATATGGAGAAATAGCAATAATACACCTCTTTTTGAGCATGTATTACATGACAACCACTATTATGGACGCTTCCTTGAATTTTCACAACTCCTTGAGGTAGGAATTATAACCATCCCAATGACAAAGTGGAAAATGAGGCACAAATAATTAAGACCAAATGACATGCAAGGCTAAGAATATGTTTCAGAGCCAGAATGTCAATCCTATCTATCTGATTCCAGAGATCATAAGCTTAATTATTACACAGATTCCTGTTTAAACTTAGAATAGCTTTGAATTATTAATGTAATTTCTAACTATTGTGTAAGAAAGCAGTTCCACAATTATTGCATCATTGATAAATGGACTTTTTACTTGGTGCTACCAAAGAAAGTATAGCATTGAAATATTATTATCTGACATTTTAACCATCTTTATTCTTTCCTCAGATTTTTGTTCATCCTTAGCCATCCAGGCTCCATGCTGTATACACACAATCAAAAATACGTAGTTAGAAAAAGTTAATTTTACCAGATATCACACATTAAATTCTATGTCACTACATTTCTATATATCAGGTGATCGCAAAGGATAAGGCCATGAGAGTTTATAGCCTTGTCCATCCTTGTAAACCACTGCCATTACAGTGATATCCCTGTCCCCTGGATGTGAAAGCAAAAGTGAGTAAGCAATCCATCTCTTCTAAGTCAACTATTTCAGATAATGCTGGGGAAATTATATTTGTTGCTATTATGACAAGGCAAAAATCTCCTATTTTTCTATGCCCAGACTCTCTCAGCAGCTTTTGACCTAAAATTGCTAGAAAGAAACAAACTCACCAGTTACTATGCAGCTTGCTATGATTTTTAGGAGGATGGCAGGTGCTAGCCATAAAGGATATTGCTAATTACAAGGGGAAAAAAATATACAGATCACTAAAAACAGATGCAACAGAAGAGATTGCATTTGGCAGCCAGCCGTTTTCTATATAGTCCATTTGATGGCATTCCTCTATGATCAATTCTTAGTTCAACGTAGAGTTTTCTGTAGAAAAGGCCAGAAGTTGCAAAAGCTTTGATTAAAAAGAAAAAACTCAGAGGTTTTGAGATGCAAACAATATTTTATTGGGAAGAAACTACATTTTATCAACATAAAATCTGGAAATGATAGTGAGGTCAAAGATGGGACGGCAGAACGGAGGATGTAAATGAGAAGCAAAGCCACGGATGCTGAAGTTGGTGCATTTGGAGCAGCATGGTGCATAAGAACCAAGGGAGAGTGTTTGCAGAAGGAAACAGGAATAACTCAAAGCCAGCATGATGGCTTTCTCAATTTATGGCTAGTTGCTTCTGTCTTAGGACTCTGCACAGGCTAAGACAGGGAGGGCAGGGGTGGGGGGTGTAGGAGGAGGGACGCTGGTGAAGCAAGAATCATCACATTTTCGAGTTAGGTCCTATGATCCTCTGTGTATTAGTTTCCTGTGACTACCGTAAGAAAATATTACAAACCTTGGTGGCATCAAATAAGACAGAAATTCATTCTCTCATAGTGATGGAGGCTGGTAATCAAGGTATCAGCAGGACTGTGCTCCCTCCAGAGACTCTGGTGGGGAGATTCTGTTCCTTGACTCTTCTAGCTTCTAGTGGCAGCTGGCATTCACAGACTTGTGGCTGCATGACTCCAATCTCAGCCTACGTGGTGGTTGCATCACTTCCTTTTCTTCCATTTGTCTCAAATCTCCTTCTGTCTTTCCCTTATATGGACTCTAGTCATCAGATTTAGGGCTCACCCAGAGAATCCGAGACGTCCTCATCTCAAGATCCTTAACTGAATCACATCTGCAAAAATCCTTTTCCAAGTAAGATAACATTAATCGATTCCAAGGATTTGACATAGATGTATCTTTTTGGAGGAGAGGTGCACCATTCAACCAACTACGTCTTGCCTGAATATTCCTCACAAAGAGTCTCTGAAGAAGTGAAAGAGTCTCTTTTCCTGGTGATGATTCTCCTCCTTCAAATGAGTTTGAGCTTGGTCTTCCCTTAGTGTGACTGTGGTGGGGAGAGAGGAGGTATAGAGAGGGGCCAGCTGCACTTTACAAAGATTGGACCTTTTCTCCAGTCCATCTCAAATAAAATCCTGGCTCTTTGAAAAATGTTCTAAGGATGCAATGCATACTTAATATTATGATACTTAATACCAACAGAGATACACAAAACAAACTCTCCATCACCAAAAGCAATTTTCTTAGGATAAGGTGGAAGTTTACAACAACTGTTCACTCTTTCAGACCACCGGGGATCTAATGAGTGTCTAAAATAGTCGTAAATAGTCCCAGTCTTGAGTAATCTCAAAGAAAAATGTCTAATCTACACCCAGGACCTAGAGTAAATCATGCCCTTGCACATGTGGCTCAATGTGATATTAAAATGTTATTGTCTATATTTTTGCAATAGGGATATTATATCATCACCAGGAATGTTAGAAGATTAGTCAATTTCCCAACAATAGTAGAGAAGAACTAATTTTTGCTGACCAAAAAAAGGGTTGCTTCTCTGTTCTTATCTAACACAATACTCCTTATTTTCTTTCCTAAAGCAAATGGCTAAAGACTTCAAAAGGAGCTATGAACACCAATTACAATTAGACCCACAAATAGAGTTTTTAAAAATCAAATTATAAATAATGGAACTGACTTTATGAAAGTTATCATGTTTCTTGGCAAATTGATAATAGATAAACAGGCATAAGAACTCTAAGATTTTAACTCTTGTAATCTATATCCTGTCCAGGAAGAAATAGAAAAAAATCAAACAACAAAAATTGTAACAAGACAAAAACACCTAAGGTCCACTTCAAAAACCTACTGAATGTCTTGCTCCTTGTCTTTTTCATTATCCATATATGCATACACTGAGACAAATAATTGGCAATAAAAAATAGAATGCAGTGGAGTTTAGTTCCCAGTTTACTTATTTTTTTAAATGTGCAGATGCTTTTCCTCTTAATTCAGTATTAATACCATCACCGAGCACCTTCTCTGTTTCACTTTCACTCCAGAACCTTCATCTGCATGCCTCTTTAAAGACAAAGCTAACTTACAAAAACAATTTGCCTCACTGGAGGGAATGATACAGTGCACCTTGATGTGGGAAATTTCCATCTGAAACAATTGCAAAGAAAACAGCAAACAACAAAGAGCTAAGCTTGAGCTCCCTCTCCTCCCTCCATCCTTCCTCACTCTCTCCTTCTCACCCTTTGTGGCTCCCACTCCCCTGCTCTCTGTTCCCTGCTTCCAAATGAGAACCCAGCTGTCAGCATTGTGCTGCAATGTGAGGAGTGTCAAGGACATTCTGCTAGGCAATGAACAGGACCATTGATCACTGTTGTTCTTCACTGTTTACAGAGAATCTCTGGGCACCAGAAGTGTCTTTACCATGCAGAAAGAACTGAGAGTGCTGCAAATCTTTGGCTTTTTGGAACAATATACTAAGCTTATTAAGTTTGGAATATTCAGCAGGTTAAAATAGCTGTTTTCTTTTTATTATTACCACCTCAGTGAAAGAATATATGTATTTACATCCCAAAACCTAAATCCAGAGTCTCTGTATAGAAAATATAGAGAAGAAAATCTTCACCCCCACAGTTCTATATTGAAGCCACACGTTTAACAAAACAAAACACTCAGGCATAACCATTTTAGTCTGATAACTGCGCACTTTAGAGACAGAAGGAACAAAAGTAAAGAACGTTCAAATTACCATTTGCAAAATAACCATGAATTTTTAGCATACAGCATGAACCATGGAAGCAATACAAGTTGTTCTTTAAAAGCTTTGAATAAGCTTTTAAAGTTATGGACCTGCAACACAAACAAATCTAAACCTAAGAAGACATCCTGTTGCCATGACAATGGGACACACTAGCTCCCTGTCATGACGGATGGATCGTAGGCTTCAGGAATATGATAGCTCCATTGTCCTTTGGGATTTTCTGACAACAATGTGCTGCTTTAAATCTCATTAATTTATTACTCAGACATTTGTTTTTAGTATAAAAAATAGATATAATGTCATAGGCAAATAACCCAGCAGAGATCAAAAAAAGTACTACATATATTTCTTCCAAAATATGTTTTAATTTAATGTTTGTAATAATTGTGAACTTACCCATAAGATCTGTAAATTAGAGAGCTAAAGTCTATTGTTCAAAAATGAGAAGTATCATTTGTCAGAATCACTAGTTCTTAATGCTTCCATGTAAAGAAAGCCATTTACTAATCCAAAACCTTAGAAAAACTTACTGTGATATATTATTCACTACACAATGATGTCTATAAATATGCTTTAAAAACAAAATAGAGGAACAGAGGACAGGCCCTAACTTGTCACAAACAATGTGAGTCAGAAAGAATCTCTTTTGAAGCACAAAACAAACAGGGAAAGAGGTTTCTTTCTGTCAAGGCTGACGGCAGCTTATCACCAGACTCTCCCCTTCTTCCCATTTCCTGAGATTTTCCTTGTCTTCTCCTTGTCTTATTATTTTGGAGGTGATAAGAAATGAAAGACTAAAGTACATTACCATTCATTCATTCTCTCAGTAAACATTTAAGGAGCATCTTTATTTTTTAATAGAAAAAAGACCAGAGAAGAATAAGCTCAGCCCAGTGAGGAAGACAAATGTGAGAAAAATAATTGCAATAAAATCTTATTAAAGATTGTAGTCCCGGAAAGTAAAGGATTCTGTAAAATCATACAGGAGGGTAGGCCTCCAAGGGCTTCTTGTGACAGGTAGAACTCCAGAGAAGAAGTTATGTTGGAGGTGAGCCTTATCCTGGGCAATGAGGGGTGAAAAGAAGAAGGGCCACTTCAAGGAAGGACATGTAAAAAAGCACAGAATTTTAAAATACTCTATTTTGGGAAATCCCACCAGGTCTGTATACCAGGAGTGAGGTGCTTATGGGAAAACAGTACGAAAAGTGTTTGCAGTAATACAGAGTTTGTTCTTTGTCCTGTATAGTAGAGGAACCCAGCAAAAAATTACAAGCCATGGGAAAACAACATGCAAAACGTTTTTAGATCGCTTGGACAGATCGGTGGATGATTCATTTGGGTTGAGGTGAAAAGACAGTGTCTATAGAGAGATTTGTGAAATCTCTGAGTGGTAAATTTAACACATCTTGTAATCTGTTGAATGTAGAAGTTAAAGAAAAGGAAATATTTCTGGCATGAGTGATTGGGTGAGTGCTCTTACAATTTTCCGCAATGAGGAATATGATTCAGGAGACAGTCAAGGCCAGATGGATTAGTGAATTTCAGAAAAATCCTAACCAGTGGGACTACAAGGAGTGAAGAGAGATCAAACACCAAATGATGCTAACAGCTACGCTGAGGAGCTTTACAGAGGAACAGGATACAATCGAGGGAAACAAAGTGACAGTCAGACATTGGTAGGCTGTCTTTTAACAAACGCATTTCAAGAAGAAGAGAACCTGCCATATTGAAATGTATTTAAATGATGTTTCTAGTGTGATAAAGATATTCGTTAATATGAAAAAATGTATATATATAATATTTAACACTTTATAGTACACCCTTGCACAATGTGTAAGCATCATTTGATCTCCACCACAAATCTGTGTGACTACATTAGGTATTATTATTCCTCTTTTTATTTTATGGAAGAGAAAACTGAGGGTCAGATAGGTTAGTTAACTCCCCCAAGGATATACAGTTGGTAACCCAGGACTGCTAAATCTATTTTCTCCAGATATTTCATTAAATAATCTAATTATACCTGAACTGCATGTGAAGGTTTATTTCACTAAAATATATAGAAAATTATTTCATTAATTAAAACCATTCCACATCTTCTCAAGTATAGAAATGATTTAAATAACTAAGCAAATAATATTTGGCGATAACTGCCCTCAATACAATTATAAGCTCTTTTTTTTGTGGAACTGAGTTAGAGAAAAAAGGAAAGGTAGAAGAAAGTGTCATAAAATTTTTCTACAGAAGACAAAGAATCAATGTGATTTTCATTGTTAAGCAAATATCACCAGCCTCAAGGTGATAATTATTATCCATTACCTGTTTCAGACATACAAACAGGACACTCAGTTTTAGACTCATTAAGTAATGTGGTAACTTATTAACTGAGCCACAGAAAATAATCAATAGAAAGGAGAAAATTACTCCAAATATTTTCTTAAAAACCATTAAAAATAGCAGATAGAAGCATTCCGTATGGATGCATAAAGGGTAAAGGGTAAAATGCTTGGGAAATCTGTCTGGCCCCCAAAAGGTGATGTAAGTAATAATGAATACATCAGATTAAGAACTAAAACTAAAGCCACATTTGCACAAACATATTTCAGAACTGGGATAGATCCTGCAAGAGCCACAGTGAATTCAGTAAGTATCATAAGAATCACCATTATCTCAGTGGGTCATTAAGAATATCTCACTTTTACTCATCCTTTGCTATAATGAAAATTATTCCTTTGAAGCCTAACTAGCATTTTATGTCACTTTACAATTTTATTTATTTATTTTTTATTTTGGCCTAAAAAAATTTTTCCTGTGATAGGTGAGTAGATATAGTTTCTTAAAGATGAAGAATCGGTGGCTGAGGGAGGTTAATATTAGCCCAGTCTTACCAGAAGGAAAAGGAAGACAGCCATAATGTGACTTCCTGTGTTCTGACTCCAAATCTGTGTATCGGTCACTATACCACTCTAAGCTCCCTTTTATAAACTTCTACTTTAACACTCTTCTGATAAAGTAAAAAAAATAATCTTTTACTACATAGGAAGAAATCAAATCATATTGAGATGTTAATTGTCTCACAGCAATTATGTTTTATTATGAGCTTGCTCATCTGGTGCATAGACAGCTAATGCCTTTTTCCTCTTTAAACATAAAGTATGTTCACAAATAGCCAAGGGTGTGTCCTGGGTTGGATTAAGCCACTTGTGAGCTACTACAGGACTCAGAGACTCTGCATTTTAATTATACACAGTGATTTCATAACTCAGTCCCATGGCAAATCATTATAATAAATACTTCAAAGGAAACCTCATCTCTTTATGCATAATGCAAGTATCAAATACAATGACCTTTCCCATATTTGCACATTAGTAATTTTATTTTAGCAAGGGTAATGAATTCCTTTGCTTCTTGATTTGATCTTTGTTTTTGTAAAATATTAATCATCTGGCATTCAGAGTCCTTTGTAAGTCAAGTGTTAAAGTCTCTGCTATAACCAACAATATAAACACAGAATTCTCAGATAGTAATTATGGATTCTGTAAGCTTCTTAACAGTATTTCAAGTAGGCCAGCTAAAACATGTCTGCAAACAGAAAAGAACATCCACTAAGGCTTTATCCCTGGCACGTTCTCAGGGAGTGAAGAGGTTCTGAAAAGTGTCATTGGGCTTCTTTGGAGAGTCATTCGACTGTGTGCATAGTGTCATCAATATTAGGTTCCCAGGGGCCGGACCTGTGGTCCAATGGTTAAGTTTGCATGTTCCGCTCTGGCGGCCAGGGGTTCGCAGTTTCGGAGCCCGGGTGCAGACCTGTGCACTGCTAGTGAAGCCATGCTGTGGCAGACATCCCACATATAAAGTAAAGGGAGATGGGCACGAATGTTAGCTCAGGTCCAGTCTTCCTCAGCAAAAAGAGGGGGATTGGGTGCAGATGTTAGCTGAGGGCTAATCTTCCTCAAAAAAAAAAAAAAATTAGGCTCCCACTGTGAGGCATTTCAATTATTGATTAAATTAGGATTGGGGTGTATTTGTGAGGTGTGTATGAGTATGTGTTTCTGTCCATAAGTTGTCCAGAGTTGATGAGACCCGAGTTTGAATGCTGTCAACAGATATATTGCTCAAAAGAAGTACAGATTCATACACCATTATTATTATAATTATATTTATACAATTTTTATGTTATTGTTAATTATTCTTTCATTAATTCTTTTCTTCAACAATTTTTAAGCACCTACTATGTGCCGATCACTCTGATAGATGATGGAAATTCAAGGAGGAGGACCATAGCCTGCTCTCAAGGAAGAAACATAAAATGTGTCTACCAGCAAGTCATTGTCATTATCAAATGTATCTTTACATAAATGTAATTTTGAGAAAAGTGATTCCACATTGAAAAACAATATCCCTACAAAAAAACTGAAATGTTTCCTTCTTAATTTTCAGAATTTTAAGTGCAGGAGAGTATGTCCACCTATTTTCATCCTATCTCTACTAAAAATTATATTGTTCAATTAACATTTTGGTATTTTTACTCAAGTCAAAGAATCAATGTGATTTTCATTCTCAGGTGAATACTGCTAACATCAAGGTGATAATTATTATCCATTACTTGTTTCAGATACACAAACAGGATACTCAGTTTTAGGGGGAGCAGACCATCCCTAAGGCCCTCTATGAGAAACAATTCCTGAGCATGCTCCTAAATGCAACGTTACAGCCAATTCTGAGAACCTGGGAGAGAAACAATACAGAGAAAGAGAAACACAAAGGAAAATTTCTGGGCTATTTGAAGAAGTGTGGAAAGATGGAAGCAGAGGCCTCTCTGCGTTGCTGCACATGCTACTCATGTCCATGGGTTCTGAACAGTGTTACGCAGCATAACAGTTTTATGACTCCTGCCATAGTATACAGGGGCCAGTATATGGTTAACTCTCTAATGTCTATCATACATGTTATAAGGGGGCAGAATATTTTTGAAGTAGTAAATAATTTCTCCCTTATTAATACCGCCCTCCCGCCCCCGTTCATGTGATTGGGCTATTTAGTACTCATTGAGAGAATGAAAGCAAAGCAAAACAGGAGCCACTTAACTTTGATTTGTAAAAGTGTAGCAGTCACTTTAGGGGAAAAGAGAGAATTTTAAGCATAAAAAGGTATTTGTGAAAGGTAGGTTGAAGAGAACAACGATGTCCCCGAATTAGGGGTAACAACAAAACAGAGGACTGCCAGACCAGATCTGACAGCGCCAGGTAGATCGAAGTAAAGCACGTTTTAACAAAGACCTGTGTGGACCAGGCGGATGATGAAGTGAGTGCCGGCACGCTCAAGCAACACGTAAGACCACATGCCCTTCCTCTACTGAGGCTGTCTTAGTCCTCCTGGCTGCTATAACCCGAATACTGTAGACTGGGTGACCTATAACTGAAAGATATTTGTTTGTCACCTTTCTGGAGGCTGAGAAGTCCAAAATTAAGAGGCAGGCAGACTCAGTGTCTGGGGAGAGCTAGCTTCCCGGTTCATAGATGGCTGGCTTCTCACCGTGTCCTCAAACGGCAGAAAGTGCAAGGGAGCTCAGGGGTCTCTCTCTCTTTTTAAATTTATGGCCCCTAGCAGCCCGATGTGGCCCCCAGAAACCCTGTTCCTATGCTTCCCGGACCCAGGACGATCCCAGGGTTTCGGAACACGGAGGCAGGAGGCCTGCACGTGCACAGTTCACACCCATGCACCTGCCCTCAGTCGTCAGGCCCTCCTGGCCTGGTGGATAGTGCCCACCCTGGCCCACCAGGCCGTGTTCCTAGAGCCAGCGTTTTCCAGAACAGCACCGTTGTTGAGGAGACTTGCATGGTAGTTACCACCAGACTCCTTATGGCCCTGCTCTCATGGGTCTTAGGGCCTGGGTCCGGGAATCTTGACTCCTAGGTGTCTGCCCTGGGGTCTCTTTTATAAGGGCACTAATCCTATTCATGAGAGCTCTGTCCTCATGTCCTCATCACATCCCCAAAGCCCCACCTCCAAATAATATCACATTGGGATTTAGGTTTCAACATAGGAATTATGGGGAGACACATTGAGTCTAGCAAAGATAGTACATAAGCTTCCAGAATTTAGCCACAACCCTAGTGAAGAGGGGTTAGGGTCCAAACTTATTACATTTCTTTCGTATGAGCAGAGGGAAGGCTCAGACTGGAAATTGAATTTTTATATAAAATGCAATTTTTTTTGTGCATGTGAATTAATGGACTCAGGTTTATAGCTGCTCTGTGTATCCTAGCTCTATCTGTGTGACTCTATAGTATATGTATGTGTATTTAAATACACATACAGACCTATCAGGATGGCTATAAAATTATGTGTTTAATCTCTAGTAAATTCTACATAGTAAATACTACATAAATTTTTCCCTAGGATTCTGTAAATGTCTTAAAGGTAAGTATGCTGTTTTATTCATCTTTATATTAGCAGGGGCTAGCACAATTCCTAAACTTAGTAAGTACTTATAATATCTCTTAAACTATTAAGTAGTCATTGAATTAAATTAAATTAGTAGTCATTTAATGTTCATGTATAAGGAAGAAACAAGATTGGAAAATGTGCTTTGAATAACGTTCGTTGGGAAGCCCTGAGTAAGATAGCTTGGATAGTTCAGCTAGGAGGCTGCTGACACACCACGGAAAAGGGGTATAAGGATCTGAACAAGGTTGGAGGCACTGGGAACAGAAAGGAGGGCATGAAGGAAATCATCAAGTGGCAATTGATAAAAGTTGGCAACAGTTTCCTATTTTAGAACTAAAGCTTTTGTGAAGTTGAGCCTAGAATGGTTTCTATCCCTTGGCCATGGGCTTGACGAAGTAAATATTAGCTGTCAGAGATAAGGAGGAACTAGTAGAAACAGCTTCAGAAAGAATACAGTTTTAGAAAAAATAGTATTCAAACAGCTCATCCGTTTGAATTGTCTGCATTTAATTATTCTATCTAGTTAAAACACAAAACGCATTTATTATGACTTTGAAAATACCCTTATGTTCAATATGAAATCATTAATAGGGTTCCAAGTACTCAACTTTAAAAAATAACAATAACAGTAAGAACAATGATTGTCTATTTTCAATAAACAATCACATGAGTAAATTTATATGTGATACAGCTTGCTAGATTTTATATAAATGCATATATTCATTTAAAACTGGAATTGGACTTGCTGCAAATTCCACACTTAAAGAAATAGGTCAGTAAGTATTGCAACGCCTGGGATCTTCATTATCTTTGAGCTATAGTGAAATAGAATATATCTTAAGGGAGAAATAAAAAGAAGAGATTCATGTCTCCACAGTCAGATCAAGGTGAAAAGTAAAAAATTCATCATTATAGGGATAAAATTCACCAGTATAACTTTTATATAAAAAAGGATGCAAATATAACCTTAGCAGCCAGCCCTAGTGGTCTGGTGGTGAAGATTTGGAGAGCTCATTGCCACCGCCTGGGTTCGGCTCCCCATCAGGGAACCACACCACCCAGCTGTCCATTGTCATACTGTGGCAGCTGCGTGTTGCTGTGATGCTGAAAGCTCTGCCACGAGGATTTCAAAAACTAGCAGGCTCACCCATGGTGGAGAGGTTTCAGCGGAGCTTCCAGTCCAAGACAGACTAGGAAGAAAGACCTGGTCACTCCTTCTGAAAAAACTGGCCATGAAAACCCTATGAATAGCACCAGAGCATTATCTGATGGAAGGCGAGAGGGTGGCACAAAAGACCCAGCAAGGTTCCGCTCTGCTGTGCACAGGGTCGCTAGGTGTCAGAATGACTGGATGGCTATAACAACAAACATCCTTATCATTAGAATTTTAACTACCAAAAGTAAGAGGAAAAAGTAGTCCAAAACGCCTTGAGTATATGTAGAATCTGGTAACATCCTATTTGTCTTTATATTTTATGGATTATTTTACAGAGTATAATTTAGCTGGAACTAGTATAAAACTACAATTTTCTTTTGTGAGTTCCTTTCAAATTTCAGATTTGATTTTGGTGTTTTTTTGTTTTTCTCAGATTGGCACCTGAGCTAACATCCTTTGCCAGTTTTTTTTTCTTCTTCTTCTTCTTCCATCCCCCAAAGACCCCCAGAACTTAATTGTATATTCTAGTTGTGGTCCTGCTTGTTGTGCTATGTGGGACGTGACCTCAGCATAGCCTGACAAGTGGTGCCATGTCCACGCCCAGGACTCGAAACAGCAAAACCCTGGACCGCCGAAGCAGAGCGGGTGAACTTAACCACTTGGCCACAGGGCCGGCCCCTGATTTTGGTGTTCTTTGATATAAATTCCAAGGGAAACAAATGTCTGTTATAGGGAACTTGTTTGGAAGGCATATTTGTACAACAGAGTTTAATACAATCCTGATATTTACAATATGTAATAAGGGGGTGGAAATTATTTTTATATTTTTAATTAGAACATCAACAAAAATTCCCACAGCGCACACCAAACAGTAATAGTCACATGTGCAGAGGCAATCAAATGTGTACTGAAAGAAGGGCGTGAAATAAAAGAAAGAATTGCAATTACAGAAAAAGTAGTTCAATAATTATTGAAATTAAATGATAAAAGTAAACCACAGTGCTATTTTTAGAAGCCTTAACAATTTGCTAGAGAACTATCTCCGAGATAAGGGAGACTGGCAATGAACTGCCAGTGACAAAAAGAGAATGCTAATGAAAAGGATGTAACTACCAATAGGGAAAGACAATCCAATTAAGAAGAAAGGAGATGACCACACCTCTTCCTGGGCACCTCTCCCCAGCCTCACATGCACAGAGGCTGATAGACCACTCTGCCACATTCATTTTCCAAAAGACATGTGGTTTCCAAACTTCCTTGTACACCTACCACAACATCCCTTGTGAGCCTGGTTGGGTCCTCATTCTTAACAAACTTTATAAACATTTCATTATTGTATCATTGAATTATTTCTAGTCTGGGGAGGAACAGCTAAGCGTAGGAGAGAAAAAACATGACTCACATGCCTGCTATGCCCTCAGGCCATATGAGGAAAACGTCCAGGTCCACTGCTGTCATCTGCTGAGGAGAGTGGCCTAGGCAAGTGGCAACCAGGAGAATAGACTCCTGTGCCTCCCTTTTAACCAGAGTTGACTACATCTAAAAGGCTCATTCATTTTCTGACCCACAGTGTATCTCTAAGTATTCCCTGAAGAGCCAGGAATCAATCCGAAATGTCTTCCGCTGAATTACTTTGCATCGATAGCTCTCACTGTGCAGTTTTCCACAAGTGTGTTGGCTATGCCCAGTGACCTTGCCAAGCTGTAGGATGGCCACTGGTTTACTGCAGGAAAAATGTCCTGCCCAACAGGCATCTCTTGAGCTAGATGGTGAAGTTGCAAATCAACTAGATTCTTCTTTAACTGTGAGGCATGCAGAGAGGTTCTGATGATAGTTGCAAAAGCCTCAAGAAAGCAGATGCTATGAAAAACAAAAGCTAGAGTGGTGAATAGGGAAAAAGTAATTACAGATCCCAGAACTTTAGAGGCAGAGAGATAGAACAAAAAACATCACCAAAATCATAGAGCACTAGTGCACCATGCGAAAATGGCTGCTTCTGAGGAAGTAGTGAGTTCCCCTGAACCACTTTCTAGCTTCCGAATGTCATTCCAGTTTCCATCAGGCCTGCTTGGAAGGCGATTACTGGCTTTCACGAGTTCTAACTGCCTTTTTCTCTTGGATATCCTCATAACAAGCCTCCATTATATACTCATTTTCTTTGCAACCTAAAAGAATCGAACACAAAAGGAACACTTAGGTCTCTGAGTGAAAAAGAGAGGAAACTCAATTTGTTATATAAAACTTGAACATCTATATTTCTTTCCCACACTGTCACCTACAAGCCAAGTCCCGCTGCCAGCCTGCTGAGTGGGAGTGCTGACTCAGCCACACGCTGCGCTGGAGGCGCCTGCCCGCACCTCCGTGTCCTTGCATGTGCAGAACAGGCTTCAGGTAAGTGGTGGTTTCTTTATATTCAATTCACTTTTATTATCAGAGTGAGGAGTACCTGCTGCCATCTAAATAATCAAGGACCCACTTGAAATATTAATAAGGATAATAAAGTATTATTTTAGTGTTCTTAATTTTTTTCTTCTGAAAGAAAATGTAAATTGTCTGAGACCCTCTTCTTTTTTTTGACCCATAAAGTGTCCCTAAGTATCTTGGGAGGAACGGGAATCAAATTTGCAATGTCCTCAGTTGCATCATTTAGAGTAGAGGCACATCACAGTCCAGCAATGCCACTCAGCAGGCTGTGATGTCCAGTATGTGAATAGGCTTGGAGGGGCATGTTACCACTTCAAGGGCCACTACTAGCACCAGCCCTTCATGAACTGAACACACACAGGTCTCCGAGAAGGTTGTATGCATTTCTTTACTCCAGGACCTAGGCAATGTACCTATGCCATAGAGGTTTAGCAAGAGGAGGGGTGTTGCCTGTTATCCCAACACCCTGACTAGACCTCACTGCCTCACTCCCTCCTTCATCCTGTGGTGTTGTTGGGGTGTGCTCCTTATTTTGCCTCTGCCCTTTACTTCCAAAAGTTCTCTCTAACTCTCATTTTTTCCTTGGATCTCACTATACGTTCCTATAGGAAAAAAAAAAAAAAACTCAGCTCCCAATCACTATTGCCTTAAAATTTTGGGTTTCAGATACTTGGTAAATATCTGTACATAATTCCTGTTAGCTCTGAAGACAGAAACAAGTGTTCTCTCCCCAGTCTTTCCTTATTCCATAAGAGAAAGCAGTGAATTCTGGTCCAGTTTGCAGGGATGGCTCCTGACTCTTGGCTGTCACTTGTTTTCTTCTTACTTTTCTTTTCACCTTACTCCCAAGTAATAATTTATTGTAGGGAATCCTGTTATAACTACATGAGGAAGATGTATTCCTCCTATTAATATAATTTTTTAATAAATTTTTATTTTAGGATGGTTTTGGATTACAGAAAAATTGCAAAGATAGTACACAGAGTTCCCATGCTCAATTTCTCCTATTATTAACATTAGTATGGTACATTTCTTATAATTAATGAACTAATAATGAAACATTATTATGAACTAAAGTCCCTACTTTATTCTGATTTCCTTCATTTTCCCTAATGGACTTTTTCTGTTCCAGGATGCCACCCAAGACACCACAGTATACGTATTTAGCAGCTCTCCTTGGGTTCTTCTTGGCCATGACAGTTTCTCAGACTTTCCCTATTCTTAATGACCTTGATAAGTTCGAAGAGTACTGACAAGTATTTTGTAAAATGTCCCTCTATTGGGATTTGTCTAACTGTGCTTATGAGTTTGGGGGAAGAAGACCTGAGAAGTAAAGTTTTTGAAAAAGACCACTGTCATCACATTTTATCAGGAGTATGTACTATCAACGTGACTCATCACTTTTGATATTGACCTTGATCCCCTAGCTGAGGTGGTGTTTGTCAGGTTTCTCCAGTGTAAAGTTACTCTTTTCCCCTCCTTTTCATACTAACTATTTGGAAGGAAGTCACTATATACAGCCCACACTTGAAGAGTAGGAAGTTATACTCCAACTCTTTGAAGACAAAGTATCTACATAAATTATTCGGAATTTTTCTACAAAAGAGGTTTGTCTATTCTATCCCATTTACTTATTTATTTATATGAGTATGGATTCATAGATATTAATTAATATTTGGGTAAAATTCCAGGACTAACTAGTCAAACTGTTCCAGTTTTGGCTATTGAGAGCTCTTCCAATTGGTTCCTGTGTCATGACCCCTCACACTATGTGTATGGTAGGTAGTACTTCCTTACTTTTTGGAATTACAAGGTGCTCCAGGCTCATCTTGTATATTTACTAACTCAGTCCTAGAATTGGCCATTTATCCAAGGAGCTCTGGTAACCAAGATCTAGGTATTAGTTGTGCTCATTGCTACTGGGATGATATTAATGTAATTTTGACCATAATTGTCAAGGACTATCAAACCTGGCCTTATCATGGGAAAAAACCATCACTCTTGCTACTCCACTAAAACCTAGTTTATCTACTAAACTAGTTTATCCACTAGAACTTAGTTTATTTCTATAAGGACTAAATATAATTTACAGCAAAGTACTTGACTCAGAGCGAAAGGCTGAAAATGTCCTCATAACAATCTTCCGAGAAAAGAGAAGTGCCATTCTAATTTACCAATGGGAATTCTAACTTGTTCAAGTCACACAGATTAGACAGACCTGGGTTGGAATCCTCTTCTCTTAATCACCATAGAAAACTGCCTCTTTTTTTCGTCTAAAATAAGAATTTTCACTCATATTTTAATTCTTAAGGATTTCTCTAAAAACAAGCCAAAGAAGCCTGGTTTGTGTAACTTTCCAGCATGTAGAGTGCCAGTTGGCAACCTCAACAGAGGGCAAATGTGGGGTGTTTTTGCAGATGGCAGATATCACTGATGGATTTTAGCACTCTGCCAATGAGCTCGTACTGGCCCTCAAATCTTCATCACAGCTCCAGCAGCCACCATTAATGAGTCACCATCCCAGTGTAGAAAATATTGGCAATGTTATTCTAAAAAGGTAATTACATATATATTTAAGGTTAAATGGCTCTGACCAAGGCAAGTAATGCTTGCTGGTTCTCATTTAAAGCATACATAATGAGTGGAGAAGCCAGCCTCAAAACAGACATCCTTTGGACCAAGTCAAAACATGAAACAGGCATCACTTCCTGGATCAGGAGTTGGCAATTCAGACCACACATTTGTTTTCCCCTGACTGTTACTGTGACTCTTCTCAACACAGTTGTTAAAGATCTTTACTGACCAGAGCCCTGAGGTTGGGAGTTCAAAGTTATGACTTCTCCGACTTTATTTATGTCACCCTTTTCAAGTCCCTCGCATTCATACAGTACAAAATCTTTGGTAATGTATTGTACCATGTCAATAAGAAATCCTGTTCATTTATATCAAGAATGGCACAGCCTTCACCTTTCACAATCTAAGCACCCTACATGAGAATATACAGAATTTTCTACTGAATCGAAATTTAGAACTTCTTTCCCAAATTCAAAGATTCCCAAAGGGGGAATAAAAGCTTCAAGAAATCTAAATTATGTGAATCAAGGCATTAAATAAACCTAATATTTGGCTAATTTTTCAGAAAAATTTTCATGCATACACACTAATAGCATTATATAAATTTGATAAAGCAAGAGATAAAATCTCTAACTTGTTTACTAAAAGTAATAGGGGCCAGCCACATGTCATAGTGGTTAAGTTCAGTGCACACCGCTTCTGCAGACTGGGTTTGTGGGTTTGGATCCTGGGCATGGACCTATGCCACTCAGCCATGCTGTGGCGGCAACCCATATATAAAGTGGAGAAAGATTGGCACAGATGTTAGCTCAGGGCTAATCTTCCTCATGCAAAAAATGCTAATCTTCCTCAGCAGGAAAAAAAATAATAAAATAATAACAATAATAATAGTCTATTATGTGCAGCTTTTAATATCCATAACTGCCGGTCAATGTAATTCTTTATAATAGAGAAATAATATTCCCTTGTGTGATTGTATCATAATATATTTAACTATTCCTATTCTAATGAACACATATATATGTTATTTCCAGTTTTAATTACTATAAAATTCTGAGCACATGTAATGTATGCGTCTTTGTGTGTAGGTCTGATATCCTTTATGACAAATTCTTAAAAGTAGAATGGTTGGAGGGGCCAGCCCAGTGGTGCAGTGGTTAACTTCCCACGTTCTGCTTCGGTGGCCCGTGGTTCACCAGTTTGGATGCCAGGTGTAGACATGGCACCACTTGGCACGCCATGCTGTGGTAGGCGTCCCACATATAAAGCAGAGGAAGATGGGCACGGATGTTATCTCAGGGCCAGTCGTCCTCAGCAAAAAGAGGAGGATTGGCAGCAGATGTTAGCTCAGGGCTAATCTTCCTCAAAAAAAAATAAAGTAAAATAAAATAAAAAGTAGAATTGTAGTATCAAATGTATCCATTTTAAATTTGAATGTACAGTGCCAAACTATGTAATAGGGAAACTGGGTATAAACATTCAAAGATAATGCTTAACCGTAGTTTGTTAGATTGTAAATTTCTCAAACTCAGGAATTGCTGTAGTCTTGATTTTTGCCCTATGACCCCTGTCAGAACTAGGTGTAGCATGTAGTCAGCGTATAATAAATATTAGTTGAATAAATTAGTCATGATTGAATTGGATTTAGAGAATTTAATTTCCATTGAGTTCTGTTTTTGAAACTGAGTGCAACCTGTCTTAGCCCCTTCTCTTCAGTGTAACCATTGAGAAAATTTTAGCTGGGAAATAAAGACAAAATCTTTTTCCTCTCACTCCCCGTGAATTATGTACCCATTGTCCTCTGCCATTTACCGGTTTGTGTCACCTTAGGCTAATTGCTTAATATCTTCGAATCTCTAATTTTCCATCTGTGGGATGAGTATAATAAAACTCCACTTTGCCTGCCTGTCAAGATTGTTGTGAGATTTAAACAATAAAATGTGAAGTAAAAAGTGCTTTGTACACAGTAAAATGGTCTACAAATAAAAGAGATTAACAATTAAAGACAGGGTTGATGTTTTGGAACGCATGACGCTCAACTCATATTAACCTGAAAAGATTTCTGCAAACATCCTAAAGCTCCAGGCTCGGAGGCTGCCTTTTCCAGTGCCCACCTGCAGACGATGCATCATAGTGGCGATTTCTTTTGAGACTGGGAAATGGCATTTGTTTTCACTTTTATCTATCATACTTAGCCGAACAATGCCTCTTATTGATTTGAGGCATCAAAGTCACTTCCTTTTTCCAAGCATGATATTTGGCTATTATCTCTTCGCAAGCACAGAAATCTAAAAGCAACACCATAGAAAAATAAAAAATAAAACCCCTACAGCTTAAGTATTGATTAAAAACAAGCTTGGTTCATTAAAAACACTGCTGTGATTTGAAGCACTTAGAGATAATCTTTTCTTTTCCACAGCGTTAAAAAATATAGTGATTTATAGATCTTAGTGGCTCTGAGAAGGTGTTAGTTGATATTTAAATAAGCTTTGGATTAAAAAAAGATTTAAGTTAGACTCCAAATTTTCCTTCATCTATTTGGTACTTATATATGAGAAAGGTAAATTTCTTCTTAAAAATAATAATATGTTTTATCAGTATTTGTATAGCACTTTTTCTAGTATAAGGATCTTTCATGAAATGTATCCTGTCCTTTGTCTCATCCTGGAATTTCTTGGTCCTCCTCCAGCTGGGACAAGGTCAAGGATGTGCTAGAGGTGAGTCTGAGCAGTCACTAGCTGCTGTCTTTAGGGATCCTCCCAGAGAGGGAAAAATCTGTGCTTCTGTCAAAAAGGAATTATGTGTCCCCATCTCAACCAACTGCAGCGTGTTCCTCCTTCCAGCCAGGTGTCGTCCTGGTTGGAGGGAAGAGTTGTAAGGCCTGGGGTGACCCAGACCCCTTGCCCTCCTAGAAGGGCGTTCAGCTAACCCCCTGCTGTAAACAAAGGGAAATAAAAGACACTGTGAATTGAAAGGGATTCTTAAACTTGCTTAAAAGTCTTGAGACTAAATTCTGCCATGGACTTACGTGTTTACTGCTTTTTTTTAAAATCATTTTAACACTGATTGTCCTATACGTCAGTGGTCTTAATCTCCAGTATTAACATACATCCATCACAGTTTCGCCATATTCATATATGTACTATTATTGTTTTAATTACTTTTATTACTTTTAATTACTTTATTTAAAATTGACACATTTTTGCTTAAAATTTATTTTAAAGAGAGTTTCAAATCTATCATACTTTAAAACAATAAATATAAAATGTTTATAAATGAAAATGCAACAAAAACAAAACAATGGTAAAAATCCTACTTATTCTTATTGCCTGCCAAAAGGTATTTCTCTCTCTTTTTTCTTCTTCTTCTCCCCAAAGCACCTCCCCTCCCCCTACCCCCACCCCAGGACATAGTTGTATATTCCAGTGGTAGGCCCTTCTGGTTGTGCTATGTGGGACGCCGCCTCAACATGGCTGTGTCCACGCCCAGGACCGGAACCAGTGAAACCCTGGACCACCAAAGCAGAGCATGCGAACTCAACCATTCGGCCACGGGGCCGGCCCCTCTCTCTCTTTTTAAAAGGGACAGTGGTAGAAAAGTATTAAAAGAAATGGAGAGTCTCAAAAATGCTTGATCTTCATTGATCAGAGATTGAGAGAGAATTGGAAATGGAGCTGTGTTCTCAGTCACTGTTGTGTCACACCCGCATCCCCCCGAAAGATGTCTCACATCTCGTGATACTTTCCTCGTCCTTTGGGAAACCCACAGTGCTATGTTTTTCATGATGTATCTTTTGAGCTGGTTTAACCTTCAGTTCTCCTACTTAAAAGGATAATTTAGAAGCATGACAACCATTTTTACTGTGCAGGGAGAATATCCAAAATGGGTTTTCCAATTTTCATCCAGATGTATGTATATTATATAGGTATAATCTCTGGCTATCACTGAAAAACCCTCACAAAGTCCATAGGAACATAAGGCAGTCTAAGCCATTATCGCAGAATGACCTCCCCCAGAAAAAGCCTTGGGTGCAGACGTAGGGAGCAGTGCTTCTCAAACTTTATGGCTTGTGATTGTCCCTCTAATGCTACTTTGTAGCTCTCCATCTCAAATGTTCCACTCCTTTAGACCAAGCTGTCTCAGACTATACAGGCCATATTTTCTCATATCTTTGTGCCTTCAAGAGACTAGGAGCCCTGGGAGCCTAGGATATTTGCCCAGTGAATCTCACCTCCCACTGGAGGACCAGAGTGTCTTCTATGTAATTGTACCCTTACCATCTTGCTCTTTTTGCCATCGTACCCTTTAAAATATGATTTTTTTCATTGACGTATTTACTTCGTTGATTTTCCCGTTATTATGTGTTACATACCTGACAGCAAGAACCATGCATGAATGTACCATCAGGTCCACGTAGTACGGTGAGAACCATAATTGCAGTGATCATGGGTCTATGTGGCAAAGTGGCGCTAAAACCTGTTGAATTAATTAAATCAGAAACTAAAATGACATATGAGTGCTAATAATGTCCTTCCTCTCTCTCATTCAGACAAATTCTCGCTCATCAGGGAATATAATAATGTTTAACTAGCCACCATTCAATATATGTTAAAGAACCACTATTTTGAAGAAATTCTGGAAAAAATACAAAATTTACCCATTATTCGTAGTCAGTAATTTTCAAACCCTTCACAAAAGAACTTTTGATGTGTCAAGTTTAAAAATGTCTGTACCCTGTTACATAATATATGTTTGGGTGTTTATTTTAAAACTTAAGGGTTTAAATTAATTATCATAAAAGAATGGTTTAAAAATTTCTTATCTGTCAAAAGTTCAGAAATAACAGAAATAAAGCCAATGAATCAACGCAGTAGTAATTAGTAAAGGTTTATTGTGCACACACCAAAAAAGCATTTGCAAACTGGGAGTACTCAAACCAAAACATGGAATGAGGCTCAGGGGTATACTGTTATAAAGCAGCTTATAGAGTGAGAAAGCAGTGATTGTTTATTCTTCACTGTGATTAGTTATATTATTAGAATTTTCAGTGGTTACTCATATCAACCTTGGGAAACAGTTTAAGTTTTGCTTATGATTTCCAGAGGCATAAACAAGAATGACCCAGGTCAAGTTAGTCTTGCAAAATAAGCTAAATTAAGCCTTGCTTGTCTGATTAAACTGGTTTTGTCTGCTCAGGGAATTTTCAAGGCAGTTCTCCATTTGCTTTTGATTTTAACATATCTATTTCATTAATTAATTATGGTTTTTAGTATATCTATTAACTCCAGAAATGTGAATGAATAATGAAAAACCCACATTATATATCAAATTTTTATGATAGGCAATTTCTTCTTTATTTTTTCTCCAAAATTTTGAGATCCCGTTTAAATTTAAAATTTACGTTTCTTACTATATGAAGCTACTGTACTCTATATAGTTTCATATTTTGTATAGTTTTATACTATTAACGTATTGGTATTTTTTAAATCAATAAACATTTAAAAGTTTAATTGGCAGCATCTTTTTCTTTTTTTATTTGATATGTAGTGTTATTTCTTAAAATCAATGTTGTCATAAACACAACAAAATCTAGTATATAAAAAAGTGGCAAGAGGTTTTTACCAGTTGCTGAGCAGGTTAATGTGATCACAAAGGAGAAATGCCCGGAGTACTATCAAAAGCATGGTGTAATACAAGTCACCAACACTGGAAATTTTGATGTGCATCTTCTTGTTAAGAGATGAAGTTACATGAAATTGCCAAGAGTGTGTAGAATCCATTTATTTGTCCTGTTAACTGTCTCATGTAAATAATCCTAGAAGTTTTTTTCAAATAAAGAGGTTAGGGTGCCACTTTTAATTCAGGCTATAATGAACTAGCTTGTATCAGATCAATTCTCTCACTGATAACAACATGAAAAGATGGATAACATATTTATAACATCTGTTTGAAGGCATAGGGAAGCTACAAGGTACCCAAACTTACAGCCAAAATCCTGGAGACTCATGCAGAGGGAAGATCTGACATTTAGTACATCTTTTGTCCTGGAAGCATTAAACAGTTCATTAATGATAGGTAAGCCACTGAGTAGATTTTAGCAATTTCAAAGAGCTAAAAAAGATGAAGTCAGAACCTATCAATGAGGAAGAACCCTGGTGAAATTCTCAAATTTTCAATTGAGATGCTTGAAAGTCTCCAAGAAAAAATTAATGGAGAACCTAAAATAGTGTTCCAAATGACAGAAACTCAATTTAATCCATAATTGGCTTAAATGATCCTCACCCAGTCTATATTCTGCCAGAGGCAAGAGGAAATCCTCAATGAGGAAAAATGACATTTCAAAAGACTCAAATTATGTCTGTAATTTTTCATAGACACTATTCACCATGTAATCAAAAATTACCTGACACAGTAGTAGACCACGCTAGACCTGGCATGCCGAATTACCACGATCCAGAAAAAAGAAGAAAAAGACTACAGGAGATTGTAATATTAGAGATATCAAGCATGCACTTTGAAATAGCAATGATTAACATATTAAAGAAAATTGGGGATTATATGGTTAATAACAGCATATAACCAGGATCTGTGAAGAAGAATTACTATGGAAACAATGGAAAATCTAGAACTAAAGAATACAATAAATATCAAACCTAAATAACTAAATAGATAGATTTGACAGCAGGTTAGACAAAGTTCTAAAGCTGATCTTCAAATAAGCTTCAAGCAATTTTTTATGTGGCATTTTGATTATTATTTTATTGTGTCCTACTAACAATACTTTTCTCCTTTTATCTGTAAAATCTTCTGGTGATTTTCATTCAAATTGTTCACGATTATTATGTACATACCACAAAAAGACATGAATTTATATAATTTTTGCTCAGGAGGATGACATTTTCATCTTTGGTATTCATATTTTCAATAAGCATGTAAACAGATCCTACTCTTTCTTGACTTTTTACTGCCACTTACCATTAAATCACGTTATGAGTGAAATGATGACAGTATCTTCTTTGCTGTTGTTTTAATTTAATATTCCTTTGGACTTTTTGTATTATGTCATATATTTTAACAGATTAATTCTCATACTTCTAACATTCTTTACTTTTTTAAAAATTTCTGAATTACGGTTTCAAGTTAACATATGTTTTTTAAATAAAGTATTATAGAATGATAAATTATGGATGCAGCTAATTCACAAACCTTGGACTATTTGGTACTCTTACTGAGAAAGTGGAATGAAGCAATACAACATTTAGCCAAAAATCTGATCTACAAAATCACAGCAGGAAGATGAATGAATTTTTGAAAATCAATTTTTTTAAGTAATTAAAATAAAAACAAAAGTTAAACTGGTTCATGAGGTGGCAAATAAAATTTTCAAAAGAGCTTTTCGATGTCGTCCTCCATAACTTCAACGAGAAACCATTACAGCTCATCCATGCCATACATTGGTATACTTTGTTTACTCTAAAATAGTGCACCCTCTTCACAGTGACACGAGTATACCACGGAATTCCCTAGTACTGCAAAAAGACTCACTGTCGAAAAGTATCTCTGAGATTGGCTGACAGAGCTAAATGGAATTCTACTGATTTTGCATATGAGCATGCATTAGAATACTTTTTAAAGAGTAGACACATTCAAAACCATTTTTCTCCGAATTTTCAGGGCAAATTGGCATTGAACTGAAATGTGCCTTGATTATCCTACAACTGTAGAAACTCACTAGGATCCTTCCATGAGCTGTCATCTGTAAGGTACTCTAGTGAGAAACACGACTCCAGGAGTTCTGAAATCTGCCCCTGGATTAAGCCAGGCCACTGGAGAACTGGCCGCATAGAATACATTCTCTTGTCTTCTTTGGTCTTCTTCTTTCTAACTGTCCTTGGGCATGTTGCCTTCCCTGAATAGAAGAGGAGGGTGTGAACATATTTTCTGGATGTGTTCTAGCTGCTATTGCTATTTGATCGGAAACTCATACTACTTTAAGAAAGTTCATTATAAGATATACCCAGAACAGTCGGAGAGATGAAATGCCAGGGAAATCTAGGAATAGTAATCAGGAGATCTTTGATGATAAAGAGTAACTTCATTTCTGTACTCTTACTCCTTACTTCACCTTACTCCAACCTTAGTGCATATAATATGAAATGAATAAATCAGATGATTTAACATATAATGTTTAATTTTACATGTCAGTGGAATGACTTTAAAAGTTGTGACTGTAGTATATTAATGAAAATCTTCACAATTCAGTAAGATATTATTTTATTATCTGTAGGAATTATGATCCAGCAAATAAGGAAGAAAATATAAACAGAATTTAGAAGTGAATGAATTAGAAAATACATTAATTATATCCAACCGATGGTATAGTTGCCTCATTAAGAATTGCAATCAATAATATTGTAATAACTTTGTATGGTGACAGACGGTAACTGGACTTTAATCTGACTTGTAAATTAGGCAATGATAAGGCTGGAGCCCTTCGTTTTGTACTATCTGATCAATGTTCTCTTTAAATGTTGGAGTATATGGTAAATGGCTATACGAAGGGGTTACACTAGAGCATTTAGAAGAATGCAAAGTGAATCACCCTGGCTCCGAACATCTTCAGATTGCATTCCTGGATTAGAGCTCTGGTTGATAAGTAATATCAATGGGCTAAGATGGTAACCCTGAAAACTTCCCTTGTAGAGACACTCCTAAATTAGTTGGCATGAATTTGATAATTTATCATTTAGGTAACTGAAGTACATAAAGAAGAAATTTAATATTTTAAAATTTATAGTTACAGTTTAAAATATTTAAAGGCATTTTATTTTCCTAATTTATGTAGGAAACTCATATTAATCAAAAGTCCCCTTAAAAGTGATTGCTCACAGTGGCTAGACTTACAAAATAGAGTAACAATATTTGTAAGCTAGGCTTAAAATCTTCAGGAAGATCTAGCTTCCTCAATAAGTCAAATATGAATTTTAAAAACCAAAGTTAACCACTGAATAACTTTTTGTGTCTGCAAAAGCCACTTGGAAGCCATCAAAAACTCACTTTAACAACACAAAACTTGAAAGTTGATGAAATTATTATTTTTCGTAGTCACGTTTTGCACTATGTGTAACTTAGATATCAGTCATAGTATAGGTCTTATTGTGCCTCTCTAGGAAAACAAGTTTTCACATGTAATCGATCAGTGAGTAATCTTCACTGGATATGGCATGCCTATGAAAAGTATCATGATGCTAATGATAAAAGAATACACATATATCAGTATAAAATAAAGTTACTCAATCTACCTTGTAACTGGAGGTCAGATATTTTCAATGGTATTTTTACCATATTTAAATTTCAAATGTTACATAATATATATTCAAATTTTTTATTTTCCTCTTTTTTGAGATTTATATGAACAAACTGGTTAGGACGAAATGTCTATAAGCTGTACAACTCCAGGAAATATTTGTCATATTGCGGTTTATATAAATAGTGCCACCTAAGATTGGCGGGTTGGCCACTGATCTTCCATAGTCATAGTCACCTTTCCAAAAATGGTGCATTTTTCAAGAAAAATTTCCCAAAATTACTGAATTATGTGGCCGATCTGAAACATTAATTTTCCCATCTAACTCATTTTAACTTACATGCACATTTTATTTTTGATCTCCCAATAGCATGCTGTGTAACTTTTTTTTCACAGCAAAGTGAATTTAGGATTATCTAATATTGCTTGGTAATGTTATGAAAGGAATTACAGGCATTGAAGTAATGCACATTACTCCCACATCTTTCACCTCACTGTGCAGTCAGCCAAATTATATATTTATTAATTTTGTTAAGCTGGCCTCATGAGTCAATAGATTGAATAGAGTCCCTGTTAATTAAGTTTGCTGATGAAATGACTAGAAGCTTGGAGAATAGCTTTGGAATTAAAAATGAGTTTAACCAGCTGGAGGGGATTTATGCATTGGATAAGAATTGGACCAGATGACCTCTGTGGTCTTTTTCAACTCTGGGATTCCATAAAAGACTGAGAAATCAATATAACAGGAATTTATATGAAATAAATTCAGTAGAACAAAAAGTTAGATGGAATGAATGCATTAAAAAATAGATATATATAATCAAAATTAAAAATGAATGGTAAGCACAGACATAGGTTTGGATTCTAATAAACAGACAGTCCAAACATGTGTTCCCAGGTTAGCTTGATTTAATTATGACAATGAGAAGCCTTGCTTGCTAAAAACTTTTCTATAGGGTATTTTTTATTACCCTATAGTGCCAGGGACTGACTAGGTGTTCAAACAAACTTATAGTTTCTACATCCTGGCTAATTGATAAGATTACATTTTCTTGTAGCTAATGAAACTCCTGTAGCCAAATTAAATTTTGACCAATAGAGTGTGTGTAGAAGGTATGCACATCAGCTTCAGGCCCTCCCCATAAATGCATCCTCATGCAATCCTACATTTTCTTTCTCTGTTTTTTAGATTGACTATTTTCTTTTTAGACTGGCTGTTAACTCCAGGGCAAACTTGGATGCCCTGTGTCAGAGATAAATGCAGATCTAAAAAGATGCACACACACACACTCTTACACACACGTGCATACATACATATATAATTTTCTTATTGCACAATTAAAAATAGCAGAAGTCATGAATAGGTATTTAAAAAGAGAATAGCAAAATATCCAATAAGGGTATGAAAAGGTACTCAACTTCATTAGTCATTAAGAAAGTGCAAGTTAGAATCTCACTGAGATATGATGACACACTACTGGAATGGTTACAATTTAAAAATAACTTACAATGCCAAGTAGGGATAAGATTGTGAAAGAACAGAAATTCTTATGCACTGATACTGAAAGTGTACATTGAGAAGAGTTTGGAGATACTGCTGGAGCTGATCATACATGTACTCTAAAATCCAGCAGTCCCACTCCTAGGGGACTGCACTCCCCAACAGAAATGCATACATGATTTTACCAAATTACACACACAGGAATGCTCAAAGCAACTTTATTCATAAGAGACAAAATGGGGAAAAAAACAAATATTCATCAGCAGTAGAATGGATAAATAAATTATGCTATGTTCATACAATGGAATACCTTAGAACAACAACGGAAAAACTCCAAATCCTTTATTCAAGACTGAATTATATAATATTGAACAAAAGAGCCCAAAACAAAGATCGACATATATAATTACATTTATGTGAACTTCAAAAATAGGAAAACTAATTAATATGGATAGAGATAAGAACAGTAGTTATTTCAGTGTGTTTGGGGAGGGTGAGTATTGCCTTGTAGGGGATCCAGAGAGGCTTTTGGAATGCTGGGGACATTGCATATTTTGCTTTGGGCTGAAATCCCACTAGCATATTTACTTGCAAAAATTCATGGAGCTTGAAGCCTAAAATTTGTGCACTAGACTGCAATCTTTTAAAAAGTTTACCAAAGAAGTTACAGTCTGTTGAGTTTAGTTAAATATCCCAAATACACATCTGAAATCTTAAAACAGTAGAAATGCTGTACAATTTCCTTTCTTAAAGGAGACTCAGTGGTTTAAATGCAGTCATACCCAGAGGCAGCCTGGGAGATTAGATGACCTTTCTGGGGCTCTTTCAACCCTATGATCCTATGATATTTCCTACAATGTGTTGTTTTTCTTAAAATCCCCTTCAGTCTTTCTATTTCTCTAGTATTGAGTTGTCCAGAACTGAATTTAATACTCTAAGGAGTTTCTCACAAGGGCAACGTAAGTAGAAAGTCTGTCACCTCCCTAATAGGTAATATGATGGAGTTGTATCCAGTGGGAAATCTCAATGGCATTTTGCACAGGCCTGCCACAGTTGGATGGTTAATGCAAGGTTATACACAATTTTCTCTCTGCTCTCACCTCTGGATATTTTAACATTATTTCTTCACAAGTTTTCCTTCATGTTGCATGCTTTGTACTAAACTTTTATTTCCCCCTCCCCAGAGGTACTAAATTGACTTCCCTTTTGTCAACTTCAGAACAATCTTTTGAACATTCTAAGTCTGTAAACATATGGGATAGAGAATATTGGTGATTCCAAGAACTTTTGTGGAAAAAGTCAGTGGATTTGTTCTCACTACATAAACAGGGAAATTAATTGATCAAATAAGTTATTTAGGTTTTAAACACATATTAGTGTCATGTGGATGCAACCAAAGAGAGACAGTCTTGGAAAGAGATGAAAAAAATCTTATACAAAATGATCTTACTTCAGAGGTTTGAGACTTCACTTATTAAATTTTCTTTCTTGGGAATTATAAATGTTACTATTGGTGCTAGTAGTAAAACCTGTGATTGACTCAGCTTCAAATATTTTTTAAATGAACTAATTCACACCAAAGAATATGGCAATATGAATAAAATTATTCATGTCAAAATATTTCAACTTGAAAATAAAATTTAATACTAATTTTCTCTAAGCTTATGAAATGTGATACATATATTTTGCTTTGGCACTGTTCAACATCCAAAAAACAATGAAGAATTAGTTAGCTTCCTCTCAACATAAACATTTTAGGAACATTTTTAGTCGAAGAATTCACTGGGTACCAGAAGCCTTTTATTTCTGCAAGTTCCCCAAGAAAAACATTTACTCTGAAGAAATAAAGTCCCAGACTTGAAGACATCTATGTTAATTGACGCTACAACATTTGTTCCCAGGCTTTAAGTCTATCCAAAGGCTGTAATTTTAGGACATGCATTAGAACTTTATGCCACTGAATGGTTTGGGGCAACCACAGAAAAACAACATTCCATTGGTACTGTGCATCTGTGTGTACTGCAAGCTCTAAATGCAGCTAATGGAATCTCAGCATGAAACCAGAAAAGATTTTTCCAAACTCATTATAGTTGCAGGTTACTCTAGTTCAAAAATTGATTTTGCCCTGGAAAGTAAAAATCTAACTTCACAATTCCATCAGTCATTGGAAAAACATAACTGAGGCCTGGCTGCAAAACTTATCCATTCACAATTCATAGAAAATTTTCATGCCATTCGAATGAAACCAAAATGCTGATACAATTTGAAAGAGAACTTATAGGAATGAAAGTAGAAAATTAGTATTTGTTTTAGACAAAAAGACTTTTTTAAAATACGGAGTCAGTTACTAGATATTCCAAGCCGTGGAAAATTTATAAGAGAGTACGTAGTAACCAGAATTAGTTTTCATTCAAGAAAAACCTTCTTCTTCAGATGACTAATGTCAGACTCCTAAATGATACCTATCATGTCAGCATGCTTGATAGGCAAATAAGTAAGTTTCATTCATTCACTCATTCAGTGATTCATTTAACAAACATTTTTTTAGATTCAACTACTTAAAAGTCCTATAAAAGCATAAATTTTTATAAACCGTAATATCTAGCCTTATGTTTCTGAAAGCAGAGAACCCTTATAGTATATCTTAACATTTAACGATTTCACGGATCCTTGATTGGAAAACACTGGTCTAGTTGATTTAAGATAAATAATGATATCCTCATAAAGAGCTTTGTGAATGTGGATTCCACAACCGGGCCCAGAGTCCTTTTGCCACTTGCCAAACATACAGTTGTTGTATAAGTCAGAGAAGAATTTTCATTAATGCTCATTTCCTATATTCATAGAACTAGTGTCTTAGGCATCTTCCACTTTAAAGTTAGACCTAACCTGTGGGAGACAGACTCCAAGATGGCTGCTAACATCCTACTTCCTGGTATTCACACCCTTGTGTCCCTTGAGTGTGGGCTAGACTCATTGACTTACTTCTTACAAATAGAATACAGCACAAGTAATGAGAATGTCATTTTTGAGATTAGGCTACTGTAAAAAAGACAATGGCCTCCATCTTGGGAGCTTGTTCTCTTTTGCTCTTTTTACTCCTTTATCTTACTGGAAGCCATTTGCCACATTGTCAGCTGTCCTGTGGAGGGAACCACAGGAAATGAAGAAGGTTATTGGCCAACAAATGTTAAGGAACTAAATCTTGCCAAGTGAAATTAAGAAAGACTCCTGCCAACAAGCCATCAAGCAGCTGAATTCTGTGAGGGACTGAATCCTACCAACAACCATGTTACTGAGTTTAGAAGTAAATCTTCCTCCAGTTGGGGCTTCAGATGAGATCACAGCTGATGGCCCAACTGAAACATCGGGAGAGACCTTAATGCAGAGGCACCTAGATAAGTTGCACAGATTCTAAACCCAAAGAAGTTGTGAGATGATAAATGTTTGTTGTTTTATGCCACTAAGGTTTGCAGCCATTTGTTATACAGCAATAGATAACTAAATTACTTTCTTATGTCTCTAGGAAAATAAATTTAACTTATCACACTTATGATTAGCTTCTGAATTTAAAAATGCTTTGAAAATGTTGATAATTGTTAAAGTTGGATTATGGGTATATTTGAGTTTATGACACTCTTTACCTTTGCATGTTTAAAAAAGCAGATGTTTCTTAAAATGCTTTATATAATCAGAAAGAGAATCCACATTTCCCCTTCCCCTTTTTTAATGTTTCTTGAGGCTTCAACTCTGAGCTGGTACATTATCACTATACCTTCCTTCCACTGCCAAATGAAGTCACATAGCCAACCCCAAAATCAATGAGGAAGAGAAGCATCTTAGGCCCACAGTGAATCATGACAGGAAGGGGAAAGAAGAAGGAATTATAGGTAAATAATATAGTCTACCACAGCATTCATGGAAATCTTATAAAATAAACACTGACTAAATAGTTAGAATATTTTATGTTTAAATTCTATCTTCTCTGAAATTCTACAGTTTTAGCATAATTCAAAAATTGCTTCCTAGACTGTAAGTCATTCTCTGGTTAATATGTCTATTAACACAAGCTGTTTGTTTTTTTTTTTAAAGTCATCCTTTTGTAAATAAAGAAAACATGAATCTTCAGTCATTCTCAGGAAACTCATCTTCCACAATTCCTCAACTTAATGCCTAATGACTCTAAAGTAGCATCTATAATTACAGGATTACTTTGGAAATTATGTTCTTAGTCGCTGTAAACTTAAATGTATTATGTTTTCTAGGTACCTCTAGGTAAAAGCTTTTGCAATTATAGACTGATTTTTATGCGTAGAGCACAACTGATAATTTGTTTCAACCAGTTCTCCGTATCTGACCTCTTTTGTAATAGAGAACTTAAGGAACATCAAAGACTTAGTGTTTCAACAACACTTTGTTATTCATTATCCCCTCTTGACTATCAAGGGCACAGAATTGCCACTTTCACCTTTACCCAGGGATAACTCTCCTTGGTGTTTCCATTTTATTCATTGTTTGTTTGTTTGTTTTAGAATGAATCCTTTATGTGTCTGTACCCAACACTATATTGTAAACTGCTTTGAAGAAAGGATTGATTCTTATTTATCCTGGTATCATCTGTGCCTATTCCAGAGCCTAAAACCTAGCAGGGACCCAGTGCACGCATATTAAAGGAAGTCTGGCTGAATGAATAGATCACAAAATTTTTCCTTATCTAGCCTGCCTCTCAAAGTTTTAACGTTCTATTTTGAAAATAGTAGTTTTTGATTAACAAATATCCCAATTAATTCATTGTCTATAGAAAATGTAAAACAAATTATTACCAAGTAAGATGAAGAAAGGCCATTATTCATAAATCTATTAGGCAAGGCATATTGGGATAAAGATGATAAATTTATGGAAATCTGTACACAGTTAGCATAAGCCTCCCAGCACAAAAAGAAACAGCTCTAATCTCAGAGGACAAAGAATATCGCACTATATAGAATCTCAATCACCCCAACCATACTCTGGAGCTCACACCCTGAGTTTCTGGCTAGCTGGAAAAGGAAATCCTAAGAGTGTTACTGGGATGAAATTATTTTTGTAGAAAAAGAGCAGCCAGTATCAAAGGCGGTCAAAGTTCTGGTCTCAAGTTGACTGTTATGTGCAAGGCAGAAATAGGGGACAGGATAAAGTCCAGTGATGGAGATGTAGAATATATCTAAAATAAAATATTTTAAGTACAATTTGTTCTATGAGAACATAGAAGAAGACTCAACCTGGACATGAGTGACAGGGAAAAGCTTCCAGTAGAGGAAACAAATTCTAAGCTGAGAACTGGAGGATGAGTGAGAGTTAGCCAGAAGGAGGAGAACATTCCTAAAGAAAGAAAAATATGGGCAGCTCAATGTATTTCTTTTATAAGCCATGTTGTAGAGTTTGGACTGGAGAACTTGAGAACTGCTGTTAATTTTTGCTTGCATTTTTGACAATGGCGTAAATGAACATCCGTCCTTTTGGTAAAGAATTCCCAAAGGAAGGCTAACAGATATTCCTTTTCTGAAACCCTGGGAAGCTAGGGCCCTACAGGGGGTCAAAGTCATCAATGAGAGCAGACCCTGTCTGTGGCATAGTCTTGGCTGCACCTTGGCTGCACCTTACATTTCTTTTGTTCTCCTCATTTTCTGAGCATTGATTCTGTGAACTCTCCAATACTCTTCAAACAAATTCCTTTTCTGCTTAAGTTAGCCAGAGCTGGTTTTTCTTATTCGCAAATAATTCCCTGGTAATTTAGTCTTTAAAGGATTTTAAGCAGAAAAGTGACAAACAGAGATTTGCACTTCAGGACAATTTGTCTAGCTGCAGAGTCTGTAACATGAAGAAGTCGAGTCATGGAGTCTAGTTCTGGGAGTTTGCAATCAACCAAACTAGAGAGTCTAATGGCCATCTCAAGC
Source organism: Equus caballus (assembly GCF_041296265.1). Classification (NCBI taxonomy): domain Eukaryota; kingdom Metazoa; phylum Chordata; class Mammalia; order Perissodactyla; family Equidae; genus Equus; species Equus caballus. The sequence goes on along the minus strand of NC_091711.1, from coordinate 11,466,430 downwards.
GGTGGTGCTGGGCAAGAAGAACAGCCAGTGGTCTTGAAAGATATTGATTAAGAATTTACAGATAGGTAGAAGTTAGGGAGAAGGAGAAATGATGGCTTTCTTCATTCTCATGAAAAATATTTACTGACCAACTTATGATATAGGCAACTACATGGAAACTCTACCAAAGAAGCTGAAGAGAAAAAAGTAGAGTAAACCTAGAAGACATACCAGAAAGGAAATAATAGAGGTACAGCACTTAAGATTTAAGTAGACAAAAACCTATCTCAAAGAGGCTTAAATAGTAAGGAATTTTTTTGCTCATTTATCTGAGAGTTCAGAGGTAGATTGTAGATTTAATTAGTAGCAAAGGTTAATTCTCTCTGAAATATGCTTGACTCATTCTGTTGGTGTCTTTTCTTATTAGCATGATATTAATAGAATTAGAGCAGTTTGGGACAACAAATTTGTGCTCAAAAATGCTCAGAAGAAAGAGGCCGCTGCCCTTTGTATCTATCTCTTAAGGGAAAGGTAACATTGTCCAAAAGCTCTGGGAAACTTCTCCCCATTTATCACTGTCCCATATTAGGGCACATGCCCATTCTTGAAATAATTATTGTGGCTAGGAAAATTACATATATAACAGGCCTAGGATTGGGTTCTTCTAGCCAGATTGATAAGAAAAAAATTTATAATAATAATATAAAGAAGGAGGGTGCAAAAACAGTATTAACAATTTAAAGGAGCAAGATGGTGATAGTACATGAGAATTTTTTTTTTATCATAAGAGAATACTATAAACAACTTATGGCCAATATATTTGAAGAGACAGATGAGGTGGGCAATTTTGTACAAAAAATAAGTTACTACAATTTATTTAGTTAGTAGAAAAACTGAATAGACCAGTAGTCATTAAAAAACTGAATCAGTTACAAAAACAACTTTCTCTAAAATAAGCAACAGGTCTATATCATTACATAGGTAAGTTTTGCCAGTCCTTTAAGTTATAAGTAATCCCTATGTTACCAAATTATTTTAGTGACAAAAAATTTATGGAAAACTATCTTATTCGTTTTATGAGTCTAGTATAACATATATGGAAAATTAGGCAACAGTATAAAAATTAAATCTGACCTTTAAATATACATGAAGAAATAAAAAGAAAGCATAGAAATCAAATTCAACTCAATATAGTATTTAAAAAGAACTCAAAATATTTATTACAGGAATGCAAGTTTGGTACATAACATTTTTTAAAAATTAGCAATTCAGTATAAAACACTGATCTATTAAACTGAGAAATCATACGATGAAGAAAAAACTGATGCAGAAAAAACTCATTTTAAAATTCCACACACATTTATGTAAAAAGTTCTTAGCAATTTAGGAATCAAAGGGAAGATCTTACCTGATAAAGTGCTACCAAAGTCTATGGGAATATTATTCTTAAAAGTAAAATGTAAGAATCATTGCTACTAATGTCAGAAATGAAACAAGTGTGTTATTATTCAATTATTGAATGTTGTACTAGATGTCCTGGTTAACATTATAACTCAAGAAAAATAAATGTAAAGCTTACAAATTTAAAAAGAAATCACAAAATAGTTGTTATTTACATAGAAAATCCAAGACAATTTTAGACAGCATTCAATCTAGTGGTTTAGTAAGTTTTTTGGAAACCAAACCAACATACTAAAATCATTAGATTTCTTATAAATAAGCAATAACAAATTAGAAAATGCTATGTAAGACATAAAAATTCACAGCAGCTATAAAAATTATATTTACCTTTAGTACCTATTAGGAATAAACCTAATAAAATTTCTGAGATCATAAAAGAAAAAATTATAAAATACTGAAGTATGCAAAAGATGAATAAGTGAGGAGATATCTCAGATTCATATTTATACAGAAAGCAAAATTTTAACATGTCAAATTGGTCAATTTTGTGTGATGCCTGCTGGTATTTATTATATTACTTATACACCTTTATGCATCTTGATGTATTTCTTTTTAACTTTTCAAAACAGAAATCAGTAAAAGGAGTTTCATGTTTCTGCAGAGAAAAATATATTTTACTTCATGAGTCAATGACATAAATTTCCTACTAATGCTTCATAAGTAAAAGCTGGACAAATATTCTGTTTCTAGAACCAAGGCAGAAGTGTTTCATGTAGAATGTCTACCTAAAAATGCTGCTGTTTGAAACCAGGAAACATTAAAGTCTCTTTAAAAGTACATAAAGAAAATTATACAATAGGATTAAAATCTTAAATAAAAACTAACAAAATGATTTTTTGCCCTCTTTGTTATTAAAATGATTATGTAAATATGTAACATCAAGATAAGTATATGATAAAATTGTGGCAATTTTTTTCACTCACTCAGAAAGCAATCAAAGCAGCTAACCTGACTGAAAAATGTTTATGAAGGAAAGTGAGGTGAATTTTAATGAAAATAATTTTCAGCTTTTTTCAATGTATTTTCTTTAACAGTCTCTGTTTTATTCATAAATATTACAGTCATTTCTGCTAAGACACTGAATTATATATATATTTTCTGTCTGAAAGTTGTATTAACACCTTCCAGAGTATGCATAAAACAGGATTATTTTTTCCAAGAGAATTAGTGAAGGATTTTTTCTCATCCTATATCCAAATATTACTAGATGCTTGACACTTTTGGATGATTTAAATTACTTTCGATGAGCTTGAGATACAGTTTTATCACATTGCTTCCCTGAACCAGAAGGAGAGAAAATTGCGTATTGGTTTTATTTTCTCACCAAGACTAGACTAAACTAAAATGGGAATAATAAAGTTTTTTTAAATATCGACATGACTGGTGAACTTGAATCTAGTTGTTCTCATAAAAGCTGGGAGCTTGGGAAATAATTGGTGATTAAATACAGGATCCAGACAGCTTCATGGCAATGAACTACAAATCCTGAATATTTTCCTGCCTAAATATGTACTGATATTGTTTCAACTATCAAAATTTTACACATGATTAAAGTCCAATTTAAATTGTATTGTCTCTAAATGTTTTCCCAATTGATTAAAATTAGATATGATCTCTGCCTGAAAGCAGATTTGGGGGTTTATATGAACTGTGCTCACAATCATTCTCTGCTAGATTTGGAGAGAACATTCAGATCATCTAGGTCAAGCCTCTTTCCAATGAATAAATGATTTCCTTACGTAACAATGCTGGCAAGTAGTCAGGATAGCCTCTGCTAGAATACTGCTAGGTGCTTACAAACTTTAGCAGACACTCCACATGGCCTATCTAAAATCCAGTATCAACACTCTCACTTCTCCTTACTCCCCAAAACCAGAAATTGAAGTGTCATAAAAACAAATCCAGCCAGAGATAAGGGGAGACTTTATTTAGAAGAAAGACCCTGTTGCAATAGGGAGAACTCTCTGATCTCGGAAATCTACAAGCATCTCAAAATCAAACAGAAAAAGGCTTCTATTGTAGGGAGGGGTAAGCAATAAGTAAGGAAAAGTCACCAAAAGAGGGAGGAGTAAGCAAACTATTTTGTGAGGTTTGACAGCGAATGTGACTTGCTGTGGTCAGACGCTTCGCTTCTCAGCATAAGCTGATGGGGCATGTTCTGCATTTAAGCGATTGTTTAGGCTCGGGGGCAGGGTGATGTTCAGGGCCTTCTGGAAGAGAGAGAAGCCTGATTAAAGTATGGTCAAGACAAAGCAGAGGTTTAAAAATGGAAATCTGTGAGCACTTGATAAGAAGCAATGATGTGTATCTTGAGGATAGCTCTGTGATGTTGTCCTGGCTAATGAATTGCAAGCAGAAAATTACTTATGCTTTTGTTTTCCCAATAAAAAGGGACCCACTTGGCTGGCAAACATCTTTTGCAGACGTGCTGCCTGAAGTGGAGCAGCAGTCTGAGGAACAGAGGAAGAAAGCCACATTGAAGGATGAGAGTTGGAAGGAGCCAGATCACTGTCAGCATCATTGAGCAGCATAAATGCTAGCTACCTCAGACATCGTTTTTGCAAAAAACTAAAATGCTGTTCCATTAAGTAACAGTAGTCAGATTTCTGTTACTTGCAGCCAAACACAATCTTAACTGATATGGAAAACATGTTTAGTAATCTATTCTAAGATTTTTGCCATAAATGAACATTAATTTGTTATTTTTTAAGATACCTAAATCTCCTTTGTACTATCTTGAAAAGTTTTCACATCCACACATCTCCAGTCCTGTGGATTTTCAATGATTTTTTATAATTATTTTCAAAGATGAATGTCTTGATTCTTTTCATTTTTCTAATTCCTGTGCATAGGAATTTCATTCATAGACCTTCTATTTTGCCTTTCATTCTAATTATTGGCACTTAAATATCTTTTAATAAGATATAACTTTAATAAAGTTATCTTTAATAAAAACATATACATCTTTACAACAAGAATCCAAATGTTAGTTAAAGTTAATATATTGTGGGGTTTTTATTCTGTCAATGCCTTTTACTTAGTAGATACTCCATAAATATTTTTGAGTAATTCCATGAAATTTCTAATTCTGACAAATTACAAACATTGACAGGACTTGGAAAGCTCTCATTTAGTTGTAACAGTATTTCAAAACATCGCCACTGTGCTAATAGCTACATGACAAGAATTAACTAAAACTAAATATGGATATCTTTCTGAAAGTCTTTTTTTAAGTTAATTGAATTATTTCAATTGCTTTAGAAAAGTACAATATTTAAAGAAATCCTGTGGTGAACCTTTCAAAAATGTAATGTCTCCCTTTATTCACCCATAATCTATCTGCTGAGTTTTTGTATTGCTCTAGGCAGAATACGGAAGATACTAGCACTTGAGACATTCAGTTACATAAGCTTTAACCAGATGTCAGCAAACAATTTGAATAGTTGTCAGGGAGACAGAGGAGACGCAAAGGGTAGCTCTGAAAAAAGGCCAAAAATCTTCTAATCAAGAATTCTAGTGAACGAGATGACTTTGTCTGGAAGTCACTTGGTTTTACTGACCACCTTTGCCCATGGTCGGCCTGGGTGCCTCTTTATGCTCATCCCCTACGTAACTCCATATCTGTCCTGGCTTCTTAAGATCCTCATTGTATCTATGAAGTTTTGAATTTGAGTCCACAGATTCTCTTTTTATCAGCTCTTTCCTCCATGTGCATTTGGTGATGATCTGAGTTCCAGCCATTAGAAGATCTGATTCAAGGCTTGATACAGCCTGAGATAGAGTCCTCTAAGATCTTTATGGTGTTATATAAGGACAATTAGAAAACAAAGAACAGACAATATATCCTATCACTGTCATAGTTAAACAAATTCCCTAGAGAAGACAAATATATTGATGACATGTTGAAATGATCATATTTTGGATATATTGGGCTTATTTAAAATAAATTTTATATGTGATCCTAAATAGACATTTATTGCATGCTCGATGAGGAAAGAGATTAATCCAAAGAGAGAAAACATTAGAATTTTAGCATATATTAAAAAATTATATTTTTCAAGCATATTGAATGACTACAAAAGGTTAACATTGTCCATTATAAGTATTTAGAACACATAGAAAAACGGTTTATAATTAAGCATTCAATTATTCATAAGCAAATGGATGCTTCCACATTTCATGTATCTGAAAACAGCGTTCATTATATTTTAATTCTTTTAAAACATTTTCTTGGCAATTTACTTTGCATAATTCATTTTATTTAACAAAAGTTCTAATCATGGAATATAAAATTAAACTTCATTTTAGGTGCTATATGAATGACAATATATTCTAAATCAATAAAGTCTCAGCTTAACTATGTGTGGCACTGTTTTCTATCAATATACTGCTCTTTACATGAAGATACAAGACAATATTAACTTTTGGCAATAAAATTTTAAAATATAAAAACTATCACAAAAGCCTTTAAATAAAACAGTCATTTATTACAAAATGTCTGATATTATTTGAAAAGTATTCAATTCTGGGTGTTTTCCTGGTATTTATAAATAATTTCCATCTGAAAGAAGAAATGTGTTTCTTACAAGGCTTTTACAAAGAACGTGCTAGATTTCTTTAATCATTTTTCTAAACAGTACTCAACTATTATATTGATCAAATTACAATATAATTCTGTCCTACATTCGAGCCAAGATTTGTGACCATTTAGTGCTTTGCAAGTCAAGTTTATATAATGTTTGTTGCCAAGGTCTGCAGATTGGGTTCAGGCAGGAATAAGAGAAAGAGGAAAGAATCAGAAGGCAACTCAAAAAACATACCTGTGGTACAATAACTGTGAGTGTATGTTCAATAGTGAACAAGGGATAATTATTCTGCCAAATCTGCAATGTTTTTCAGATCAACTGGTAATTATATAAGAAGTGGGAACACTATTGTACATTTTGATTTAGTCATTATCTCTTCAATTTCTTAGCTTTTATAACTTCAAAAAATCTTGGAAAACATGCTATTTGCATTGAAAAATTGCATCAGGGGACTTGAGAGTTTCAGCATTGCTTTCTTTGAAAGCAGAGGGCATGTCAAGCCAAGCTGGCTGTGGTGACTAACCACAACAGTCCCTGTGTTGGACTGGCCACCCTCAGCTGAAGACCTCTGCCACACAGTCATCATCATGGGCTGTCTGCTGGCTGGCTTACCCCAGCTTCCTTCTGCTCCTCCACAGCCCTTTAACACTCTGTGATTAATGAACTGTAAAATAACAACCAGTCTTTGAGCAAGTCAGAATTCCGTCCCATGAATACTGAAAAGAAATGCAAAGTTTCTTCCCTGAAGTTGTCAAGATTTTATGGGCAAACCTTCCTTTCTCTTTTTTTACCCTCTAGCTCTAGTCACTGTTTTGTTACCAATCAATGTAAGAATCAGACATCAAATCAGATACTCAAAGACCACTTCTTGTTTTCTGTAGTAACTCTAAGGTGCTGCTCTATGTTTTCATCAATTTATTCCAAACTATTCCAACCGATCGCATTCATGATTAAATCTTTCAAAATTCCATCTTGGGGCGTCCTTTGGCATGAGAGGCCTAGTGAAAGAGAACACAGGGAAGGAGATACAATTTTAAAGCTGAGAGCAGGCTGGTATTCTAACGCGCGCATAACTGTATCAGGAATGCCCCATGTGCATAGCAGTGTTCATTTTAATCATAATATTGTTTCCTTAAGGAAGAGTAAGATGATAAGCTAGAACAAAAAACCACAAGTTCAAGAAAAGAGAAAATAAAACGGAATCTAAGGAAATAAAAATGAGACCTGATTTAATGCTAGCATATTGATTTCTAGACTTCTCATCCAAATTGCATTTCCCAGCAAACCCTTCTTGCCTAAGAATTACAATTCCAATTGATTTAAAAGATTATTATGGATACTAAGTATGAATAACTAAAAGCTGACTTTAGATCTCAGTAAACTTGGATTTAGCAAACATTTTGTAATTAAGTTCTTCTATGAACGAACTGAATTCCTTCTCTTTTGAAACCATGCTTTCTCATCTTCCTTTTTATTACAGAAAAGTAGTAAATTGTGAAACAACACATAATGCCCAATTATAAAACCTTATAATTCCATCACTGATTTATAAAATTGCATTGGCCAAAAACATAGTTTTCATTTTTTCTTTTGTTTTATCTTTTATGGCTTTTGAAACATTTAGATTTCCATGTTGTATTCCTGTTGCTTATATTTCAGGAATCAATATTTTAGTATTCTTTGAGAATCAAATTCAATATTCCTCAAGATCTTAACATTAAAATTATTTTCCCTTCCTTCCAACACATTTTTCCTACCAATATATATAACAGATTATATTATGATATATATAATTTTTTTTTCTGAGATGTGAATTCACATCTTGACTTATCAGGATAGCTCAACATTCTGATTGATAGAGCACAAACATTATTTGTGAGAATTTAGAACAAACGTTATTAGCTACCCAATAACCTTTAGTCAACAGTCTTGGATACAGTGGCCAAAAACGAAAAACAGTTCTAAAACATCAGGCATCAGAAAATGTTGTTTTAAAATTATTACTACTTATGTTTCCTAAAAATATACTTTGTTAAAACAGAAACATTCCCATTTTTGCATCTGCATGTGAAAAAGTCTTTCCTGATGAGTGTCTAACTTCAAATGCTTTTTACCTGTAGCTTCAGAATCAACAACTGTTGTCTTCACCTCTCAGTACAGTGGAAGCAGCAACATGCAACTGATAGTGATTGTGAACTGACCCATTTAGGGTCTTTTAAACAAACGCTTATTGTAAAATTCAAAATGACTAACAAAATAGCTGAGCATGCTACATTATTCAGTTTTTTAAAATCCCTGTACTTTCCTCACATGGATGTGGCCTTACTGTCGTAGGAGTAGGGGTACTCAAAGATGTATAATACAGGCTTAAAAGCTCCATTAAAAGGGATCAAGCTTTTAAAAATTGTTTCAACAGATGAAACACCAAAACATATTTTTTTTTAAAGATTTTATTTTTTCCCCTTTTTCTCCCCAAAGCCCCCCGGTACATAGTTGTATATTCTTTGTTGTGGGTCCTTTTAGTTGTGGCATGTGGGACGCTGCCTCAGCGTGGTCTGATGAGCAGAGCCATGTCCGCGCCCAGGATTCGAACCAACGAAACACTGGGCCGCCTGCAGCGGAGCACAAGAACTTAACCACTCGGCCACGGGGCCAGCCCCCAAAACATATTTTTAGAAAGGTCAGCACAAGGTCTTTGTTTGTTTGTTTGTTGTTATTGTTTTCCCTTTAATTTTATCTAGTCTCTAATTGCTTTCTCGGAGGATGATCCTCTACAACAAGGACGCAGGATAGCAGGCATACTCTGATGAACCACTACAGCAACTATTCTCCTCAATGGTTATGTGGCATCATGTGGAGAAAGAACCCATTGAATGGTTTTTCTCGCTCCAGCCAGGTACTCCTTGATATAGTCATCAACCCACCAATTCTATACGTTGGCTAGGAATTACCTCTGCCAAAGCAAAGCAAGGCTCTGATAGACAAATAGAGAAAATCACGAAAGAGTGAGAACAATAGGAATACATTCCTTTTTACCTTTTTGTTTACTTCAATATCCTTGTTTGAAAACAAAATGAACCAAATACACTATTTACTCTAAGGATTCATATTTTCCATAAGGATGTATCAAAGATTGATTAACTGCTACCAAAACTGGTTAAGGTTTAGCATTTATACCTCTCAGTTCTTCAACTTGATGGCCCACTCATATATTCATTCATTCATTCATTCATCCGAAAACGTTTATTGATAACATGTTGATTCAGAGGCATTATTCTGTGTGCTGAGAATAGAGCAGTATACAGGGACAGAAATAGCTCCTAATCCCAAAGAACTTCCACCTAGAGGAAGAAGACAGAAAATAGATAAACTGATGAAGAAAGATGTTCATTTCATAAGTGCTCTGAATGAAAATAAAACGTGATGCTGTAACACAGTGTCTAAGGTAGGGGGGAAACTACCTTAGGGTATATAAGGAAGGGCTTTGCAAGAAAGCATCATTTGAGTTCTGAGTAGGAGCTGTTCGTGCAAAAGTTAAAGTCAAAGCACCCCATGCAGAAGTCAAGGGTTTGAGATTGAAACAAAATTGTAGTCTTCAAGAAGTGAAGAAAGTTCAGTATGGTGTGGTCTTTCCTCTTTCTTACATACCACCATTTAAACTTTTGCAAAAGGAAAATGACTGTATGCTCAGAGCCTTTGAGGGAACAAGAGCCTAACTTTGCTGTTTGAGGGAGAGGAGACTACTTTAGATTTCAAAATGGATACATCCCAAGACTTTTGAGAATCACCACTTTACATCAAGCGTCATTTTGGAAGTGAATTCTGGGCTTGATCTTTAGCTAAGTGACCTGAACGCAAGCTCACAGGCCACACAGTCAATATTTATTTTACGTGGTGTTGCACGCACAAGCATATGTGAACCTCAGAAAAATCCTAGATTGTACACTCCTCTTAGTAGAGTAGACACCCTTGGCAACTGAGACAGCACAACAATGTGGCAAAATTATGTTTCGAATTTTCAAATTTTTTTTCCAAAAGAAAGATCCTCTCAACTTTAAAGAACAGAGGTCTGAGTGCTAAATATCTTCTCAGCCAGCATCAATGAGAAGTTATATCAGGTAGAATGCTTTCCATACATAAGGAGCGAGTTTCATGTGTTACTAATCAGCCAATTATCCTCATTTATTTTAATACAACTCCATGTGCCTAAAGACCAACATGTTAGAAACTATGAACTTTAAATTCTCCAGAAAGTGAAATAATCCTAAGTATTCTACAGTTAAATAATTGTTACATAATAGATTAGTATCTAAAATTCTTTCATATAAACCAGAAATGATGCATAAAAAATATTTCCCCAGACCCTCATGAGATTCCTGGGAGAGCCCCTTCGCTACTCATTAAGGAAAGCTCATTGGGTCTGGAGGGGAAAAAAATGTAAAAACAAGTATTTAACTTCATCAAAATGAGAGTTATTGAGGAAAACACACCTAATAATTCTCATATCAATGCAGTTGTTAGGAACAGCTCCTCCAAGAAAATTCCCTGAATCCCATCTATGTCTAAACAGTACTTTTCTAAAATAAGGACCATGAGTCACACAAAAGAACTAGGATCCTGAATTCATCAGCAAAGCAAAATGCAAGTGAAAGTCACTTTTTCTTTTTAAAAAGTGACTTTCAAAACTTTTCCTCTAATTCTCTTAAAGAGTTGATGTTTTCTAGAGTGGTCACGTTTTCCTCTGTAATAAGCACCAGACAATTTCTTGGAAGCAGATCGTACAAGTATCATTTTGTTAGAATACAGCAATTACCTAACAATTTAACTGTCACTGAAAAAAATTTAAAAAATAAAAAATTCACTACAAACAACACATCCTCTTATTTCTCGCAGGCTTTTAATTTAGGTTTTAATTCATGTATTCTACCCTTTAGAACTTTTCCATTTTCCTCTTCACGAATTTGACATTTCAATTTGAAACCACTGGAATGGAACCAAAGCTTAAGCCATTATGGTCAGGTGCAATTATAGCATTAACCATCAGTGCACATGTCCACCTATTAACAATTTCCAACAGTGTCTGAGATGGAAACTCCACACCACTGAGTTTATTCCATTGAAGCCAGGCTTCCTTCAGCTGTGATCTCACTATCTAATCACATTTTTCACAAGTTATAAAAAAGGCAGAGCTTGTTAGAAAGAAGCAGCACCAAGCTTTACTGAGTCTAAAAATATCACAATCAAAGAGATAATTTATAGTTATTAGCCACTTGCCATTACGTGAATACCATACTGTACTAAAACACTACCTCTCAGGCAAGACTCAATGATGCTCTGGTGAATTTCCACACCACATGCTTGAGTGCCCACTATTACTCATTCAAAGTTCTGTTAACACCCATCACCTGGTGAAGTTTTGGCCTGGGAGGAAAGGGCTATTTTGGCAGCTTTTGCTAAGAAAAAGTTGGTGCAATATTTATCTCTTTTAAATGAATTTTCCTAAGGAAGAAAATTCAGAACTCAGAGTGTCTCTCCAACTCAGCTGTCCATACTTTAGTTGGCATTTTCTAGGTTTATCTCTTTTCTGACACCCTCATGCAGAGCAGAGGAGAACCAGGGAGTGTGCTCTGACCTGGCTCACCCACGGGTTTGCACCCTCCTCCATAATGGACAGTCATAGGGCTGTTATGTTTTGGTGCTAGTTTTTCTATCTTTCCAAAGTCTACCTGGCAAAAGTAATTTTCCTATTCTGCCAGTAACACTACCATCCTTTTTTTTTTTTTTTTTTTTCCAAACAATGACCTTCTTTTCCACTGATTATCTACACAGGAATTATACATGTTTTTAAATATTAAAAAAATTTCTTAACACTTTGTGAGATAGTCTTTCAGACTTGTCTAAAAAATAATACTATGATATTTTCTGGGATTTACTCATGTCAATAATACAAGTTATACTGAGTATTTAGAAAAATATTATAAGACTAAAACAGAGTAAATTAAAAATTATAAGACTAAAACAGTTTTTAATTTGAGGGATGTTGGGAAGGGTACTTTTTCGTTCTTCTGGTGTTCCCTGGCATACGGAGCAGGTCCCAGTGGGATAACACTACTACCCTTTTGGCGGCCCCTCACTCCTCCCAAGGGATAAAAAATGACTTAAAATGACAGACGATTTTGCAGTGAAAATGGAGGAGTCCAGTCGCTTCCCCTTCTCTTTCTTTTTGGAACCAGAGTGTTTTCAGGAAAGACGCATTCTGCTTTGCTTCTCTATGCTCTGACCCTGCCACGAAGCCAGGCTTGACCGTGCCTGGCTCTATCTAATTCTCTGGTTCTGACATTTCACCTTCTCACAGATGTAAGCCACCATTTGCAATATCAGAATTATCAATACATTTGTTGCTCCCCTCTATCTGCTTTACTCTTTGTCTCATATCTCAGTTGTTCAAAATTTAGGTAGGGAATTGATAGATTTGTTTCTTAGACTCTCCAAACCCCCATTTATTATGTTTGAATAAATTATATTTAACTTGATTCATTTACCACTTAATAGAAGGGATAATCCACATGTCATTACTACATGTTTGGAACAATCAAGGGGCTTGAAAAAATACTCATTCTTTTCTCATGTTTTCTTTCCTGACTTGCCAGCCTATCGTAGAAGTGTTTTAGCATAACAAGGCAATTATCTGAATAACCTTCTCAAATATATAATAGGACATTAGTATTCGCAAAAGTTAATTTTATTTACTTCAGAGAGATAAGTTAATATGAGGTAATAATAGTTAACATACTAGTCAAAAGATCATTGATAGCTAAAGTTTTTGAGCACTACATGATAATAATTCTACTGAAAACATACTGTCTTATTTAATCTTCAATACAGCCCTATGAGGGGCACTATCATTATCTCCATTTTAACAATGTTAAAATTCAAGCTTAGAAAACCTGTTTGAGAGCAGAGACAGAACCCTTTGAGCATTGAAAGCCAGATCTGTTTGACCTCAAAGTTCATGGGCTCTAAGATCATACTATATATTGTCTCCAAATCATATTTTCCAGAATGTTCTTGGTAAACTAGAGAATCATTTGGAAAACAAATTCAGCTTAATTCAACTTGCATTTCCTGCTCAAATCTCAACAATGTTCAAAAATGTACACACATTTAGCAAGGATATAACACTGCAAAAGTCACAGATTTTTATCAGGAACTCATCGTCTTTAAACAAAAGATTTCCCTGAAAGATAACACGTAAAATGAGAATTCTTCAGGTTTAAAGGAACAGAGATACGAACAGATCATTTCAGTAATTGGAGGTCTATCATAAGGGGACATAAGGAAAGTAAGAACTAACAGAAGTAGTCCAACGGCTGCAGAGTCAAACCTCATGGAGAACTGAGATGCTGTTCAGTATATAAAAACAGTGCCAGCAGCACCTCAATTAACTCAAACATCATATGCCCTGCCTGGTGACTCAACAGCTCATTTCTGTTTCTCTCTCTATGTGCTTCTTTTTTTCCTATTCTGCCCCTGGCTCCTGTACTCCTCTTCATGACTTCTGCTTTCTCTAGACATCAATTGCCTCATGGCTCTCGTTACAGATGAGCTCAACTTACACAATCATTGGCTTTCTAACTTGTTCACGGTCAAGCTGTCATAGTTGATGGATTATTGTTTTCATGCTTTTGACTTCATCCTACTCTAATGGTATATACCAAGCAGTTTTCTTCCTGAAGCAAACTTTCTTTTGCTCGTCCTGAAACCTCTCCTTTGATGTCTCATCGTATTTGATCCTAATTATTTCAAAGAGAGACAATGCCTTTGATGATATCCTTACTTGGTTTAGAGCCATACAGATTTGCTATAATACCCAGTATGTAGCCATTTAATTTAAGTTCTTTTTCTGCATCAGTGTCAGCCCATCAGTTTTGCATTTTGTTTTGTTTTTAATCTTCATCGATGATGTTGCCAGTTAACTAGTGTAGCATGCATTCAGTGCTAACATCCAGCACAGTGATATAGTTGTAAATATATGTTTTAATCAGTACGGTGTCATAAAATTGGGAGGTGCAAGTTGAGTCATCTTAGTCAAAATTGTGGCTTCTTTTCTCCGTAGACACAACATTCCCCTCCATTACTTCATCTAGTGATGCATCCCACCTTCTTGTCCACAGAGATGAATCTTCACTGTAGTGTTCCTTCCCCCTGACTGTAGTGAGTGACCCAGGAAGGGATTCATGACCCAAACCAAGTCAATCAGAGCCCTTTCCGAGATTTTATGAAATGGAGGTTAGTGATTCCTTTTTAGAAGAATTCTCTAATAATGTGATTCCAAAGTTGTTCAGCAATCACTGTTTCACCACAGGGAAAAAGTTTGTCTATCATAGAAGGAAGTAGAACTAAGAGGAGACAAGTAAAAGGACAGGAAGAAAAAGTTCCTGTTGTGGCCAAGCCCCAGTTCTTAATCCTACAGCCCCTAGAACCGCCCAAATCCTGCAGTGGTTCTTTCAGGTGTGAGCTGCCCCAGTGTCCTTCCAATAACTCTTCTTTATTGCTTAATGAATTTGAGTTGGCTTTCTATCACTTGCAACTGAAAAAGCTGTAATATAGCATCCCTGTTAGACTGTCACACATTTGCGCTCCCTAATACAGAAGACCCTGATCGTGACTCTCAAACTCCATTGAGAATAAAACATCTTCATTTAACAGACTTCTCATCTGAGGCTACTTGAAAGTTTCTCTAATTCACAGTATATAACACAAATTCATCCCTTATCCCCCAATTACTTTTCCGGTGTAACTTCCTATGTGTATCACTGAAAGTATTTTTCTTAAAGTTGAAAAGCTAGAAAATCTTAGCAAATCTCTTCTTTTTTATCTGCTCACTTCAGTCTTGTCCATTTTCCTCATTATCCCTTAAATTTCTTACTTCTTGTCCATTTTCTCTAGAATAGTTGTCTAGATTTTTATGCACACCTGTATATCTGATTTCTATCTCTCATGTCTTCTACGTGCCATTTCCATAGTAATCTATTTAAAATGTCGTTTTGAGTAACACTGCTCAACTTCAGATAAAATTAAAGTCTACAGGATAAATCTAATCTTTTCAACTTGAAATTCAAGGCTACTTTTGTGCCTATACCTACCATTTCTACCTAGTCTCTGTTTTCTTTCAGAAATCTCACAGTTATCCATATAATGTTTCCTAGCCACATATTCATCTTTCTACCAATGCACCATTCATTTTACCTAGAATGCCTTCCCTATTTTCATCTTATTTTCTAAGCTTTGTCAAGCTCAAGCACTATTTTCTCCTTGGAGAATGTTTGCCTGGAGGCTAGATAAACTAATCAAAAGGAATTGAAACTAAATGTGATAAAGGAGAAAAACATCCAGATAAGCATATAAATCAATTTACTATGGAAAACACTAGCTATAACTTTCACAGAAGGAAAACATTGTGGGTGGTGCTAGTGAGTCATATGAGAAAACAATGGAACCGGGAACCAAGAAATAACACCTATACCCCAAATAAAAATAGAGATTACTGAGCAGGTCCCAAGTAATGTGAATTTTAAATGTTGAGGAAAAAAAATTAAAACCAATTTGTAGACTTGGTAGTCTTTGTAAGAAGGGACTACAG
The DNA here is from genome assembly GCF_041296265.1 of Equus caballus. Taxonomy (NCBI): domain Eukaryota; kingdom Metazoa; phylum Chordata; class Mammalia; order Perissodactyla; family Equidae; genus Equus; species Equus caballus. The sequence continues at coordinate 11,450,761 of NC_091711.1, read as the reverse complement.
TGTTAGAAGGACATATAGCCCTACTAGGTGATGGAACAAGAGTGACATAGTTTTATATCCACCTGGAAAACCAAAAGGTAAAGATTACTGAAGAACATCTAGGAGATAATTTAAAAAAAAAAAAAAAAACAATGATTAAACCTTAGAGATTTTGCTACAGGGTTAGAGGTTGGCTCACAGTTAGGGTTGGTGTCAGAGCGAGGGTTATGCTGAGGGTTAAGATTCGGATTAGGGCCACCAAATAGGCAATAAGTCATTTGCTCAGAAGCAAGACTTAGTAGTATATTGAGAGAATCATTTGACTCAAAACGCAGTGTCTGACAAGTTCTATATTAGTTTTGCTGAAAATTGAAGCTCCCAGAGAGAGGAGGAATTAACCAAGGGAAATTATTTAGAACCTAATTATGACCAATAAGGAGAAACTGGATGGCAGAATGAATAAGATACAAAACTTGAAAAAAGATGTTAAAAATACCATGAAAATATTAACCTAAAGAGAGCTGGCACGGTTGTATTAATAGCAAGTACGATATACTTTAAGGTAAAAAGCACAATTGGGGGAAAAATGGTCTCTACATAATAAAAATAATACTTAGGAAAATATAACAATTGAAAATCAGCATATACCTAAGAACAAATCTCAGAAGACAATTGAGATGATTATCTAGAGAAATTAAAAATTCTACTACCATTGTGGGAAATTTAAACATATCTGTACCCCTCCTCCAGTAATTGGAATTTTAGCAGACAAATATAAAATAGTCAATAAGAATGTAAAAGATGCGAACACATCAATTAACAAATTTGGTATGCTGATACATATAGAAGCACACATGCCAAAATTAAAGACTACATAATTTTTTCAAGTTCACAAAATATGTTCACAAAAAATTTATCATGCACTGAGCAACAAAATGAGTTTCAAGCAAACAACAAAAACTAGATAACAGGTAAAGCACATTCTTAATGATAAAGAACTTCGCTTAGGTACAGATGATCTTTAAAATAGAAGAAACACATTTGAAAAGTTTAAGAAGCATTTCTAAACTACTCATAAATCGAAAAGTAATAAAAATTAGAATACATTTAAAATATTCAAATGTGAAAATGCTGCATGTTAAAGCTTGTGAAATAAGCGAAAGCTTACAAATGTACCTCACTACACACCTTTCTTGGTATGAATATTCAATATGATGAAGTGCAAATTTTTGCCCAAATTCGCTCTGTGAGTCAAAACTCCCCGTTAAAAATCTACGTTTGCGTACCAGGAAAAACGTTGTATTTGTACATTACCCAGGGCAATGCGGCTTCAGTCTATACTGGATTGTCTCCCATGGATAGTATTTTGATTTCCTATTATTTTAAAAGACTCTGCATAATCACTACAAATTCCCACATACTTCCTGGACACTGGTTTTCTTATGCTGGACAACTGGGCATCGTACCAACCTGGGTCCACTTGAAATTAGTATCGTTAACCTATTATTTCATTGATTATCTTAGAATATATTCTTTGAGGAACACGTTACAAATGTCGTTTGCATCTGATATTGTATCATTATTTATAGAAAATAAATGGTTTTAGATGTCTTCTATTACACAAAAAGCTATGCATTAAGGAAGTTTTACTGATATGTGGGGAAACTTGACTGAGGCCTTTGATGACCTGAGAATGCATTTTTGTACCATTTAAAAATTGAAATGTCATATGCAAAAATCTTCCGTCCAACATATTTCCAGATACATAAAAGACATTGATAACAAAGGATGCCTGCATTTACAATCACTGTATGAGGACAATAAAACCTTAATACAAGTCTAGAAATGAACAACTGAAGAAAGAAAAATAATTATATTCATGAGCATAGATATAATAATCCTAAATAAAACGTTGGAAAAGAGAATGTACCGATGTATGTAAAAATATTATAAAAATTTGGTTTATTTTAGACATGCAAAGATTATTTAATATCTGAAAATGGAACTAACCTTCCTTTTTTTTTGAGGAAGATTAGCCCTGAGCTAACATCTGCTGCCAATCCTCCTGCTTTTGCTGAGGGAGGCTGGCCCTTAGCTAACATCCAGGCCCATCTTCCTCTACTTTATATGTGGGACGCCTACCACAGCATGGCTTGCCAAGTGGTGCCATGTCTGTACCCAGGATCCGAACCAGCAAACCCCAGGCCACCAAAGTGGAATGTGCGAATTTAACTGCTATGCCACTGGGTTGGCCTTGGAAGTAACCATTTTAACAGATGAAAGAAAAAAAATCAATATCATTACAGTAGATATGGGAAAGGCATTTAGAAAAAAGAAATGAACTTTTTGAAAATAATGGTCAAATGGAAACTTTGTTAACCAGATAGAGGGTACCTGCCAAAAAACTACAGAAATCATGCTTAAAAGTAAAACATTAGAAGCATTTTCTTTAAAGTCAATAAAAGATAACAGTCTCACCACTACCACTGTAACAGTAACAATGTTTTACTAATTTTCAAGATTCTGTGAACTGATCGGGCAGAGCTCAGAAGGGATGACTTGTCAACTCCACTTAAGTCTCTCTAGGCTTGCTAATATGGCTTTAGTTTGGGCTGAAGAATTCAAGATGGTCTCACTCACACGTCCAGTTCCCAACCTGGATAGTTGGGGCCTCTCTACATAGACTTTCATCCTCCAGGGCCTCCTCTCCTTTTACAGGCTTTCATTCCCTGGAATCTCTCTTCATGTGGCCTCTTCAGTAGGATAGCTCAGGCTTCTTTACATTGTATCTCAGGAATCTCAAGAGGGCAAAAGTGGAAACTGCAAGGTTTCATAAAGTTTAGGCATTTGATCTCAGACACCATCATATCTACAGTATTTTATAGCCTAACCCAAGCAAAATGCTAGTCCAGATTCAGTGTGAGAGTACACAAGGATCTGAGTACTGCAGAGAAGTGTGGCTCATTGGGGGTCATTATGTAACAATCTATCACAGCCACTTCATTTCAAGCCTGTTTATGCATTATGAGGAGGAGGAAGAGAAGAATAACGATGGTGATGATGATGGTGCTATCAAGGATTGGAGGGAATCTCATTTAGGAACTTCATGATTTCATATATAGAAATCTAAGAGAAGCAACAAAAAATATAAGAACAAAACCATTACTGCCAATAATCTGAATATAAAACTAGTACATAACAATAAATTTTCCATATACTATAAAGAAACATAAAATTTATAATTATTTAAAAAGATATGTACATTAGCAAAAAGTCAACATAAAGTATACAGGATGCTCAGCCGAGATGGGTCAAGACCTTTTTGAGAAAAATGAAAATATTTTATTGACAGATATTAAAGAAGACCTAAATAAATGGAGAGATATGACAAATGGAGAATTCTCAGTATCATAAAGTAAATAATTTTTCTAATATCTGTCTATAAACTTATGAAATTTCAATCAAAATTACAAGATTTTCCATGAAAACTGATAAGCTAATTTTATGATTAACATTAAAGAGCAAAAAGCCAAGAATAGCCAAGATAAATTTTAGGAAGATGGACAAGATTTGGGGTCTTGCCCTACTACAAGTCAAGATCTAAATAGAGAAATTAATTAAGCCAATGTGCTATTGTTGCAGGGATAAGTGAAAACAAATAGAAAAAAATAGAGTCTAGAAACATGCGTGCATATTTTCAAAGTTTTTATATGACAGAAGTCTCATTAGTAAGTAGAGAGGAAAGGATGGAGTATGATCTTTGTACAATTTCTTCTCGATAAGGGAAAAATATATAATTATATCCTTACCACATACTGTATAGGAAACTAGCTTAAAAATGGGTTAAATACTTAATTGTATAAAGTAAAACGTTGGCATGTTTCAGGTAAAAGACAAGACAAATATTTTTAAGGCGCTTGAGTAAACAGGAAGCAAAAAACACAAGGAATAAAGGAAAAGTGTTAAATTGGACTGTATTAATTACAAGCTTCTGTATATTCAAAGACATCATAAAGAAATGGAAATGACAAGCGACAGTATGTGAGAAAGCACATGCAATGACTTATCTAATAATGCATTATTTTTCAAGAATACATTTTTTAAAGCCTTCAAATTAATAAGAAAATAAAAACAAAATAGAAAATGGGCTAACAGTGTGGACAATCAAGAATGAGAATCCAAAATATCCAATAAATAAATTAAGGGTTACTCAATTTTCTGAAAATGATAAATGAAATTAATAATGATTTGGTAACTTTTAAGCCATCTGAAGATGGTGGAGACTCTCACATAGTGGTCATAGAAGTGTAGATGGGTGCAATTTCTTTGGTGAGTGATTTAGCAATAATATAAATTTGAAAATGCTTAGTGAAACCTTCACCCATTTACCTTTGGAAAATACATACAAAAATGTTTATAATAGTAAAAAAATGGAATGCAACCTATCAAAGGAGAAGTATAAATACATTTGGTATATTCATATGATGGATTAGTATATAGCTATAAAAATTAGTTAAACCTATACTCATATACACAGATAAATCTCACAATACAATGTTGAGAGGGAAAAAAATAAAAGTAAGTTGCTTCAGGGTTGTATAATTTGATAGCAATTATATAAAATTATGAAATATCAAACCAAGCAAAATGATGCTTGCACATATAATGCTTTTGTTTGTTTGTATATTTAGTAAAGCTATGTTTAAAAAATGAATTAAATTTTAAAAAATGAATTAAATAAAAAACCTATTCAGTACACAGTAGTTAGTTCAGTTTCAATTATGTCTATAGTGTTTTATTTCATGATCTTGATGGTAGGCCTGTGGATATGCATCATATTATCTACACTTTAGTGTGCATGCCTTTGAAATATTATAAATGTTAAAAAATAGAATTATAGAGATTGGGAGTGATGCTGGAAGTTTGAAATTTGGCAAATAATCATCGCTTACTTTATAAAGAAAATGGATAGATTTTTTCAACAAATATTTGTTGTAATTCCACTATGTGCCAGACACTGTGCTAGGTGCTAGAGAAACAGCAGTAGAAGACATCCCGGTTCACTACTCACATGATACTTACAATCAGAGTATTACGTAATCTACAGACAGCTGGGATTTATGCCGTTCTGAATAAAAATTTTCTAATCAATGGTTCAAGTGGTGGCTTGTGACAAATAGAACAAGCCATATCAGGCTAACTTTATTTATTTAAGGCTAACTTCCTTCAGTTAAATTAAGGGATCCTTTTTTTATTTTTTAAGGTCAAGAGAAATATGGTTGATGTAGTATGTCTGGAAATCAGCAATTTTATGACAATATATGGATTAATTGATATCAATCTGAAGGGAGGTGGGTTTTTTTTGGCGGGGGGATATTGCAGAGCTCAGTTCTCTACTTTGATCTGTTAAAGTTGATTGTTTTGTTTATTTGTTTCTTAATGGCTTGGGCAAAGATATAAATGATAGATTTGCTTTTATTTTTCCAGATGAAACTTGAAGAAATAGAGAATGTTAATATGCAATATGCTAGTATATAAATTAACCAGTAATATGACAAAATTCTCCCAAATCACACTGCTTGTCATGAATTTACAAATACTCTCATGGCATGAATATATATAATCCCTCTCTAAAGTTGGTGATCATCAATTGCAGTAGTTTAACTGGTTTGTTCCAACTAGGCATGAGTTATGTTAAAAGTTATATGCCTATAGCAAATGATAGATCCTAAGTTTTCAAAGGATTTTCCTTTTCTAAAGGAGCAAAGAGAGCAGATAGAAGATGGATCTCAGCAGATAAAGTAACTAACTGCTACTTCAGAATGCATTATATATTGTTGTCACTTTTCATTTTGCTTGGCTTTTGATTGCAGCAACTTTTTAAGAAAAATTTTGCAAAAGAGAAAATTGACACTCTTGGTTATAAAATTCAATAAAAAGAAAAGATATATCTTAGCAGAACATTTCGGAAATCCATAAAACTTTAGTGCACATTGGAACACTTCAGGACCAGTAAAAAGTATACTGTGAAAAAGTTGGGTTTACCCTAGAAATGCAAGGTTAGTTCAATGTTGGGAAATCAGTAAATGTAATTCTCCGTATTTACAAAATAAAAGGGAAAAACTTTATCATCATCTTGATCAGTGTAGAAAAAACACTTAAGAAAATTCAATACTAATTTGTGCTGAAAACTCTTCACTAGAAGCAGAAGATAATTCCCTTAAATTGATGGAGTATCTAAAAAAATAATTAGACCTAGCATCATGCTTACCAGGGAAAAACAAAATATTTTGCACTAAGACAAGAACACCAGGAAACAATAATATCCATTTGCCATTTCATTTTTTTATTATTAGAAGTCCTAGCCAGTGCAGTAAACCAAGAAGAAATATGTACCGTAGAGGAAAAAAGTAAAAGTGTCTTTTCATAGAGGACATTTTTGTATTTACAGAAAATCCCAATGAATCTACCAAAAAAAAAAATACTGCTAGAACTAATAAATGAATTTAGCAAGGTACCAGGATAAAAATAAATTGTATTTGTATAAACTAGTGACAAACTTTTGGAAATGAAATTTCAAAATTACCATTTACAAATCATGTCAAATATTAAATACTTAGGGGAAAGTGTAACAAAATATGTGAAAGAGATGTCCATTGATAAATACAAACATTGCTGACAAAGTAAGAGAAGACCTAATTAGATAGATTTTCCATATTCATGGATTAGAAGAAAACATTTTGTTAAGATATCAATTCTCCCCAACTTGATCTATAGATCCAAAGTAAACTCATTAAATCCCAGCAGCTTTTTGGTAGAAATTGAGAAACTGATCCTGAAATTTATATGGAAATACAAAGTTCATAGAATTGCCAAAGCCATGTTAAAGCATGACCAAAATTAGAAGTTATACTGCTGATTTTCAAAACTTCTGGTAAAGCTAAAGTACTGAAGACTGGGCGATGCTCATGTAGAGTAGATGTATAGATGATCAGCACATAGGGTTCAGACACAGAGCTGCACATGTAGTCAACCGAGCGTGCAAAGGTGCAAAGGTAACTGAGTGGGGAAAAGATAGTCTTTCCAACAAACTGTGCTAGAAGAGCTACATAGTCATGAGGAAAAACGATGGACGTTATCCCTCACCTCAAACTGGATACAGAAATTAACTAAAATGGGTTATAGATCTAAAAAGAAAACTTAACTACAAAATTATTAGGAAAAACATAGGAGAAAACCTTTGCAACCTAGCAGATAAATATTTTAGGACACAAAAGGCACTTCCCATGAAAAAAAAGATGAATCAAGTCTCAAGCTAATACATTATAGAACTTGTGCTCAAACTGACTCTGACTCCCAAAACTGTCTGTAACATTATACATGTTTTCTCTTGTGTTTTATTTTGCCTTTTTTCCTGATCCATGTGAACTTCAGGAAGATCAGAAACAAGACAACTCTTGATCAGAATAAATAATGACAAACTATTTTTCCTACCTCAAAAAGACCTTTGATTTCTTTGAATTTCTAGTAAAGTTTTGCTTATACTTTGACTACCCTATAAATGTTTGTAAATACAAAAACATGATATTTACATACAATAAAATAAGTTTCTAATAATGAATACCACTTGTTAGTGCTTACCATATATCTAGTACAATTCCATGTGTTCTATGTGCATTCACTCATTTAATTCCAAGAATAAATGAGTTTAGGTGTTTTTAAACATTTCGTTTTTATAGACAAGAAAATGTAGAGCATAGATGGGTAATCTGCCCAAGTTCACACAGCTTAGTAAACTTCCCAAGCAGGATTGGAACTCAGGCAGCCTAAACTCCACTGTCTACACTCTTATCCATCCACAATATACAACTGATCTATTGTACAGCTCAGTGTTCCCCAAACTCAGCAGACGTGAGAATAACCTGAAAGACTTGTTAAAAAGCAAATTCCAGACAACATGAGATTCTGTAGGTCAGAGAATCTGCATTTCTAAAAAGCTTTCAGGTAGAGCTGATCCTGCAGACCATGCATGGTTGAAGGGCTAAAATCATCTTGCTAAAAATCTTTAAGATAGGAGAAACTTTATCAACTCAGTACAGTAAATTATAATCTCCTTCAGGACAGCAAGATGGAATAAACCCCTTTAAATCCTATGATTCCGTGAAGCCCTTTCCTAAATCAGTGTGATTTAACGCTTAGAGACAACCAAAACATGGCTTACATAATTTAAAAAGCATTCTTTGCCTGTCAAAATGCAGAGAAAAAGAGTGCAGAGTTTTCTTATGACCATTCTACAATGAAAAGGAGGGTAACAAGACGGTAATCACACAGACGTCTGAAATCTGTTGGGCTTAAGGGCTAACCTCTGTCCACCATTAGCTTTCAGGGACAAACTCAAGAACTAATGTTTCAGCCAAGACTGACTACAGCTCAGGAAACAAGATGGGCATTTTATATTAGAAGCTTCTCACACAGAATTTTGTTTCTAAAAGAGGAAGTTAATTTGTTAGAAACATGCAAATCTCAGCTCCCGAGATTGAGTGGAGGAGGCTGCTTGGGACGAAGCCGAGCGCTCCAGGAGCCAGGTTCTTGCAGCCCAGGCCCTCTGCAGAAAGACAGCTGCTTGACTTTAACGACCAGTTAAAGATTTTACAGGCCTTGGTCGTTTTCTTTCACAAGAACATTCTACTTGTGTGTTTAGAAAGTAAATAAACTGAATATTCTACTTAAAGAGGAAAAGAGCATACACTACAGAGCTTCTAATATAAGAAGCTAATATTGGGGAAAATAATTTTCAAATAGAATGGCAAGGTAGCGTGGGTATGAAACCTCTTTACCAAGCGTCAGCTGGGTTAGTCCTAAATGGCTACCTTGTCGGCCTTCCTGCAGTGAACTACACTTGAGGACTTAGAGGTCAGGCCTTAAAGATATAATTTTCTGGTATGTTTCATCTTCTTTTAACTGCCATGTCTTGGCACATAGAGATTTCTCAGAAGTTAAAAAGTTTGTTCATAATTATTGCTGCTTCAGTGTTGGGAAAGAACTTCATTTGAAACCAATATTTCCCACATTTGCAGGTATAGTGAAAAACAATATTTCTTGATCTGCTGATTAAAAAGAAAAGCTGTGGGGAAAGAGAGTGCAAGCATTCATTCATGCCAGGTCACACTATATTTCCAGTATGCGTTATTAAAATGTTTTTGTCAGCTCTTAATTTGAGGAATGGACTCTTGCTTTGAGAAACAAATGCAGGCATATGCACAATGCTTCTAAATTATATTAATGAATATTGATTAATATTAGTGCATTTCTTATAAGAAGCCTATGAAAAAGTTAACGCTAATAGTCAAAGGAACTTAATGCAGCTATGCACTGTCAACATGCAAAACCAGAAATCTGCTTAGGGGGCAAAGCGTTTATTTGGGAACAAAGAGGTGCAATTTGGGGAGATTCAGGTAGATTCACATTCAGGTGGAAACCCAAATGGTGTCCGGATTACAGAAGAGGGGCTCAGGACTTTTATGGGAAAAACAGAGAAAGAAGCGATAAGTTGTATTAGGGAAGAGTTCATTGCTGCTAGATGGGGTAAGGCTAGGTTTGTACTTCATAGATTCGCTTGAGATTCGGTCACCAGGCAAAAGGCTAGACTTGTACTTCATTGATTGGTTAGTGATTCGGTCATCAGTCAAGTCCAGTTCTATCAGTCCTTACAAATAGAGTATTGTGGTCCTTACCGACTTTTTGGAATTTTGGCAGTTTGGCCCAGTTTGGATGATAAAGAAAACAAGACGTGCAAGGCAATTCCTTTAAAGTGGCTGCTCTGGCTCTAGTTTAATATGTCATCTTTCACAGTATCTAGAGATTCTCAGCCAAGAGTCTTTTTCCACTCTATTCCTTAGACAATTCAGAACGTACTCAGATGATTCCTTTCATAATCCAGTACCAAGCCCACAAGATGCTGTAATTCTACTAAGTTAAATCTGTTTTCATTTTTCCCCTGTTACCGAGGAGGTAAGCACTATCTGGAGAGGAGAAAATGCCTATTTAGAAATATTTGTGCTACTACCATGTTCTAATTGTCTTCAAACTCCTATATTTGAAGATTAATTTTGAAATAAGTATAATCATCCAAGTTTACATCTGGGACTCCAGTAAATATTTGTTCTGAGGAGTTCTGCAATATTCAGGACAAACTCTTACGGGGAGTCCGTAAAAGAGCTTTATATCCAAAAGGGGAAAGGTTCTAAGGTGGATTTCGAGCATCTCTTTGCCCACATATAGCTATTTTAAATTATGGCTAAAATAGCCACACTCACATACCCGAAAGTTTTGAAAACTGCTTAAATGTATATTTCTTGGTAAGTGCTAGAGAAGAGCATCATGAGAATTATCCAATGGAGTTGAAGAAGGACCTGGTCAGGAGGGAAGGATTTTCTGAGGAACCTAGTTTTAATGTGAGTCTTTCTAAATTAATATGGATCAGCTAATGAAGGTGGCAGGTGGAAAGGAAAGGAAAGCAGTGATCCAGTCATGGAGAACGTCGGGTGTGAAGATTGTGAATAAAGATGCAGTAGAAAGAGCTTGAGAAATGGAATAAAAGCCACTGTGACTAAGGTGGAGAAAGCAGGGAGAAAGAAAAGCACGAATGACGCTGTAGGGGCTAGATCAAGCAGAGCTTTGTCAGCAATATTAAAGATTTCAGACCACACTCTAAGAGAGAGAGGGGTCCCTGAGGGTTTTAAGAAGGAGATGTCATTAAGGCATTTACCTCTTTAAGAAAATCTCCCTCCATGCTGTATGGAGAATTAATTGGAGGAGAGGCGTAAGAGTGGAAGCACAGAGACCATGGAGACTTTTCCTTAGTCCGGGAAGAAGATTATGCACAGTGCACCAATTTAGTGGGAGTGCAGATGAATAAAAATATTTATTTATAAAGGGAAAATACGTGGAATTGGAGAATAAGAAAGAAGAAGAGATCAAGGATGATTCCCACATTTCTAGCTTAAGAAATGATAAGATAAAGTGATAACCTGGACCAAGTTTGGAGTTTATGCACTTACTCAAAAATATCCATTGGATATTTGCTATATGCCAAGCACCATTCTAGATGATTGGTCATTGTATCCAGAATAGTAATAATAATATCTTATATTTGTTGAGTACTTAATATGTCTCAAACACTGTAATAAGTGATTTACATACATACATTTAACCCTTATCAGTGTTATATAATGGGAACTATTATTATCTCCATTTTGCAGATGAGAAAAATGAGATATAAAAAGTTTAAGAAACACATAGTTAGTAAATAGCAAATTCGAGACTGGAATTAGGCAAACCGGCTCCAGAGTTCAAGCTTCAGAGTTCACACTACATTATACAGAACAGAACGTATCACTGCACGACTATGTATTGAGCCATTAGATGTAGCAAACATCATTCTGTGCTCTCCAGGTCTAGGTCAAGTAGGAAAGTTTAATATATGTTAAAGCTGACACACACATGCAGACACACTTTCATAGTCTCCTAATTGTAGTGGAGTTTCACCGTATAGATATTTAACTTTTGCAAATTCAAATATATATGATTGACACTAACAGAGAGAGAGGTAAAGGAATAACAAATGATCCAGGAGTGACCCCTTTGTGGGCTACTTGTTTCCTTCTGCTGTGTTAGGGCTTCTCTTAATGCAGGTACCCAAGGAGTTTAGTCTTTCCTTTTCTGACTAGCGATTTGTAAATCTGGTTTGGGAAGCCTCAGCACCACTGGCTACAAGGTCTAATACCACACTCCTGTTGCAGTTTTCCTGTTAACTAGGTAGGTACCTAGTGCAGCTGGTTGCTAGGGTCAGGGGCTTACAGTTGGTATGGGCCTCAGGCTTACAAGACTGTTGTCAGTTCTCTTAGGAGTGCAGCTGTGTGGGGCTGGCCCTAAGCACAGGAGCACTCAATTGTTTCATGCTTTGGAAAGTGGGGCTGATCCTTTTTATGGCTATTTGTGAAGCACAGGTCTTCTGCTGCTGCTAAGCTTCACCCCTCACAGGACCACACACACTGTCACACAGTCCTGGTCCATGCACACTTCCCAACCACCTGGAGCTGCCGATGCCGCACTGCAGGCCCCTACCTCTCCACCAATGCCTCCCATAGTTCACCTGGTCCTCACAGAGGCCCTGCCCCACAGAGGTGGACACACTTACCTGCCTGTAGAGGATCAAGGAACTCAGTCAAAGCAGGCTGACAAGTAGCCTGAGGGCTTGCTGTTGGGTGGGTCTGATCCTTAGGACAGGCAGCCTGCCCAACCTGAACTAGATTAAATCTGCACTCTAGTGGGTGTGGCAGCCCCCTGGGCTAACAGGCCAGGGGAAGAATTTCAATAGTGTCTGCTAGGGTCTATGTCAGCATGCCTGGACTAGGTCACAACAATGGCCACCACCAATGTTGCAGTCTCCAGAGAGGTCTCTCCTCTCACTGAGATGCACCCAGAGCTTACCAGGTAAGTTCCTTTTAACCAAAGGACTGTCAGCCTTCTCTCTGGTGATTTTAAGTTGCTAGACAGGTGAGTTTGTGCATGGGCCGTTTAAGATCCAAGTCTTTTCAGCTTTCGTCCGATAGCTTTTCTGGGCATATTCCCCACTGCAGTTAATAGATAGCACAGCCAGATAGTAAATCTCTCGTCTCATCTCTGTTGTGCTGAGTCTGAAGGATGCTTATAGCAGTATTGGCCCCCACTCTGGACCTCACTCCTCCAGGAAGGGCTTCTTACCTTAGGGTGGCCTCTGCCTGGCTGGATGAGAAACTCCGCTGCACCTGAGGTGGCTTTTTTTTGTCTCCAGAAGGAATTTCTGCCTCTTCCACCTTAGTCAGTACTGTGCCTTGTTGTGGGGGTTCTTTTTATCCAGTTTTCAGTTTTCTATCCAGGGTAATTTTTCCAAAAATAGTTGCAACCTGGTTGTGTTTGTGGGAGGAGAAGAGTTCAGAGTCTGCCTATGCCACCAGCTTGACGAGATCCTGCTGAGTTTTAACCTTAACATCAACTAACTTCAGCCCTCATCAGTAACTCAATCTCTCTCACACACACGTGTGTGTGTGTGTGTAAGCAAGTCCACAGGCCATTTATCACTATTTCTCAATGTTCTCTTCTGTATTTCATATTTTTCAATCAACTCCAATGGGGCACAGATCTAGGCATGTGACAAAAGGTAGAAGTGGCACTAGTGCAACACATCTGAGACCTGGCCCACATCAACTCAGCATGAATAGCCTGAGATACCAGAAGAGGAGACCAGAGGGAGGAGATGATGAGATTTTTCTCCCAATGACTTAGTATAACTTAGTACAACAAGAGGGCTGGTAGAACAATAATAAGATACCCTGACGGAGCTTGAGCACCAATTGTTTCCTCAGCTCTTGATTTTTCTACCACATGTAAAATCACTAAAGAAACAGTTGTGTAGGTTTAGCCAAGGAAGGAGGGAATGTGTCCCTAGTAGTACCACTGATTTGAAACTAGGCAACTCCTAAGGAAGTAAGCCTAAATGAACTCATCCTTTTGACTTGAGCTCTGACAGACAGAGTTCTGTTCACTGCTTTTCTGGACGTTGAATGGAGAGAAAGTGACTCTTTCCCTTAGCATCCTTTTCATACTCTGTATGCCAATCTTGCTCATGAGCTATGTTTTCTCCTTAAAATTTAAACACCCTTTTCCACCCACCCATAGGATAGAATGCCAAGTGCTATTCTATGATCAGCTATTGATTTTGTGCCATCTGTTACCTATGAAGCATGATTTCAAGGAAAGCAATGGTGTGGCATTTCTTAGCTTAAATTGTTCTAGGCAGCTCCTTCTTCCAAAGTGCTAGACACAAGCCTATTTATTCTGTGTCGCACCATGGTTTGTTTATGACTTTATTATTGATAATTTACATCTAAATGAATTCACAAATTATAATGGAAATTTGCATTTGAGCTAATAGGTTGAACAGAAGGTTCTTAAACCATTATTTTCCTTCAATCAAAATGTTCTCACGGACATGGCAGTCACCCAGATGAGCTTTCTGAAAAAAAAACATAATTTCCTATAAATTTTCTCTACTTATTTCTGGCAATGCTAACATTTACACTTATCTCTGTTGGGGTAAAAAACGTCAAAGAAGAAAATTTATAACATTCTTCAATTTGAACTTCATTATTTATTAAAAATAAGCATGATGTCAAAGGATATTCTTACAACTCCTGGTCAAAATAGAAGCTTGCATGTTGTTATCATAAGAATCGTAATTACACCCATTTTAAACAGGTAGCAGTGAATGAACTGAAAATCTGTTATTATTTCACCAGATGCAATTTCTACTTTCCTAAATCTTTCCCTTTCCCTTCTCTGTTTACCTAACCATCTATTTTGTATACATTCTCTCTAACTATGGTTCTTTTGTTTTCAAGGAACAGAAATATATTAAGCAAAATCAAGAAAGAATAAGTGGGGTTATAATTATAATCATAAACATGGGAATTTATGGGACATTCAGAAACAGAAACCAAAGTACCATTGTATGTAACTGGGACCGTGACAAGAGTCAAGGTTTAAGATGACTATGTCTTTCTCTCAGGTCATAGTGTCCACCATGCATGTATACTGAATCACCTCTATGTACCAGGCACTGTCTAAGCAGCAGAAATGAGAAAGTGTCTCTGCCCTCGTCGCAGTTTAGTGGGGATCACAGATATTAACCAATTATTTAAAATATTTAAAAATCATAAAACTGTCCAAAGTAGCAATATTAGAGGCAAAATCCAACTGATTTTGAGAATAGTAAAGACTTCTTCGAAGTGAAGTTTAGGGCCAGTCCTGGGGGCCTAGTGGTTAAGTTCAGCACATTCTGCTTCAGTGGCCCAGGGTTCAGTTCCTGGGTGCAGACCTACACCACTGGTCTGTCAGTGGTCATGCTTGGTGGCAGCACACATACAAAAAGAGGAAGATTGGCAGTGGGTGGTAGCTCAGGGCAAATTCTCCTCAGCAACAAAAAAGAGAAATGAAGTTTAAGTTGAAATCTTAAGAATAACAGAAGGTAACCAGGCAAGTGGTACTTGATCTTTCGCTTTTGTAGTGAGGAAGATTGGCCCTGAACTAATATCTGTTGCCAATCTTCCTCTTTTTGCTTGAGGAAGATTGTTGCTAAGCTAACATCTGTGGCAATCTTCCTCTGTTTTATATGGGCTCCCACCTCAGCATGCCTTGATGAGCAGTGCTAGGTCCAAGCCAGGGATCCGAACTCATGAACCCTGGGCCACTGAAGTGGACTGTGGGAACTTAAACACTACACCACTGGGCCGGCCCCCTATGAACTTTCAATTAGTACAATTGTGTGTTGGTCTAAACCCCTTCTTTTGGTATGTCTGCTTCATTATTCTGCCTATGCAGTTTCTTTTGCCTATTTATAAATTTTGTACAGATTCAAAGTACAGACTACTTTAAATCTGGAAATTACACAACCATAAGGCTGTTACAAGCAGACTATAGACTCTGTTGTTAAAGCAGAGACTCTAAGTGACTTAGCCTGGTCGATGGAGAGTTTGTAAATATTAGGTGCTGCCACTGGTCCACTGAGCCTCTGGATGGGGAGGGAAGCAGGGAGGACATTGAAATAGATGGCTGTGGTTGTGGTCAGGAAGTAGATTGCAGCAGGTGAACTGTTTGGCACGTCTAGAATACAGAAGTTTCGTGCACACACACATGTATGCTGTGTCTCGTGGATGGTACTCCATTGTTTCTCATTGGTGGTGAGCACTTGTGCATACCCTGACTCAGCTCCTTCTGTGATTACTGGACTACATGTGGCAGAAGCTGAGGAATGACCAGAGGCACCAACAGATTGTGGCTATTGAAATAAATCCAGCTTCCTTGGGAAAAGTATTCGTGACCTTGGCTTGATTAGCTATGGTCTCTACCCCTGCATGGTTTACTATTGCTGCTTTGAAAAGAATTATGTTGAATGCTACATGGTTTGTATATTCACAATAAAGTTACTCTATTAGTATTAATCTAGCAGTAACTTGTTGGGTTCTAGAGTCACAGATCCTACTTTGAATCTAAATACTAGAAAAGTTACCTAACATGGTTAAGCTGCTAGATTCTTCATCCATAAAAACTGAGATAAGACCTGTGTACCAGTTAAGAATTCTGTGGGATAGCATATAATAGACTATCCAAAACAACAGTGCCTTAAACATGTATGGTTTAATCTTTCTCATAAAGAAGGACAGATATGAGCAATCCACAGCTGGTAGGGTGGCCCCATGAAGTCATCCAGAACCCAGCACCCTTCTACCTTTCTGCTCCCCCAGGCTCAGCATTGACTTCCATCCTCAAGCTACCATGGTCCATGCTGGCGGCTGAATCATTGGGCATCATCTCTGCAGTCCAGAGAGTGAAAAAGAGAAAGCGGGGGTAGTGGGTGGGTTCAAAACGAAGCATCTCCCAATAGTCTCAGTTCCACACAGCAGTTCTGCACACATCTCCTTGGCTGGCACTCAGTCACATGAAGCTACAAGGTAGGCTTGGAAATGGAGTCTTTTAGCTGCACTTTGTCACTTTAGATAAAATTAAGGTACATAGGAGAAAAGGAAAATTAGATCGGTAGGCAACCAGCAGGCTCTGCCACAATGTCCCTCACAGGATTCTTGTGTGATGTAAATGAGTTAATATACGTGAAACTCTTAGCACACTGCCTGATCCATTGTCAGCACTCAGAGCCTACTTTTATTACTGTTAGAGAATTGCCAGAGACCTAAGATTCTATTATTTAAAATTCATTAAAAAGAAAATTATGTGTAATTCTGTAATATGTGAATTCCTTTATTCTATTTGGTACTGATTAAATTTTAAAGGAAATGATTTTTAAAAGTCATAGGCAAAATATGTAGGAAAACCAGTTTAAGCTAGTAGTTAAAAATTATACTTTGGAGAGTTTATATAAAACAAAAATTTATTAAATGAAAGCTCTAAAGCTAGGAAACTGCAAAAGCTATGTATATAGGGGAGGGAAATGGTTTCCTTGAATTCTAGATTAATTCTCAATAAATAACTTAGAAAAGATGATAACAGAATGTGAGCTCTTCCTCCATACTTCACAGATTTTCACACAGTTCGGCACAAGCGCTGCTGTGGGTGGAGAACGCAGGGGAAGCAGCAGTGTTCTCGTTCCTCCTTAGATGTCTTCAGTCTCTCTTTTTCTATTTTATCCAGCCTCTCCTTTTCTCTCTAAGTCTCCATTTCCTTTTTCTATTTTATCCAGCCTCTCCTTTTCTCTCTGTCTCTCTAAGTCTCCATTTCCTTTCTCCTTCTCTTTGCTTTTTCATATGGGACTGTTCTGTCATGCTACTTCACAATGTTTTGAGGTTTCATACAAATCGTCATCCATGGTTTTTTATTCCTTTTTAGAGCGTACATCATCCTGAATCACTGTTTCCAGGCAAGAGATGGTACCAGGTTCTCTTAATGCTAATTCACTCTTTTAATGCTCTCCCAAAAGTAAAATAGAAATATACTGCTAGAAACATGGCAGGAGAATGGGTCTCAGCATCACACACACCTAGGTGTGTGCCACCTTAAGGGAAGTAAATTTAGTTGTTCTCAGCCTCAGTTTCCCTTTCTGTAAAACTGATGTGATAATAGCATATGTTACATAAGGAATTTAGTTAATGATTAAATGTGATAATGCATGTAACTTCATAGTATAGTAAAAAACATGGAGCAAATAAATTTTAGCTCTGTAATAATGAAACTAGATACAGAAATTTTGTAGTCAAGCCTCTGTCTACAAAATATTGTTGTTAAATAATAATTATTTTACTCTGCTATTAGATCAATAAGATCTTTCCACATGGAGCAAAACTGAAAGCAAAAACTCAAACACAAATATGCCAAGTTTGATTTATCTCTTAGGTAAATTCTGTTCCCTGATAGGATATTGCAAATTGTCCAGAGTCTGTCCTTGTAGCTATAGTCCAATGGCCAACACTGGTTTACTCTTCCTGTACAAAGAAGTGCGATGCCTTACTCTCATCCTTCCTGCATTGAGTCTAACTCAGAAATATATTATCTTTCTGTTTAATTTTTTTCTTATAACTTAAAATTATTTCCTCATTGTTCATCATCCTCCAGATAGAATAATCCAGACTTCATCAGGAAATCTGTGCAATATTAGTCCTCGCTGATACACCTTTGGTCTAATTAGTGTGGATATGTTTATTCTTCGCCTGACCATCTGAAATAAATGATCTGACTCACTCACTTCCTTCCAAAGCACATATGGTGTTTTTCTGTCTAATAGTCCTTTTCCCAAGGCACTGACATATCTTGACAGACTTCTCCTACCTCTATCAAAAACAAAGGCTCTTAAACTATTTTCGCTGATGAATGTTTTGGAAAATCTGATAAAAGTGATAGATACTTTCTCTGAAAAAAAATGCATACATGTTGCTGTGGACTGAATGTGTCTCCCCCAAAATTCCTATGTTCAAATCTTAACCCCCAAGGTGATGACATTAGGAGGTGAGGTCTTTGGGAGGTGATTAGGTTATGAAGGTGGAACCCTCATGAATGGGACTAGAGTCCTTATAAATGAGACCTGAGAAAGCTCCCTAGCCCCTTCCATCTGAGGATTAAAGAAGTCTGCCACCTGGAAGGGGGCCCTCGCCAGACCATGCTGGCAGTCTGATCTCAGACTTCCAGCCCCTAGAACAGTGAAAAAGAAATGTTTGTTGTTTATAAGCCACCTACTTTATGGTATGTTGTTATAGCAGACCGAACAAAGACATCACTCAATTGCCAAATGGTGCTTCTCCCTTTCCATTTGCCTTTTTTTCTGCTCAGAAGCTATGCCTTTCAAAGACTGCCCCTTTAAGTCCCACATGCTTTCCAGCTCCTTCCTGTGGTCCCTTCTTGGATCGGCCAGTCACATTTTTAGTACTTCAGATCTCCAGGGCAGCCTGGTCTTTCTGGCAGTAAATCTGGATCAACGCTAGGCCAATTCTACCTCCTATCTTCTCTCTCTAAAGGTTTCTAGCCTCCTCTGCTTACAGCAAGGACTTGCTGCAGGAGGTGCTGGATGATAATGTGAGAGACCCTAGCCTGGATCAGGTTTTCCTTTTAGAATTTGCAAGAAATTTAGCATTCCCTGTCTCAAAATTATGCTGAAGGTGTGCTTTTGGTGTAGTTTTATCTTTTCCTCTTTGTTGATCTGCATTGTTTTGGATGAAATATTGAGGAATAGGGACATAGGCAGCCACGATTGTCTTCAACTATCTGGAAGTCCTTGGAGATAATTCTGTTACTAGTGTGGGGGACGGATTGGAAGAAAAGTTAAAAAATTGAAAGGTTAAATAAGAGGCTATTTTAATAGTGTAAGTAAAATATAATGAGGGCCATAATTGACTTTGTAGATGAAAAGGATATGGTGGGTTCAGATGCTACTAAGAATTTTGGAAACGCCAAGCAGCAGAGGGAGTGAAGGGTGACCCCTAGGTTTCTGGCTTAGGCATTGAATATCATTGTGGTAGAACTACTTTTTTTGCTAGGAAGACTTGCCCTGAGCTAACATCTATTGCCAATCTTCCTCTCTTTTTTTTCCTCCCCAAAGCCGCAGTACATAGTTGTATATTCTAGTTATAAGTTGCTCTAGTTCTTATATGTGAGCCGTCACCTCAGCATAGCCCCTGACAGATGAGTGATGTCGTTCTGTGCCCTGGAACCTAACCTGGGCCACTGAAATGGAAAGGGTGAAACTTTAACCACTAGGCAATTAAGGCTGCCTCTAGAACGATTTTGACATAAAGAAAACAGGATGAAAATCGATTTGGGCAGTTGGGAATATATGTAGAAAGAATTTAATGAATTCAATTTCAGAACTGGGAGTTTTCAATGCCTGAGAAGTAGCCAGGAGGATTTGTTCACTGGGGATTTAGAAATAGCACAAAAACATATTGGAACTAAAGGTGGAAATCTGGGAGTCCACAGCATAAAGTTGATAGAAGAAGCTGTGTTCATGTGTGAGATTTTTCAAAGAAAAGGGGGTAGAAAACAGAATAGAAGAGAAAAGGATGCCAGGATAAAAACCTGGGGGACACTTCCATTGACAATGTAGGCAGAGGAAGAGGAGACCGCGGAAAGACCTGGAAAAGGGATATCAGCAAGACAGGGAGGAAACCAGGAGAAGTCTATCTTGAACGTTAAGGATGAAATTGGTTTCTTGATGGAAGTGTTGGTCCATCTTGTAAATACTGAACAGAAAATAAAGGAGGAAGTAAAGGTATGGTCATCGAGTTACTTGAAGATTGAAGGTCGTTGAATTTTTAGCATTAGGAGATCATTGGTGATACTTGCAAGGAACATTTCCTATAGATTGGTGAGGGTGAATGCCAGATTCAGTGGGTTAAGAAATGAGTAAAAGGTGGAGGCAGGAAGTAGTGCCTCATCCCTTGCAGTCTCTGAAGAATGAAATAAGGGCAGTAGTTAAAATAACACACCTAATAATATTCTCATAAATTTAACACTCTTGACCTGTGGCACTGTGGACTATATGTGTACATATCTTCTCTCCCATTCTAAACTGAGAGTTCCTCTGTGTAAGGATATGTATCTAAACTATGTTTGTATCATGCAGTAGTGTGCATTTATGATGAATTCAGTAAGCCCTGTTGGCCAAATGAATGAACGAATGAGATACACAAATAACCAAGACCCAACTCTGTTCCAAATCCCAGGCATGATGCTCAGTCCCTGTTTACAGGTGCCACTGCCTTTAAGAAGCTTTAGCCTTTGATTTGAAACAATGAGGAGATGCCAACTCTTAGCTCATTTTATGAGATGTGAATGACAAGTAAAGAAGTATTTTTTTGTATGTAACTACCCTCAGACACTTATTTAATTTTATTACTGCTCTTTGCAGTGCCACCAGGCAAATATCCTTTGAGCCTATTTTGATTAATAACACTGTTTGCGTTTATTGTTTTATTTCCAAGCTCATCTCAAAGTGAGACTCCAGCGTGGACCTCCAGGTCTTCTCCATGTCAGCTCTGTTTTGAAAGGAAGGCTCTGAGTGATATAGGTTTCAGGGAACACACCACTGAGCAGGAATATAAAAGCAACAGCATGTCCACAGAGCCACAGAGAGGAAGAGAAAATAACCCAGAACAAATGTGCCAGAGCTTAGCTTCTAAGAGGAAAGAACCAAGGGATGAATGTGGACCAAAATATCCAGTGCAAGATTTAATAATCCTTTTGACTTTCACCTCAAGTGTACCTTCCTATATAGGCCAACAACCTTTTTGAAAGCCAAATAGAAAAGTACAACAGGAATATTTCTTGTTATACTTGTAATCCAAATATCTAAACATGCTTAATTTCTCCAGCTGTCTGTAGTGGCCACATCCTTAATATATACATGAAATTACCTTGACTTCCTCAAACACCCCGTGATTATATGAGTAGAGATATGGTGGGCAAGCTTACATTTCTCCAGTCATTTCAGCTGAATTCTCAATCTCCGTTACAAGCTACACCTTCTCTGTGTGCAATCCTTTGTTCTATACACTAGTGCTCCAGTGAGTCACACAAAGATACCCTTATCCTCTCCAATTCCTCCAACCCAAGGTGATGTGTGTTTCAAATTTTACTTGAGAATTTAGAGACAACGAGGGGGAGAGGTGGGTTTACTTAGCTGCACAGGAGGACAAACAACATTGACTTTTAGATACCTTTGACTTTAAAAGTCCTTGAACTTATCTGGGGAATTTGTGCTGACCACTTCTCCTACTAGGATTTTAGCCTTGCTCCGTGTTGCTGCCCGGCTTTCTCCTCAAACCAAGCTTACTCACCCATAGCTCCCACCCAAGGTTTCAGATAATTTCTGCTGCAGAACAGTTTAGAGGCCCTCTGTTCTATAGAAAACCATCTGCTCATGCCCAAAGGGGCTTACTTTCATATTTATGACCAACTTTGACTGTTCTCTCGCTAGAAGGAGTTCTGTGCCAGCTCTTAAAGTAATGCAATTTTCCTTCTCTCTGCTTCTTTCAAATAAAGTTTGCAGACTTGGGCTCTCCATTATGGAAGTTATGTACTGATGTCATCAAATTCTCATAAAAGATTAAAAAGTGGAGATATAAGGATTTATTTCACTTCTTTTGCTTTTGCCTCCAAAGGATTTATACAAATCCTCCCCATTTTGAGCTAATCTCTCGTTCAGAAGTCCCAACAAAGTGGTTAAAGAAGGAAAAGTGGAAACCTTATTTTTGAGCACCTTCCTTCCGGTCCCCAACCTCCATCTGGGTTCACTATATCCAGTGCGTTTATTATATCCCTGTGATGGTTAACTTTATGTGTCAACTTGCCAAGGCCATGAGGTACCTAGACATTTGGTCAAACATAATCCTGAGTGTGTCTGTAAGGGTGTTTTTGAATGAAATTGACACGAGTCAGTAGGCTAAGTAAAGCAGATTGCAGTACATGGGATGGTAGTATCATGGTAGTCAGATTTATGGCTTTGTCGTCTTTATTGGGAGGTTAAGTATAGTTTAAGGAGATGCGTGTGGATACTAATTTGAAAAGAGATGAACATGTGATGGATCATTTTATGTCAACCTTTGTTTTAAGGTTTTTACTAGCCTTTAATTTTATCCATTTTAATGTAAGAAAAATTTTTATCAACCCAAACATCAAAAAAAGTAGGTATACTTTGCATCTGATTTAAAAGATAAATATTTCTATTAAAAAAAAGGTTTTATGAAACACATCTTTTAAATTTACCCTACCTTACACTCCGCATAAAAATCTGGATTAAGATCTTTAGAATTTCTTAGCACTGGAAAGATTGTGGTCTTAACGCTCCATTCCTACAATATTCAACATTATACGTAATGCATAATTTTAGGTTAAAACAAAATGGGGTGCCCAGACATTTAGTCAAACATTATTCTGCATGTGTCTGTGAGTGTGCTTTTTCATGAGATAAACATTTGCCAGTAGACAGAGTAAAGCAGATTGCACTCCTGGGTGGGTGGCCCTCATCCAGTCAATCAAAGAGCCAAATAGAACAAAAATGCTAAGTAAAAGACTGCTATTCTAGTCTGAGTGCTTGAGATGGGGCATTGGCTCTTCTGGTTCTCTGGCCTTCAGATTTGTACTGGATCCTACACTAGCCATGGGTACAACCTCATGACAATGTCATAATTCTTTTTCAACTCTTCCCTTTACTCCTACCCAAATCACACATACAGGCTCAAAAATTTATCTATTCTAGATTCTCATCAGTTGAAGAGCAGTCTAACACATAAGTCCTTGTAAAAAGTAAACAACAATGTATTAAAATGCTCAAAGGAGAATAGACTCAATGAAAATTTAATAAGGTTCATTCAAGAAAGACAAGAAAACAACCAAGTGAATGAAGGTGACATAAAGAAAGAAAGAAAAAGGATCAGACAAAAAGCATGGAGTGGAAGACAGGCAAAGAAGGAATAACATGCATATTATCAGAGTCACTGAAAAAGAAAAAACAAACAATGGAACAGAGTTAATATTTAAAACTATAATCCCAGAGAACTTTCCAGGAATATAAAAAGACTCAGATCCACACATAGAAAGAGCTCAAAAAGTTACCTGGAAAAATTAACCCACACTAATCAATTCTGAGATATATCCTAGCTAAAACTATTAGATTTCAAAGATGATGGCGAAGTCTTCAAGACATGTAGGTAAAATGCTCCAATACTTTATAAAAGTATCTCGTTTTTCAAAACGTAAAAAGCAAGGTGGCAGCGGGACTTCATTTTTTAAAAATTCAACAAAAGAA
This sequence comes from Equus caballus, assembly GCF_041296265.1. NCBI lineage: Eukaryota > Metazoa > Chordata > Mammalia > Perissodactyla > Equidae > Equus > Equus caballus. The sequence continues at coordinate 11,426,937 of NC_091711.1, read as the reverse complement.
AGTGTGAACTAAGGATTTTGTATCAGGTCAAGTTGTCCTTCAAATAGCAAGGACGTAAAAACAAAACAAACACTCTGACAATCTATAAGAACTTAGGTAATTCTCTACCCATTAGCCCTCTTGAGAAACTGCCAGAGCTCTACTTGGCAAAGTATGGCCCAAGGTCCTGTACTGTAAGGCACCCAGTCACACTTATTCCTTTAGATAGTACTTGTGGCTACTTTCACACTAAAGTGGAGGAGAGTAGTTGTGACAGAAACAATATGTGGCCTCTTGGTCTACAAATCCCCAACCTGGACTTTCACAGAACAAATTTTGTGGCCTTTGCCAAATAGAAGATGAGCTTCACCCAACCAAATAATGATGCGGAAAACCTCAGAAAAAGGACTGAAGGCAAAAACTTTCAAATATAGGAATGTACATATAAGACTAAAATAATGTTGGAGGTAAGAGTAGAAGACTAATGTGCAACTGTTATATATTGTGATAAAGTAGAAGTATTGCAACCAAAAATGGGAAGAGAAGAGAGGGGAAGAAAGGGGAAATATGAAAAGCTCTTTTTCGTATAGGCAATAGGGTGGGTGCTTAAGGATACTGAAAACAAAAATTGATAAACTAGATAGTAAAGGATTAAACAAAGGACATTCTAAAGGGTTAAGTGCATAGTCACCTCTAGGCAAAAATACAAACCTTCTTATATATACCCCTCCAATGTTTTTTAAACATTGGCACCTGAGCTAACATCCGTTGCCAATCTTTTTTATTTTTCTTCTCCCCAAAGCCCCCCAGTACATAGTTGTTTATTCTAGTTATAGGTCGTTCTGGCTCTGCCATGTGGGTTGGGGCTTCTGCATGGCTTGATGAGTGGTGCTGGTTCCATGCCCAGGATCAGACTGGTGAAATCCTGGACCACTGAAGTACAGTGTGTGAACTCAAGCACTTGGCCATGGAGCGAGCCCCCCAAATTTTTAAATAGAAGAGCAAACTATATGAAACTCATATAAGAAGAATCTCATAGAGTAACACATGTAATGAGCAAACTATATAGATCTCAGAGACTTGAGACCAAACACATCAGTCACAAAAGCAATTGTGAATGGGCTTATTCACTGTATTAGTTTGCTAGGGCTGCTGTAACAAAACACAACTGACTGGGTGACTTAAACAACAGAAATTTACTTTCTCGTAGTCCCGCAGGCTAGAAACCCAAGATCAAGGTGTCAGCAAGTTTTGTTTCTGCTGAGGCCTCTCTCCATGCCTTGCAGATGGTAGCCTTCTCACTGTGTCCTCATAAGGCCATTCCTCTATACATGTGCATCCTTGCTCAATCTTTGTGTGCCTTAATCTTCTCTTCTTTTAAGGTCACCAGTCAGATTAGATTAGGATCCACCCTTGTAGGTTCATTTTAACTTAATCTTCTCCTTAAAGATCCTACTTCCAGATATAATCACATTCTAAATTCTGGAGTTAGGGCTTCAATATGAATTTTGCGGGGACACAATTGAGCCTGTAACATTCACCTACTAAAAGAAAAAGATTTTCAATTTGGCTCACAGAACAAACCCACTATTGATCCCATTCAAGTTCAAAAATTGAAAGACAAATTTTTAGAAGAAATAGAAAAAATTCTTTAAAAAAGCTAACTGACAAAAAAGCACCAGGCCTAGATCTTTCAAAGGGGAAATCTACCACAGCCCCAAAGGCAGATAGTCCTAATGCTCGGTAAGTTATTGCAGAACATTGAAAAGGAAGAAAAACATCCTAATTCCCTTTACAAGCAAGAAGAATTCACTTATTTAAACCTGATAGAGAGTACAAAGGAAGAAAGATCAATAGTACTCATAAATACTGATGAAAACTTTTAAACAAAATACTAGTAAGCAGAATCCACCACCACATTAAGAAACTAATACACCATGACCAAGTGGGATTTATTCTAGGAATGTAAGATTGGTTTAATACTAGGAAATCTATTAATATTGTATACCACATAATTAAATCTAAGGAAAAATTATGATTATCTTCACAGGTGTTGAAAACATCTTTGACAAAATCCAACACTCATTCATTATTTTAAAAAAACTCAAGAAAATAGGAATTGAGATATAGATGCTTTCTTAACATGTGTGTATATGTGTGTATGTGTATGCATGTGTGTATCTTACTCCTTAAGCCATCATCTTATTTAAAGAGGAAAGATGACATGTATTTCCACTATCACTCTTACTAGTTGATATTGTACTAGAAACAATAGCCAATACAATTAGACAAGAGAAATCAACAAAAGAATGAGTAAAGAAATAATACTGTCTCTTTTTGCAGATGGTATAACAGAATATCTGAAAAATTTCAGAGAATTAATGATAATAATTCAATGAAGTAACAAAATATAAAATTAACATACAAAAGTCAATGACCTTTGTATACACATGTAATGAATCACAGAAATACATAAAGATAGAGGAGAAACCCATTTAAAATAGCATCAAATAAGATGATAGAATATTTTGGAATAAATTTAACACAAATGTATAAACTTCCACAGGGAAAATTATAAAACACTCCCAAAGTCAAAAAAAAAGACTTGAAAAAGTGGGTAGATGTCTCCTGTTCTTGGATAGAATTTCTCCATATACAGATGTCAGTTCTCCCTCAGTTAATTTATAAAATGAGTGCAATCCCAATAAAAATGCAAACAAGGTATTTTTGGAGTTAGACAATTTGCTATTGAAAATTATATGGGAAAACAAACATGTAAGAATAACATAGAAAATATAGCTAAAAAAATTTATGAGGAGAGGATCAGCCCTAGTAGATATTAAAACATCCTGTTATGGAGTGTCTATAATTAAGTGTGCAGTACTGGTGCATTGATAAACAAATAGATCAGTGGACTAGAACAGAAAGTCCATAATTAAAGATAGCATTTAAAATCCCTGAGTAAAGAGGGATGTTTTAAAATAAATAGTGCTGGGTCAACTAAGGAGTCATTTGGAAAAAAGATAAAATTAGATCCATATCTCACACCATAAAAAAGAATAAACTTCAAGTGTATTAAGAGTCTTAATGAAAAAGTAAAACCGTACAAATAATAAGAGAAAACACAGATGAATTCCTCTTTACCCTCATCATGGGGAAAGGCTTTCTAAATGACTCAAAATTAAGAAGTAATAAGAAAAAGATAGGTGAATTTGGCAATATGTATTTTTTAATTTGCTTGAAAAAACCCACCATAAACAAAGTCCAAAGAAAACTAATTAACTAGGGGAAACTATTACAACATATACCAGAGACAAAGGACTAATATCCCTAACAAATAAAAAACAAAACCTTAAAATTAAGGGGAAAAAATTTAAAACTTAAAAAAGTGTCAAAAGGATATGAACAGAGTGATGTCAGCAACATGGTGGAGTGAGACGTTCCCTTTGTCTCTCCCTCTTTTGAACTACAACTAAATGGACATTCATTGACCAATGGAGGAACCTCATGTAGCACAATAGGATGCCTGAGAGACACATGGAGCTACACAGCTGAGGGTAGATTGACTCTCTGGGAAGTGGTGGAGATAGGTGAGCACTCCCTGCCTTCCCCTGGTAGTTCTTTGCTTGTGCATGAATGCTTTCCAGCCTGGTGCAAGTGCACAAAAGTACAAACACATGCTGGGGTGACTGTGGGAAGAGGTGGCAGCAACCCTTAGCTCACTTGTGATTACTATCCCAGTTGGGGGGAGTTCACCATACCCCTGTGACTCCAAGGAGTGGCCCTAGCTCAGACCTGTTAAGGGAGCCCTGCCCACAAAGCACCATCCATACAAATGCCTGAATGCTCCTAAGGCCAGTGCAAGTGCCATAGTACCCCCACAGCTTCCGGTAGATGGGGATGGACCAGAAATTTTACTCCTGCTTCTCCCGAGCAGTAACAGGTGGAATCTGCAACCTAATACTACCACAAATGCCCTGACAAAAGATTAGTTCATCAAAAACCATGAGAAACTGAAACAGGGGCTGGCCCAGCAGCATAGTGGCTAAGTTTGTGCACTCTGCTTTGGTGGCCCAGGGTTCGCAGGTTTGGATCCTGGGTAGGGACCTAGCACAGCTCATCAAGCCATGCTGTGATGGCATACCACATAAAATAGAGAGAGATTGACTCAGATGCTAGCTCAGGGCCAATCTTCCTCACATACACACACACAGACACACAGACACACAAAAGAAACAGCAGCAACAATTCAGACCAGAAAGAAAATGACAATTCTCCAGAAACCAACTGTGAACGCACAGAAATTTATAAGGTAAATGACAGAGAATTCAAAATAGCTGTCATGAAGAAATTCAATGATTTACAAGAGAACAAAGACAGACAGTTCAATGAACTCAGCTATAAAATTAATCTCTTTATCAAAGAAATTGAAACCATAAGAAAGATCAAGCAGAAATTCTATGTATGAAAAACACAATTAATGAAATAAAAAATAATCTAGAATCTTTCAGAAATAGAGCTGATGTTATGGAAGAAAGAATTAGTGATTAGAGGATAAAAATATAGAAATTCACAGGTAGAGGAGGAGACAGAACTAAGATTTTAACAAAAGAAGGAATTCTTCAAGAAATACCCAACTCAATTAGGAAAAGCAACATAAGGATTATAGGTATTCGAGAAGTAGAAGAGAGAGGAAAAGAGCAGGGAACTTGTTCAAAGAAATAATAGCTAAGAGCTTCTCAAACCTGGAGAAGCAACTAGACTTACAAAGATAATAAAATGCCTAATTAATCAATGCTAAAAGACCTTCTCCCCAGGCATATAATAATAAAATTGGTAAAAGTCAACAGCAAAGAAAAAGTATTAAGAACAGCAAAGCAGAAGAAAATAACCTACAAAGGAACCTCCATTAGGGTTTCAGCAGATTTCTCAGCAGAAATCCTACAGGCTAGGAGAGAATGGAATGATATATTCAAAATACTGAAAGGCAAAACCTTTCAGCCAAGAATAGTATATCCAATGAAACTTTCTATCAGATCCAATGGAGAAATAAAAGTTTTCTCAGATAAACAAAGGCTGAAGGAGTTCATCACCACTAGACCTCCCCTACAAGAAATAAGTAAAGATGCCCTCACACTGGAAGCAAAAAAGACAAAGGTCTACAAAGCTTTGAGCAAGGAGATAAAAAGACAGACAAAATCAGAAAACTGTAGCTCTCTATCAGTACAGGGAGAGAAATACCAAATTATAACTTAAAAGATAAAGGGAAAGAAACTATCAAAAGTAACTGTAAACACTTCAACTTAGTCACAAACTCATGATATTAAATCAGAATAATTTGTAACAGCAAGAACTCAGAGGGGAAGAGAAAAGGGATGGAACCTGTTTAGCTTAATTGAGATAAGAGGCTACGAGAAAATGGACTGTTTCCTCTATGAGATCTTTTGTAAAAAATCTCATGGTAACCATTAAACAAAAAATCAGAGTAGAGTCACAATTCATAAAAAGAGAGAAAATCTCATTAGAAAACCCCAAAAATGAAATGGCAGTCAGAAATACAAAGGAAGAGAAACAATGGAAACATGGAACAACCAGAAAACAAGAGATAAAATGGCCATATTAAGCCTTCATACATCAATAACCACTCTAAATGTAAATATATTGAATTCTCCAATCAAAAGACACAGAGTACCTGAATGGATTAAAAAGTAAAACCCAACAGTATGCTGCCTCCAAGAAACACACCTCAGCTCTAATGACAACCATAGGCTCAGAGTGAAGGGATGGAAGACAATTCTCCAAGCTAATGGCAAACAAATGAAAGAAGGTGTTGCCATATTTGTATGAGGCAAAGCAGACTCCAAGTTTAAAAAGACAATGAGAGACAAAGAGGGGCAGTATAGAATGATAAAAGGGACATTCCACCAAGAGGACATAACACTTATTAAAATACAGGTACCTAAGACAGGGGCACCAAAGTAGATAAAGCAACTATTAACAGAGCTAAAGTGAGAACTTAACAGCAACACAATAATAGTATAGGATCTCCAGACCCCACTTATATCATGGACAGAACATACAGACAAAAAGTTAACAAGGAGATAGTCTATTTAAAAGAAACACTTGATCAGATGGACTTAATAGATATAGAGAGAGCATTCCATCTCAAAACAGCAGAATACACATTCTTCTCAAGTGCACATCAATCATTCTCAAACATAGACCATATTTTTTGAAACAAAGCAAGCCTCAATAAATGTAAGAAGATTGAAATCATCTCAACCACCTTTTCTGACCATAATGCTATGAAACTAGAAATCAACTACAAGAAAAAAATGGGGAAAGTCATAAATACGTGGAGACTAAACAACATGCTACTGAACAACCATTGGATCAATGAAGAAATCAAAGGGGAAATTAAAAAATATCTGGAGACAAACGGAAATGAAAATACATCATACCAACTCATGGGATGCAACAAAAGCGGTCATTAGAGGGAAATTCATAGCAATACAGGCCCACCTCAACAAGCAAGAAAAATCTCAAATAAGTAGTTTTAAACTGCACCTGATGGAACTAGGAAAAGCAGAGCAAATGTAGCCCAAAGTGAGTAGAAGGAAGGAAATGATAATAATCAGAACAGAAATAAATGAAATAGAGACTAAAAATAAGTAGAAAAGATTTATGAAACTAAAAGCTGGTTCTTTGAGAAGATAGACAAACCCCTAGCCAGACTCACCAGTAAAAAAAGAGAGAAGGCTCAAATAAATAAAATTAGAAATAAAATAGGAGAAATTACAACAGATACTGGAGAAATGCTAAGGTTTATAAGAGAATACTATGAAAAACTATAAGCCCCCAAATTGGATAACCCAAAAGAAACGGATAAATTCTTATACTCATACAACCTCCCAAAACTGAATCAAGAAGAAATAGAGAATCTGGATAGACCAATCACAAGTAAAGAGATTGAAACAATAATTGAAAACCCCCCAAAAAACAAAATTCCAGGATGAGATGGATTCTCTGGAGAATTCTACCAAACATTCAAAAAAGATTTAATACCTATCCTTCTCAAACTATTCCAAAAAATTGAAGAAGACAGAACACTTCCTAACTTATTGTATGAGGCCAACATTACCCTGATACAAAAACCAGACAAGGACAACACAAAGAAGGAAAATTACAGGCCAATACTACTGATAAACATAGATGCAAAAATCCTCAACAAAATATTGGCAAAACAAATACAGCAATACATTAAAAGGATCAAACACCATGATCAAGAGGGATTTATTCCAGGGATGCAGGGATGGTTCAACATCCACAAGCCAACCAATGTGATACACCACATTAACAGAATGAGGAATAAAAATCACTTGATCATCTCAAGAGATGCAGAGAAGGCATTTGACAAGATCCAACATCCATTTATGATAAAAACTCTCAATAAAATGGGTATAGAAGGAAATAACTTCAACATAATAAAGGCCATATATGAGAAACCCACAGCCAAGATCATACTCAATGGGGAAAAACTGAAAGTCATCCCACTGAGAACAGGCACAAGGCAAGTGTGCCCACTCTCACCACTTCTATTCAACATAGTCCTGGAAGTTTTGGCCAGAGTAATCAGGCAAGAAAAAGAAATAAAAGATATCCAAATTACAAAGAAGGAGTAAAACTCTTATTGTTTGCAGATGACATGATTCTATATATAGAAAATCCTAAAGAATCCATCATAAAATTATTAGAAATAATCAATACCTACAGCAAACTTTCAGGGTGCAAAATCAATTTTAAAAAATCACTTGCATTTCTATATATTAACAACAAACTAGCAGAGAGAGAATTCAAAAATATAATCCCATTTGCATTTGCAACAATAAGAATAAAACATCTAGGAATAACCTTAACCAAAGAGGTGAAAGACCTCTCTACACTGAAAACTATCAGACGTGAATGAAAGAAATTGAAGACATAAAGAAATGGAAAGATATTGCATGCTCATGGGTTGGAAGAATATACTTAGTTAAAATGTCCATTCTACCTAAAGCATTCTACAGATTCAATGCAATCCCAATGACATTCTTCACAGAAATAGAACAAAGAATCCTAAAATTTATGTGGAACAACAAAAGACCCTGAATAGCCTAAGCAATTCTGAGAAAAAAGAATCACTGGAAGCATCCCAATCCCTTCTGAGAAAAAAGAATCACTGGAAGCATCCCAATCCCTGACTTCAGAATATACTACAAAGCTATGGTAATCAAAACAGCATGGTACTGGCACAAAAAAAGACGTAGAGACCAATGGAACAGAATTGAAAGCCCAGAAATAAAACCACATTTATGGACAGATAATATTCAACAAAGGAGCCAAGAACATACAATGGAGAAAAGAAAGTCTCTTCACTAAATGCTGTTGGGAAAACTGCACAGCCACATGCAAAGGAATGAAAGTAAACCATTATCTTGCACCACACACAAAAATTAACTCAAAATGGATTAAAGATGTGAATGTAAGACCTGAAACCATAAAACTCCTAGAAGAAAATATAAGCGGTATGCTCTTTAACATCAGTCTTAGCAGCATCTTTTCAAATACCATATCTACTTGGGCAAGGGAAACAAAAGAAAAAGTTAACAAATGCGACTACATCAGACTAAAGAGCCCCTGCAAAGCAAAGGAAACCATGAACAAAATGAAAAGAGAATCCACCAGCTGGGAGAAAATATTTGCAAATCATTTGTCCAACAATGGTTGATCTCCAAAATATATAAAGAACACATACAACTCAACAAAAACAAAAACAAACAAAATGATAAAAAATGGGCAGAGGATATGAAGAGACACTTTCCAAAGAAGATATACAGATGGCCAACAGACACAGGAAATGATGTTCAGCATCACTCTTTATTAGGGAAATGCAAATCAAAACTACACTGAGATATCACCTTATACCTGTCAGAATGTCTATAATTACCAAGACAAAAACAGGAAATGTTGGAGAGGATGTGGAGAAAAAGGAACCCTCACACACTGCTGGTGGGAATGCAAACTGGTGCAGCCACTAAGGAAAACAGTGTGGAGATTTCTCAAAAAATTAAAAATGGAAACACCATAGGATCCAACTATCCCACTATTGGATATTTATCCAAAAAACTTTAAATTGATGATCCAAAGAGATTTATGCACCCCTATGTTCATTGCAGCATTATTCATAATAGCCAAGACATGGAAGCAACCCAAGTGCCCATCAACTGACAAACAGATAAAGAAGATGTGGTATACATGTACAATGGAATGCTACTCAGCCGTAAAGAAAGACAAAATCGTCCAATTTGCAACAAATGGATGGACCTTGAGGGTATCATGGTAAGTGAAATAAGCCAGACAGAGACAGATAAATACTGCATGATTTCACTCATATGTGAAAGATAAATACATGGATAAGGAGGACAGATTAGTGGTTACCAGAGGGGAAGGGGGTTGGGGGGTGGGCAAAAGGGGTAAAGGGGCACACATATACAGTGATGGATAAAAATTAGATTATAGGTGGTGAGCACGATGAAGTCTCTTCAGAAATTGATAAATAATAATGTACACCCAAAATTACACAATGTTATAAACCATTATGATCTCAACAAAATCACTGGGGAAAAAAAGGTATCAACAGACAATTCTTAAAAAACTGGTACAAAAAGTTTTTCTCAAACATAGGGGAAAAAATTTTCTAACTCACTCATAATTAGAGAATTGCAAAATATGACAACATTAAGATTTTCTGTTTCATTTACCAGTCTGGAAAAAATTTAAAAGTACAACAAAACATTCTTTCAGTGAGACTGTGGAGAGAAAGACATTCTTGTATATTTGCTGGTAGGAATGGAAATGGGTAAAGCCCTTCTAGAAAGAAATTTAGCAATACTTAACAAAAATGCATAAGCATATATCTTTGAACACAACAATCATGCTTTTAGGAATCTACCCTGAAAATAAACATCCAACAATAAAGAAATATATGTCATAAACCAATGTTACCACAATAAAAAGTAAAATTAATAAATTTTTTAAAAAGACAAAAAAAAGAAAATGAAAATAAAAGAAATATACAAGCATAAGGTCACTCACTGCAGTACTGGTTGTAACTACTAAATACGGAAACAACCTAAATGTCCATACATGGGAACGTGGTTGAGTGAACTCTAGCACATCTGTGCAATGGAGTCCTATGCAGCTGTAATAAAAGAACTCGGAAGACATCCACAAACTGATATGGAATGATGTCAAGTTAGGCATTCAAAAACTACTTGTGTATATAATAGATTTAAATAAATAAGTAAACACATGGTAGATAGTAAGAGGTTTCTCACTGTTGGAATAAGAAGCTAAAAAAAAACAAAGGGAGAAAGCTAAAAATGAGCCTTTGTTAGTGGATTGGAATTCAATATCTCAGTCAAAACTCATGATTTTTAATATATATATACAAGTAGAGGGATACATAAATATAAATATTTGAGTGTACCTGAATTAGTATACATACATATGTTCCCTGCCTCTGTTTGAAACTGGGGAAAAAGCAATGACATCCCAGTAGCAATGAGCACACATAGTGCCCAGATCTTGGTTTCTAAACACTATCCTCTGGTAAAAGGAACCAGGGATCCTTGCAGAAATCATTCATTCCTGGACAAAGGCAGTGAAAATGTAAGATGAACTTGAAAATTACGTGGTATCAGATAGTAGGGAAGTATTCAAAAGAACACAGATGGAGCCTTGTCAAAACACAGGCACTAATCTGAAGGAGTTTCTACAGGCCAAAGCTAGAATAATTTGAGCCACCCCATCAAGAAAAAAAAAGAAAAAAACCACAAAAAATAAATATCCATAAGTCTGTACTGATACAAATAAATAATGAAATAAATACATAAGGAAGAAGAAATAGCACCTTAATCCAAAGTCCAATTAATAATATAGAGGGAAATATAAATTCACCATTGGCAAGCAGTACGGTAATAACTGTTGCAGACAGTAAAATGGTGAAATGTTTGAAGAAAAAGTGGATTTGCACAGTTTCAAAGTAGATGCCAAAGATATTTATTAAATACATTGGGAAAGATAGTAACTTTACAGTGTAAGAATCTGGGAGGAACTACCTTAAGCAAGCGATCAAGGTTAACATCCCCAGTAATCAAACATATCAACGTCATGAACCCCATGATACGATGCATTGAGAAGGACACAATATGATTTCTACAGTATTCTTGCCCAAAGTGCGTTCGCTCAACTCAATCATGAGAAAACTCCAGACATCCATAAATTAAAGACTATCTGACAAAATCACTGATCAATCACCTTCAAAAGTGTCAAAATCATGAAGGACAAGGAAAGACAATTGTAAAAGATAAGGAAAGACTGAGGAAATATTACATGCTGCAGGTGACTAAGGAGAAATAAAATTTAAAAGCAAAATGGAATCCACTGATAGGCATCAGTGGAAAAACTGGCAAAATTCAAATAAGGCCTTTAGTTCAGTTAATAATATTGCACCAACGTTCATTTCCTGATTTTAATAGTTGCAACATGGTGAAAGCCTATGAAAAAGAGATGTACGGAAATTCTTTGCTATTTTTGCAAATTTTCTGTAAGACTAAGATTGCTTCAAATAAAATGTTTAAAAAAAAATGGTTAGGGTCTGATTTATCCCAATAGCAATGTCTGAAATAACGTTTCTTCTTGCAGCCCCAAGTACTGGAACTATCCTATGATTTATCCTTTAAGAGTCCTAGTCGTTCTGCTTCTCCTTTGAGTGTATACACTGATGCCGCATAGCTATCCAATACCTTTTTTGTTGTTGCTGTTCAAGATAACCAAAGTCTTTGTAATCAAGGCAACATAATGGACACTGCTAGTTTATACGATAGACTTTTCATTTCTGTTTCCAAGGTATAGTGTTTCCATGTACAAGTGGAAAATTCATTGAAAGAAAAAATTTAAGGTGAGTTCTATGTGGGCTTTCTTTCTTTCTTCCATTTGATATAAAATGCTCACATCCTATCGTCTTAATTAAAACAAGCTTTGAAATTTAGGGAAATTCTTAATTACAAATACAAGGATGTAGATAGTAGAAGTGGTAATAGAAGACAAAGTTGACTTCTGATCATAACTTTCACTGCTCTCAGTTCTAATATGCCACGACCCAACTTCTTGTCTCACTATGCCTGGGAGACTTTTCTGCACTATGTTATATAAATCTAGGAGTAATGTCAAATGTAGTGGGAGGTGTTTACTCTCTAGCAAATATCTATTTTCTCATTGTGAATCTTCAACACCAACCTTCTGGCCTATTTCTCTCTTCACTCCTGTTTCTGCATCTCTTGCCGTCTATTGTGGCTCCTCAAACCTTTCTATCCCCACGAGGATTCAACAGCATTAATTTTAAAAAATAAAAGTTAAAACACCTTCTAACTCTATGAGTTTCCAGCAAAAATTCCCTGATTCTGATGTGGGTGTATATCAGAAATGCAAATATATTTAGTGATAGCTAGAACTAGTTTCAGAACTAGGCAAAATTGTGGCAAAACAAATTTATCCACACTTCTTACCCTCCTCCTCATTTTTTTCCACTCATTCATTTATTTATTCATTTGAAAGTTATACATGTGCATACATAATATATATGTATATATTTGTCTATATACACATATAGACAAATGAGAATACATCCACTAAGAACTCATACTTTTGTAGGAAGGCAGATAAATAGGCAAATACAGTATCACATAAGGGTTATAATATTTGTATCAATCTTCTTTGACTCAAAAAACAACAACCTGAATAAAGTGCAGGCTTTTAATTAAAAAGTATGCTTTGTAGTTTAAAAACAGTAACAGCAAAGAAAGAAATGATGGTATAGTTCCAGCAACAATTAATTGAAACTATTCATTAATTCAGTTGGAATTTAATTATTCTCTTCCAACAGCACTAATTTTTTACCTTTCTTGTGCTAATCATGGCAGTCTGCTTTGTCTAAAAGTTATCTCCAAATAACTGATTTCTCTAGTACTTTTTGGGGTATTTTGAGGGTGAGAGCTATGCTGTATATATCCCTCTGTCTCTAATACCTAGAGATGTGCCATCTACACTAAGAATTTTTGATTACCCACAAATATTTCAAAAGAAAAAACAAATCTTATTTGGTAAAATCATTTTGGTTTGGCGAGTCTAGTCAAGCAAAAATATTGGGTTGGTTCCTATGTTTAATTTCCTGTTTTCTCTGATAACACCTCATTCTGTGGTGAAGGACAGAGGAACAAGAATTGCTATTTATTTAATTTACTCAACGTAACTCACACGGCTCTCAACAGGCAGTCTAGAGCTGACTAGAAGTCTAGAGTAACTCCTGAAATTCTTTCCTTGGGTTGTTTAACAGTTCCTCGAAACCTATAATTTTCTAAGTGCTGGCTTTGCATTCCTGTGCACTTGACCACATTGGAGTGTTATCTATTAGATTGTGGTCATAGTGATTAACCTTTGGAGTAAAAAATTGGTGAGAGTCATCCCTAGATTATAATTCAAATAAAGAATTAATCCTCTTCTAATTTTTCTGTATATTACTAGACAACTAATCTACTTGTTTCCAGTCAGTATATATGCTAGACCTCATATGTTATAGTCCTTACTGCTGTTCACCAAATAAAAGGGAAATAAACTTTTGTGTGGTAAGCCTCTAAAATCTTGGGATATTTATTACTGAAGCAGAATCTAGCCTATCTTGACTGGTACACTACTGGACTAACACGGTTAAGTATGGTGAACACAATGGTTTCCCATCCAGGAGCTAAAGGTCTGGTGGCAGAAAAGAAGAGTAAAGAAACAATTACATCCTGGATGAAATAAGCATTCGACCACTATTCATTTAACTAATATTTGAGTGCCTACTATGTACCACTCAGAGTAATGGAGGGCAAAAAGGAGGTTGTAACCCTGTCTTTATCGAGCCAATATAAAGTACTATGAAAAAGCCTACAATGGTGATAAAGTATATAATGGTTATGGTGCTAAGAAAGTCACAAAATGGGGAAATTTGAACTGGCTGGGGAAATCAAGAAAGTCTAACTGAAGAAGTTAGACTGAAGCTGAGAGATGAAGAGTGAAAATGAATTAACAACTTAAGGAGATGTGAGAAGTGTTCTGAACACAGGGGTCAGCATTGTGAAGGTCCAGTGTCAAGAGGGAGTTGGTGAGCAGGAAGAACTTAAACAAGGCTGATGTGATTGGAGCTGAGTGAGGAAGGATGGGGTTGTTATGAGACGAAGCTGGATGTATAAGTAACGCATGTTAAACAATTTTGTCTTAATCTTAAAAGCATTGTAGAAGCTACTGAAGAGTTATTGAGGCGGTAATGGAGGTTAGACTTATATTTCAAAAAGATCATGTGGAGAACAAATTTGAGTGGCTACTGGTAGAGCAGAGGTTATTATAGTAGTCTAAGTGGAAATAGAGAGAAGTGGTGGATTCAAGGGAAATCTAAAAGATAAAATCAGAGGGACTCAATAATAGGAATTGGAGACAGAAAGAAGTAGGAATCAGGAATAATTCCTAGGTTACTGTCTTGAGCAACTACATTGTTTTTGGTTCCCTTCACAGAGATATGGGAATAGTAAAAAAGCACCTGTAGGAGAGGAAAATCTTTATCCCTCTACCTTCCTAGGTTCAATGGCTGGGGCCTGTGAATCAAACTGTTAAAAGATTAACAAAAAACAGTTTTAATTATGTAAATATGCACAAGAGTTCACAAACAAAACTGTGGCTCTAGGGGCTTATATCTACTCTAGGCTAGACAAAGGATTTGGGATTCTGGGCAGGGAAGGCAAGTTAGGGCAGAGAAGGGAGAAACTGTGCAGTAAGTAGGGGCTGTCTTGTGGGGCAGCTAAGTTTCCCAGGTGATAAGGGTTGTCTCCAGGAGAAGTTCTCTTCCTGGTAAGGAGACTTCTGTACAAATGGAAAATTCATATTCTATTTTTAGACAGGGGAAGGTGAAGAGTTTTTCCTGCCTCTGATCTCAGTTGGCTTTAGCTCAAAAAAATCCACATGCCAAAGAGGTATATTTTGAGGTGGCATATTCTGGGACTCTTTATGCCAAACTTAGGAGAGCTGAGAATGAATTTGAGTTACCATTGAGATATACAAGACAAAATGTCAATAGTATTGAATACCATTGATCAGGTTTTCCTTAAAATACTTTCTTCTCTTGGGATCTCTGGTATTCTATCTTTCTGAGCTCTCTCACCAAGTCTGTTTGCCTCTCCTGGACTCTAAATGTGGGAGCGCCCAGGGCTTTGTCCTTGGACGGTCTCTTTTCCAACTTACTCATGCTCTACATGGTCTCACCCAGTAGCACAGCTTCCCATACCATCCAGACTGTGACAGCTCCCCAGTTTGGATCTAAATCTCAAATGTTGTGTTATCTAGAAGCTGCTGTCTACTCCACACAAAAATTTTATAGGTTTTTTTTTTCAAGCACAAGATGTCTTATCACCCATCCACCTCCCACATTCAAACACACCAGGGATTACTTTGTGATCCACAGGAGGGAGAGGCCCTTCAACTCACAAATAAACAAACTTTAAAAGGCTATTTGAAAGGAAGCAATGGCTTGAAAAGCAGTCAAATATACATTTGAAAATAAGGGAGAAATCACCCTACTTTTTTCCAAAAGATCAAAAGGGAGTATGCAATTGAACATTATTTAAAAGTTCAAATGATCAAGTGAGTAAAACAGAGGATCTTTTTGTTATTTGAGTTTGGTTTAATGTTTTGAATTTGTTACATGAAGACCTGCTCATTAGAGGGCCAGGTTTCATAATATCCCGGTGAGATCACTCCCACAGCTACAGATTCATACAAGTACTCTCTCACTGACATCTCTGCTAGAATGTCAGAGAGACACCTCGAAGCTGACATGTCAAACCTGAGCTCCTGATACTACCCACCAACTGTCTCCAGCATCTTTGCCATTTCAGTTAACAGCAGAAGCATCACTTCAGCTTCATACGTACAAAACCTTTAGAGTTGTCTTAGGATTCTCTGGAGAAGCAGTGCACCACTAGGCTACACAGACAACATATGTAAGGGGACACAAGAGTTCATTTGACTGAAATGCAAAGTTCAAGGTGGGAGCAATTAGTGTAGGATGAATTTGGATCAGTTGGTAGGAGTTATAAAATGCCTTAGGGAACTTTATACTAGCTAATGGGGAGACATTGGAAGCTTTTAAGAAGAGGAGTGACAAGGTTTTATTTCCAATCTAAAAAAAACCCCATAAACTGCAATTTATAAAATGTGTTAGAGAGGGCCTAGCAAGAGGAGTGGTTGTTTCTAAAATGATCTTGTCTACAATAACTCTCAGTGTTTACCCTGTCTTCTTAAGGAGAGAGACACAAAAGGCCAAAAAACATTATTAAAGATGGGAATCCATCTCCTACATTAAATACAAACAAAAATTATTAGGAAAAACTGATGTGATTATGGGTTTATAAGTCTGTGTTGTACTGAAACAAAAAGTCATTGTGAAGTAATAAACAAATATAATTGCAACAATGATTTGGGTACGCATAGGAGCTGAGGAACTAATTATTTTCACCCTCTAAAGTGCCTACTGCTGTTCATCAAGTTTTTGCAAGATAAACGCTTTAATTCATAACATTTACATAAATCCCCTTGCAGCACCTTCTTTATCAGTACACTTACAAAATGAATTGATTTTCCGACACTTTCTAACTTTTTTCAATTAGCATACTTACATTTGTGCTTTTTTAAATTCAGTTTTTTTCGGGTAAAGCATCTTACCAACTTATCACCAAAAAGTGTGGATTCCAAAATCAATCCAAATTTGGAAATTTAATTTCCTCCCTTTTGAATACAGTCCACCTCTTTTCACCTTCTGCATGATACCCACTGCTTTTATTAAATCAAAACTGCTAACTTTGCCCTCGGTATGTTTAGCTGCCTTAAAAGAACTGAAAAATTAAATTGCAAGTTGGGGCAGAAGCTCAGTACATTGTGAGGAACACTGCTGAACAAATTTTTTTCAAAAAAGTTAAACTCTCCAAGCATGAATCTTCCTTAATATGAATTGTTCTCCTCTTCCTCAAAACACAAAACCTTCAAAACACAAAAAACTTATTAGTTAATTTGTAATACTACGTTACTATCAGCAAGGAAAATTCCATCCTTTATAATGTTCACTAAATATATCAGAATAACAAGTATCATATACAATACTGTTCTTCTTACTTTCTTTGAGTACTTCCTAGAAGAGGTAGCAGTAGCATTTGAGAGATGGGAGGAAGAAGCAGAGGATGTAATTATAACTGTAAGCACATTAAAGAATAGATTAGAATAGATCTAAGGTGATCTATTATATAAATGCGTCTTAGGCATCCCCAAATATTAGCCTGAACAAGAGAATGGCTGCCTCTTCCTCATTCTTTCTCCTTGTGTACAGTGACCCAGATTTGATTTATTGATCTACTATTTTTATACATTTTTGAGTCAGAAAGGGTGCAAATCGACACCACCTACCTGAGGTCTGACCCCTCAGTTTAACTAAACTTTAGACAGTTTTCTTCCTAACTATAGACTCCTGACATTCCTTTTCTTAGAGTATTTAACTTTATTCTGTCTCCGACCCTTTGAGACTAAATCTTCTACAAGCTGGGGATGTCCTTTTCAGGGAAAGCCATCCCTTTGAAATGTAATCGAGAAAGAGGCTCAATGTCGCAGTCTCGGTGGGAGGGTAGGAGACTAACTTCATGATCAGCACCAATTAGCAAACACAGATGGCCTAATCACGTTGACCAACCCCACCAACGTACTCCAGTACTTTTCCCCTAATTCACCCCAGCGCTTAAAAACTCTTCCACCTTTTGTTTCAGGTGGGATTTAGTTCATCCTCTCTCTTCTATTGCAAGAGCTGGACTCCTATTATAATTAGGTGTTGTTAGGCCACGGAGGTGATTCCAACTCCTAGCAACCCTGTGTACAGCAAAGCTCTTGGTGACCCATTGGACAGCAGAGAGGGAACCCTGCCTGGTCTTTTTGAGCCATCTTCTCACCTTCCGGCACTGCATCAGATAATGCTCTGCTGCTACTCACAGTGTTTTCATGGCCAATTTTTTGGAAGTTTGTAGCAAGGTCCTTCTTCCTAGTCTGTCTTAGTCTGGAAGCTCCACTGAAATCTGTCCACCATGAGTAAGCCTGCTGGTATTTGAAATCGCAGTGGCACAGGTTTCAGCAGCACAGCAACATGCAGCCACCACAGTACGATAACCGACCGGCAGCTAGTGTGGTTCCCTGACCAGGCAAGGAACCTGGACTGTGGTGGGCAGAGAACCAAATCTTAACCAGTAGACTGGCAGGGCTGGCTGTAATAGTCTTGAATGAAGTCTCCCTTGCCCCTATAACTCCATCAGGTACAGTTTTAATTGGTAGGTCGCAGGCTGATGTCCTCCACTGATGAAAACAGTCACAGTCCTGTTTATGCATAGATTTAATGGTTAAGCCAGAAGAGTAACAGGAATACAAAACTGGAGGTTTTGAGGGTGTGTGTTGGCTGGGTGAGTAAGGGAATGCCTTTCCCTTGGTTTCCTCTTCTCATCTACAGAAGCTCCAGCAGACAACTCCTCTATCCTGTCCCCTTCCCTCCAGGGGGAGAGGAGGAAATTGTTTACCTGATAACTTTGGGACTTATGTGGTCAACTTGGCAGGGCAGCCTGAGAGGGAGTGAGCACTATTTAAGTGTTTGTGAAATTAATCAAGTGAAAAGTAAATAGGTTTCAAACTCAGGCAAGGAGAAGGTCAATCATTTTCGGCATCTTCAAACGCTAAGAGTTTGTCAGGTCAGTGCTTAAAAAATTGAAGATATTAAACAAATGCTGTTTAAAATATTTAAGGGGATTTAGTTAACTAAATTGCTCAAATAATTGATTGTTTAAGAGAGTTGAAACCCTATTAGACTTGAGTTAATCAAATATTAATTAGAGAATAAGTAAAAGAGTAAAGATGACTGTTCTTTCTCAAGTAAAATTTATTAGATTTAAAAATGACATGATAAAATTTGTGAAAACTGGCTGAAAGACCTAAGGGAAACATGATTTTTGAATCTGTACCTCAAATTGATTATCAATTTAAGTGCAAAATGTAAAAGTATATTCATTGCCAAAAGGCATTCTAAAAACGCTTAGCTGTTAAAATACTCCAGTCTTTCAGAGATTATTATCACTTTTTTTTTTTTTTTTGAGGAAGATTAGCCCTGAGCTAACATTGCTGCCAATCCTCCTCTTTCTTTTGCTGAGGAAGACTGGCCCTGAGCTAACATCCATGCAGATCTTCCTCTACTTTATACATGGGACGCTTGCCACGGCATGGCTTGCCAAATGGTGCCATGTCCGCACCCAGGATCTCAACCGGCAAACCTGGGCCGCTGTAGCAGAATGTGCGAACTTAACCGCTGTGTCACCAGGTCAGCCCCTCAGAGATTATTTTGAGAAGCATGACCACAGATGTGAATGCCACTAAAATATCAATAAAAGGACTTTGAACATTGACTATGGGAAAATTGTCCATACGAAATTCTTTGGATAGTTTTTTAAAAAGAAACCAACAGTAATCAAAAATACGGCCCTTTAAAATCAACCTTCTGTATTTTAAAATATCAAAAACAATATTATTTGCTGTCTTTTTTTTGTAGGAAGATTAGCCCTGAGCTAACTGCTGCCAGTCTTCCTCTTTCAGCTGAGGAAGACTGGCCCTGAGCTAGCATCCATGCCCATCTTCCTCTACTTTATATGTGGGACGCCTACCACAGCATGGCTTGCCACACGGTGCCATGTCCACACCTGGGATCCAAACCGGTGAACCCTGGGCCACAGAAGCGGAACATGTGCACTTAACCACTGCACCACCAGGCCGGCCCCCTTATTTGCTACTTTTAATTGACATTTATTTTAGCAAGCACATTGTTAAAAACAAGACAACAAGCTCAAAATGGAGTTGCTTATGCTAAGCCCAATGTCACCAAACTAAGACAATTACAATTTCATCTTTCCCAGAAATGGAAACTTAAACGAGGGGATCAGTAATCATCTTATCAGTACTGGTTAGGTAATCTGTCTGCTGCACTCCTGGCAGCCCCTAAAGGAAAGTGACCTTGCAATAACCGACCTGCTTTTTGTCTAGTATGACTTCCTTATTCCCGCTCCCTTCTGCCTATAAAAGTCTTTCATTTTGCACAGCTCCTCAGAGCTCCTTTCTGTCTGCTAGATTGGATGCTGCTTGATTCATGAATCTTTGAATAAAGCCAAAAAGATCTTTAAAATGTACTCAGTTGAGTTTTGTTTTCTAACAATATCAAATTTCAACAGGTCCTTCATTACCTAATGACCCAATTCTACACATGGGTAGAATTTTATTTTTCAACATTGTAAAACCAAACTAAAATGGAGTTACTTATGTCATGGACAAAATGGAGCTGGCCAACACAGGTGCATTAAAGAAAATTACTTAACTTTACCTAATGTAAGTTGCAGGAATTTATAGCGGTTCTCAAAAATTAGAAGAGGATGCCAGCCAATCCCCAAACACCAAGTCTGTTCGTACCATCTTTGGGCTTCCTCGTCCCCCTGACGTGGCTACCGGATCCAAATCAGGAAGAAGACCACTGGGCAACCGATCAGCTGAAAAAGCCAGACAACTTCTACATTCACTCCACAAAAACTTAGTCTCTGAGCAGCTTGGAATCCATTGCTCCCATAGCCTTGAGTTTCCCAGCTTGCAGGTTGAAACACTTGGAATAAATTAATCTTTCTGCTTTGTTTTACTCTGTGTGCAAAGTTTGATTTTTGACAATGTTTCAAGTAATATGAGACACCTTTGTACTAAAAACGAGCGTGATACAACTGTGCCCATTTAGATCATTTCCACCTAACTTTACTATTTTAAATTATTATAGAGGTAGAACGCATTATGCTAAATACCTTAACCTAATCCATAGAGCATTTCTTTTCTAGTTAAGAGTGTTGAGACACACCTAAGCAATAATGTTATTAAAAAAAGAACTGAGGGTCCAGCCTGGTGGCTTAGTGGTTAAGTTTGGGTGCTCTGCTTCGGTAGCCTGGGGTTTGCTGGTTCAGATCCTGGGTGCGAATCTACACACTTGCTCATTAAGCCATGCTGTGACAGCATCCCACATACAAAAGAGAGGAAGATGGGCACGGATGTTAGCTCAGGACAATCTTCCTCACCAAAAAAAAAAAAAAAGGAAAGAAAGAACTGAAATGAGAGAGTCAATATTTAAAGCACAATAAAATTTCTTCTTACTGAGGTCCCCAAAATATCAGGTATATTTCCTTGAACTCTTCTCAAATAGGTAGGAACTTGGATGTGAGGCAAATGTATTATATATAAATAAATATCCATTGTCACATATATGACTTCCCCAGTCATAAAATTGTTCCTATGGATAATATGATACCTTTCAAAGAGATCCACTTTTTTCTGTGAACTTTGGGAAATAATTTAGTGAGAAAATGGGAACTTCTTCTTTTCAGACATATGAAGGCAGATCCTGTTTCCTCTTTGAATAAATGTATCACAAAGATAACGTTACCACTTAAATGGATGCCATTAATGGGAAGCCAGAAGAAGTTAATAAAAAAGCTAATTGCAACAGATTCAAGAGGAATAACCTGGAGAGAATTCTCAGAAGGCTAGGTGAAAAATAGTTGTGGGTTTAAGTGTAATTACAGAAAGAGAAATAAACTAAGCAAGCATGAAGAATGCAGGAACATGGAGAGGTGACAAGACAGAGTGGAAGGAGATGACACAAGACTTTTGCAAATGGCCCTGAGGGAGAAGAGGAGGAAAAGAGTAAGCAAGTGCAGTGAAATTCAGATTGACAGTTACTAAAGGTAGTTTGGTTGCTCTCATCAATAACAGGGAGAGGCATTGCTCAAGGCCACTCCATGGCAAAGAAAAAAAGGACATTGGAGAAAACAGCATGTCCCAAGGCCAACTTGTTTTACCCAGCAAGGGTTGACCTAGCTCTGTGAGCTGTCGTAAAGAATTGGATGTGCATAGCTGACAGAGAAAGTCAGAGCTTTCTATTTTTCATCCAGTTCAAATAAAAACCGGGACACAATCAACATAACAAAAGGTGTGCCGATTACTTAATATAATTCGACTGCATTTATCAAAAGCTTTTCTCTTTAGAAACTTGTTCTCTGCAAGCGGTTAGGTGTCTCACAGAGCTAATGAAATGCATCATCAAAGAAGCACTTGTATCCACATGCATCATCAAAAGCGTAGGCAGGGCCACCTACTGGATGTGCTGTGAAGTGCAAGGAGAGGCTCCCCATTTTGAAATACCTCCCTCATGGGCTTGCTAATGTGCAAAAAATTCCCCCCAGCAGGCTCGTTCAGATTTAGGTACTTTCCTTTAAAGGCTCAGGTTAAAATGTAAGTCTGTTAACTGAAAAGAAAGATTAGATTTCTTTTCTAGGTATGATCCTCATCTCTAATGGTTAATAACACCGCAGATGGCAACTTTGGGGTATCTCCCCAGCTTTTCTTCTTTGTAAAGCACTCCAATTCATATGAGTTGGCCCAAGAGAAATGTTTTACTAGTGTGAACCTGCCATCCTGATATAGCTCACTGGGCAAGTGGGGATACATGATTCAAGCTGGGCCAGTCAGGATCTTTTGCTCAAGAATTTAAACTGAGATACACAGAATTTAGGAATTGCAAACCGAGATAAATAGAATAGCGATGGGATTTTTTTTTCTTAAATATAAATCATGTAGGTGTAGCAGAGGAAGAAATTTTCCTCTACCCTTTTAGGTTCTTAAGGTTGGTCTAAGAATTAAACTGAC
Organism: Equus caballus; assembly: GCF_041296265.1. Taxonomy (NCBI): domain Eukaryota; kingdom Metazoa; phylum Chordata; class Mammalia; order Perissodactyla; family Equidae; genus Equus; species Equus caballus. The sequence continues at coordinate 11,404,023 of NC_091711.1, read as the reverse complement.
ATGAGACAGAATAACAGGAGAAAATCAAACAAGTTTAATAACATGTGTACATGTGAGAAACCCAGGAAAACTGAGTAGCTCACCAAAATGGCCAAAGCCACCACCTTGAATATCATCCTCAGCTAAAGACAAAAGAGGATGTTGGGGGTTGTGGTTTGAGACTTCAAAGGGGAGGAAGGCAACTCACATAGAGATGTAAAAGCAGAAGTTTGGTAAACAAATGTTTGCAGTGCCTTGCAAGAGACCGTGGGACATGGAGAGGACTTTGATCAAATGGGCCTTGCTAGGTTCCTCCCTGTCTGCCACACCTAGTCCGTATTACACTATACCTATCTAAGGGGGGAGCTCCTTCCTGGAACAGGCCTTCTAAAATTCTTTTAGGCAGTCAGGGAGAAGGTCAAATTTTCTTCCTGAGTCTTTTGTTCTTAAAAATAATCAAGCTAAGGAGACACATTTTGGGTCAACAAATTCTGCTCCCTGCATAGACACCACTTTCTAAGGAGGAAAATATCATGGAATCCCAGTATGATCATATAAGTTTTTACAATGTGACTTAATCATGGATAAACATGTTGCTATATTTGCATTTATAAAAACTTTTAATTATAAGATCAAAAAATTACAATATAAATAAAATTATATAATCAATAATAGTCAAATTAAGAGTGTAAATTTCATACAAAGAGAATGCTGTTTCACTGAAAGTAAATCACTGAATGTCAATGTGTTATGTGATGAACCAACTTTCCTACGATTGAACTCAGATAGCATGTTTGACACCGTGGGTTGATATCACAGACATTTTAAGCACCCATTCTTCATGCAATGAGTTTGATTCTGTTCTTATATTAGTAGCCCTCAAATTTTAGACTAGCACTGCCTGGTTGCAACTCCATTAGAAACATCCAAATTCAAGGTTTTAAATCACAGAAATCAATTAGCAATATTTGGTTTTAAGATGGTTGTCCAAATGATTCAGAAGGTGTTTATTTTTTTAAAAAATAACCATCACGCTAAACATCTCAAATGTTTAAATCCAAATGAAAATCACAAAATATGTCCATGTTTTCTTAAGTCTTTGCAGTTTCCAACTTAAGCTACATTGCTCTAGGGCAACACTCTCTCACGGAACTTTCTGCGATGACGAAAATGTTCTATATCTGCACTATACTATATAATAGCCATTAGTCACATGTGAATATAGAATTACTTGAAATGTATCTAATGTGACTGGTAAATTGAATATTAAATCTTATTTAATTTTGACTAATTTAAATTTAAATAACCACATTTAGCTAAGCAAGTACTGTAATGGCCAGCACAGCTGTACTTTTTCTGAACCCCCATCAAATGATGACTCTCCCAAATATTACTAAAACAACTTTTTGTTTAACAAATTACCCATACAATTTAGTAGCTTAAAACAATAAACATTTATTAGCTCCTGGGTCAGGAATGTTGGAGCAGCTTCCCTGGGTGGTTCTGGATTAGGGTGTCTTATATAGCTGCAGTCAAGATATTTGCTGCCGTTGTAGCCATTTGAAGGCTTGACTGGGGCTGAAGGATGAACTCTGAAATGGCTCACTCCCACAGTTGCTGATAGAAGACCTTGACTCCTTGTCATGTGGATCTCTCCACTGGGCAGTTTGATGTGTTCTTACAACATGGCAGCTGGCTTTCGCTAGAGCACATGATCCAAGAAGGAAGTTCAAGTGCTTTTTATAACTTACTCTCTAATTCGAATACTGTCACGTTTTTATTTATTAGAGGCAAGTCACTATGTCCAGCACACAATCAAGAGGAAGGGCATTAGACTGCATCTTTTGAAGGGAAAAATATCAAAGAATTTGTGTACATAATTTAATTCCATCTTAGACATGTTAACTTACCTAAAGCAATGGAGCTAATAAGTGGAAAAGCCTGCGTTTGAACTTGTTTCAGTTTTAGTCTAGAGCTGATGTTTTAATCACAGCTCTCTACTACACAGCAACTATACTTTCAAACACATGCTCTCTTGAGGGCATGTTTAGAAGCCAAATGCAATCTAAATCAAGTACCTAGCTTAATTTTCCTTGATTTCAAAAAGACATGCATCTAAAAAATCTATTTGCTAGTTCCAAAATGCTATTTTACATTATAATTTCATCTTTTAAAACATTTCCTGAATAATTGCATATATATTATGCTCAGAAAGAATATTAAGCATCAGCCAAGTATTTGGAATTCCATGATCCATTGCTGTACCAGAAAATTCAGTTAAAACTGCTGCCTTCTAGGAAGCCTCGCAATGACAGCCATGCCCAACCTCCTCTCTGATGGTCACTTATATAATCCTATTCAAGCTGTGTCTCACATGGTTAGGCTCAAGAAAGTTTCACAATCAAAGAGGCACAGTTCAAATGATGCTTCCAATCTTTGCCTGATCTCTCAAAGAACAAAAAAGAGGATCCAAGTACATAGTTGACAATAATTCTTACTAAAGTCCCCAGTCTTCTATTCTCTAGTGTCATGAAGGACTGTAGAACCTCTCATCATTCTAACAGAAGAACTCTTGCCATACACTATGCCATCCATGTCCCACTTTCTCCCCTTCTTCCATTCCACCTACGATATGTGCTTTCACAAGAGCCTTTCTTTGGGCCAATGACCCCTGACTATATTCGCTTTTCTTTCCTCACTGCTCCTGTTGAGAAGTTTGGCAATGAGGCTGTTCTCCCTTTTGCTATTTCACTCATAGACTCTTCACCATAACAGCCTGAAGTACGAATGACTTTAAGAGCAGAAGAGATAGCAAAAGAATGTATTGATCCACAACCTACCTTCGCAAGCAGGAATAAAGGGGAAACACACGTATACGAGTATTTTCACTGCCACCCTGGGCACAGCTGAAGTCCACACTTAATGGTGATGAGAAAACCACTCACATCCTTTCTTTTAGGAAATTTAAATGTGAAACACTTATCAAGGAAATAAGTTAGTAGAGAGAGCAGAGCAAAGAGATGAAGAGCTATAAGGCAATAAGCCTCGCATAAACATTAGACCTGAGGATGAAAAATGGAAAATAGGCTTAAAACAAAGTCTAATTAACTGAGACAACTAGGGTGTGCCTCTTCCTGATGACCTAGAGAAATCTAATATTTCTATTTACAAGGACAAAAATTGTGAGTGCCTGCCTGGTGGCGTGGGAGTTAAGTTCATGTGCTCCACTTCTGCACCCCGGGGTTTGTGGGTTCGGATCCTGGGCGTGGACTTACACACCACTCATCAAGCCATGCTGTGGTGGCAACCCACACACAAAACAGAGGAAGATTGGCATAGATGTTAGCTCAGGGACAATCTTCTTCACACACACAAATTTATCTTTCAACAACTTTTATTTAAGTTTATTATTTACTTTTTTTTAAGTCAATGTTAGCCCCAACATGGATTGTTAGAGTAATAATGATGGCTAACATTTCCTAGATTGTTACTATGTATCAGGCACAATTCCAAATGCTGTGAATAACTTAACCTGACTTTACTGTTATCCCCATTTTACAAGAAGATATTAAGACATAGAGTATCAAAATGATTTTCCCCGAGTCACATAGCTGGTAGGTGGCAGAGGTGGGATTTGAACCCACATAGTCTGGCATCAAAGCCTATGCTTCTGACTGTTGTATTCTTCTGCTGCTCTAAATGAAATTCTCTGTCCACTATAGGATAATTTCCAAACTTCTTGCCTGACAAGCAGGGCCTCTATAATCTAGCCCCCAACAACCTTTAGTGGAATTACTTCAACTCTTATACACACCAGCCTCCCTTTCCACAGCCTCCTTCTGCAAGCATGCAGCCTGTGGGCTGTGCACTGCCTCTCTCTGTGCCTTCGTGCCTTCTGAAACCAGAAAACCTGACTGAATGAGGGTGTGATCACAGAGATAGAGGCATGTGAGAAGCAGCAGACCTCCCAACTGCCACAGTTTCATACATCAGGATTCTGAGGCTGTAGAATTCAACTTTGATGAACAATGGGATCTTTCAGACTGTTTTACGAGTGTTTATTTAGACTCTCAGCTGAAGAACAAGGAAAATGAAATTTAGTGCTGAGCTGTGTGAACACGGTTTGACTCTTGGATAATTTATTTTTTGTGACAGATTCCATTTTCTGCCACTGGCATGATTTACATGGGAATACATTTGTCCATTGAGAGTACATTTGTGTCTTTTGCATGGGCTAACTCAGTGGTAGTATTTCATTTGTGCAATGTTGTTCACTTATCAGACCAAAAGGCAGTACATGCTCCGAATTACTAAGTTTATTGAAATGTTATTACAAGAATCAGTCTTGAGAGGCCAAAGGAACTTCAGTACGGAGCTGGAGATTGTCTCATTATCTTCAAAGTGCAGGTGTCACTGAGACGATCAGTTTCCTAGATAAATTTAGGTCTGAAGAGGTGTGATGATTTACTCTGTCAGAAATGTTGTGCTGCAGTATAGCTTACTGTGTGACATAGTTGTTGAAAACTGGAATACATATGGAGTAAAACTGGGCAGATGTACATTAATAGAGAATGGTGAACTCCATCAGAGAATGCTCCTCTGAGAGAGAGGTCATGTATCAGGTCTACCCAATTGTTGTAATGGCAGAATGTGGCCCAATGTTGCTGGAAGTTCTGATTTTAAGAAAAATCAGATTTCTGAGTATCTATATGAAACACCATGATGTTCAAATGTTGGGGTGTGGTAGGCAGAATTATAAGGACAACTCCCAGTGACTGTCTTCTGTGTAGAATCCTTTCTCTTTTAAATATGAATGGAATCTGTTAATACAATGGAATATTACTCCCATGACTGTTAGGTTACGTGGCAAACGGTTGATTGTCTAGGTCGAACAAATCTAATCACAAAATATCAGAAGGGAAAAGCATGAGAGGGATACTATAGCCCTTTGGTGACTTTGAAGCTGTAGAGGACCATACCCAAGGACTGAGCAGTCTGTAGGACGTGAGAGTAGTTCCAAGCTGATAGTCAGCAAGGAAATGGGAGCTTTGGTCCCACAGCCACAAGAAACTGCCTTCTCCCAACAGCCTGATGAGCTTGGAAGTGAATTTTCCCCCAGAGCCTTCAAGTAAGAGCTCATCCTAGCCAACACTTCTATTTTAGTCTCGTGAGATTCTGAGCAGAGAACCCCATTGAACCCAGTCTGACTTATAATTTACAGACTTTGAGATAATAAATGTGTGTGGTTTTAGGTCACTAATTGTGTGGTTGTTACTCCGCAATAGAAAACTAACACAGCAGGCAATTAAGATTATTTAAAAATCATTGTTAGGTCAATTAGTACACATCAGTCAATGAGGCATAAGTTTGTAATCTCTGGTACAACTAAGGTGAGTTGAGTGAGTTCAGATGGAATAGGGTCTGAGCATTTCTCCATCTTCTAATGTAACAAACTATACAATGTGCTTCTTATGGCTTCTTACAGGCATTCTTAAAAGAAATAATCTTTTAATTGAACTGCAATTAAAAATTATCCACAAAGTGAAAATGGATGAAATGAAACTCATAAGAGCATTAACATAGATAAGTTATTAGCTTTGTGGATATTTTCTGCATTTGGTAATTTGAGATCATTGATGTAAATCAAGAAGGAAATTTTCCTTTATATTTTTTCCTAAAAATGAATTGAGGATAATTGTTGCCTTAAAACTATTTCTCATATGCCTCCACCAATTTGCTTCATTTATTCTTTTTTTTGGTGAAGAAGATTCGCCTTAGCTAACATCTGTGCCAATCTTCCTCTATTATGTATGTGGGTCACTGCCACAGCATGGCTGATAAGAGGTGTAGGTCTATGCCTGGGATCCAAACCCGCAAGCCCACGTTGCTGAAGCAGAGTGCATGAACTTAACCACTATGCCATGGAGCCAGCCCCTACTTCATTTATTCTTGATTGAGGATGTATCTTTAAATAGGTGGCAAATATTTGCATTCCCAAAGCTTCCCAAGCTTGATTAGCATATAGTAAAGCAGGCAAGTTCAGAAATTCCATGAGAGGTAGTTTCCCTTTTGGTCCCAGGGATGCTGACTGCTTGAGAACTGGTAAACTGCCTCTGAACACAAGTCCACTTAAGAGACCATTCTGCCCTCCTTGGCAGATAAATGTGCTGAGCTGCATGTCTTACCATTCCCGTAAGTCAGTCCTGCTCTGGGCAGGTTCAAAAGCAGGCTAGAGCCCTGGAGAAAAGTGGGAGGGACACTGGCAAATAATCTTTACATGAATTTTTAAAAAATGCAACATGTTCCAGCTCTGGCTCAGACTCCTCACCTTCACCCCTCCTTCCCAGAATACAAGGCTGTTAGTTATTTGTACAAGCTCCTCTTCTAGGGGGTGGAGATGGGGAGAGCATCCTTTCCCGGCTCTTTCCTGGTGAAATTCCTAGTCACTATGGCCCAAGGCCAAGATGTGGGGAGAGGAGAAAATGTACCCCTTTCACTAGCACTTATTATGTCTTTAAAATCATCCTTTTGTTCACCCAATGAGGTCATAAAATAATGGATGTTGAATAAATAAAACACAGGAGCCACAGATGATTCTTAATATCTGTTTGGAAATGCTAAAGCTTACATGAACCATAGCTATCACACTATCACTGTTGTTTCTTTTGGAATTTTCCAATTAGAGTCCTATCCATATTAGATAAGGCATACATTTCCTCACTTGCTGCCACTTGATTGAGGAGTGGTGCTCACTCTGGTGTTCCACTTTTTCTTCACTTTAGGCTCCATGTTCTACATGAAGAGTAATATAAAGTTATTTAATAGATATTTCTCTATGCTTTCTAAATATTAGTTACACAACTTTATACATGTATCTCTGTGATTTTATCAACATATCATGGCATGCTAGAAGTCACAACTGTTTAGCCACAAAATCTTTTGTTTTTCTTCAAATTAACACTTGGGTTGATTTCATAATAAAAGGTTATGATGTAAAATTGCTTGTAGCATTTTCCATGGTATGTTCAAACTTCTATTCCACTTTTTGCCTTACTGATATTGTTGAGATCTGCAGCGTGACCTTTCTTTGAAATGAATGGTCACACAGTAACTGTAGGTCGGAGTCTAGCAGGATTAATATTTGCTTGGCTGGAGAAATGTTTTCATCTGTTTGCACACGGTCTGTCTTCTAGTTCTCTGGAGGTGTTGCATATCTTTTGCAATTGATTCTGTGAAAAGGAAATTTCCAGAGCGGCCTGCAAATCCATGGTGTCCTGCAGGAGTAGTGTGGGAATTGCTCTCATGTAGTTACCACACCAGCTGGTCACCTGAAGACTTTCCTTCAACATTGTTCTATGCTAATAGCATGTAGAAATTTTATTATTTTCCATTGACAATTAAGATAACATTAGTCCAATTATAGTTTTATTTGATGGGATAATTAATTCATTTTACTTAGACTGTAATATGTGTTTGGGTTATTAATAATTTCAAATTTCTGAGCGTGCCCCCAGTATGACAGACATCTTTTTTCTCAAGCTAGTTAATAAAACTCTTGGTTATGTTGAAAAAAGCAAACAGCTAAAGGGCACACAGTAGAGAAAGAGGCTAATTAGTGTTACACTGGCAGGGGGACTCCTTACAGCATGTTCTCTGTAGTCAGCCCTGGGGCTTCTACAGAGGAACTAAATTTTTGGTAGCAGATGTTAAAACAAACAAATTAGGTAGTCAAGCAAATATGGTGTTTCAGATCTTGGAAAGAAATAACCACTAAACTTTAATAGATAAGAAAAAGAAAGAAAAATAACATTTCGTTTGAAAAGTACCTTTACAGGGCTGGGGGGTTCTAGGAAGTCAGATTAGAATTAGAATGTTGTTGGTAACTGGGAATGTGGACAAAAGAAAGGGAGAGCCCTGAGGGGTATTTACCCAGATCAGCAAACGCATTGCTCTAATTTGTTTCTTCTCTCTCGTCTAGTCTGTATGTCCATTTTCAGTGTATTTGTAGATATTTCTGTCCTATTCTGCTACCTCCAAACTCTTGCAACGTTCTCTCTTTATATTTACATATGCTAATACTACTGATAGGTCTGCAGTGAAGTTCTGACCTTGCTCTGGGAATCATTCTGCTATTTAAAATATCTTTGGATAGCTGCTCCAGACAAGGAGTGAATACATTTATTAAGGAGGCCATGGTTTTTCACTCAGTGGTTGATGTTAAGGAAAAATGTTTGAAAAGATAGATCAGGGTGATCTTTACCAAAGCTTGAGAACAAAGAAGGGTAACAGAATCACTGAAATAGTTGAGTGAACTATTATAATTCAGCACTGTGTGTGAATGGAAAACCAGTCTGCATCTCTGAAACAAGTAAGGTGAAAAAGTGCCAAATCAAAGTTCCAGCTTGGCATTCCATCTGGGAGGAAGATCCACCTGCAGTCTGAGCCAGCTGGTTGCCAAGGGAGGCTAAAGCTGGCCTATGGATAGCAGCCACTGTCCGTCTGTGGCTACTTAACACTTGATAGCCAAAGCAATTTAGGAACTCACTTTTTAGCTTTCATGGTTAGTATCTAAAATTTAATAGGTTACTGGAAAATTTACAATTGCACATGCGGCTATCATTGTATTTCTACTGGAAGTGCTGCAGTAGTCTAAAGAATATGAAACCTCACAAGTGAGCAAAGTCTAGGTGAATTTTCCGCCCCTGAGAAACAAATGATATTGGAAAAGACTCTCCTCTAGTTCCTATGTAGTGGCCAAATTGGGGGATTTATCTCAAACCACCATGAGCTGGACTCTGGCTGTTCATTGTGTTCACTTTTGGTCTCAGAAGTTCAACCAACACCAGGTTTCTGGGCAGCATTGCCCCATCATTGCCTGGTCTCTAGTCCCACAAGCGACCAGGTGAAGAGCCTGCCCAGTCCCTACGCCCTGCAGCAGCCCAAGGAAGGGCTGGACTAGGGAATGTAAGTAGCTTACCAGAAAAGCCATTTGCATGGGAACTAGGCAATCCACCCTCAAAGAGATGTTGATGTCAGGCAAATGGTCATTCCACCACACTTAAGGGTCTACAAGGAATTTGGTCCAGCTCCTACACCTTGAACACCACCCTCTCAAACCAGCTTATACTCAGCTTCCTCTACTCAGGACACCGAGTTCGGATCAAACCAGACTGAACACAACTACTAAAGGAACTCATAAGTATTCAAGTGTTCTCAGATGAGTTATGACTAGACTTTTAGACTTTCTACTATTCCTTGGGAATATGATTCAGTGGGAACATTATTTGTATTACAAATGATATTTAGAACCACTCCAGTTATATTCAGTGGATTGTATTATCTGTCACCATCTTTAGGGTATAGAACCTAGATGAACACAGAAGACGGAATAGTTGATTCTTCCTGCAGAAATTACAAAACATGACTAGGATACAGATTTTCTGTCTCTGAAGTCAATGATTTTTCCCTTACATTATACCTCTGCTTTATAAATACTGCATTAAATGGGCATAAATATACCTATTATGCAAGTTGAAAAATAAAAGCCAAATGAATTATAAAGATGTCCACATCTCTCACGTTCTATTCTCAGTCTTCTCTACTTGATCAAGATCTTTCTTGTGGGCAAACATCCCAAAGTGAAATTCATATCTTCACTCCTCATTTCTATGCGAAGTATTCCTATTTTGATCTTTTTAGCCCCCACCTGTCTTCTAGGCTCTAGCACTACATTTCCAACTGCTTGGTGTATTTTATCTGTTCCCAAAAACCCCCACACATTTAAATTGCACTATATATAACTAAGGCATCTTCAAAGAACTTAAAAAGCAGAAGGAAAAAGAAAACTTGGTAGAAAGTCTGTAGTCCATTACCTCTAAAGGGAAAACAAAATCCCGTGTGAGGTAGTACTTTGCACCGGATGACACAAATCCTCAGGTTATCTGCCTTCCTCCCTGTCGCTACGCAGTATTCTAACAATGCATCTGGCTTCCCAGGCAGCGCCACACCTGTGCAAGCGGTTCTTCTGAATTCAATGCTTTTGTTTAATACAAGCTAAGGTTCAGTTTCTGTCTCCATGTTCAGAAATATTTTTACACAGTACATATTTATTCAGAATGCACTATATTCTAGGCCCTGAAATTGCAACATGATAAGTGAGACACATTGTGTATATATTTCTAGAAAAGCAAATAGATTTTTTACCTAGTCTAAGGGATCAGAAAGGCTTGTCTAAGGTAATGGCATTTGAGAATATGTAAGGGCCTTGGGGTAAAAGGAAGTAAATTACTGTAAAAGAAATGTTGTTCCTAATCTGGTCTGGGACAAAACATTATTGCATGATATAATTAGGAATCTTCTTCTTTGAATAAATTAGAACTCCGATAATAAAATGTTTTGCCATTTTAAATAATTAATTATTTATGGGATTAATATTTGTCTTGGGGAACCAGTCACTCACACATCCACCTGAAAGTCAAGAAGCTGGGGGAGTTTTAAATATTCTTTTTGCCTAATCTACATTTTCTATAAATCTCCCTCCCAGGAGAGAAACCTGTAAATTGGTGTACTAGAAGTTGTTTCCCATGTAGCAAGATTATGACAAAACTTTGACACGTGCTCATAGCTGAATTGTCTGGGATGTTGTTGCTGTTGTTATTGCTTCAAAAATTACATCTAGGTTCTACAATTAGGCTAATGTCATAGAATAGAACCAACATCGGGGCAGTGGACATGATGAAAAAGGAAGCCATGGATAAGCAAAATCCAGATTGGGCAAGAAATTCTGTCCTTTGACATTTGAATCCTATTCTTAAAAAAGAAATACAAAAGAGATGAGGGAGGTAACCACATTTACATTTTATAAAGATCAATCTTTCTATAGCAGTGCTATCCAATAGGAATGGAAATATCAAGCGAGTCACAAATATGAGCAAGATATTTTAATTGTAAATTTTCTAGTAGCCACATTAAAAAAAAGCACAAAGAATCAGGTGAATCAATTTTAATACTATAGCTAATATAACCCAAGATATTGAAACATTTTCATGTTAACATGTGATTAACATAGAAACTATTTACCTGGTTGTTCACCAACTTCAACTCTAGAATGCTATTCTAGAATATCTTAATATTTTAGAAGTGTTAAAGTGAGGTGTTAAAAATTCCAATGATAAAGGAAAGGTTTATTTATTTATTTGTTTACAATTTCATGGAAAACAAACAACTTGAGAACTTTTATTTTCCAATAATAAGATTCTAGTCCAGAATGTGCTGTCTATATTTAATTTCTATCAATATGTTTTCTTGCTGATGAGCTCCTGGGTAATTAAGAGGTAATGTACTATTCATGTGGAGAAGAGATCCTCTAATGATTACTTATCCAAATCATTTTCACTGAACTAAAAAATAATATTGAATTCAGTAATGCAATGTTTTACCTATTAGTTGGTGCCAAAAAACCTACAAAAAGCCCCCACAAATGAAGCTTCTTTTTAGACATCTTAATTGATCAAAGACATAGAACTAGACATTCTTTAAGGCGGTTTATTTCTTATAAAAATAATATGGTTTTGTTTAACGTGGAAGTCCAAAAGGCTGAAATAAAAGTATTTGAGTTCCTCCAAACTCAAACATAATTCACTGATATTGTTGATTCTATCCATATCTGAAAATATATCCTGTAGCTACTACTCAGTCAACTTCTCACTGGTCATTCTTATAGTAGAGAACTTAGGTACCCATCAAAATGAGAAATAAAAAGGACAGAGATCCAATTGTACTAACTGTAAGTCCCTTAGGTCCACAGCCTGAATGTCAAGGCCGCTGATGCCTAAGAAAGTTGCCTGGCACATAGTAGGTGTATAATAAACTTTGGCTGAATAATAACAGCTGTCACTTATATAGCACTTAAGAGGTAACAGACACTTTTCTGACAGCTTCACGTATTTTAAAACATTGTCTTCAAAGCCATCTTAAGAGGGGACACTGTAATTATCCCATTTTACAGATGAGAAAACTGAATGAAAGATACTCTTTTAATATGACTCTATTATTATCTTAAATATATTTACAAATTGAATCCTGAGAATATTTGTTATACAACTGGTGGTAGTGATTTATTATAATAGCAGTGTTAATACAGCAGCTAACATTTATCCAGTTTCCTGAGTGCCAGACGTCCTTTTCAGTGCTTTACAGATTTCAACTCAATCCTCCTAACAGCTCTCCGAGGTAGGTACTATGGCTGTCTCCATTCTATAAACGAGGAAACTGAGCTAAAAGATGCATTCTTTAAAAAAAACCTAATTTTAAATAAGTTGAATTGCTTTACACATTGTTCTCAAGAATGTTTGAAAATAGAATAATATGTATTTTATAATTACTATTTTATAATAATGACGGTTGTTAAGGCAGCTACAATCCATGGAAGGATTTGTAAGTGTTAGGCACCGTTCAAGGAAATTGCACGCAATAACCCATTTGACCAGCAGAGCAATCTGTGAGGGGTGGATACTGTTACTGTCATCGTTTTATAGTGAGGAAGAATGTGAGTGAATCCATCGAGGTTACACAGACAAGAATGACAGTGTTGGGATTCATACTTGGGCAGACTGATATTAGACATGTCAGAATTTTATTCAAGTTTTGTATTAATTCAATGTTTACCTGGATAGGATGAAGTGTGGAAATTTCTTGTATCTCCCAAACTGTGAATGAAGGAACAAATGCACCAGTTTTAATCCATTATGGATGACATATCCATTTTAACTAATACCTTTACTTTTGCTCTACAACTGTTCTAGTTAAAAGTCTTCCTGTTTTTAGAATTAAAACCTTACTTATATCATCCAAATATACATTCCAATCATTGGGTTGGAGCCCGAGGTGCTTTGAAAAGAATTCTAATTTTAAAAGACGTTCTCTTTCTTTTTATAATCTCTGTTTAAAAATAAGTTGCCACCAAAAGAATTATGCTGCCTTAAAATCACCTTCAGCGCCAAAATGTCAAAAGGGAATTTAATGGAATGAAAACAAAGAAACGTTTAATGAGTTGATTTGACTAAGTGGATATCAACATTTTATTTTATATTAATTCTCATTTTATAATTAGGCATTTAGGTAGACTCATCAGAATTTTCTAAAAATATTCAATGAATAAATAACTTTCATTTTAAAAGATATATCTAGTGCCTTCAATTTATTTATTTACTTAAAAGCTATGAAGTCGTTTCTATGAGGTATATAAAATAAAAATTCACACACATCCCTATTGATGGCGCGTTAACAGTGCAAGCAACATTTTAAAGCTTGACACTTCTTGGTGCATAATTATTCAATTTTTCTCCATATATAGACACCACACATTGTTGTCAATAAATAATTACACTTTAATGGCAAAGTAATAATTTAGACAGATACAGGGTGCACATTTGCAAAAAAATATATGCAAGCTGGTTTACAAGCTAGAAGAACAATAAACCAATAGAAAATACATCATCCAGTTAAGTCCATGACACGAAGTACTTATTGTTGGGGCTTTACAAAGACTACAAAACTTTGCAGATGATTTATTTCACTGTTTCTGTCTATTTACATGATATGTTACATCAAAAATGTACAAAATATAAAATGTATACAGACAAATGTTTCACAAACTAGTTTAAGTTGTAAACTAGGTGGACCTACTGAGATGTATTGCAGGAATTTCTGTTTATGACCATGTTTGGACTGTGTTTCTCAAAATGGCAGGGAAAGATTAGCAATTTTCTTAGATCACATATTATACAAGGGCAACTAGTCACTCATCCAGCTACACGAATCGATGTTTCACAACAGATTTGACCCATGTTTGAGGCTTCAAAGTTAGGGTGACAATTCTATGTGCATAAATTCGGTTCAGATTTCCCGGAGGGCTGTAGCACCGTGTAGGACCTATGGAGACTTAGTAACACTCTGAAAACTGCACAGATGTCTTGTGCTGTTAGTGTTCTATAGCAACTGACCCACGGGTGGTCACAGAGAGTAGCACCGATTACACGTCCTGAAAGGAACACATTTTCACACGCATAGAACAAGTCTACACCATGGCCTAGCCCTTGGGTTTTATAAACTTAAAACCTGTCCTCTGTGTGTGGTGGTAACTTCTCCAATGACCCCGATCAGTCTTCATGCAATCTCTTTAAAGCCTGCCACGACAGATGCACTTTGAGACAGTTTCACTTTTCCGGAAATGGACTGGCTTCAGGTACGGTTTTGAAGCATGCTCACTGTAGCACTGACAGCTCCTGCGTGGTCACGACAACTGTAAATAGAGGACGGACACACCAGAGAACAACAGCTTTGAGGGGTTTGCATTCTGTATTTGTTTGCAACGTACAGGAAATCTCAGCAAGTGAAACACCTCTTAACACCAACAGGATAAAATACAATTTTTTGTGTGTTTGTTTGCAAAATCAATTTGTGCAAGTTTTTAAAATTATTATTTACAATACCTACCCAGTAGACTGTGCAAATCTAACCTTCTTTTACAGTATAAATGCTTCCCCCTCCACAGTGACTTCACTGCTTCAGTGTTCTTTAATGCTGAATTTCTCATGTACAACAATAGCAATCAAAACAACATGCTCAAAACTAATAATAATAATTTAAAAAAAAGAACAGGGGAGGAAAGCCAAATAGTTGTGCTCATGCTGCATCTAGTGCCTCCAGCTCTGCTGGATAACAATTCAAAATCTCCCACCTTCTAAACTCTCTCACCTAGGACTGGATGGAATTTAGCCACATGTCTTAGCTTTTAAGTGACAGTCAAAGAGGGTTTCTGGGTTACTTGAATATTTTGGAGGATAGGCAAAGCAATCTATTCACAAGGTAAAAATACTGATCTTTCTCCTATCCATTTCTTAAAAAAAAAAAAAGATATATAGAGATGAGGCTACTGTGTTAACTCGTGTTGCTTGGTTGTAAATGAAAAGACGGTGGAAATTACCAGTGGTTTAGGACTTAAACCAGCTGTTAAACTCTTGTAGAAATCTGTTTTAAGGCAGCGAGACAGCACCATAGGAAATGTTCCTTCTTTCACTGAAAAGGCTCAAACAAATGAAGCCCTAAAAAAGCCTTTTGTCAGTGTTGACTAATAATTGGTATAAAACTCTTGTTAAAGGAGTGGGCAGGTGGTTTAAAAAGACCACTGTGGTAAAAATAACCTTATAAAACCTGGGACTCTTACACTAAAAAGTTGGTGGAGCACATCATGTGAACATGGCAGTTAAGAATTAAATTGGCACTTCTCCAGCTTGCCACAGTAGTGTTTTTCTGGTGGTTGCACAATTCCATTTGTGCTTACAGAGGACTGGCCTCTTGGCTTCGTTTTGGAATGGGGTTAGCGCACAACACAAACACTACTGGAGCCCTGTGACCAGCACCATGTGGCACAAAGGAGGTTGGGCGGATCAGAAGAATGGACCCTGCCTGAGGAGAACAGCCCCTCAGAGGAAAGAAAGGAAGGGACAAAAAAAGGTCTGCATTGTAAACTTTTAAAGAGGAAAAACATAAAGTCCAGTTTGGCTATCCCATGTGCAATCTATTCAGTTGCCCTGTCATTAGGGTCCTTTCCAGTTGATTAACGGAGCCTTATATCATTCCACGGATATAAAAATGCCTAGACATAAAATAAAGGTAAGCTTTCATTTCAATTTAGCATCTTGGCAGTTCAGACTTCCTTCTGCTGCCTCCTTGGAGACCATGACCCAGGGTCAGGGCCCTTGACAGGGTGCTTTCATACTGGCAGTGGTTTCGTGAAAATACCTTACTTTTTAAACATTTTTTAAAAGCATAGTCTTTTCCCCTAACTTTTTTCACCCTCTAGAGGGTAGATTCAAGAGATGACTCCAAAATGTCTTCATGGTGGCTGGTGCTATCGCTGTCACAGCTTTGTGTGCCCGAGTAGTTGGCTGCTTCTTGGAGTTTCATTAGCATATTCATCTGAGGAAAGAAAAAGAGACATCGATGTAGGCAATGATGCATTGAGTAAGCCAGCCTCATAAAATACAGGGCCAGCCCCATAAAATACACTGAGGAACTGTCTCATCCCATCCAAGTGAAACGAGAAAACAATTTTCTATTTTCACTAGTTGCCCCTGGCTCCTACACTATTTCTCTCAAACATGACTATGACACCAAACCATAAGGACAAAATAGGCCCTCTAGGTAACTCTTTTATTTGGGGTTGTGAATGAATATGGCTCCAGCAGGGAGATTGGGAAGGAAACTGTATCACAGCTGGACATCTGGGCTCATTGCTGGAGAGTATGCCAAGCTTCCCAGCTTTTTGGCTGGGAGAAGCAGAAAGCATTGAATGGCAACTGAAAGTCGTGAATGTTCACACACACACAGTCCCTTGGGAGAAGGAGGGGATGGAGTGGAATGAAGCCAGCTGCTGCACACAGCACACCATCTGCTGTTTAGGAGCTGACCTCGAGAGGAGGTGACTGAATGAAGCCGACCATGAGTGTTTGATGAGGGAGAAGGAAAGAACTGCTGTCAAGTTTCTGTTGTTGCTAAATTTCTGGCTAAAATATGATTGATATATCACTGAAAACAAAAACCACCTTCTGGAACAATAGCGGCTGTCTCATGTTTCCCAGCCTTACAGGATACTTGGTAATGTTTGTTCTAGTAAAAGGGACATACGCATGAGAGCACCTGGGGAGAAAGACAGCGAGCATTTCCATGTATTACAAAATAAAAGGCGGCCCCCTTGCTTGGATTTTGATAGACCTGCAGATGCACTGTTAGAGATGGATGTAAAGGGAATGACTGTGTGAAAGCAAACTGTGGATAAATGATTCAACGATTTTAGAAAGCACATAAAAATTGGCACATGTCTTCACGAGGGTATGGACTTGTTTTCTTATCAAGGATTTCTATAAATTTTAATAATCTTTATATTGTTTAATGCATGCTAACTTTATTATTTTATAATCAAAATTGTTCTTTTTTTTTTCCAACTTGGAGATATAGGGAATCTGATCCAATAGAAAGGAGAAATCTGAAAAAGGATTCTTTAGTCATATGTTAGGCTATGCATGCTTGTGTGTTCGGTGTAAAATGTCTGCTTAAAAAAATGCTTGTGAAATAAATGATAAACTGGTAATCACCAATTTCAGCAAGAATGCCTTTCTGGCAAAAGAGCTACAGTTATAGCATATTTTAAAGTCATTTAAATATTCTTCAGGACAATATTTCTCAACATAATTTTTAGTCTAACTCTCTGAATTTATTAAATCAGCTACATAAGCATACGAAATGAAAGTTTTTGGTGATAACCTCTCAAACCCAGTAAGCCAAAAGGCAAACATTTCCATCAACACACTGTTTCTCTCTCTCCCTCTTCTCTCTCTCTCATACAGAGACAGACACAGACACAGACACACACACGCCTACCTTCATGCACCTTCATATTCCCTCCCTCTTTTCTTAGGTCAATTCTTCCCTCAATAGTAGCTGGCTGTAAGTTCAGGCATTTGGGTGAAGATGATTTGTAAAACAGAACTGTGTTTTGAGCATCCTCCTGATTTACTAAGAGTAGAAATGGTGAAGGGGGTCTGTTTAAAGGGTTATGACTCTGTCTCAGTCACAAATGTTTGAAATCACTTGAATGCTGAATGACGTAAAAGGTTTATAGTGTAATACTAATGTTATTAAAGTCTTAATTTTTGAAAATGATGCCATATAGTAAATACGTTCCCGTAGAAGAAGTTTCAAATCTCAGATTCATAATAAATGTATACAAGGGATTTTCTTTGCTTTCTCATAGCATTGCTTTGTGCATTCAAATAAAATGAGATTACAAGAGGGAGGTAAGGTCACAAATGATTCAAGAGTCACTGGGATAGAACATTATTCTCTACAAAAATATTTCCCTCCTCTCTTCTCCTCTGCTTCTTCCCCATACCCATGGTCATAAATATAATGTCTATCATTTGTAACACCTTGGTCAGGTCCTTATCATCTCTGGTATTTACAAATCTGCTAGACTCCCAGCCTCCATCCTTTCTCCTTCAATCTGTCCTCTATTCTACAAAGTGATCTTTATAAACTGCAAATCTAACCAGGTAAGTCCCCTGCTCAAAAACATTTGGTGGCTCCCCATTGTCTATGAGATAAAGTTCTAACTTCCTACAATGATAAACAAGTCTTGGCATGATCTAGAAATTGTAGACTTCTATAGCTTTAATTTCTCCTGCCCCTTTTGTCCTAGTCCCACCAATTTGTATACAGCTCCCTAAATTCATCATCTTTATTATACTGTCCCATGTTTCACCTGCTACTTCCTTAATTTTGGATTTTCTTATCCAACTACGTGGTGAACTTCTATTCATCCTTCCAGACCTAGCGCAAGCATCTCCTCCTCTGTGAAGCTTCTCCTAATCACTTCCTCAATGGACTCATAACTTTACCTAGTATGTACCTCTATCATTATTTTACTATAATTATATTGGTAGATCTCTCTTTCTACTACTGGACTGTGAGCTTCTCGAGATCAAAAACAGTATCTTATTTATATCCTGAACACCAAGTCTTAGTCCTAACTATATACTTATTACCTATTAACATTTATTTAATGAACATGAATTTGTTGATGATGAATACACATTGTATTTTTAAAATACAGTGAGATGTGCCAAAAACTTGCATCCTTGTTCAGATTCAAAAACATATTTCTGACATTAAACCTAATATTTCTGATTTAGATTAACTGTAAACATATTTTTATCTTAGTCAGAAATTATAGAAATATAGAGAAATAGAAGCAGATATAGAGAAAACATTTACTTTCCTCTCAGAATGTGCCTGATCCAAAGATTTATTTTTAGATGATGTCTTTTGCCATTTAACGTGTCATGTATCATAACCTCCTGTTTCTTAAGCTGTTTAGTTGAGCAGCAGATTAGGAGTCAGAGATTTATTTAATTCCAATTCTCACTCAGAATGGGAAACTCTGGCTCTCTTTTCTGTACTAGAAGACAGGAGCATTCAGAGCCAGAGAAAAGAGTGCTGGATGGGTTTAGCTGTGGGAATTGGGAAAGTTAAGGGCATCCCCTAAGGGTTCCATAATTTACCGAGTAACTCTCCAAACAAACTCTATAAACACCTCTCCCTGCGTGGAACAGTCACAGCATATCAAAACTGCAGAGGGAGAACTAGAATTTATTTAAAAAGTCAGACAAAATAACCCATACTTACACCCTAAGGCTTATATTTACTCTATTAAATTTTAACCATCCTATCAACAATTATTTAGCGTATACTCATGATTATGCTGGATTCAAACCAATCTCACACCACTACTGTTAATTTCTAACTATGTATGAGCTAAAGGGCCAGGTACCTGTTACAAAAATATAAGTCCAGGCCCATAACGAGATTGTAGTTTAGAACCAAAGTCCTATATAGAAGGTCCCAGGACTCTAGGAAGTCTATGCACACACTTCAATGACTTTATGAACCCTTTGAAATAGCATGCAAAATGTTCTGTGTCTGCATTTTTCTGGGGAAAGGATCTTGAAAATTAATCAGATTGTTTACACGTAACCGGCAAAATGTTAAGAACGATCAGCCGAGATGAGGATGAGGTATACAAGCTGGGGTTGTGGAGGTAATGATATTTCCTAAAATATCAAGTCATTTTATGTTCTTGGGCATAGTCATAGGTTATGGTTTTTAATCATTTCCTGTTTCATTTGTTTAAGTAACAAAATGGGCTTTATATCACTATCTCTTCTTTCTGTATTGGTTGTATAAGTCCAATGATTTCTTTAGTCATAGAATGGTAAGCTACTAAACATGTTACATTTGATACCAATCTATAGAAAGTCATCCACAAAAATAAAAAAAATAAATACATTTAAAAAAGTATTTTTCCTAATACATCATGTACTTAATATTTTCAGGGTACTAATACTTTGGAGTTTTATCGACTTTTATTAAACCATACATGATTGTAAATTGAGCAAGTCAGGGAGAATAACTTCTCTTTGATTTCCAAGAGAGTCTATTCTTCATCACTGTAGGCGACAGGAGACTCATTCTAAATCTAGTCAAATTAGTTGATATATGTAAAATATTCTTTAGTTCTTTAAGTATACATTAGATTATATTCTTTTGGTTTTTCACTTAAGAACAAAATTCAGTTTTCTTTAAATACCTAGTAAAACTTATGCACTGTTTAAAATTTATTTAGTTACACAATTTTCTGCATGATAAGGGAAAAATTAAGGTCACAGAGTTAAGGCCTGGTTTCAGTGTTTCTTGATTATTTTTAAGGATGTAAATTTGATCTTTCATTTTAAGAATTTCACCCAGTGAAAGCAGGCCAAAAGAAGAAGAGTTAAAATTGAGTATCAATATCAGGAAAGTCCCAAATAGTATCTAGGATAACCAATATCTTTGATACAAATGACTAAATATTAACAACTACGCTCTGTAGTCATGATTATATAGGAAGAATCAAACATCAGCTTCTTACCAGGGGATCCCCCTCTGTGTCAGTTTGTGGAATGTGCTTTGAGGTTGTGGCTTCCTTAGTGGATATGCAGCCCTCATATCCAACATCTTCTGGTCGCAGCTGAAGTAAAGCTGGGCCCTCCTGAGGCAGAGACGCTGAGCTCCATGGGTATGTATCAAGTACCCACTTTGAAGGATCTTCCCAAGGGGCACGTTTCCCATACATCTAAGAGGTGATCACATATTTAGCACATATAAAATACATTTCTATTCAGTAAAACAGGCTACTACTAACTGAGTGATTCCTTTGCTCATTGAGTTCTTATGAGGCTTTTGAGGGAATTAAAGGGTAATATATAACATACAATTTTGCAAATTTTAAACATATGTCTGTCCATACAGTTCACTTTAAATTGAAGGCTGGACAAAGCGAAGCTGATATCTGGGATAGGTGATCAGCATCTGGGGGAAAGGGTTAGGGGGGCATATTTTAAATACATGTTGAAATGACTCCCCACATTTATCTTGATTAGTAATTTTACAAACCAAAAGAAAACTCAAAGTTGAGAAAGAAAAGTGCTAGTTTTGGAGAACTGAAAAAAGCCACACTTGACTCTAAGTAGAGTTCTCTATTAACGTGCACTTTGGAAAGATGATGAATAAAAGAAAAGAGACTTCGTTTTTCTCTGTCTAGTTCACTCTACTCAAACTTTCTTTGAGAACAAGAATACTTTCTCTGACAAGCAACTTCCTCAGATTAACACCCTCTAATGATCTCATTCCTTCCTGTAAAAGCTCTTTTTAGATGTTTATTTATAAGACTACTAGTAAAAGAGGAGGGAAAAATGGGAAATGGAAGCGTCAACATTGTAAGGACTCAAATGAAGGGAAAAAGTCAATATGGAAGTGATGATAAAGCTAGTTAAAGTACTGGTAGCAGAGTAGAGGGAGAGGATGAATCCAAGAGATGTTAAAAAGTTTTTCGGCTGGAAGCAAAGCCAAAACCAAACTAGGAAGAGCACACTGAAGAGAGCGAGGTGGATGGAACTTTGTCAATAAGGACAAGGCCACAGACAGACAGAAAGAAAAGTTAAAATTAACAGAAGAGGGCAGTAAGAGGGGAATATTAGTTCTTTAATGTACTTCCCCTTCCACTTGACCTGCTCCACTGAGGGCAATCCTGGTTACTAGGTGCATATGTGGTCCCAGATGGCATTCTGTGAGGTGTCCTATGTGGCTTGCTGTGGTTCAGTGAGACAAAAGCAAAATGGTGGACACTGACACCATGAAAGGTCCATGAGCTGCCTTGGGATTGCCTTTTGGGTTTCTCCTGGAGAAGTTGTATGAGGTTGTGGCAGCCTTGCCTTAAAAAAAAAGTTCAAGTCCTGCTATCTCTCTATTTACATAGGAGATGATGGCAGGAGTAGAAATCATTAGATTTTTTTTTCATAGTTCTGTTGTTTTGGAGAGGAAGTTTTCTCTTAATTAAAAACCTACT
Organism: Equus caballus; assembly: GCF_041296265.1. Classification (NCBI taxonomy): domain Eukaryota; kingdom Metazoa; phylum Chordata; class Mammalia; order Perissodactyla; family Equidae; genus Equus; species Equus caballus. Next base: position 11,382,041 of record NC_091711.1, on the reverse strand, counting down.
TTATAGAGAATTTAAACATTGCTTGCTATACTACTTAAACTAATTGAAGAAAAATGTGTAATTCTTGGAAAGCAAATGTTATAAAAAGAACATGAAAGTCTACAATCAACTGATGCCAGCCTTTTGAAGAATCATCAAGGACAGTAAAACTGAAGGTGACCAATAAAAAGCTGTGTAGGCCCAATTCTCTATTTCAGAGTAAAACAGATACTATAGAAAAAGAATTGAGAGAAGAGACATTTAAACAGTCAGAATGAGATGAGTTGATTGCTGACATTTTAAGAAAGATAGAATCACCAGAATCAAAACCAAAATCCATTGCATCACTAGTGTTTTTTCCAACTAGAACATCTGGCAGAGAGTAGTCTCCATATGGTTCCTCACCAAAGCATTGGCCTTCATTTGAAAAGAGATTTTTCTGTTTCTCTCAAAGCAGATTTTCATCTTTGCCATCAGGCTTTGTTTCTCCACCTCTTGCTCCAATGAAGGTTCTTTTTTGTCAGTAGATTCAAGAGAATGGTTCATGACATATGTGATTCCTTTCCTTCCTCCCTCTCTAGAAGGCATATTTGGACCACCCCGGGAAAAATCACTTGCTGATGGACTTATGGGTAAGCACATCCTTCAGCAGCAATGAGAATTGTCTATCTACCAAAAGGTCTTCCTTTCCATCTCTCCTATGTGCTAGATTTTCTCCCCACATTTCCTAGATCATGGTTGAGTCAGCCTTCACATTAAACACCCAGAACCATAGCAAGACACTTGAGACATTTTAATCCCTCTTCAAAAATAATTTTGAAGTATCTCTCAGCTTTAGTTGGGGAAACTGGTATTACTTTAGTGATTATACTTTTGCCCAAATGGAAGATTTATAGAATTATAATTCTCTGGATAGTGTTTTATAAATAATATTAATTTAAATATAAAATGAACTCATTCACCTTTTAAAAATGAGATGTAATGAAACTAAGCATGTTTAGGTATTATTGTTTTTGACTTTTTAAAAAGCTTCTTTTTCTGTCTATGTATTAGCAAACAAATGTGAAATAAGAAGAATTTCATATATACAGACTTGGATAACAGTTTATTAATACTGAAACTGTATCTAGAGAAGAAATAGTTCATTTAAACATTAATTTTAAAATTATGAATATTATTAACAAAATTTCATAATTTTTTTTTGTATAAATGATTGAAATTCAGAAACCCAACCCACATCTTAGGCAGCACACTAGTTTTAGAGGAATCCTGAAAAGTGATATATATGCTATACTTGAAAAACAAAAACCTTTGATATAGTGTTTTATTTTGTTGGAGGCATTTTCTGGGGCTAGATTTGTTCATACCCTTAAAAAGATGAAAATGGGTTATTTAAATCTGGTGTGGAACCAACTGATAGCATTCTTCATGATCACTGTTTTCTCTGAGTGTTCTGAGCATCCTCATAATATCCATGTTTACCAGCTCCATTGTGATAGCTCTAAACATTGTCATACCATTCTACTAGGTGAGAAGAATATGAAGGTGAAAAGAAGGTGAAAGGAGGTGAAAGGAAGGAAAATAGATAACCAATTTTTAAATTTTTTTTGGTGAGCAAGATTCGCCCTGAGCTAACATCCATTGCCAATCCTTCTCTTTTTTTTCCTCAAGGAAGATTAGCCCTGAGCTAACATCTGTGCCAGTCCTCCTCTATTTTTTGTATGTGGGATGCCTCCACAGCATGGGTGATGAGAGGAGCAGGTCCACACCTGGGATCTGAACCTGCGAACCCAGCTTGTGAAAGGAGAGCACGCAGAACTTTAACCACACAGCCACACAGCTGGCCCCAGATAACCAATATTTTAAACAGTAAAACAAAGACTTGACACAGTATTGCAGATGACAAAACGTGAAAAGCATAAACTATATCTTAATTCTAGTAGCAACTGTAATAACCAGAAATAGAGATGCCTAAGCAAAAACTGCCCAAACCTTGGCCGAGCTATTGAAAAGGAGATTGGATGCTTCTACAATAAGTTGGGTGATTATGTGACACAAATCTTATAGATTCATCCTTGAGTTTTGTAATTCTACAGTTCCATTAAATTTCAACTCCAATTTAAGGAAATAGCAAGACTGAAGGGAAAGTGATAATATATTTTGTTGAAGAAACAGAGTTTTCTTATTAAGTGATGTATTTTGACTTTTTAGTTAAGAGTAAATAGAAGGGCTTGTTGCAGGGCCTTACAATGTAAGGTAGATGAGAGGAACAGCAGAGATGCCGCTAAACCAACCTGTCTTGGATAAGAAAATCAACTGCCTTAGAATTTAGCACACTCCCTCCAAAATAGTAAGGGATCTTGCAAGTGATGTTAAAGGGCTTCAACCAACAAAACTGAAACAGGGAATGTATAAACAAATACTTCTTGTGGGAAATTATATGATGAGAGGATAAATGATCAAGGTCCATGTAAACATGTTTGTATTATAAGATGTAGAGTATAATGTTATAAGATTATAAGATGTACAATTCGCTAGATATCTAATAAGAGCAGTCTTGTAAACACCAGTGGCAATAACATTGGCCTTAAATGTGTAGTTATTGGAATAATTGTGCTTTCTCTTTCTCCTACATATTTCTTCTCAGAACAGGAAAAAGTATTGTATACTAGTCGCTCTTTAAACTTTACCACAATATTTACATAATTAACGCCTTTAGTTTTCTGCTTATACCCAGAGAAATGAATGGCTTTTCTTTCAAAAATGATGATTTTTTTTGCTGTTTTTTTAAACAGTAAAGAAAATTGAGTACTATACCTGAAGACCTTCTCTCACTGCCTCCAGAATATAAGGTACCAAAGAATAGTTCCAGAGATCCATGAACCACACTCTAGAACCTTCTACATCCATGGGGCAAGGGAGGAAAAGTCGGGGACCTGAGCAGAAACAAATAAAACATTTTTGAGAACCATTATATTTAGTAATCTAAACACATATTTAGATACTATTTGGGGGAAATTAATATATTTCTTGCAGGATTCTTAGAAAAGTATAATCTTAGCCAGCTCGATTATTATTAAAGTATATTTTACTGAAGATCCAATCTCCCAGACTCTCTTTTCTTTTTATACTAAAATCTTAATCCAAAACATAACATATTAAAATTAGAAGAAATCTTAAAGGTCATAATCCAGTGAACCTGTCTCATTGTACAAATGATAAACCTGTGCTGAAATGAACTGCCAAATAAAACTATGTCATTCTTTACAGAAGTGGTACTCAGTCTTGGTCTTCTGATCCCAAATGTAGAATTCTTATTTCTAATTCACACTGTGTCTTTAGTGAGTATGTCTTTATGATCCATAACAACAGGGAAAGGACTTTTATACATGCAACTTAAGAATGGTTACAAAAATACACATCTTAATGCCAACTAAAGAGAAATAATTCAAACAATTTTGTCTTTATGAAAAATATAAAACACCTAAATTATCCATAAAACACTTAAATTATCTCTAACACTTAAATATTCTCTCACAGCTATATTTGACATGAGCCATTAGTTAAAATTTGTTTTTTTTCCTTCTTCTTCCCAAAGCCCCACAGTACACAGTTGTATAAACAAGTTACTTGAAACATACAACTTACTTCAAATGGTTATCTGATATTTTAGATTTTTATTTGCATTAAATATTTGACATCAGTAGGATAAACCATAAATATTAGAAAAAATGGATCTAATTGGAGATACAAAGCTTAGAAGAAGGCAAACTTTCAGAAGGGAAAAAAAGAAAGCTTAAATCTTGGGAAGCTTGAAAAACATTAGCTCCACTTGTTATTTTCTACCATCCAATCTGGCCATCTTTACCATGGACTCTTCGTTCCTGGAAAATAGCATATTGCAATTTTGGAACTCACCAATGGTAACATCAGAAGAACTGTGTGTTTCCAAAAAACTGTTGAGATGATGCCATGTCTTAGGAATCCAATCTATAATTTTGACTAGGTCATTATTGCGTATATTCCTTTCAATTTCTATCTCTATCAGTTTCCTTCGAAGATATCTGCCTAAAAAGCCTTTCACTGGTTCTGTGTGGTTTGCACATAGTACCCACCTACAAAAGAAAAAAGAAAAATCAGCAATCTTTATATAAATTAAATTCTAAGTCCACAGTGATTCTCTTTTCACTATAAAGTAAAAATGTTCCTATTTCAATTGGTGGCCACATTTTAATGACTAAAGGGGTTAGGAGGTTTATTAGCATTGGAGCTATAATGTAACTAACTTTTCTTTTTGAGCTAAAGAGAAGCTCATGTGCGTCAGAAGTGAGTGGGAGTGTACACGCTGAGCACTCCTCCGTAGGAGAGTCACAAATCCTGAAATAGGAACTCTCTTCATATTCCTCACACTTAGAAGAAAAGTGCTCTACTTTAGCCGGTGACATAGTGAGCAGGAAAAACATTTCTTTCTTTTTTTTTTTTTAAAGAAACACTTCTGACTACAGGTTGAGGATCACAAAATGTCTTCTTGAAAAAGAGTGTCGGAAGAAGTGAGAATTATTTTCACACCACAGGTCACCACTGGCAGGATTTGTCAATGTACAAATGGAAAAACAACAACCAAAAGCAAACAGAAAGAGTCAGTACAAAAACAAATTTCAATTTATCTTACCTGAAATTGTGATGCAGCTCTAGATTTGGTGATGAAGATACTCCCTGATTCATTGTTCCAATAATATATGGACTGGAAATAAAAAAAGAATAGAAAATAGATATTATGAACATAAAAGAGATTAATACATTAAAATTGTCTTAGAAAACAATTTAGATAAATATGGATTATTACATGTTAATACTAGGCTTTAAAAGGGTATTTTTCTAATGTTAGGTTGGAAAATGACAAAGATCATTGAACTAGAAGATTTGGGGTTCCAATTTCATCTCTGGTATCCTAGGCGAATCATTTTCCCTCTTTGAGCCTGAGTTTACTCATCCATAAAATAAAAAGTTTAGACAGAATAAGCACAGTGGTCTCATCCTACTCTAACATCTTATGACTCTTAGTTTATAATCAAATTCATCAATAATTTCCACTTTATTGTTTCATGGTTATTTTAAAGGTTCTTAATAACATCAGAGAATTTGTATTCTTGTTACAATGTTTATTTTATGCTAATCTATTTTTAACATTTTTTAAATCTCTTGCAGAGATTAATTGGAATATTGCCACCATTAAAACTAATATAATTATTATATTAGTCCTTATATGTCCTTTCTTTAGAGGCCACGCTAGAATGCATGTTAAGTGGATTTTTAGATTTTTTTATACCCTAGTTTAACTTTCTGCTTCATTGTAAATAGTTAAAAATAGACTCATTAATGGAGAGAGTTATTTCTGAATGTATTAGATTTATTGCTATAAAAGGTTGAATTTAAACTTTGATATGGACTAAGAATAAAACTAGAGCTCTAAAGCCTCATTCTAGCTCTTAATTTCCCTGCTTCAAATATTCCATCACTGAGATTGGTCTCCCAGACCTTCAGTATATCTGTAGAAGCTAACACCATCAAGTAAATCATGTTTCCATAGAAATGACGGAGACATAGTTGTTGAAGGATAAACAGATGTTCTAAGGAATACATAGGGATCTTTGGAAATATGGTATTAAATTAATAAAGGCTTCTCAAATTAATGGCATCTGTTATAGATCTTGAATAAAGGAATAAGAAAGCAAATTTGATCACCATTTTTTCACATTTCATCACTCAAAATATTTCATAAGCATACCATTTGTTGTATTTACAGTTGAGAAAACCATTGAAGATATCACTCAATGAGCCCACATGATGAAGATTATCAAGAATTATGACAACTGGGAGCTCCACGCCATTATTATCAGCACTGCACTGTTCAGCCAGGTTGGCTAGATACTGTTGCAATTCCTTTAAAAAAATGAAGAAAATAAATACCTCAATGATAAATTTATACCAGTGGCAAGTGATTCACAGTTTAGGAACAGCATATTTTGTCTTCCATCCAATGACTCTGATTAAAACTCATAGATCAATCTATTGATATAAAACCTTATTCTACAAAGTAAAAAACATATAACGCTGAAAGGATACATTTTTTAAAGGAAAGAGAAAAGCCAGTACAGAATACCTGCAGCAAATACAAATCTGTAAGCACAAAGGCATATTTTACAGTTGTTTTCTCCCCAAAAGCAAAGCAAGAAAAGACCTCTGGATGTGAGCTCTTATGATAAACCACAAATATTGAGACGTCATTCTTGTATTTGGTATTTCAGTGATAAAAGTGTATTTTAGTAAACCTTTTAATTTCAAGTATAGACTAAATCCAAAATGGCACCCCTAAGTTTCCACTAATACTTTACATTTTAATTCCAATTAATTTCCATGAGGTGAATCTGAAAATTCAGCCCTGGGACTACGACAGAAATGAGGTTATTTATTTATTTGTTTGGTTATTTATTTATTTATAATCTGCATGCAACTGCTGTAAATTTAAACAAAGATAAAATTTGTTATATTTCACTGGGTCACTTGACATTAGTGTTTAGCATTTCTTGAGCTTCTTTGTTCTTTTATAGGTATTATTCATTTCTAATAGCTTTTAATCTAAATATGACAACCAGTTCACTGATTGACTGCTCTCACAGATGGGTAGGCCAGGAAGATAATTAGTTTCTTAGAATTATCCTAATCAGTAAGAGCATTTCCATAATATTTGCATATTTACAATGACATTTTCGATTTGTAAAACTTGCTCAGGGTTAAAAAACAATTCCATGATCCCAATTTCTGCCAGCCAGGTAAATAGATGAACCACTCACGCTAGATGAAGCCTCCCTATGTCTATAATACCACTTTTAGAACTAAAAGTAGAAAGGAGTAAACAACAACGGCCAAGATTTCGAGGTATTTAGTAATATATTCATTTAAGTTCAAATAAAAAATATATTAAAGAACTAATGCACTATTTATCTTATATTGAGCAAAGTCACATAGAATAAATATTGCCTAAATCAGAGAATACTGAAAAAATATGTTTAAACTGGAGAATAGTCTGGAGCATTTCAATTATCTTAGGAGAAAAAATGGAATTTATGTCAATAATGTAGCTATATTAAGTCACTCATTCATTTATAAAATATTCACTGTCTATCTACCATCTTCATGGCACTAGACCAAGTCTTAGGGCATACAAAAATAATGATGCATTATTCAAGTAAGTTTAACATTTATTGTGAACTGAATCAAATACTTTTCTGAGCATAGGGGTTAAAAAGGATAATCAGACTGTCTCCCCCTGCAGGCTTTGAGTTCTCACATTAGGGACTGAAATTTAAATATGATAAATCATTTGAATATAATGTCCTAGTGTATTAGGAGCTATGAGAGGTCATGGGAGAAGATTTCGCCTAGCTGGTGGGTGTCAAGGAAAGCTTTCTGGAGGAGGTAATGCCAGAGCTTGGGAGGGTAGTAGGTGCACACATAACTAATAAACTTATGAAATGCAATGTAAAACATTCCATGAGAGAGGTTAAAGGAAGGATGTGGCCTATCAGAGGGAAAATGATTAATTCCAACTGGGGAATCCTGATGGACTTCATAGGGAGATAAAATTTGAGATGGATTTTGAATAATGAGTAGAATTACAAATAGTAAGTATGTAGTTATTTATTCTTTCAACACACCTTTAGCAAGCATGTACTATGTGGCAGGTACTCTTGCATCAAGGATTCAGAGATTATTTCTATATTCCAGGAACTTAGAGTTGATAAATAGAAAGGCAGGTCAACAAGTAAAACTCCAATAGTGTTGTAAGTGAAATGCACAAAACACTATAGGGAAGCTCTTAAGTTTCCCTAACTAACACAGTCTTAAGGTTCAGAGAACAACAGGTTACAGGGCGGAGGTGGGGGGGAATTATTGAAGTTCAAGTAATAAAGAGTAAAAGCTGGAAGGTATGAGTATATGATGTATTTGAGGAAATAATAAGTGTTGTTGCAGGAGAAATGGTACATGGTAAGGTGGTCACAATGAAAGAGAAAATAGAAAAGACTTTAAATCTATGCAGAGGAATTTGGATTTTACTATAAAAACAACTGTGAACCATTGATATGTTTGTTTTTCAGTAGAGGAGAGCAATTTATTTATGAAATGTGAAGGATATGATGAAGAATTAGAAATGGAAAAAGCATTCAAGAAGCATACTGCTCAGAATCGAAGGTTAAGCACATATAACTATGACTATAATTCACAATAAAAAATAATACAGTACTTCAAAAACCTATACAGTAAAGATTTTGTTCAGAGCCTATAGAGACTACTTGTAGCTGCTCAGAAAGACATTCTGGTGGCAGTATTATTTTCTAATAACCCTTTATTTTTAAGATTAGGTAATGTTTTGATGCTTAAACATGGAAGAAGAGCTTTCCAAATAGAGGGAGAAGAACAAACAAAGGCAGAAACACAAAAATATGATATTCATGCAGGAAAGAACTAGTAATGTATGTTTTGTCAATATAAATAGTGGTAAATAAATTGGAAAGAAAAGTTTGCAACCTTAAATAATTGGTAAGGTTCCTGGACTTTTCCTATTGGTAAGGAAGAAACATGGAATGTACAGGGAATATGAATAACGCAGTCAGAATCATGACTTCAAAGAGTGATAAGTATATTGTAAAGAAGGAAGAAAAACCAGTCAAGAGGATACTGAAATTATTGAAGCCATGAGATACTATGGGACTCAATAGGGATAGAAGTGCGGGAAGATTTTTGATCTAGTGCAAGAAAGTAATGGGAAAACATTGCAAAATTTTAATGTGGTCAGATTTTAATTATGAAAAGATAGTCTATGTTCCATGAAGTGAAAGAAGAAAGACAGGACGAGAGGGAAGGGAAATTTAATGGAAGTTGTGAATCAAGCAGTTAGAAAACAATTGCTATAGTCCAATTGATAGAGTGTTAATCTGGGGGAAGTGGTGGTAGTAAAGATAGATGGAAGATGGATTTATGATATAATTCAGAGTTGAAATTACCATTCCTAGACATGTATATTTATGTTAATAGAAACATATTTGTAAGCTAATAGAAAGGTTGACTATATGGGAGATTAGGCATGGCTAACAGTATCCAGTTGGAGTCCACACAGGATGAAAGCAGGGGAGTCATCCAGATGAGACCAGAAGTGGGAGAGAACAGAATGTTGGGGAATATTTTCATCTACTGGTAGGTGAAGAAAGAGAGCAGTGAGTGAAAGAGACTGAGAAGGAGCTTACTAGAGAGTAGGGAAGAAGCAAGGAGAGAATGATAATCATGCAAATTAGAAGAATTTCTAGAAAGGGGAGATCAATTATAGGAATTTGCTATACATAAGCAAAAAAAGAGAGAGAGAGAGAGAATGAGAGAGAGAAAAGAAGCAAAGGGCATTGAATTTGGTAATTAAGAAATGACTGGGAGATCATTGGAAAAGTAGGGACGGTAGATTCTAGTATGGGTCTCTCATCTTGAGAAGGGTGGGAGATCCTTCTGGGAATGTAATGAAAGCTATGGAGCAGTCACAAGTAGAAATAGGCATACACAAACAGTTGTGTCAAATAACTCAAGAGTTTTTCTGAGACCCCTTTAAAATCATGATTTCCCTATCCCCATTCTAGCTTAATTGTGGTAAAACCTTAGATTGAAGTATTGATGCCTTAGCATTAAAAGTTTCATGGCCAAGATTAATCAGTAGAAGAAAAGAGGTATATCTACCAGATGGACATTGATAGTGAGACAAATCCCATAGTCTGAAAATATGCACGGAACACAGCAGTTATATAAAAACTGTTGATCATTGCTTTCTCTGGTTTTGACTCTAGACACACTATAAATGAATCTGCCAAGTCCAGTTTTCTGATCTTTTCAGCCTAACATTCCAAGTGGCTTCAGCTGGCCACATATTCTTTACCAAATCCATCTCTGGCTTCTGGGCCCGCTGCATCAAATGTCACAAATGTAATTGTTTATGTTTACTGCTCTCAATCAAAATATTTCAGCTGGCAGCTTGAGGGAGGGCTTGAAGAGTGGAAGAGGGACAGAATGGAAAATGCAGAGGTACCAAAAGCATGGAATGATATTTTTTTTCATTTGATGGTTTATTGTTCAATGATTTTGAATCATAAGTCCTTTTCTGGCTATCTCTTCAGTGCTATCTATGGCATTGCATAAAGCACGTCAACAATTACACAGCTCCGTTTCTCAGGGAAACGATTTGTTCTTTCATGCATCATTCACACTTTACTTTAGTAAGTGTACAGTGTTAGCAGCTATCCCTCACACAATCTCAACTTGTCATCCCTATTCCTTTATGCCATTCTCACTTACCACCCCCACCAAAAAAAGAAAAAAAACTAGTGTTGATTCTCTGACAATTTGGCAAGAATTGGCCAAATTCTCTGGCAACAACTCTGTATCCAACATTACTGACAGCTCATTCACATCCTACAAACATGAAGAATTAATAAACATTCGTTTGTTGTATTTTGTGTTTTCTTGATGCCGAATGCCATGTGATTTGTCCAAGGGTTTCTTCCTATTACTGTTTCCTAGCATCATTAGTTCTGTCCAAACACTCTAGTCAATGTTTTATTTTTCATTATTTTGTAATAACAAAAATTAAACTGACCTAATAATGGCACAAGTTATTTTATTCTGAAAAGGTAGAAAATTAGAGTGTTGGAAATATTGATCAAAAAAATTTAATGATACTCATATGATATTGATTAAAAACATCTCTGAGCACTAAACATTTTTTAACTGAAATGAAAAGAACTTAGAGAGGCAAATTTTATAATCAATGTAAATTAACCTACTTTATTTTAGCATGTTAAACTACATCCTAATGAAGCCCAAATCAATCTGTTTGATTCAAAACTTGATTTTAAGTGATTTCCAACTTTATCAAAATGCCTTGGTTTTCATTAATAAATCTACTCTTCTCCTATTTTCCAATCACTTGTTTTCTCATAAAGGAAGTAACTTCTAAAGAGTTCCGTTACATCAACATTGAGGAAAAACCAAGAATACTGAAGATGATTAAGAGACATCAACCCTTTCACCATTTTGGCTGAAAAGAAGAAGAATTGTGTTAAAAATATTTAAATAAAGATATGAGGAGACCCAGAATTAACAGGAGGTATTAAACATGTGGGCTGAAGCAAACCAACAATTGTGGTCTTCCCACTTCTGCTCAGAGAGGAGTCAAATACTCTACCTTAGGTTCCATGTCTCTCTAGTTGAAATGAAAATGAGTGGTTCAATTACAATTCGAATAGGGCTGAGTTCCAAGGAAATATTCAGAATTTGTGTGCTATATTTATTTGACTTTATAAGATGTCTCATCACGCTTTATACACATCTTTGTTCTCTTATAAAACTTCAAATAAGACCATTTTCAACAAAGGTCTTTGTGAGTGTGTGTGTGTGTGTGTGTGTGTAGAGGGAGTTGTCTGTATGGGTCTCGTGTATTTGTGTAGGAAACTTTCTTGGGAGTAAAGGGCTGTAATTAATAACTGCAGACAACACACTGTGTGTGCTACTTGTACTATTTTCTCTCCCTCTCTCCCTTCTCCCTACTTTCTCCTCTCTCTCTCTCTCGCACACACACACACACACACACTCATTTAGTCCTTGCCACAACCCTACTATTTTTTCATTTTACAGTGGGGAAAACTAAGGCACAAGGAAATGCAGCGATTGACCTCCGATGCCACAGTTGGTCAGTGAGAGGGAGTTAATGAACCGCTCTATTAAGAAGTTTTTGTTCACTAAGCTATCTATCTGGCTTATTTCAAGAATCCAATAAGCTTGGGCTGCTTTGGGGAGTCATGTTAATTTCTGAAAATTTACAAGCCAGAGGTTTCTGAGAGACTGCATCTGTTCAGATCATCTAACTAGGTTATCTTCAGAAAAATAAAATGACCCAGTATCATCTGGATTCCCTCAAGGTATTGTTTATAACAGATGCAGTTTCCTAAGAGAAACAGGTTGAATTGATTGAGAATGTAATAGATAATTGTGGGCAAAAATAGGCTAGTGTTAAGAATATGTTAGCCATCAACTATTTCCTTTTTAGGATTCTTTATTTTACTCAGAATATAGGAAAGTATTGTCTAGGTTTTATAGCCCCTCAAGCCTATTTAATAGCAGTAGAGTGTTCAGGCTGATTATTATGTTACACTAGAACTTAGCTGATGTTGAAATAGAACATTGTTCACTTTCCTATGGTTCCTAAGCAGAAATTCTTTAGAAATATGATGTAAGAAAATTGCTGCTCCCAGAATTTCTGCCTGGAATATTCTAATTATGCCCAAATCCCCATTGCTGCAACACCCTAGTTAATTCCTACTTATTTACTAAGATCCAGATCAAGAATTGCCTTTTTATAAAGCTCTGATTCCTCCAGGAAGGGTTATTCTTCCCTCTTGCTTTTAGAGCACTTTGCATGGATCCTTTCTGCTCTAACACTTCCTAAATGGAAGTCTAAGAGAAATCAGACATTAGAGACTCTATCATTTTCTTTTGTACATTCTCAATGCTTGTGGAGTACCTGATAACTAAATGCTATTGAACAGCAGTGTTGTTCAAATTCATGAAACAGAGTTTAGTCATCCACCAGATTCTAGTTTTAGTAAGAGAGATGGCTATGTCTCCACGTGCAACATGGAAGTTTCACACAATCTTAAATCTTAATTGCTTAAGACACTTATGCATAAATAGCAGCAGTTCTCTTAGGAGTTTGTGACTTACCTTACTTGACTTGTGGTCCACATTAAAAGTGGCAATTGCATCCTCTGTTTTTTTCCTCCCAGATTTGGTTATTACGTATTCAGCAAGTTTGTTCGCTAAATAGGTCTTTCCTGTACCACTTGGTCCCGAAAGTATAATTCTGTGATGCTCCATCAACAAATTAAAATACCTTTGGGTAATTGGTTTAGGAATCAGCGTATCAAAAACAAAGCTGTCCAAACTGTTTTCTTCTACCCCTGAAGGAAGAAACAGAGGGAATAGCATGCCTTATTGTTCTACATAAGGTAGATTTTAAAATATGGTGTCAATCGACAACAGAGCTTCATTAGTTACAGGAATGCAGTCCTTGCAAAATCCTTTACTTGATATTTCTACCCCACAAACATGTGCTGCCATTTTAAGATAGAAAATGTCAGTAATAAGGCAGAATGGACATCCAAATGAAAGCATTTTCTCTAGCTCTGGCTTCCCTCCACTGTCCACTTCATGCTCCGCACTTATGTTTCCAGAGAGAGAAATGGAAACATTACTATAAATTCTATCATAAAATCTTCCTTACCTTTGAAGGCAGTAGTTTTGTTAAGAATAAATGTAAAGATTATAATGTAAAATATATATGTGTGTCTATGTTCTTCCTGTTTTCTTACTCTTTTCTCCACTTTATTTTCTCCTCTCTCTCATTACACATCCCAGCTGTACAGCCACCTAAGCTTTTGAAGAATACTAATTGTGATATTTGACAAGGAATTAAGAAGATCAACAGTACCTCCTTTTACTAACCCAATTACCTTAATCATAAAGTCAAATTTTGACAAATTCATCTATTAGTCCATAGTTTACATAGATGTGTTCTGAGTCTTTAACGTATATGAGCAAGGAATTATGGAGACAAACATACTTTAGATATTCTATTTGCCTATAATTAATCACATCATCCAAAGCAAAGAAAACAGAATTTCTCATCCCTGATCTTAACTTCCATTCTTTATCCCTAGTGGGTATTTCTTGGGTATACATGTTTTAAAATCAAAGATATAGAGATGAATATATTACTTTGAAATATATAATAATTTTTTGAATCCCACCTAAATAAAAGGTGATAATGGAGAACCTAGAAATTTGAAATTCCCTAAATTGTATTCTGTTTTGCGAGTTTTGGAGAATCGTCAAAATTACATTCCATTTCACATTCTAAAACTCAAAGAATTTCATTTACTTGGATTTCAATGTTTTTTAGCAGGATTTTAGTGTTTTAAATATAAATATGACTCATTTAATACCATCATACCATTTCAAAACTATTAAAGTGGTTAACATAGTTTTCAAATATGAAAATTTGAAGGGAAACTGCAAAAGAAAAGAAAAGAAATGTTGGTAAAAAAAAATACAACTGTGCTTTTCATTTTCATCTTTACCTTTCAGGTTCACAGTGATGATGTTATTATCTCCAACAAGGTATCCACAAGGCAGCAGTTCAGGCACTTCTAAGCTATGAGATCTAATTAAATCTCCTATACAGTAGCTAGCAATGCAGTCAGAGCTCAGACCAAGACTAGAGGATGTATCAATTCGAAACACATATTCCTAAAATGGTACATGTGAAAAAGGAAAGTCAAAACAGAGGTTCAACTCATCTACAACAAATACAAAACTCCTGAGGATTTGAAGTTAGCTGTCAAGAATTTTAGAAATGAGTAATATAAGAACTATTAATATCAAACAGCACAAAGAGAGAAAGCTTTCCTTCATATTTGAAATGGAGGAGAAGAAAAGTAGATATGTCTATGCTAGTAAAGCTAAGGGAAGCATCTAAAATTAAACATTTTTGAAAATCAATATTAGGATTTCATACACAACTTACCTTAAAGAGACGTCTAATTACACCATCTAAGACATCCCACTTGGTTTTTCCACTAACACCAATGGATCCTATCAAATATGCCTGAGACTTCTGATCCTAAAAAAGAACAAAATAAAACAAGATAAAATCTAACTATGTGTCTTGTTTTATTACTGCATTTTCTACTAAAACTTATTAATGTAGTGGTGATTAAGATTAAAATGCTTATCAGGCCTATGAGTTCTACAGTAACAGACACACATTGGATTATATAAAATAAAACATACTTCCAAAATTTAACCAACCAACCAACCAAAGTAACAGCAATAGCAACAACAAGAAGAAAGAGAGAGATTAGGTGAAGTGATAATGTCAAGGTAAACTGACTCATAACCTGTTCAGTAGAAGGGAAAGGGCTGGGAGGGAAGAGTCATCTGTTTTCATGCAGGGGTGCATTTCTGAAGAGAAGTATCTTGGTAGGAGGGAAATGGTGATAGAGACTGAACAGAACCATACCATATAAATCCTGCAACTTCATCTTACTATTTTTGTGACCTTATCTTTCTTTTTTTTTTTTTAATTTTTATTTTTTTGGGATGTACATCATATTTCAAATTCTGGATACATTATATCATGTTCACCACCGGAACACTAATTATAGTGCATCCCCTCACATATGACCCTAATCACCCCTTTTGCCCTCCCCCCCGCTTCCCCAATGGTGACCACCAGTCCAATCTCCAATGCTATGTGGTTTGTTTTTTTTTTTTGTCATTTTTGTCTTCTACTTATGAGTGAGATCATATGGTATTTGACTTTCTCCCTCTGACTTATTTCTCTCAGCATAATACCCTCAAGGTCCATCCATGTTGTCACAAATGGCTGGATTTTGTCATTTCTTATGGCTGAGTAGTAGTCCATTGTGTATAAATACCACATTTTCTTTATCCATTCGTCCCTTGATGGGCACCTAGGTTGCTTCCAAGTCTTGGCTATTGTGTATAATGCCGCAATGAATATAGGGGTGCAAGTATCTTTATGCCTTTGTGTTTTCAAGTTCTTTGGATAAATACCCAGCAGTGGAATAGCTGGATCATATGGTAGATCTATCCTTAACTTTCTGAGGATACTCCAGACTGCTTTCCATAGTGGCTGCACCAGTTTGCACTGCTACCAACAGTGAACAAGGGTTCCCTTCTCTCCACACCCTCTCCAACATTTGTTGTTTCCTGTCTTGTTAATTATAGCCATTCTGACTTTATCTTTCTTAAGCCAAAAACTCAGTTTTTCATTTATTAACTTACATTATCTCTAAAATACAATCCAGTTTTAAAAAGTAAGTTATCTGTGGTTGTATGGCATTCACATATTCACAAAATAGGCTCCATTTTGAATTTATCAGAAAATTCACTATTTAAAAAAACTTGCCAGGACATTCCACAGGCATCATTTTATCAAGCAAAGAATCTCTTTACAATACAAATAATTGCCCCAAATTTATCTTTCTTTGTCAGATGGGATTTTGAGGAATTTCTACATATATTAGAAAAGTAAACAATTCAAGATTTATAGTCTAACTGGAACTTCTTTTATGACAATTGGAAATGGTTACGTGAAATAGTGCATGATGCCAGTGGATATAATTAGGTAGTTGATACATTACAATCCTGGTTCTAGTCACCAACTGCATGGTCCTTAAGAGGTGGTAGAATAATAACTGAGTCAGGTATTAGAAGACATGGATTCTACAACACGCAACATCTATCACCTAATTAAGAAATGTGACCCAAGGTAAGTCAGTTAGCTGTCTCAGAGCCTCGATTTCTTCATCAGTAACATTTAAGTCTATAAGGGTAAATGATTATCACCATTATTTAAATATAACCTGAATTAGAAGGCAATATTTTTTCAGAAAAAGTTGAGAAATTCACAGCAAAATCATTGTGATTTTGTTACTATTGTTATGAATTGAATGGTTGTGTCTCCTGAAAATCTATACATTAAAGTCATAACCCTCAAGATGATGGTATTTGGAAAAGAGGCCTGTAGAAGGTAATTAGATTAGCTCATTAGAGTAGGGGCTCTTACGATGGGATTAGTGGCCTCATAAGTAGGGGAAGAGAGAGAGAGCTCTGGTATACACAGTGACAAAAGGTCATGTGAGGACATAGCAAGAAGGTGGCCACCTGCAACCCAAGGAGAGAGCCCTCACCAGGGACTAAATCAGCTGGCACCTTGATCTTGAACTTCAGAACTGTGAGAAAATAAACTTCTGTTGGTTAAGCCACTTGATTTATCGTATTCTGTTATGGCAGGCCAAGAAGACTAAGACACCTACTTTCAATGTTCAAAGACATTGTCTTTTAGAATTATTTTGGAAAAGAAAACTTATTTTCCCCTGTTACTGTCATCCAGTCAAAATGGGACACTCACGCAATGTTTGGTAAGCAGCTGCTTTTAAATTAGAGATAGTTTAATCTTCACCGAGACTACCAGTCTTTCGCCTAAAGATGCACATGAAAAAAGCAGACATAAATCTGCAGCTCAAGCAGGAAGTTTATGGCGTTAGAATCCTTGGAATACTGCTCAGTGTAAAAATTCACAAGCACTATCTCACTTCTCAAATGTAAATGCTTCAATTATTTTAAAATTCTAAGGGATTTTTTGTTTTTCTGTGTGATAGAAAAAAATTGGGGTACTTACAAATTTGTATTCTTGCCACTCATCTACAAATTCAGCTTGAAATAACATTTTTAGTTTTAAGAAAGGGCTTGAGTCAGAATGACATTGCCAGTTTGAAGGCAATACTTGATTCCAGAAAAATTAAAATACTTGCCTTATACTTGCTTAAAAATGATACAGATAAGTAGCATCAGTGGAATTTGTCATATTGAATTCAGAATAACACGTGTCTTTCCAATGTCTAGAATATTCATATAGCTTATTAGTCTCTTCTTTGTATAGAGACCATATTGACACCTCTAGCAACATGTTACTACACATTATAAATATCACCTATATTTTGCAAGTGACACTGAAAGAATGTGTTAGACATGGTGTTTACCTCAAAGAAAGCAATGTATTTTTTAAGTTTTAGAAATGAGTGTGGCTAAGAACCAAAATTGTTTTCAGTGAACCAACATGACATCTAGAGATACATTTCCACTTATATCATGATGTCATTTCCTTGGGTTCCTAACTTTTATGCTTTTATAGCATATTAAGCTAATGCCAAGACAAATACTGCTGAGCAGTAACAAGTAGTGTACTTAATCAGAACAAAAATTCAAATATAAAACACATTAGATTCATGGTCATTCTCATCCTTTAGTCAGAACTTAAGATTAAGGAAATACCTTTGCTCGACCGTAGCCCTTGCTGATGGAGACTATAATTTTCACACTGCGGCCATCTTTATGTCCAGTTGCATCACCAGCATCATCTAGCAAGATATCTACCAAATTTTCAAAAATGCACACAAACACACACACAATAGAGACAAATTAGCTCAGATTTTTTACTGTCATTGTTTTCTTTCTCATAATTTTATATCTTTCAATGGAAATTTAGCCTTTCTACTTCCCATCCTAGCCTAACAGGTTTGAAAAAAATCAGCTTTCAAGAAGATGAATTACTGTGGTTGGGTTAAAGTTTCAATCTAGGAATTTATTTCTTCCTCCAAGCATCTTCACCCAAGTGTTGGTCCATTGCCTTTAAATGAGGAGAAACAGGTTTCTTTTTCTATTATGCACAGATATGAGTAATACCTGAATAATATTCAGTTACCATTAAAACCATGACAAACAAAAAAGCAATCTGATTTTTCTATCTAAACTAAAATATCCAGGCTCAATACCCATGTAATTTATGGATGCAAAGGTGCTGAGATTGACTGTCAACTGAAATTATTTTCAAGCATTTGCAGATATCCAGCTATATTACTTCTTACTTTATATATAAGTAATTATTAGGTACTTTTAGTGAATTTCAACTATGGCATTTATACTTCCCTACCGAAGTATATTAATTATCACTCTTTTGTACCCTTTATGCTTATGGTCTCAGAACCAAAGTAGTATTTCCAGTCATCAGCTAAGAGTTACAGAGATAGGATAAAGGTGGCTGACCTTTAAAGCACAAGCCTTTAAATGCAATTATAGATTAATTTTCAGAATATATTATATGAGATTCATGTCCAATTTGGAGAAGTATTGAGGCAAACTATCACAAATATAAGTTTTCCTTTGACAACGATGTTATTATTGAGCCATGTTTAATACGAACATGGTGTTCTGAGGACAAAGGAAACTCAGTTACATGCTGAAGAGCAGGTGTGCCTGGTGACAAGAGCACTCAACTGCTCTGCCTGTAAATATATAGAGACAAGAGCTGTGACTACCATCAGAGAAAAACAATTTAATCAAATGGCTTCTGAAAATGGAATGTTTCTATTATCTTAATTAAGAATACGCAATTTCACAAAGGAAGGATTAAAAAAGCGTCCTAAGACATAACAATCAAAACAACATTTAGAGTTTGAGGAATATGAAGATTTTCACTAGAATTTTTAAATCGTCAAAAACAATCTCCCTTACTGGAATTTAATTAGTTTCCCAGATTAACACCCTCATAATCTCTCACATTTTTGCCTATCCCACTGAAAATTTAAACTCTTCCTTAAGTGTCATTTTAATGTTAATTCTCTTCCTCTTTTTCTCAGGAGTTTACAGTAGCTTACTGCTGGTTGTTCACATCTAAATTTCTTGTAGTTCGTGACCAAATTACCTCTTTAGTACTCAACTATTCATAAATGTTCATAAATATTCCAAAAATATTTATTAAGCATAAAAGATATCAGGAACTGTGCTGGGCATTGGGAATGAATACCAAAGTGCAAGGAAAATGAATTCCGTGCTCTTTTGGGGTATACATTCTCAACAAGGTAATTACAGAATATCTTTTTTTTTTTGAGGAACATTAGCCCAGAGCTAACTACTGCCAATCCTCTTCTTTTTGCTGAGGAAGACTGGCCCTGAGCTAACATCCATGCCCATCTTTCTCTATATTATATGTGGGACACCTACCACAGCATGGCTTGCTAAGCAGTGCCATGTCTACACCAGGGATCTGAAACGGCGAACCCCAGGCCGCCCGAGTAGCATGCGCACTTAACAGTTGTACCATCGGGCTGGCCCCCAGAATGTCTTAAGTGTAAGAAATAAATGGCACAGGGCAGTGGGCAGTGAAATACAGTAACTGAAGGGAGCCTCCTCTAGACAGAGGTCCTCCTGGAAGGCTTCCTTGAGGAGATGGTGTTTGGAGATAAGACCAGGAGGCTAAGAAGTGCTATGTGCATGAAGACCTAGGAAAAAAGATCCAGTCAACAAGAATAAATGCAAAAGCCTTGATGAAAGAGCTAGGCCTGTCCAAGGAACAGATAAATATTCAGGGTGGCAGGAGTGTGGAGACCAAGAGAAGAGTGGAAAGTGGTATGAAGCATGTCGAAGTGGGTAAGGGCTAGATCATGTATGACCTGGTAGTCCACAACAAGGCGTTTAATCTGATTTCTGATCCACTTATCTGGTCAAGTTTGCCTTAGAACATGTTATGCATTTCATGTCATGCTTATTCTTAAACTATGCATAAAATAAGAATTTTCTCTGTACAGCAGTGGGGTGAATATTTATCAATAAATGAGTTAATGACTGTCTTTGGCTCTCACATATGTGGCTACTTAAAGCAAAATGAATACAGTAGTTAACAGGTCAGGCCCTGGATTCATCCAGACCTGGGTTCAAATATTAGCTCTGTCATTTACTAGTTACAGGATCTTGAAGAAATTATTATAGTCACTTCCCCAAGTCTTGGTTTCCTCATGTGTAATATGGGGGTCAAACAGCACCTGCTTCATAGAGATATTGAGGATATAAGAGAGAATGCTTTTACAGCACTTTCTCCTCAGTGTTCAGCACGTTTAGCTGTTCTAACCAATATTCCATTTCTCTGTGTGTTTATTTGAACTCCATTTTTTGACAGGGGAAGAAGCACATCATGGCCACTGAATCTCCCCCTGTTCACAGTACATTGATATGATTACCTGAAGAAACAATTCCAAGAAAAGAGGAAAAAGAGCAAGTTTGAGGTGAGGGTCCTCTGTGGTTTTTATGGAAAATAAGTTATGTTATTTAACATTTTGAAGGAAGAATAAGGAGATCTGCCATTCTGGTTACAATCGAGTGAAATTCTAACAAAAGTCTGAAGGCTTTTCAGACTTCTGTTTTTACTGGATGTATGGAACATACAGTTATCTCTCAGGGACTGGACATTCACCAATTATCCTCTCTTCTGTTTACTTCTTTCCTTTTTTTAATTAATCATGAACCATAGAAAATTTTTCTGTTAAAAAACCCAAGCATAAAGGTACTTTTGAACTCCAATTTGGAACCTACTAAAAAAGAGTGAAGACAAAGAAAACAGTAAACTCGTCCTGTGATTTTGTTGTTGTTGTTAGTTCCGATACAAGTATCATTATTGAAAAATAATTAAGGAAATAAAATGATATAAGACTAAAAATAAATGATGAACTAGGTAATTAAAAAGCACATTTAAAAAAAAAAATCTTAAAAATTGCTCTCCTCCCCTAAATTGCCCCAAATTCTCAATCATGGCCGTTAGTGTGTTCAGTCTGATGAACAAAGAAATTGTAAATTTGATTTCTTTGATTTTATGTTTATCTTTATGAGTTCTAATTTTTCCTAGACGTGAATTTTAGTTTTATTTTATATGGCAGTTCTTTCTAAACTACCTTCAGTACTAACCTTGCCTCCTTCAAACCTTATCATATTTATACTTCATAGGATAAGACAAAATCAAGGAACAGGCACGGAATCGTGTGAGTAAGCCATCTGTAGGGCCCCAGCCCCTGCCTTTGTTTAGGAGTTAAGCCCGGGGACACAGACACGCATTGCCAGCCATCAGGTGTGGTTCCTACTTCACTTTGCTGTCGGCTTCACCGCTGACCACAACAGACAGCATATTGCCCGGGCTTCTCAGATTCTACACATTCAAACTATTTGTTTTTTCTTTTTTAGAATCTTTTGAAGAGTGTGGATGCTAACACCTTGCACAAAATTCACACTTTCAAGTTATAACCACATTTCCATAATTTTATTTTACCTAATAATCTGTAAATTCATTTAATTCTGAAATCTCTCTTCTTTCTTGGCTACTAATATTAGCTTTACTTGGTGTTTACTCTCAGAATTTATTTCCCTCCCCTAATCCTGACCAAATTTTATAAACATTGTTTCCCTCGATTTCAGGGAGTTCCCACTTGCCATTTATAAGAAGAAGGCAAGTATATTTGGGTCATTCATTTTACATTATGAAGGGCAGACATAACAGGAGAATTTTAAGAACTCTGACTTTTTAGAAGCAAGAGATGTGATTCATTGAAGATGTCATCAATATTGACATGCCGTGCCATTTTTCTTCTTCATTTTTGTCTTCGAATTCTCCTATTTGCAGTGTAATTTAAGGCAAGGAGTGAAGTTTGTCACGTCTATAATGGAATCCAAAGTTACCCAGCAATATGTATATTATTGGTTTCCAAGCGTCATCTGGTGGCTGTGCTTTGAAATTACCACAGATCCTCACGTAAATCTTTCCCAAACTAAATTCTATACATAAAATGATTCAATGCCATAGGAGGAGTTATACTTTATAATTGACTAGTTCATCACATATTAAGACAACATCATGTCATGTGATTCTATTTGCAACTGAATCAAAACTGTACCCTTGTTCCATCACTAGGACCACTGAATACAACAATAGTGTGTTCTTTTTGTTTGTTTGTTGAAAATTTAATAGAGCTGCAGATTGGGTGATGGATAGCAGTATGTTCTCCCTGGGCAAGATCATCCAGTCAAATCTGGAATAGGTCCTGATACATTCTAAATACGCTCTATACACTTACAATACTATAAAACCACATGGGGTTATTAGTATTATATTCAGGAGTACTAATAATCATCACTGAGAATATTATTTCTTCATTCTATTTGTAATCATGGAGAAAGAACATTTCAAGAACAAGTAATTTTTTTTAAAAATGATATGAAAATCACATCTCTTAAGTCTTTCACAGAGAATATTCCTTTAAAATTATAACTAAGTAGGATAAATTTTTAAGAGGAAAGTAGGACTACTTCTGAGAACTAGAGTGTTAACATTTTTAAGAGGGTGTGCGTGAGAGGGGAGGGTGAGTTTCTCCCAATTTCAGGCCCCCCTCATTAAGTCACAGGCATGCTTTGACTCGGCAGGTATGTGCACAGAATCACCTGAGGTAACAGACTCCGTGATGTTCAAGTTGTTTAGAGAAAGCCCTAAGGACTGCCGTGAAGACGAGGAGGACGTGCTGCTTGAGGACTCTGACGGGGGCCGAGCAGGCTTGGCCGTGTTGCCAGTTTCCGCCTTCAACCGGTCATTTTCAGCCTTCAGGATTTCAATTTCATTCTGTTGCGAAGACGAACAACATGAAAAAAATTTGAGCTAGTTTGAGAAAATGGTACCAACTCTTCTATCAGAGTTCATTATTTTGCTTACTAAATAAAGCATGTGGTGATATGTTAAATGCAAATTATGTAAACAGAATTTCCTTCCAAAAAAGGAAAGTTAACCTTTTTGCCATCTCTCACAAACATACACTCATGTATTCACAAATATAGACACACTAACTATTAGAATTTCTTATAATTATTTTTTTAATATATCATATATTTGAGTTTTCCAGGACTTGGTCTCATTTGAATTAAGAATAATATAATTGAAGAGTTCATAACATTTCTCATTTTAAAAGTATTGTTAAAACCTCATAGGCCAATAATGTCATTTGCAATACTCTGAATCCATGGGGAGTGTAAAATAGAGCCAAATAAAAACAATATAAATAAGGTGGTTTCAAATTACTTCAGAGTCCCAGGTAACATCTGAAAGTTTTTGTTCCTTCAAAATGGGGCATTAAGCTCATAACAACAAGAGCCTTTTGATGAATACATACGGTGGCAGATGAATCTGCTCAGCAACAAGCTTTTCTTATTTCAGTCATCTGTGATTCCAAGTGATTACCGGTTTACAATAATAAAATGAAAACTTAGTCTGAGCACAGACTGGGGCTGAATTTAGCCTTCAGATGCTTCCCCAAAATACAAAAGCTTTACTTTTACAGATGGCATTCTACATCACTTTTACTTTCCTATGTGGAAAGCTTGTGTGACTTTTCTGTAGTTTTCTCATTACTTTTGTTGTTCAGTAGAAAACAAGTAAAGGTATTTGAGTCGGATTTCAAAAGAACAGAAAAAAAGTCAACAAAAAGGTAAATCGTGGAAAAGTGAAGAAGCAGGGATTGTTGTGGTTCTAAAAACTTAGCTCTCAAGGGCATCCAATCACTGGTACAAGTGCTCTGAATGTCCCTTGAGTGGAACTGGCTAGTCTGCCCTCCTTCCAACCCTGGATTTAACAAAATTCTCCATTTGGCATAAAGAAATGAGTTGCAAAGATTGAATAAACACAGTCCATTTCCATGGTAGGTTTAAAAGTGAGATTTGTTTTTATAATGACCAAAAGAAGAAAATAAATGGCATTTCTAATCTCTCCTGTTTGTTCCTTGAAAGTACTGCAGCGCGGACCTGCATCCGGTTCATGGCTTCCCGGATCTGGTCAAGATGATGAGCAGAGCTGAGGGCCTCCAGCCGAATATCCGTTAATTTCAATTCCTTTTCTCTGAGCTCGCTCTTCAGCTGCAGAATTATCTCTGCCTCAGCCTCTGTGCACTCACAGATCCTGAAGAAGGAAACAAACACACAATCAGCGGTCAGGGAAGCCAGGGGATTAGAAAAGCAACGCTTCTTTGAAAGGCTGAACGGCAATATTATCCAGCAGGTACAGAAATTATTTGCTGCTGGCAGAACCTAGAGAAATGGAGAAAGAGTTTTACAGACAGTAATACATTCACAGGTTCCAAACTGAAAATAGTCACTGTCTTTTTCATTTAATCCTTTCTTCCTATTTTCTGAAGTTTAAAACAATCTATTTTTACAGAATACAAAGTGATCCTCAAAATTTCATGGTTGCTGATATTTATGGGGCTGAAGGGTCAGAGTATTACTACATCTCATTCTGCCATTTTTTCACGGGACTTAAATCTCTATTTGCAACATGTGAAATATTTTTAAAGCAAAATTATGGCCTTAAGATGCTGATTTCTTCTTTTGTAAAATTGTTCAAAGAATAACCTTGCTTGCCAAAACAGTGTCTTCAAGTCACCATGAAAATCCAATATAAATATTGTAGAAAATAAATCAGAGAGATTCGTTTTGGACATTTAAATAATGGATGAGTGTTATATAATCGGCCTGGTAGGCTCGGCTGATTTAAGAGATCACAGCTAATAAGCCTAAATCACAGGTTTCAACTCATACAAGCAGGCCAGTTGGGGGCTGCTTGAAGCTCATATGCATTACATCCTTATGGTTTTATTGTTGTTCTGTGGACAGCTTTGTAGGAAATATGTCAAAAGACTTTGTCTCTTATAAACTAAAATATTTTCTATTTACAAGTGAGGATTATGTTGCTGGTCACAAAATGATAGTGCTATGTTCTTCCTATATGAGTCATGAAATTAGATAACAAGATGTACAAGCATCTTGAATGTTCCTGTTAGTGGTCCTGTTGTATACAATAGTTCTATGCTAGTCATTGTCATGCGCATATAGGAAACCTGATCTAAATGGTACATAAAACAAAGAGAATCATCTCATCAGAACACATGCTCCTACATTCTAAATGTTTTATTCTTTCTTGTAGCATCAAATAATGGACTATTATAAAAATGTTATGCTAGATTATCTAATAGAATTAAAGAAAAATGGATTGCAGTTTGATTTTAGGAAAGCAAATTTTACTCCGTAAACAGAAAGAGAAGGTTTTTATTGTTGAAATGCATGCGAGTGATTTTAGAAAAAGCAAAAGCAAACACTGCTCAGGTTAGAAGCCGGATCGGGCAGTTGGCATGCGTCACACTCCATTTTACCGGGATCTGTGCTTGTAGATCACAGGGCCATTTTGCCGTTTCTTTGGTGGCCAGACAAAGGGTGACCTGCATTTAATGCACAGTTAGACAGAGACATGGACAAATGCACGTGAAAAGAAGTGAGAATAATGATTTAGAAAAGTGGAGAACGAGATCAAGAAACACTCAAATTCTAATTTATGAAAAACAAAAACAAAAGAGAAACAGATGCTGTCTGCCGTTCTCAGGAAGAGCCGCAAATAACTGGCACAGAGACGGCGCTGCAGTTGTGCAAGTACAGCCCGATGACGTTGAGAACACAAAGACAGGCTTGGCCTGAAGTCGTCTTTAAAAATAAAAACTTCTTCAGCACTCTGCAGAGGGAGTGACTTACGCTGAGGCAGACTGCGACGGTTTCATGGACGCGGATCCACAGGCACCAGCGTTATGGGGCAACTTGGGGGACGCTGGAAGAGACGAGTCAGTCAGCTCCTCGATGTCTGAATGTGAGGAGGGAGGTTTGGTGGACTTTTTCTTCCCAAAGGCTTGTTTGAATGAGCTCCTCAGCTGGAAGAAGGACAGAAATTACCTTTCTTGTCTATTTGCACTTGGAGAGCTCGGCTTTGGGGCGTTAGTTTGCAGGTGCCATCCTAGCCACTGCCTGGGGTCAGTATGTATAAGCAGAGTATTAACAGTCGCAGCACAGTATCGCTAAAAATAATGATACCGTGTTTTGTGTTTTTGTTTTATTCTTGTATTAATCCAGCGCAGCACAAACATGGAAGGCTTTTAAATAGTGCAGGGTCAAGGGCACGGCTGTCAGAGCACTCATTTAAAACTAAGTACCTTGAAGGGATCTCCATTCCCAATGCTTCTCTCTTCAAGGCAATTTGTTTTAAATGGCCACTTTAGCGCTACAATCAAGTCATGTCCCACTGACAGTATAAACTTAAAAAGCAGAATGAAATCAAATTCACTTAGCACTTCATTAATTCTGATTTTCTATTCAAATTTTTAATTCCAGGACTATTCAGAACCAGAATTGGTATCCCCTACAGCTCTATTCAGAAAATGGTTTTACTTCCTCTCTTAAAATTTGAGATTAAAATGAAAAGACACAAAGAAAAGACATACAAGGTAATCTGTTTTTAAAAGGTATAAAAGCCTACTGCCAAAATGAATAGCATTCATGCCAAGGTAGGGTGTTTTTTAGAGACGCATGCCAAATTGCCCACGGTTTATATTCACCTCACTTCCTCTAGAGTTCACCTTGCAGAAACATGAAAGAGTGTGGAATTACAAATCAAGGGAATGAAGGCTGGTCAGTATTTTAAAATATTACCTGCATAAACATTTTTTTAAAACAACAAAGATATTTCTTTCGTTATTTATAGAAGGCACTCCAGTAAAGACCTCTGAGAGTCATGTTTTGGATTTCATCAAGCATGGTACTTATTTAATATAAACCTTTGTTTCATGGTATTAAAAGAAATCTTTTACGTCATTGTTTTTAAGCGTTTTGCGGTGACAGCACCTTCCCCTCAGTTTTTAGCAATTACTTAAATTATCATAAACGGTATCTCTAGCAACTTAAGGCATAGTTGTGTTAAAGTGCATTTCTATATTTCTGCTATTTTCCCTTGGTAAGAAATAAATAAAGCAGATACTAACGTAGTCGATTTCTTATGAGGTGAAACTTTATTCACACCATAAGCCCTGTTGATGCGAGGGGTGGGGGGGCATTCAAGCTCTCTTCTGTTCCGTTTACCAATTGCCTTTCTTCCCTTCTTCCTCTATCATCATCATCACCACCATCACCACCACCACCATTATCATCGTCATCTTTTTCTTCTTCTTCTTCATCTCCACAATAAACCCGTGCTCTAAGCCATTTGTTTACAGATGTTATCCTATTTTTCTTTACAATAACTCTATAAAGTCAGTAATAATTATCTTATTTTTACAGATGAGAAAATTTAGGCCCCCTAGAAGGTAAAGTAACCTGCTCAAGAGCCACATAGTAAGTAGCAGAGCTGAGAGTCAAACTCAAGTTTAGTTAGTCCCAACTCTAAAAATGTTTCCCTTTCAGCACCCTGCCACCCTAATCTTGGCGATGAGCACAGCATTTGAGGAGTCAGCCCCTTGAATGAGACTCTTTATAAACTGCTGTGGATCTCTAAAGCCCAAAAGGAAAAAGCCTGACTCATTGTGCAGTAATAAGCTTCTGAATTAGATGAATGATGATGGCTTACCCAGTTTTTCTTTTTCTTCTTCTTGGAGTCAGCATCATTACCACTGCCAATGCTGGAATGGCTTGTGGCACTGTTGATACTAGAAACACTTTCAGATGAATGCTGTCTTCTGATGCGAAGATCTAGCAACAGACAGAGAGTATCATATTTGCTCATAAAGACTTTCAGTCTGAACAAGTAAGACTCAGGCTTTCTGAGAGGAAGTCCTCTAATAAAAGTCAACACGGCTTTGTAGAGATAATTTCAATGCAGTTTTCATTTTACAAGCTTAATAAAGTACAACCATATTTGCTTTAATTAACTGGGTTATCTGCATTAAGATTCAATGGGAATCTCATATAAGTCTGTAGCACTGGTGGTTTAATAAGTTCTGAGTTTTGTCCAAAAATGAAATGCCATGCTAGTGATTTCTACTGAATACCTGGATCAAACAGTGCTTCCAAAATGATTTATTCCAAATGATTAGTTCCATGGAGTAAATGGAAACTCATGATAGAATAAGAATTCATTGTCTTTTTAATATTTGTGTTTTGAATAAAGTTACTGAAGCCAACTGTATTAACTTTCCATTTCACAGAATCATACCACATCAGAGCCAAAACAAACCTTGGAGGTCATCTAAGCACTTCATCTCATTCATAGATGAGGAAATTGAAGTGCAAAGAAGTTAAGTAACTAGACCAAGGTCAAAGAGCCAGTGAGGGGAAGATCCTCAAGAGAGAATCTGGGTACAGTGCATTGTGAATTAAACAGAAAATATATTTAATGCAGTGCAATTCTTCCATCATACTCCTACTCTCTGTCCATGGCTTAGAATAGTAATAACAATACCAGTAATAAAATGGGTAACAACAAAGCTACCTCTTATTAAGTGCTTACTCTACCCTGGGAGTATCCAATTTTATCATTAACACCAACCACTGACATGAGATTAATTACTGAATGTAATTTTCCCAGAGTCACAGAGCTGAAGAACAGTGGAGCCCACCTGAGACCTGGACTGATTCTAAAGTCATTGTGCTACCCGCCATGTAATGTGTACTCTCTGTACCTCTAAAAAGCATGTGGTACTTCTCTAGTTACACAAGATTTTTTGAAGAGGCTAGCATTTGATACTTAATCACTTTTTGAAGATATTCACTTAGTTCATACAAGCAAATTATTTATTTATAGTTAATAAAAATTGAAACTGACATTTTAGCTACTTACAGTGAACTGATATTAAGTGTTAATGGAGACACTGAGAATTTATAAAATTACTTTTAATGTCGAATCTACCTATAGGCCATTTCTATTACTATATTTAATTGGCATTAACTCAAATTAGCTAAGCAAAAAATCTCAGTGGAACTTATGTCAGAAATTACCATATAGCTTTCAAAAGGTTTCCATAAAAATAATAGCATAAAATCAAACTTTCCAGTTGATTGATCTATTTAACAGTAAAATGACTCATAGCAATGACACTTTAACTGGCTACTTTCAAAACAAAATAAATGGGTGTACATGTGGGTTTGTATTATACATATACATATCTCCGTCTTTACACTCATATACATATGTACATAACAATAATTATTTTTATTTTTCCATTAACCTAATAACCATGCTGACAAATTTTATGGGAGGGAAAAGTAGAGCTATTTTTCAGAATCCCTAGAGTTTGGTCTCTTAAAAGTATTTTTAAAAATAATGATGAGAACATTTACTGTTTTTGCATGCTAAAAGCATTACCATGCCAAAACCTAAATCAAGGTATTTATGCGTGCTCTTTTGATACAACAATAGAGGACACAGTATCCCTTAATCAATTAATATGGAAGTTATATGAATAAACAATAGAAGAATATGTGCAGGTATTTATTTTTGTTTTACATTTCTGCGGCAGTTGGCTATAAGCTTTTCGGAACAAGATGTAGTATTTGCTAGTTTTTTCCTAATACTGACTTTCACAAATAGAGCAGATGTTTTGTTAAACTATCCTAGAGCTTTTATCATATCTAAAATTAACAAATTCTATTTGACTTTGATTAATCCCCAATTTTAAAAAGATAGGTAAATTCTTGTAATCACAGGTCAAAATTAGTCCTTGGAGGTATTAGTTATATTCAACTATGACTGCATTTCCAATAAACATTAGCAAAGGCATAATTTCAATGATATCGTGGAATGAAGGCAATGCATTTTACTTTTCTCTAATAATTCTTTCCCAGTGCTTATAAGTATTTGATTCAGTGCATGGGACATCAAAGAGTTCAGTAAAGAATGGTTGACCAAATGAGTATTGACAATCTGAATGAATGGAGAAGCTTATTTTAAAAGTACATATTTCAATTACACATTGTTCATCCATTCATTTTCCATGTCCCACCCTTTGCCCCATGACTGCCTGGGGTCAAGCTACCACCATGACTTGCCTGCTCTACAGCAAGAAGAGCTGTCCAACTGACTCACCTTCCAACCAGTCTACAAACAGTAGCTAGAGAAATCTTTTTGAAAGAAAAACTTCATCATTTCTCCCTTTCTTAAGACTTTTCAATAGATTCCCATTTTAATAAAAATAGAAAATACTTCAACTCTTAAATATGGCCTAAAAGTCTCCCAGTAATCTGGTTAGTACTTTTCTCTCCAAACTGGTTCTGTTATTTTATCTTTGCTCATTGTCTTCCTTGTATCATTTCCATAAAGGTGCTAATCTCTTTCCTGTCTCTAGACCCTCTGGAAGCTCCTCTCTCAAAATTTCTGAATGACTTGAGAATTACTCCTTGTATCTCCCCTTAAATGTTGCTGTCTTGAAAAGGCCTTTCTGGACTATGCGAACTCTGTTAGGTTGCCTGGTACCTTTGCTTTCTATGGCACCTATTCTTGTTCATTTTAGAACTTATAACTATTTTGGTATGCATATTCAACTATACTAACAATCACAATTGTTTATTTTCTGCTCTACCAGTAGACTAAAAGTTTGATGGAGACAAAGGCTATGTCTATTTTGTTTGCCCTTATATATCCAGGGCCTTTTGCAGAGCATGGCATGTGGTAGGTGATCAATACCTGCTGAATAAATTTATTCTTATTATTCATTCTACACAACTGTGTTTGCCTAACATTCCTAAAAAATACTTACTGTTGACAGCAGTTTAATGCATGTTTTGTCAAATTGTACTTGATACGTCTTAAGGAAAAACTATCGCATGTTTATGCACAGAAGTAGTAACTTAAAAAACAATAGTACATTTTGAAAAATAAAAATAAAATTTTCCATTACCTTTACCTTTCAGCCTTATAATAATTAAGGTTTATAATGTCACAATTGTTATAAATATAATATACATCAATTACCTTTCATTGCAATGGATTGTGAGCTTTTGAGCAGAGAGGGCTTTTTTTAAAATTTTCGTATTTCAAGATCTAATAGAGTGCCTAGTACATAGCAGGTGCTCAAATAACATTTGTGAATGAATAAATACATTTATTCTATTGTAGACTGCTATTATTTATCAGGCTTTGTAAATAAATGTTATGTACAAATATAGAGAAAATAGAAAGTTACCTTAATAAATTGGTATGTGATTTTGCCATAGTTGACCTACCTATAAATGTGTTAAGTCACTCCAAATACATATCTTAAGATTATATGATAAAAATTTACCTGACATAAATATTTTAAAGGTCACAAAAACCAAATTTCAATACGATTTCAGAAAACAAATTTACAGCTTATATAATCATCTTAATAACCATGGAAAGATATGTAATTAGTCCATGACTGTTTATTTTCTCCATGTAATGTCAACAGTCAATTATAATAAGGATTCATCTGTTTCCACTGAACTTAATGTGTTTTAATATTACAGGAACACAATCTAAATATCCTATATACATTCAACCTTTATAACTATTTGTTTTTGTTAGTTTTTAATCTTGTAATATTATTTTTTAAATTTTATTGACCAATTTGACTATTAGCTGTTATCATTTTGTTCATGTTAGGCCCCCCTCCCACATTTCTGAGCAAAGGAACTCCTATTTTTCAAGTCCAGCAGATCTCTTAAGCCACCTGTTGCCTAAGATAAAAGGAATCTGTCCAGAAAGTTTTACTTCAGTGACTTGTACTGTGTTAAAGAAAAGATTAAGCCTTTTTAAATCCCTTCTGGACCTATTTACGACTTGAAGATTTAGAACATAAGCTGCTTTATTATAGCTCTAAGATAAGCTTTAAATATGCAGTTAATTTTCCATGCAGCATATAAATCAACTCCCCCGCATGGAAAGTTGCTAAATTCTCAACAGAAGTAGCCCCTAGAGAACTAGTTTGTCCTTCAATTTAAGTATATCTCACTTTATATAATTGTTTTCCTAAAATTTAAATTCAAGTGTTTTTTAAATTATATTATTCCTTTCTATAAAATTTAATTACGCCCTTTTTATGTGCAGGGCATCATCATAGCCACTAGGATTAAAAAAACAAACCACTCTACTATCAATCAGGAAAGGCAGACCTTAAATAAATGAAGGAACCAAAGTATAATGCAAATTTTGATAGTGGAAATACAGTTATTTCCAGAAACATATCACAAGGGGACTTCATCTAGTTTGAGGATCAAGGAGGCATATTTAGACTAACTCTTGCAAGGTCTTAAACATTATGGTGAACAAGTAGGGTAGAAAGTTATAAGTAGAATAAACAGAATATATAAGGAACTTTTGAAGAATTGGACGAAGTTCAGGGTAGCTGAAATATGAAATATAGAATGCAACAAAAGAGCAAGATATAAGGTCTAGATTAATGTCTAGCATATAACTGATAATCAATAAATATTTGTTGAATGAAGGAAGCTGGTGAAGAAAGATTATATCATGTTAAGGAGTCTGTATTTAATCCTAAAGTCAATAAGACACCTGTAGATATATGTTGTCAGACAATTGCTATGGTTTCACTGTGCGGAGGATGTAAAGTGGTGTTTGACAATGAGCTGAAAGGCTTTAGGAGTATGCGGTCATTGTTCAAGTGAGAGAGGAGGGATGGTGATAGTAGGATTAGAGAAAAGAGAACAGATCCAAGAGAATTTAAGGGGTGGAATCCACAGAACTTGGTGATTTTTTGAGTGAGGAGAGGAAGATGTATAAATAACAGATTTCTGGCTATGTGGAAGGATGTTGGTGCCATTTACTGAGGCAAGGAACACTGAAGGTAAAGCGAGTATGTGAGGGAAGATGACAAGTTCAAATTTGGAGATGTTGAGTTTAAGCTGACAAACAGACATCCAAAGATAACCAAATGTAGTTCTCTCTTTGGCAGCTGGATACACAGATCTGTAACTCAAGAGATGAGCCTGGCCTGGAGAGATATGATTGACAGTCATCAACACATAAATGATGATTACAGCTAGAGCACTAGATGAGTTTGTACAGGATTTTAGATAGGATGGAGAGAATCAAAATGTACAAAATCATAATGAAAGAGAGCTAAGGACTGGGTTCTAAGAAATATCAACAGTTAACAGATAGATACAACTGAGTGAACCTACAAAAGACACTTTGAAAGAGATTTCAAAGGAGCAGCAAAAAAACTAAGAATATGGATGTCATGAACATTAGAAGAAATGTATGTTTCAAGTAGGATGGAATGGACATCAGTATAGAATGCTTTTTCTATGTAAAATACAATAAGAATTTGAAATGTTGTACTGGATTTAGTGTCATATAAGTCACTCCTGATTCTGGAGAGCTGGTGAAGTGGTAGGAAAGGAAGCCACACTCCAGTGGTCTGAAGTGTGACTGGCTGCTGAGATATTGAAATATTCCATAAAACTTTTCCAGAATTCATATGGAAGTGGGACGAGAAATGACAGGACATTTTTAAGCTAGTAAAGAGTTGAGCATATCAAATGCTTTTGAAAAGAGTTAGGACATGAATAAGCAGAACCTGTGTAAAGAAAAGACAACGTGACACTAATACAAAGCATTTCTTCCATGGCAAATCATGGGAAAAAGGGGGTGGGGGTGGTGGCAGAGATTGTTTTGTCATGTTTAGAACTGTTGAAGCATAGTAATAACAAAAAGTAGTCCAAATTTTAGTCCGTTTTCTTACTGTTTTTAAATTCTCCACAAGAAATTAACCTTTTTATTACACCCCACCCAGGATGAGTTGCTCCCCACACTCACTACTTGGTATTTCACCATATTAATTATTTTATTTTTGTGTACAGATCTAGATTTTCGTACTCCTTACTAGGTTTGTTTTGCTTGAAATCAGATATAAATGCATTAATCAACCTCCCCATCCTCACCTTCACCAAATCAAGTGGAGAGAAATGTGTGTATGACTATACAAGAAAATTCTTAAGAAAGATCAATTTAAAAATTATTTAATAATGAAAGCTACTGTTCTTAAATTCTGGAATTCTGACTGCATTAATACCAACTTACTCATTATAAAAGGCAATGTCACTGAGTAAAAGCAGCTTTGCTTTAATTAATAAATAAAATAGATGACTATTACATTGAATGAAATAGGCAATATTTCTAAATATACCTTTGGGAGGATGGTCTGGACCATTCAGTGCTCCTTGAATGGCTGCCTGGGCAGCAGAGTTCTGGGCCTTCAACATTTCAATGGTTTCTCTTAGTTCTATAAGTTCAGACTCCTGTGAAACAAACACAATGTAGAAGCTTTAATACCTAGAGAGAAAAGTAAAACATCCTTCTTCATAATGCACTATCAAACAGGTTTGATTTTATGTAGTGCTAATGTCCTGGGAGATTTGGATGCTTGACTGACCTTGTCAAGTTGAATCTAATAACTTCTTATTTAGCTAAATGTACCGGAGAATTAAAAAAAAAATTTTTTGGTTATTCTCTTATAAATGTGATCTGAATAGTCTTTATTCCTCTCAAAAGGCAGCACCCAAAAATGACCAGTACACATAAAGCAAGATATCACATTGCTAATTTTATACCAAACTTATTAATACTACCTATGATTATATTACATAGTTAGATACCAGTATTGTACTAGTGCATCATATTGCATTTACTGTCAACTGGAAACCCTGAGTTTTTGTCAAATGAGCGATTTCAGATTTTGTCACATTTATTTTGCAATTGGAAAATAGGTTCTTTATATTCAAATATAAAACCTGGAACTCATCCCTAAATCACTCCTTTCAATGTAATCTTATCAAATTCTGCTGGCATATCAAGGTCATCTTAGATTCTGATACTTTTCACCCAATAAAACTCTTAGTATGGAGACCCATCTTCATCAAGCCAAAGCAACAGAGAAATTTTTAAAAACTGAATAAAAATATATGTAATATACTGTCCTTAAATAATAGTTAAATTACCAAAAAGCTTACAAATCAAATTTTTATAAAACATCTATTTTCTTATTGAATTTAAGATATATCCCAATGAAAATCCTTGTATAAATTTGCTCTTTCACAGATATTGAAGTGAATTATTTTATCAGACATGACTCAGTATGAGGAAGATAAGATAAAAAGAGAAGGAAGTGGAGTGCTCTTTCAGCATAGGCAATATTTCCATCAGGAGCTCCTTCTTGGCATTGATAGCAATCCTAAAAATTAGAATCCTTGTCAGTGTCTTAGAGGGAGAATTCATTGCTAATGTATTTGTCATTCATCATTTTCTCTAGCATCTTTGGAAGAAAGCCAAAGAATCAGGCTTGGGTTCTTTGCTCCGTGGTAGAGTTTATCCCCACTCAACGTCTCCCAGAATATGTAGAGAAGGCAGGATCACCGACAACTGCCTTTGCAGGAGACTGCCTCACACACGGGAATGTCCAGTGACTATTCTGAACTTAGATACCTTGTTAAAGAAGACAGACAATGCTAGTTGAAATGATATGCAAGTTTGGGATAGATAACTGGCACTACCTCAATCTATTTTGATTGGCTACCTGACATATTCCTGACTGAGAATAGTGAGATATTTTAAAAAACAAAACCTCTTATAGACTTTTAATAGCTCATATCAAAAAATCTCATAATGAAACATCAATAGCAACCTCCTGGATTTATAGATGGATCTTCAAATACTTGATTGTAATTTCATCTGCATTTATTTATCAAAAGAAAAAGAACGTGTTTGTGGAAAATTTCCAATGTCATAACACAAAACACACCACAATTTCTCAGTCTCTCTAAGTTCCATCTATATTCTGTTCCTTGCCCAACTAGTAATATATAAGTTTACCAAAATTTAACGTACTTTCCATTTAAAATGAGTCTCCCAAGAGATAAAATGTTTAAAAAATTCATCCTGCTTTAACCAGAAATTTATTCACAGAAGGATATCTATAGTGCATATTTAAGGAATTACATAAATAGAAATTTTACAACATATAGACTAGGACTTGTGTTACATTTTAATTATAAGCTGATTTTAATTTTTGAATTTAAAAGAAATAGTGCTTATAGTGTGGATTAAAAATCTGCTAAAACATTTGGATTTAGGTTTAAAGTGAAAAAATGAAAATGAGAAGATCTCATGCAAATGTCTAAAAAATTTAGCTTAAGTTTATGAGATAGCTGACTTATTTTGATGTCAAAACTAATCTTTTCTAGAGAAATCTCTTTTAAAAACTGTTTTTTAAAAAAATTAGAAGTGGACTTTCAGGGAATATTATTTTTTCACAAAATTGTGTTTAATACGAGATAGAAGAATGATCACTTTCTAAAATTAAGTACTTTTTAAAAACAACAGATATTAGCAGGTTAGTTGTTACTTATTGTGGCACAATAAACCCAAAGGAAGAGCAACTAGGTAAGAAATATATTCATTATATGACGGGAAAATCACATCCATGAAAAAAGTGATTTTATCAAATTCATAGTAGTTCTTTAGGAGAACTTTGTAAATGTAATCAAGCCCTTATGAAATATTCCATTGTCTTTAATTAAAAAGATAGTTAAATTCTACTTTGACATAATCTGTTCAAACCTCAAGTGCTTATCTCTCCAAATCTGCAAAACTTCCTTCCTTCTTCCTCACATCAGTTGATGAGATCCACCTACACCTGTCACTCAAGCTAGAATCATTTCTTTTCCTGAGTCTTTCTATATGATTTTTCCCTTTGCCTTAAATATCCTTCCTCACTCTGAAAGGCCATGGTGAAATGTCTCCATACATGTGAAACCTCTTAGTTTTCTTCTCAGAAAAAATGAAAAGGTCCCCTTTCTGTGCTTTCAAACCATTTATGACCTTCAGCTTATTTAGTTGTTGAAGAGTTTATCTTTTGACCTAACTTACGATCTCAGTAAATGTTAGTATGATTTTGTTCAAATGTTCTGGTCTATGTTAAACAGATGTTTCTCCCCTTCAAAGAATAATGTTAAACTTCAACTCTACTGCATGTTTTAACAACAGGGTGTTTGATCACCCAGGGTGCCACAAAGACGTCAATAACTTTATTATTCATTGTAAACAGAAAGTCTCAGTATGGCTAAATCAGTAGAATCATTTCCTTTGGATGGTAATAAAATCAGGTTTTCCTTTCTCTGTTTTCCAATAGTTCCTAGAGGTAAATGTAAGGCATTTTAAAATGAAAATTTGACTGAGACATAGAAATTGATTTTTAGTAGTTTATTTCTAGGTTTCCTTTTTTTCCCCTTCATAATTATAGTTGGTTTTTCACATTTATTTTTTAAGCTATATTTTCCTAAGTTTACTATAATGCATGGACATTGCACTGTTGCCTCCAAGTACAACTCTGAATTCCCTTTTTCGGCCATAGTGGGGATGTAGATCAGAAAGATGATTAGAAGTGAGTTCCAGAGATAGCTGACTATAAAATTGTTTGATTATCTGAAATAGTTTCATATAGTCTCTTTATTTTGAAGATGACCTAATAAAAGATACTTAAGTTTTGAGAATCTCTATTAACCCTTCAGAAAAAAACGCGGGAAAATGTTTATACTATCAGGATATGGATTTAAAGTCTACTCTTCGTATTCAGTAGTTTCCAGTTTCTTCTCTCCTTATTAGAAACCAAACAGAAGACTGGGGCTGAGATAATTCTGCAAAGGATCCTGGAGATAAAATGATCAGACCATATTTTGTTGGTATTTCCTCCTTTTCAAGAGTGGTATTTTAAAACCTGAGAACCAAACTAAAATTTCATTTATTTACAATGAGCCAATCAAGATAATGATGTCCCAAATACCTGCTGACCATGTAAGATGCCAGTTTTCCAGGAGAGTTTCCTGGGTAAAAGAAGGTGGATGGAGTCATTATCTCTTCTAACTATTTTGTACCTGTCTCTGAGGCTAAATAAGTTATCAAGATCAGACTTGAAATGCTTCAAAATAAAATTATCAAATACAGGTATCAAAATACTAGCTTGCTTGGGATTCTTTCTAACCTAATTTCTTAACTATATCTGACCTCTTTCCAAACTTCTCCTAGTCACAGGCCTTCTTGAGAATCCCACAAGCTTGGCAACAAATCTCATCAACCTACTTGACCTTCTAGGCAAGGCTCTTAAAAAATTCTAAACCCGTTTTTTGCTTCTCACATTGACACTCAGTTAATCTCACACTATCTAGATGTATTTTCTTTGAACACATTCCACTCCTAACCCCTTTGTACTGTGTCTTTAGTTTTTCTACTGAAAGAACCTGGCCAGCCCTGGTTCTAACTAAATGAACTAAACTCACCAAATCACAGTAGCATAAGCAACTGGAATCCATAAGTAACTTATGAATTCAAATTATCCTATGCCTAAAAGGCTAATGGACGTATTTTCTGACTCTAACATCAAATTTTTAAAAACACTTCCAGATGACAAATACTTTATCCAAACTGGGGAAAGTTAATGTAAAGACCCAATTCAACTAAATTTTTAGCTTCTACATTATCTATTTTCAGAGTCACAGCTTTGAATTTTCTCATTTTTAAGGTTTAAGTTTCTATTCATCTAGTCACCAAAAAAAGAAATTTCACAGAGGCAAGAATGAGCAAACCCAGACTTCATAGTTGGCACAAGGATCAATATCTGAGCTCCATCACTCATACAAAAGGTATTCCTCTGTCATGCTCTGACCTAAGAAGGCTAACCTAGTATCCTTTAATATGCTTTAATTGCCTCTGGCATGACAACTATAGGGAACTGATTTGAAAGTCTTCTAATTATCCATAAGTACTACCTTAGTAAATTTGCAAGGGTATAGTAGTAGTTCTGTAAAATTTTCAGTCGTAAAAATATAGACTTGCAGAATTCTTGCCATTCGATGACTTGCATTGTAGCCTTCGTCATCTGGCATTCTATGAGAAAATAAAGGCCTGAACAATAATTTGAGTGACAAGTTTTTCAGTTTTGACAAGGATGGTACATAGCTAATACACTCTAGATGCAGAGAACAGAAATTATTTTATCCTATATGATTGATGCCTCAGGGCATTAAGTCCTAATTCTCTCATAGAATCATAGAGAAGAAGTGCTGGTAGTGGGACAAGGACCTGAAATCTGGGTAAAATTCTTGATCAGACTATGTCACTATCACAATCTGTTGAGCCCTAGGTTAGCAGAGGGCAATGCCGACAGATAATTTCACCCTCCAGCAAGCATCATTGACAATTCTTTTTTTTTCCTATATAGATCTATTTTTATATAAAATGTGATCCTCTGCTGGCAATTGAGAATGCTGTTGAGCTTTTGGGAAATGCTGCTGGATTAACTAAATTTTCATTAACTTAATTTTGTCATGTTAGTCTGGTGTCAAAAAACCTTGAATGGCTCCTTGTTTTCAAAAATCAGATTCCTTAGACATCTTTCTAGCCTTAGTTCCCATTTCCCTCCACATTCCTTCTTTTTCCCTTAATATTTCCCATATTTTCCTCCTTGCTGCTCATGCTCATGGTGTTTCTTCCTCTATGATGTACAGTCCTCCATGTTCACTGAAATAATCTTCATTCTCCAAGAGCCTGAGGAGGTTCCTCTGTGCCATCTCCACACTGAAACCAGTGTGAAGATGCAGCGGTCCCCCATGAGAACGCTCCCGACATTGGACTGTTATATTGCTAATCGTGCCTCCTGAGTTATTCATACATCTCTTTTCTTTCTTACCAGGCTGTAAGTATATAAAAGCAGCATTTGGGCATATACATTTGGTAGGAGAATCAGTGTGATTTGGCATCTGTAAACAAAGAAAAATTTTAGGGCACTATTCAAGGGAGTGATTTTAGTCTATAAATCAAACTAAAGTTTTGATATAGTCTTCAGACTATTCATGCCATTGATTGTTGAAAATCACACTTTGAAGTCAGAAGAAGCCAGAAGATTTGGATTTGGATTCCTAGGTTAGTTTATCTATTTCTTAAGCATGTAACCAAGGACATGTAACTACCTTGGCCTTTGTTTCTTCATGTGTTAGCATCCCATCCTGCCTTTACATTTTTCAGCAGTGCTTATCGTCACCTGGAATACTATATGTTTTAATTATATTTTTATCATAATCTGTCACCTACTAGAATATAAACTATTTTATATTATAACCGGTTATAAACTAGGATATAAACTCTGTGTGTGTGTGTGAGTATATATATATATATATATATTTCATAGTTTTATTCTCAGTAGCCAGAACATATCTCATACACAGCAGAAATTCAATATAACTTTGGCGAATGACTAAATGGACAAATGAACCTTGGAGCTCCAGGAACAGAGTTTCAAAACCTCTGCTCTATATTCTCTAATCTTTTTCCCAGTATTGTTGGATCACTAGAGAGCAATATACCCTTTTATCTCAGCTCCCTGAAGAAATGACTTTACTGAAATAGGATTAAATGTTATGCCCTCAACTTTTAGAGAAATGTCTATTTGAACAGTGATTCTGTCTTTTGTTATTCCATGACCCCAATTTAAGAAACTTTACAATAAATTTGTCCTTGAATTCAGTGCCAAAAAGTTTGCCTCTTCAATCTAAATTATGCTCTTCTGGTCAGAAAATGAGAACTAAACATGCCAAGCCGTCTCCTTTTGTGTCTCAGCTTCCTTGACATTCAATTCAGTTCAGAGCTTTGCAGAAGTAATTACACAGGCTCAGGCATCTTGTTATATACATTCC
The DNA here is from genome assembly GCF_041296265.1 of Equus caballus. Taxonomy (NCBI): domain Eukaryota; kingdom Metazoa; phylum Chordata; class Mammalia; order Perissodactyla; family Equidae; genus Equus; species Equus caballus. The sequence continues at coordinate 11,340,992 of NC_091711.1, read as the reverse complement.
TCTATTGGTTTTCACTAGATTCTGTCATTGAATTGTGCCATAGCATATTACAAATAATTTTATGAGATTATCAAAACCACTTTGGAAATAGGCAAGTAATATATCTCAGATTAGGCAGCCCTAGTGGTCTAGTCATTAAGATTTGTGTTCTAACCACTGCTTTCTGGATTTGTTTTCTGGTCAGGGAACCACACCACCATCTGTCTGTTGTCATACTGTGGTGGCTGTGTCTTGCTGTGATGCTGAAAGTTATGCCACTTGGATTTCAAACACCAGCAGGGTCACCCACACTGGACAGGTTTCAGCAGAGCTTCCAGACTAAAATAGACTAGGAAGGATGACATGGCCACCCACTTCCGAAGAAAATGGCCATGAAAACCCTTGAATAGCTGTAGAGCACTGTCTGATACAGTGCCGGATGGGGAGATGATGGCGCAAAAAGACTGGGCAGGGTTCTGCTCTGCTGTCCACAGGGTTGCCAGGAGTCAGAATCCACTCGACAGTACTAACAACAACAAATCTCAGAATGATAAAATAAACTAGTTACTAATGTTGTGTGTGTACAGCCTGCAATTAGAAGAGCAATCAGTTAAAAAAAGGGCAAGGGCAATTTCAGACATCATGCTATCTTCTGAGAAAATTTCGTATTTGTGGTAATGTTACTTTAAGAATAATGTGCACACAATTATAAAATACCTTGTATTACGGAGAAATATTTAAAATATTCAGGCATTATTCATAAGCATTATAAATTAACGTTTGTTTTTCCAGTTTCTATGAGAAACTGTACTTACAAATATGAAAGTTGAAGGAAATATGGGAGAGGCAAAAATATATTAATTATGACTTAAAGATATGGAGACAAATACTAAGGATGATTTCTAGCGCTATGCTTGGCATATGGCCAATAATGAATTAGGTTCATCTTACATTTTGTAAGGGGAAAAGGAGAGAAATGTAAAGGAAGGTAACATTTGCTGACTGTCCACTGCATGTGACATTATCATAATATCTCATTTATTCCTCATAATGACTCTACAAGGCAGTTATCATAATCCCCATTCTAAAAGTGACGAATGTGAGGGTCAGAAAAGGAAGATCCCACAGCTTCTAAGAGACGCCCCTGAGATTCACACTCAAGCCTACTGGGCTCCAATGTTTATATTCTTTCCCACTCCGCTGCCCTAAGAGACCTTGTAATCCTATTTGCTGAGTTCTTATGTTACATAGTGAAGTGGTAGACTGTACCCCCCCAAACAAGATTAAGATAAAATTTATGCTTGAGAGAGTTTGTTCACTTCCCTTCAAGAACAGGTTTCACAGGGTGGACAGTATTCTCTTTCACAGGCATGGGAAATCTATGAAATAGGAGAATGGAAGATAAGGGCAGATAGAATACCCTTTGCTAATTATACTAAGCAATTATAGTATTATTCAATTTTCTCTTTTGGTTTAATTAGGCTTTTCATTCATGTTTGTATTTAACTTAAAAAAATGGTAAACTGACAAAACTTGGTCATACATGCTAATTCTTTAAAGCTAATGACATACTTTATAGAACTAAAGACAAAATTGGAAGCCCTTCCTATGGATCGAGATATAGGTACTGATTCTGAAAATATCCAGAACTTTTTAGATTATGGATCTGTTTGAGAATCAGAAGAAAACTGTGTCCACTTTGCTCATATTACGCACATGTGCAGTTTTTACAAATACTTTCATACAATATTAGAGTCTTCATCTGTCTCTGACAACCGCCCAAGGACTCAGCTTAGGACTACCAAAGTAACAGCAGAGAGTCAGTTACTGGTTAACTTGTGGAAAGGGTCCACGTTCTTTCTAGGCAGCACAGACCTTTTTGATGCTTCTGCCTTTGTGAACTGAGTTAATTCTCTGTTTATTTCTTTTTAGTATTGCTTCTTCTACTCCATAAAATCATTCAGATTTTATATAATTTAACTTTACTTCAAAGACAGCATCCCCAGATGCCAACTAGTCCTTTTTACTCCAAAATTACGCAATATTGTCCTTTGTCCCATAGATGCTTTAACCTAAAGCCCTACCTTGTCGAGTCCTAACATCTCTTCCAGGCCTTATCCACGAGTATCTCAGCCTACTGGCCTTCGCATGGCTTACAGACCATGCATTTGTGAAAATCTTGTCAGAATGCAGCTCTTCTCAACTGCATAACAAATTGTTCCTAGAATATTCTAACTCTTCTTCCATACAACTGTTTCTCTTTCTTAACATTTGGTATTCTTTTAATAGTTCCAGTCAGAGGTAAAATAATACACTGCCTAGAAAGAACTCTGTGTGCGTGTGTGTGTGTGTGTGTGTGTGTGTTCCAATTATGGATTAATCTGGATCATAAGTCTTTAAATCAAAATCTGAAAAGGAAAGGCATTACCTTGTCACTGTTCCAATTTAGTATAGAATGGATCCTCTGTAGTATTATTTTTAAGAAGCTGCATCTCAGGCATTGTTTAAGTATCCTCTGCAACTCACCATCTTATTTCACGGCCCAGTACCAGTTCTTGAACATACCTTTTGTTCCGCTGTCATGGTTAGACTTTGCAGTCGGCCAGTCATATTCCCTAAACTCTTTTCAAAAGCTGCTACGAGGTGAGCCTGTGAACCAAATGGAAGGATCACATTTTAAATGTCAGAACCTCATTTGGATGGACGAAAACACTTCATTTTACAAAAAGCTTAATTTCAGGTATTCTAACTCTTTAAATACTGTGACCATCACGGTTAAATTTCAATGGTGACTCTCCTTTAACACAAATCTTCATTTATCTTTTCTAAACTTCAGCTTAAAATCAGTGTTTTAGTCTCTTGACATTTAATGTGAGTTCAAACAACTTCTGAAAGGGGATGGTATTTTGCAAATAATAACACCTTCTAACTTGCACATCATGGAAGATTTGACACCTAAAATACTGAATAAAGTTCTGAGTTGCAAAGTTTTTGACTGAAAGCCCAAGAGGAGGTCACTGTGATAGTCAATGGACAAATGTTCCTCCTTTTTATACCTGTATGATGAACTTTGAAGACATTGTTAGCTCCTCCATTATAAAGGCACTCTCCTCCAAGTGTCAGACATCTGCTGACAGCTAAAACATTATCTTTCTTCTCTTTCTACATACAAAGAACTGAATCGAAAAGAGTTGTCTTCACTTTCCAAACTCTTTTCAATAAAAGGGCTTTTATTTCTACTTTATTCTCTTCAACTAAGAAAGCATAGGTAGGCCAGCTAGAAAGAATATTCAATCATATTTTATTTAACATTAGGTTTTTGTGGCTTTGGGGTTTTATTTTAAATCTCAGAGAATTATACATATTGCAGTACATAACCATAAGTCTTACGATTAAGAAGTATTTGACAATCTTATTAGAGCTCTAAAACAGGCCAGTCCTACTGACGTGCCATTATGCAACAGCGTGACCCACAGAATACTGGGTGTGAAGAGGTGCTCCATCTTCGCTGTGGCTTTAGGTAAGTCTGTAGGTATGCTATCTCAAACAGATCTAATTCTATTATGCTCTTAAATGGATCCAAGGATAGAATATTTTACAGCCCACATCTGTAATAAACTATGTGTGGGGGGAAACTTGGCAATCCTTGGCAAAAGATTAATTTTTTGAGGGAAGGGAGTAAGAGAACTCAATTAAAATACATCGCCCTGTAACTCTAGCAGAGCTGAAACGCTGAAGTACCTGTAATCAAAGGGATCATGGGAGTCCTAAAAATTAGGGCATTCGAAGTTTATTCCATTATTGGTAACAGCTAGAATGTACAAGGCCCTTCCATTAGCATCATGATACAAAGGTGTCTTTGTTTCTATCTCTGAACTTATCCTGAGCTTCCTTTTTTTCCTGACACTGCAAAATGGAGAAAGATCATTCGTAGAAAATGCTTCTACTAATCTTCAGGCCATCAGAACAAGTCTTCATTCTTTTTCCACTCCCTCTTCTCTTCCTCCCATACATACACGCACACAAATGATGATGCGTATTCCCTGACTTGTGTTAAGTGAAGTCTGTCAAGGTAGCAAAATAGACAAGACTGAATATTAGTTAAGGGAAGTTCTTTTTAATGCATACTGTCTTTGGTTTTCAAATCACAACCTTGAGAATTATACTTCAAGGTTTGTTAGCAGATTTAATTGGATAAATATTACTCAAAAAGAAAAAGAAATAGTATCATATAGTTTAAAATATTTTCAATGAAGGAATACTATTACATCAGACTTAGTACCCTCAGAAATTAGCATAAGGTTATGTCCCACTTTCTCTGATACTTAACCTTTTTTAATTGTAAAAAAAATACACCCTACATAAAAGAACAAATTGAAAATGTACAGCTCACTGGCTTATCATATAGTGAACGTTCATGCACTTATGAGCCAAGTCCAGAAACAGTACATTTCAAGACCCCAGAAGTCCTCCCTTGCCCCTCCCTCAGTACTGTCTCCTCTCCCTTCCCCAAAGATAACCACTGTTATGACTTTGTGGTAGTTATTTTCTTGCTTCTCTTTATAGTTTTATCACCTAAGCTTGCATCCCTAAATGTTATGCTAGCTTCGTCTATTTTAAAAACTATTCCAGTGGAATCATATGGCATGATTTTTTTGTGACTGTCTTCTTTTACTTAACATTGTGCTTTTGAGATCTGTCCATGTGGCGTGTAGCAGGAGTTAGATTTGGCTCTAGAACTCTGCTCTGTGTGACTTATAACATATTTGCCCATGATGACCGCTTGTGCTGCTTCTAGTTTAGTCTATTAGAAATAATCCCGCTATGACTCTACAGTGGGTTACTAAATCCTAAAAGCAAAACTGCTTGTTTTCTTTTAAAATAGTGAAAATTCTGGTGGAAAATTGTTACATTTACTCAAAGAAATGCAAGATTCTACTCAGTATTGCAAAGTTTTAATTCTCCCAAAGAATTGTAATGCTTAATTGTTGGACTATGAGTCCTTGAAGGTATAATCTTGAACATAGTTACTTTCCTTTACCTTCTATGCATATTTTATCATAATAGGAGTTAAAAATCTGACAAAGAAAGAGGGGCTGTGAAGAATATGCTGTACAAATATATTGCTTATATTTTGTAGCTTTGAATAAATATAAAATATTTACCATTTGAATTTCAGTTTTCAATCTTTGGAAATTGCTTTTCATTAATTGCCCACAGGAAAAATGTATAACTAGTTACAAAAGAATATTTTAATTTGAGTCACATTGTTTTAAACAAAAAATATGTTAAAAGCATGTTAGTGAAATATTGCTTTGAATTTATATTGCCTTGGTTTAGTTTATCAGATTAACTTTGTTACTTTGAGTTGTAAAGGTTAAATTTTTCAGCAATTGGATTAATGGAGAGGAAGTTTAAAAAGGAAATAAGGAAAACCATTTCTACCAGTGGTGATCTTTGTCACCCTAATGGAGAGAAAGTGGAAAGTAAAACTGATTAAACTTTTGGACAATATGTCTTGTCTGAAAAACTGTATAAAATGATGACTTTCTAAAAAAACTGTGGATTTTTAGGGGGACTGTTAACCATAGTTTACTTGCTTCTCACTTTTCTTTTAGCAGTTGCACAATTTTCAAGCCAGAGTAAAATGGTATCAATATGATGATGCGTATTCCCTGACTTGTGTTAAGTGAAGTCTGTCAAGGTAGCAAAACAGACAAGACTGAATATTAGTTAAGGGAAGTTCGTTTTAATGCATACTGTCTTGGTTTTAAAATCACATAACATAATCTGAATATACATGTAAAGACAATTATTGTGCTGCTAAAGAATAAGATGAAATATCATTATGAAAAATGCCTGCATTGCATCTGTTCACTCAGAATCCAGTGACAGCCCATCAACCAAATAAAACATACTCCATACATAGATTTATATGGGAATATATATATATATATATGATGTTGCATTTGAAAATCAATAGTTAGATGAACTGAAAATGACTGAATCTATTATAAGGTTTCACATTTCCTTTACACTGTATAAAATTATCCCTTAAGTGTTTGTCATTGTCAATATGTGCAAAATTTCTCTTAAAGGAAATGCAAAAAGCAAGAGCAACTGCCAGATTATATAAAAATATTAAATAGAGCAAAGAAATAGGACACAGTCCCAAACAAAATAAACCCACGCGATTTTTGGCTAAAAGACTTACATGCTGAAAGGTAAAAAAAGTACTTTTTGTTCTGTTACATATTCATTCACTGATGTCTCTGAAAAATGGTAGTAATAACTAGCCTTAGTACCCATTTCTAAATTATCTAGGGGCTGAGATTTGTAAAGAAAATACAGTAAAACACAAACAAAGGCATCCCGCCTGACTTGGCTGCATGAAGGTGTGCACAAGAGGCCAGAGGGCACCTGGCTGACTGTATGATGTGACCAGTTGCCTTTGCTTGTGGGGCTCCTGTTGTCATCCTGTTCGTGGTTGCCGTACTGACTCAGGGAAAGCCAGGCAATAGCACTTGCCAATGTGCTGTCTCTCTGTTCTAAAAACACCCTAGGAGAGACAGCTTTACAAAGAGTCTTCTCAGGGCTTTATGCAACTCTGTTCAGAGAGCTTCACAAATGGGAAGGCTCAGTGCCATTCTGCTGCCTAGGGGTCATTCTCTGCCAGTCAAATGAGAGGGGAGCTGCCTGGATACTTCTCTGACTCACCACTGCCCCTTTGAACAAACGGGGGAAAGCATTTTAGTAGAGAGGTAGACAAGTTTCAAATTTAAAAATTAAAACATGGATTATTGTGTAGACTTCATCTAAATATAATCATGTCAGGTCGAAACACACGACACATCAATTACAAAACTAGCCTAAATTAAGGCAAATCATTTAAGTCTTGATAAAATTAATCATATATTGAGTAAAAATGAATAGCTGGATATGTAAAATGATTACTAAACAAAAAAACAGTTAATGATATTTTCTACAGAACCCAACTCATTGTAATTTGTCCTCATAAATCACAGTTATTACACTCCTATACAACAATGCTCATTGTAGTGACCCCATTGAACCAAAAGGTAAAAAGTTTACTTGTGGTCTGAATAAATTAATAAATGACAGGCTTATCTCTACCTCCAAATAAGAACTGCGCAAGATTTAAACAAATATTTTTTTTACGTATTTTTGAAGAAATTCTATACAGAACTAATTTTATTCAGTCTTATGATTAACTGAATTTCTGTATATATCTATGTTAAAATATATATAAATATTACATACATCAATGGATATTAACTCAGAAGCATTGAAGTGAAACGTACTCTGAATGAAATTAAATGAAGTATTTCTTAGAACTGAGGAAAAATGAAGTATTAACTAAATTCTTTGATGACTCATTCTGGTCTATGGAATCAAAAGTGACATTATAAAACAAATGTAAAGCGAGTGAATTCAAAATAACCTGTAATTAATAGGTGACTTATGAGTAATTCAAATTTCTGAATATGTAAAGGAGATTATACCCTTAAAAATACAAATGGACATAAATATACAAGTCTCTATCCCTTGCAATTATAATACTATTAAAAATGTTTAAAATAGGACTGATGTTAAAAATATTTTATAAACGTTATACATGCATCTATTTATACAAGTTCTCAGCTGTCCTTAGTCTTAAAGTGAATTTTAATAAACTGCTTTGTAGAAGAATTGAAAATAATGCGTATCTTCATTACCTGAATATTTGATTTTCATCTTTTGACATTTTCAGCAATAAATTTACCTGATGGTAAAAAGCTTTAACAATGCATATCACCACGAAATAAAGGAGCACTAAACAATGAAATAAGGTTGAAATTCCTAAAATATTAAAAACTAGACATCTCTTTTAGAAAATTGTAGTAGATCTTTAGGTGTTCTATTTTATTTTTTAATTTGAAATACTTATAGATTCACAAGAAGTTGCAAGAGAGTATAGAGAGGACCCTCGTAGTCCCTCACCCAGTTCCCTCAATGGTGACATCTTACATAATTACAGTGTGATATCAAAGCCAGGAATTCAATAGTGGCACACAGATGTAGATTCACCCATACCCAACAATTCCCTTACCCTAAAGCTCTCACTGTTGCCACCCCTTTATAGTTACGTCCACCTCTCAGGAAGAGAGCAGAACCCCATCCCTGACGCCTGGCAACCACTAACAGTTCTCTATTGATAAATGGAATTACACAGTGTGAGTCCTTTTGAAATTATCTTTTTTCACTTAGCATAATGCATTTTGGATTCATCCATGGGGTTGTGTGTATCAATAGCTCATTTCTTTTTACTGTTGATAGTAGTCCATGGTATTGATATATCAGATTTTTTTTATCCATTGACCTATCGAGGGACATTTGGTTGTTTCCAGTTTGTTTCATTATTAAAAAATAAAGCATCTAGTTACAGGTTTTTGCGTAGATCTGAGGTGATTTGAGATTTCTAAAATGCATTATGAAGTAAAAAAAAACAAAGGACGACGTAAATAGGATATATATTAGGCTCTCAGCTGTATGCAGAAAGTACTACTAATGATAACATAGAAATAGCTGGGGGAGGCTGCAGATATTTGGGCATTTCCGCTAAGACTAGCACTTTTTAAACAAAATCATCTATTTAGCACTGCTTCCTCTAATTCTGTATTTGTTACCATTTTTTTCATTATTGTCCCCTAAAGAGACAGTACAGACATTTTTTCATAATCACTCCCTTCCTCCATGACATTTTAATGCCACAGATATGCTGGACACCTGTTTAGGTACTCTGTGTATATCTGTACTTTATGCATAAAAAGAGTGAGTTTATTTTTCATCACAAGAACTATTTTTCACCCTCTGGTAGTCATATCAATGCCTAGCTAAGAATACACGCTCCAAAGTCATGAGAACCCATCAGTGAGAAGAGTGTGGCGTACGTGCTTGGGGCAGAAGTGCTAGATTGCCAACAGCTGGCATCTTTTTAAAATGTTTGCTCCCTTTCCAAACAATGGCACAGAGTCAACGCCCAGGATGGTCCCCCATGTTAGAACTTGATTCCTTTTCTGTGTGTGAGTGTGTGTGTACGTATAAGCCTTTGGAAGTATGTATTGTATGCCTGTATTCATGGGTAAGTAAAAGAACAATGTTGAAAGGAAACCCAAGAAACCAATAAACATGAGTGGGAATGGGAGTCTCAGAGGGAAAAACAAACATACACTTTTTATTAAACAATTTTTAGTTTCAGTTTTTCTTTTTAATGCAATATGCATTATTACTTTTTAAGTGGAAATAGTTTAAAAATTACTGTGTAAAATTCAAATTCCATTATGTACAGTAGCCATTTATTATTCTAATACCTGAATACAGAAGTCCACACAAGAGACATTTACAAAATAAAATAAAACCCTCAGTAACTGTTCAAGATACATGTAAGTATCTTGACTATCCAGTGCACAGGGTCTGTCACTGAGACTTCCTCATTGCAGATAAACACAGCCCAGTGTGTTTTGCTATTTAGATTGTAATATGTCCTCTGGGTACAGATTCAGTAAACTAGGCAGGAGTGTTTTATACTACCATACATCTAGCCTATAGCACAAAATTTACAGTTGCTTCTGAACTATTTCTTAAAGAGTTACTCATAGACATAAAATATTGGTTAAATAATACTGTCCTCTTCCTGTATTCCCTAAACAATTCTCTAAGATCTGCTATTATTTTTAAGAATTCCCTAACAAACATCTATAAAAAATAAAGATAGCCAAACCAAAATCAATTTGATTCTCCCAAAACTGAAAAGATGAAATCAATTTAAATAGAGTGCTAAAATAAATACATTGTGAGTGAAATAACTTACTTAGATACCGTGGAAGTTATAACACACAATAGTTTTTATTCTTAAAATCTCTCTTATTCAAGTGATACCCAGTGGGCTTGCATCTGCTCACTCTTGATACCTCAAGCTTTGTCCAGGAGATAGATACAAAAACTCAACATAGAGCAGAGAGTGGGAGGCAGGGAACAGGCCCAAAGCCATGGAGTAGAACTGAGCAGATGAATGCTGCATGAAGGTGGCAGGACATATGGCAAAGTAGCAGGAGCTTCCTCACCTCTCACTGTTGCTTCTAACACTATTGTTCCTGAGGACTAGGCACAATGCCACCTGTTCTCCTTTCTCCTACATCTATTCTGAGTCCGCCCTGGAACAGTGAAAGATCTTCAATAAGTGTTAATATGATTGATGGTCTTCATCATCATCATTTTTGCCAATCTCAGCTGCTTAAGCTGCTATGACAAGGCTGCCAAAGTTCTTGAGAGAACTGTATCTCATTTACAATAGAGCTAAGAGCCCCAAATTTAGGCCTAAGTTAATTTTTTCAGAATTAACTGGATGCTTAACTAATTGTCCAATAAATTGTGCTGAAGGAGGCAGGGCACATGAATTTTCTACCTTCCAAAGTTAATTGCCATCAACTCCTAATTGTACTGTGGCTTGAGAAAGTCTCACGCATGGGCAGTGATAAAAATAATAAATACGAGAAGAAATAACCCTTGTAGCTGTTACTAATGTTTCCAACCTTATAAGAAATACAAAATCATTTTAACCACATTGTGATTCCTCATCAGTTTGGGTTTACATTTTATTACCCAGTGTGCAGGAAAGTTTATATTTATATGAGTCACACTATTTGGTAACTTAAGTCTGTATAATTTTGGAAGTTTAAAGTTTGTTCATCTATTACGAAAATTTTCCCATTTATTCTATAAAAATCTGTTTTTATATATCAAAAAAAATCAAAAGTCACTTACATTTGCTGAAAGTTGTGATGTGAGGGTGGCAACTTTTTCTTGTGATGCAACCAGCTCTCTCCGCAGTTTATGGATTTGCTGAATGTAATTTAAAAAAAAACAATTTAATATGCTAGTAGATTTCTACTTAAAGCTGAGAATTCAATCCAACAAAGCAAATACTATGGTTAGCTCACTCTACCCCCGCTGTATCAGCGCCAATTCCTAAAAATTAAAGAAATGTGAACACCGGCCACACAGTAACAATCAAATACCACTTATGAGAAGAGAATGTAACTATTTTCAAGCTTGGGACCAAATCTGCAAATTAAAGGATACTAGTTCCACTTGGCATCCCTGCCTGACTCAAGAATCAGTTTATGTTCTCTACTGATTCTTCTACCTCCAGAATTTCTAGTAATAAGACTCAGGTAGTAAAATCTTTCCTTTTTAAAAATTAAATTTACTTATACATATTTTTTCTGGACCTTTTTTTAGCAAAGAGTACTCCATGCTATTTTTCTGTCAATTTTCATGTATTTTAATTTTCTATAATTTGGCAAGTTCTCAGAAGCTGCAGAATACCCTGCAGTCACTGAAAGTTAGCTCCAATTCAGCATTCAATGATTCCATATTTGAAAATAATTTTATTGGCTGAAGTTTCACTGACTAACACCCAGAGAAGCCTTACCAAATCTTTATTACATTACCCTTTATCCAGTGAGTTCCTATTAGCTCGACCGGAAATGCTTTATAGATTACCCATAGTTTAAAAGTAAGCATAAAATTAGTAATATTGTGCAAATAACTAGATAAACTAACAAAACAAATATGCTAAAAAGTTTTCCTTTTTAGTTAAGTTCCCACTCTACTAAAATTGAACCAGAAAAAGGTAAGAGTATATCAAATCATATTTGAATTTCAATGTAAACACTTTCCGAACTTTAATCTGCACGTCTCATGTTGCCACGAAATGTAAACAGTGATAAGTAAGTGAAAAGCATTTACAACATCTGAGAGGAAGTCTACAAGCACACTTCCAGTTGCAAGAGATTTTAGCTAAATAGATGCCAAACATTCTACTCTAATTCTCATTTCTTCAAAAACAAGCCTTCCATTGTTCTGGTTGGACTTTCGGAATACTGACTCAGTTTGAAAGAGCATTCCTGACACAGTTCAGTAACCATCTTTTTTTCTTCTTACACATTAGATTTTTGTAGAGGAGAAATATTGGTCAATATCAAGAGACTCTAAAAAAGAAGTGGATTGAAGCAGAGACAGTGAATATTTACATAATTTGGGCAAATGTGATTCCATTTCACTCTTTTTCCTTTTTATTTTAAAGATTTTATTGTTTCCTTTTTCTCCCCAAAGCCCCCGGTACATAGTTGTATATTCTTCGTTGTGGGTCCTTCTAGTTGTGGCATGTGGGACGCTGCCTCAGCGTGGTTTGATGAGCAGTGCCATGTCCGCACCCAGGATTCGAACCAACGAAACAATGGGCCGCCTGCAGCAGAGCGCGCGAACTTAACCACTCGGCCACAGGGCCAGCCCCTCACTCATGTTTTTTAAAGAGGTACATTCAGCCCCAAAGAGCATTTGAGTTACATTCAAATGATGACCCCAAATAGTTCAAGAAAGCGGAGCATGTATTTCATTTTTAAACCAAAACAAACTCAAAGAGCCTTTCTCAAATTAATAGTCTCTATTATATGATCCTATTTCCTTTAAAATATACCCTAGGAAAACTTAAAATAATGTAAGTTATTTTTTAAAAACCGTGATCCCTTATGTGGCATAAATGATAAAAGAGGAGTCTGATAACTACTAATACAGCAAAGAGATGTGGCATTTCTACACCTCAGTAGCTATATTACGATCAGTATTAGGAGCTTTACCACATCCATGCAATGTAAATCAAATAGATTAGATTTTTTTAAGACCATATTCAGTCTTCATTCTAGTAATTATAAAGATCAAATTGCTATAATCTATACTTTTTCAATATTTTTAAACTCAGCAAAAATATTACTTAAAAGTAAATAAATAAAGATAAAGTGAGACTTAAAAGGAAAGAGTTCCTTTGCAGAGGCTGTCACCAATGCATTTATCTTCTCTGTGGTCTGATTGTCTCAGTGTAAACCAATCAAATAGTCATTAGCACACTTTGAATAAAGGCCTAATTAAAGTCCTCCTGCTTTACTTGGCCAGGTCAGGCTCACACAAAGGGAGAGAAAGAATGTTAGCCCCAGGCTGCAATCGGATTTGTGTGTGATTGCAATGAAGTGTGTATTTGCGAAATGTGTGTGATTAGAACAATACAGCACATTAAACATAAAGTGGTGATTACAAGTAGCACAGTCCTGGCACCAAAGAGATGGACTGGATGCTGGTAGCCTGCATTGTGGAGGTCTAATGCCTAAGAGGCAATAGTCTCCTCTATCCAATACCGTTAGTCTCACAGGCAGTGGGGAAAAGGGACTAGAATCAAATAGAAAGACAACACATTCATTCATTCACCAAAGATTGAATGAGTGCTTACTACTAGAGACAGGTTATTAGCTGTTGAGCTAAGATTACATTCTGATATGTGAGAAGAGAGTTTGCTTCTCAAAACTTCCTTTCATTTTCTTTTAAGAGGAAATATCCAAGACTATCTGTCAACTAGCTGGGTCATTTCTATCAGCAGTGCTGGAGAGTTATGCTACTGTATCACACCGCCCCCTAGTGTTAGAAACACTCATTTCATCATAAACGTAAATGAAAAGAGTCAAATATAAAAATGCTGTGTTTTTAATTTTTTACCTCTGAATGAGCCTTTTCTTCAGCCTGTAAAAGAGAAAATGGAAAAGAATTTAACTATCATGTTAATTCATTCTACAAGTACAAATGAATAAAGTAATTATATTGTGTATTTAAAATGTTATTATGGCCTAACATAAGAATATAGAAAAATATATAACATTATTAACTTAAAATAGTAAAAACAGGGACTTTTAGGATTGCAAACAAATATTTCTTTATATACAAACCATATGGTATTTTTAAAATATAGGTTATTTGAATCAAGGATGTATAATATACCTTAAAAGCGAGGAATAGAATTAAAAGACAGTGTTACTCTAAGATCCAGACCGTAAGCAACAAAAACAAAATAGTTATAAAAGTATACTCTGAAAAATATGGGTGAAGGAAAAAAATGAAATATTGGATTTTTAAAATACACATTGTAGAAAAGGGACCCCATGAAATTAAAGAGATCTTCAGCCAAGACTTAGGAGTCAGAATTGGATTCTGTGATTTATAGATCATAAAGGATGCCAAATAAAGCTGGAGGGAAAATGTTGACCTGATAACTACTGAAAATCATCTTATTAATTTCTATTTTCTTTTACTTTTCCTAATGATTATTAAGTAAGTTTGGTGGGCTGCAAGTCAGCAAAACATGCAAATGGCCCACATTCAGGTGGTGATAAGAGGGGCTGATAAATATCTGGGCGTGCGGATTACAGAGGAAGTCAGGACCACTGTGAGGACCTGAGGGTGTTTTGGCCTTGGTTGCATAAAACTCCTAGCTCTGTTTTCCTCCTTCACGCTGGTCTGCAAAATGTCAGGAAATGCTTTATGTGCCTCATTACATTTGAGAAGCTCCCTCATTCTGGAAAAACCTGGAGAATGTACGATCTTACTGAACAGTACAGGTCTGCTCATTGCCTTGAGCAGATCCAAAGCTGAAAACAAATCTCTCATTTCCTCTCTCTCCTTTTGGGACATTTCCTGATTAATTGATGCAGAAGTACCTCAACCACTTTTTCTCTCTTCTTTTTCTCCATAAAACATAAAACAAAACAAAGTAAAATAAACAGTAAGATATTTTTTATGCATAAGCATCTCTTGCGTGTTTGTTTTTCCTGTATTTTTCTACTTTTGAAGATCATGTATAGTTAACAATATAGTGGTTAAATAATAGAGTGGTTAAGTAGCAGAATCCAAATAGTCTTTATAAGAAAACTTTATTTTCAAAATAAATGCTAATATAAAGCTTGAATATTTTACATCTCAATTTTAGTTTTTTAAGTGATGGTTTTATTTTTTAATTCTAATGATTTCAAGGTTTCATACTGTTCATTTAAATCAGAAGTAGGGACGGGCTTTAAGATAGAAATTTCATAAAATCAAAAGCAAGCTGGAGGTTGTTTGCCTTAAGACATATGGCACAATTAACTATGACTACTTGTTTTCTCTACAATTTTGCATATTTATTGCCAGTTTATTCTGCTGAAATCCTGCTTCTAGGCCTGCTAGGATTCTAGAAAACTGATACTCAATAAATAATTTGTGTATTTATAAAAAGCAATATATCCTAGTTTTTTAAAAAAAAGAGTCAAAAAAGACCTTCATCACATTTTTTCATTTAAAAAATCCCGAATAAGTTACATATACTAGACATAATCAAAACTATTACATATCAATTCTATATATACTGTATATAATGACTTTCCTCATTGCTAGCTTTTCAGAACTATTTTTTTCTTTAATCTTTCCCTTCTTTCATACCTTGTGGTTATTAATACTGGGTAGGTGGTACCATAAAGTTGAAGCAATGAGCCAGAATATTAATATTATATTTCTTTCAGTAGTTGGGTGTGGGACTAATGATATCATGATGGAATGTGATTACTTGCCATTTTTAAATGATGCTTTTGAACCAGGCCCAATGTCCTGAAGGATGGTGAACAATACAAAACACTTCGCCTAAATAAAATATATCAGATGATTTTTTTTATTCTGTAAGCCACTAATTGGCCATTCATTCATCCATTCAAACTTACTAATTAAAAAATATTTACTTTAGTACTAGCTACGTGTTAGGAAATATGCTAAAGGGATCTACAATGAACTAAGTGTGGCTCTTGCTCTAACTAAACCAACACAAATTAGACTCCAAGTACAAAATGTTTTTTTTAGGTTTTAATATACATCCAAGCAGAAAACACCTATTGCAAGGATCACAAATGTAAATGCTTCAGAGGACCAGGCATATAAAGAATAAAAAGGACCCTGAGTATTAAAAGAAGAAGTGACACAGCCTTCCTAAGCTATCTTTTATTTTCTCACTTTTCATAATTATATGGATAATGAGAAGTATTTCTTTCCTGTGAGAAATGCAACAGCACAATAATAACTAACGACCCAGACTCAGCCACCGTGTCAGGAAGAAAAGAGGATCCCTGGAGGCTGGGGCCGGGCCGGGCAATTGCCAGCACCTAAAGGGGGCCGTGAGGTGACTGTAAATCTGGAGGAATTTCATCTCGGTCTCGCTAGACATTCCAATTACTTTAAAAAGGAACTTAGAAATTTTAATTTTTAGGTAAAAGGTCCAGATTTCACAGTGTTGCCTTGAATTTAAAAACAAACACGCAAACTCTAAATTTGCCAAAGGTAACAACTTGGAAGATCAGATTGGGCCTGTGATTTCCAACCAATTTGCAGCCTCCCTGAAGCTTCCTGCTCAGAAATTCTATAAGGTGACTAACTTAACTTTATAACAAGATACTTTTGAAAAATTTACCAAATTGTAAGTGGCAGTGGCTTTAAAAGAACTATATGTGAAGAGAGAATCCTTCTACTGGAATTTGTCAGATTAGTGATTTTACTGGTAAATATTCTTTGCAGCAAATTGTCTTTGTTATTTTGTTTCAATATTTTTTTAAAAGATTTTATTTTTTTCCTTTTTCTCCCCAAAGCCCCCCAGTACATAGTTGTATATTCTTCGTTGTGGGCCCTTCTAGTTGTGGCATGTGGGACGCTGCCTCAGCGTGGTTTGATGAGCAGTGCCACGTCTGCGCCCAGGATTCGAACGAACGAAACACTGGACTGCCTGCAGCGGAGCGCGTGAACTTAACCACTCGGCCACGGGGCCAGCCCCTTTGTTTTAATATTTTTAAGCAAAATACATAATTCCATAAGTTGCATAAATGAGAATATTAGAGTAAACATGGTTTATACTCATGGTTAATAAGAGCAGTTTTTTGCCTAGTAGGAGCAAATAGTGCCTAATATTCTGCTAAAAAAAGAGTTTTTCCCAAACATTTTAAGAAGGAATACCATGCACAGCTGTGTTAGTTGTGCACTGCATAACTTCAGAAGGTACAGTTCACATGGATATGACACAAGTGGTGCTCCCTAGAACCATACAGTTTACAATTTCTGGTAATTTATGGTATACAATGTCCCTGAGCTTCCCTAGCTGCTGCAGAAAACCCCTGGGACAGATCAATAGATCTGGTTGTTGTTTTAAATTTTATTTTATAAGCATAGTCCAAGGAAATTTAACAATTTGCCTGATGTCACACAATAATTACTGATTGAATCAGACAAGAATACAAATCAATTGAATCTTTACGCGGTCCTTAAAAAGGCATGAAGAATAATGAAGAATTGCTTTTGCACTTCACGGTTTGAAAAGCACTTTCACAGATGTTTTTCATTGCCAGTCAGTGCATGACAATGGGGGAGTAGAGACAGAATGATTCCTTATCATCTTTGATTTTTCTCCTAATTACTCCTCCAAATACGCGTTTACTTGAATTGTTTTACTACAAGTTATTTGTCAATTCAAGTGTTATATAATTTCTGTCATTTCTAATACAACCATTTAAATTTCCTAGTAATATCACCTTCTCACATGGCTTAATCACCTAATCCATTCTTTTCACACTTAACAGCAGGGCTTATCTCATCTGTAAATGTTGGCCTACAAATATGTGTATATAGTCTCTTTATTTCAATCTGTATTCCCACTTCATATTGTACTCTTAATACGATACTTCTCATCTATGCTTTCTAAGTGTACTTATTATTTTGACATCTGCTCCTATATATCCACAGATTTGTAAATGTACTCCTATAGTCCCCATAAAATTCCAATATCCAATATAGTAGCCACTAGGTACATGTGCCTACTTAAATTTAAATTAATTAAAATTAAAAATTCACTTCCTCTGTCACACCATACACATTTCAAATACTCAAGGGCTACACGCAGCTGGAAAGTCGACCGGACCCTGGTACATACTAGTTACCACTTGTTTTCCTTCACTGCATGCTCTTTCTCTTCTTGAGCATTTCTCAGGCTTCGCGAAGGTCAATTTTTATCCAAATATTGTTTTTGTATATATTTAAAATATGATTATAATGATTTTGCATCTTTCAATGTCACATAGAGACTTCAGCTGCAAAGGCTTTTGTCCGAACACCGCTCCCGACAAGCAGCTGCACTGGCCCAAAAGGAGTCCACCGTGCCTTCATGTGTTTCTTTTATGTGTTTTTTCCAACACATTTTCACATTTCTCACTTCATCTATTTGCTTAAAACAGTAGATTTATCTAAACACTAATAGTTATTTCTTCATTTATAGAATCTATTAGCAATTTTAATCAAAAGCAGAAATAAGAAAAATATCACTTGTGCCAATGATAGTCTGATATTAAGTAACAATCTAAAGCAATAAATATAAAAAGAGGGCCACAACATTTGAACCTAATGAAAATGAGTGAAAAATTAGTCTTGCCCTTAATGCTTAATTGATCAGTGACAGCAGAGGCTGTGAACATTTCATGACCCTTCCAATATGAGATAAGGATTATCCACAGTACTCAAGTGTCAGTGAGATGCATAAAGTAAATACACCTCACCCTTACCTAGGCATGAAGGAACCCTCTTGTAAAACATAAATTCCTGTAGACTGTTTTTTCATAGAGATGAAATTAAGTGGACAGAAAATTCATCTTGGCAAACATAAAATATAATTTCACACATTGAGAAAATAAACTGACGTTTTAGCATTTCTCTCATAAGAAATGAAGTTTTTAAAATCACACTCTATTTCAGAAGATATATTTTAAGAAATATCTAGGCCTTTTAAGCCTTTACCTTTCTCAATATTCTCAAAAAATGAAATTAAAAAATAAAATGGGGGAAATGCTATAGAACAATTACCAGTCATGACTCAGAGAAGCAAACAAGGAAAAGTAGTCCATATTATAAGGTTATGGTAGAGCATAGTACCTGGTTTCAGGGATTCTGAGTCATAGTCCAACAGGTTTTATGAAATTCAGTTTTCCATCCATTCATTGATTATAATGAGTACACAAAAGTCAAATGGAAGCACACAGAAGTGGGCCACAGAGGGCTGGTAAGCACCTGCTGGCTTACTGGGCATGCAGTAGCTTAGAGTATGCCCTTATTTCACTGTGCAACTTCTGTGTAAATGTCAATCTATTTAACTACTTGTGTGCTTGGCAAAAGCAGACGCTTTTTCTTAATAGCCAATACTTACTGTAGAGTAAAGAGAAGAAGTGCTGGAGACCAGTGATAACGAAGAGCCGTGAACTGGAGAGAGCAAAAAAGGACAAGAGGTAAAATAACGAAGTCTGCTCAGAAACACCAGGCCTTTACTGAAAAGTGAAGAATAGGTGGTTAAGGAAATAAACAACAGCTAGATACAAGAATCTGAGGACAATTCTGTTGTCATTTTTTTGAGATCAAAATATCAGGATATAATTCACTGTCTGTCACAATGAATTCATACGGTTTGGCTGATATCCTGAAAGGAAAGGTCGTGGCGATTGTGGTCAGCTGACTTTGTGCCAACGTGATAAATGTCCAGTGGTGACCTGCAAACCATGAGCCAATTCTCATAGCTGTCTAAACTTGTAGTCAGAAGAGACTTCAAATAAGAAGGTGGTAAAGGGGAAAGCGAAAGGAACAGAACTATTCTTTACACTATTTTCACCCTCATGACAAATCTGTGAAATTACAGATGCAGAAATTAGCGCTAAAAAAGTGAGAAAATGTGCCCAAGTTCACACCACAAATGCCTGGCCACCAGAAGCTTAAACTCTGGTTTTACACGTAATTATGAAGGACTAGGACAGCAAGGATGATTTCATTCTAATCAGCCTGAGCTTCTACGTTTAGTTTTATGTTCTCCTGAGTTGATATGCTTCATAATATGTGTGCCACAATTTTCTTTTATGGATACTTAAAGAAATCATCCATTAAATCAAAGAGGAAAAGCTCTCAAATATTATGATCAAATGTGATATTTGAGGTTGTATATTTTAGGAAATTATATACATTTGAACATCAATCAAGCCTCCTGAGTTTTTCAAATAGATTTATTATAAAGTATTCACATAGAACTTTACTGCATTGGATAAGGAAACATAATTTACAAAGCAAAAGCAGATACAACATGAATTCTAAAATGACATGATGACAAAAACTAACATCAGAGGGAGTTTCTGAGAATAAAAGTTGGCAGCATGTGGTAGTTTCATAAGACAATTTTTCCAGTTTATGTATCTTTCTGGTTCTTTGAGGTGTGAAACAAAACATTCACTCTGATATTTGACACAGCTGGGCAAATAGTCTCTAAAATTATGGGGATTTCTGTATGAGAACATTGGATTTATTCTGACCTGTGCTCTAGCCAAGTATTAATCTAAACAATTTCTGGCATATCTCCAAATGCAAAAAGAAACAGAAGGTAATGCAGATCAAAATTTCCTCAAGCTTCGGGCTCCCCAGATGAGAGTTATACTTACTTATTTATTTGCTCTTCAGGAATCCTTGCGATGTGAGTGATGTGATAGTTTCATCTCTGAGTTAAATAACTTCATCTTTGTTTCCCCCCATGCCTACCTTCTTCCATGCTGTCTCTAAATGAGCCTGAATGACTGATGGCACGGGGCCTCTCCTCCAGAGACGTGGCACTCCCGCAAAGCTGGGAGTCATCGTAGAGATCAAAGGACGAGTCTTGGGCTGGGATGCTGTTGGAGCGCATCATGCTGGGCCCAGGAAGGTTAAATTGAGACAGATTGGTTGGGCTCACTGAAAAACAAGCACACAGAGCCTATTATTCTAGGGCCTGCTTGATGAAAATAGTAGGTTGATAGAGTGGGAACGTGATCCCAATTCTGATGGAAACATGAATTTATAGGCTGTCCCTATTTAAGGTAGGCCAAGAGTCTCCCTCTGAAATATTCAGTGCGAGTTACAGCAGAGGCTCTATTTTCTCCTAGTGCTGTCATGGCCAACAGCGTGTCAATTTCTAAAGGGACATTAGACAAAACCACACAGCGACCTCTACTGCTCATGCTGGAAATAGAATAACATGGCATTTTTTTGCTGGCCATTATGAAGAAAAGATTGTCTCCCTAGAGTTTTGAGCCTTCTTTTTGAGAAGAATACATTATTTTAATGGGAAAAGCAAAATAGAAACAAAAATAAAACACAGGAAATCTAAGTTTCCTGAGAAGAGACTTTCGAAGCTTCCAAAGCAAAGACTTTCAGTCATTTTGAGCTCCGAATTTTTGTTCATGGTCAGTACCATCATTATTATCAGAGTTAGGTTATAATCAAGGAAAATATAATTCTTCTTTAAATGAAATATAATGTAATGTACATGGTTTCCATAGCTTGTCATAAGGTTTGCCCCAGAAAACTCTTTTCCGCTGTATCTTAGATCAGATGCACAGTGAGACAGTCAAAGGGCACAAACTTGCTGTACTTCCAAAGCAGTACCTCAAGTCTGTAATTCGAAATAAGAACTTATTTATCTAGTGCCTTTTGCCAAATAGTTCTAATGACACCCACCTTTTTTAGGCCAACTGATAATCAGTAATTTAAAGAAGGATGTGATAGATTAAATGTACAATTACATTGCAAGACCATACTGTTTTAAAATTTGAAATGAAAGCAAAGCAGAAAGGTTGAGAAATATCGTTATCATAAATGCTCATATTAAAGAAAAACAAGCTGTTACAGGTATATGAAGAAGCAGACAGGGACCTCCTAAGATATGAAGGGAATGTTGAGTACTTTCAAAACCTTGGGGAATTTGTGTTATTGGCTTAGAAGAAGTCTGATATCATTTCAAAGCTCGCTATCTTCTTTTTCCTTTGACACAGGCACTACACTTCTTAATATAATTACTGGCTCTCAAAACAATGTAAAATAGGAGGGGTACATACCCTGAGTAACTAAAGGGGAATATCTCCTATTTGCCAGGCACTGTGCTAGATATTTTGTCGGTATTAACGGAATCAACACACAAAACAACCCTCTGATACAGCTAGTTATGGATTGGAGTAAAAGAAGAATGATAAAAAAGAAAGCAACACAAAACTAAGAATTACATCTATGTGTACACATGTGAAACATAATAAAAAAGAAAAACTACGGATTTGCAAAGTGCACAATCCATTGGAAGGAAGGAAAGAAAGAAAAAGAATAAGAAAAGGAGAGAGAGAATGAGAGAGAGAAATCTTCCAGGCCCATTTCAGAGCCAGTAGTGACCAGTTCAATCTGATTACTGATGCTGGCCAGTAGACACACTATAGGACATTCAAGACCTGAAAGTTTATGTTTAAGATCCTAGATTGGAGTAAATAGTCCTATTTTAGGTCCACAGTATAAGCTGACTCTTTGCTAAATAAATTAAGTATTCAATACTTTTGCAGATGTGTCATTTTAACATATATGTTTCCAGAGGTTAGAAGGACATTTCATTCACTGTTTAGTTTTGCATAATTCTCACCAAAATGATTGCAGAGATATCCACGTGAAGTGTCATTCTGGAATTTCAAAACATAACGCTTAGCTCATCCAAGGAGAAATATTAATGA
Organism: Equus caballus; assembly: GCF_041296265.1. Classification (NCBI taxonomy): domain Eukaryota; kingdom Metazoa; phylum Chordata; class Mammalia; order Perissodactyla; family Equidae; genus Equus; species Equus caballus. The sequence goes on along the minus strand of NC_091711.1, from coordinate 11,318,517 downwards.
GGATTAGGGTGGACTTTAAAGGGAATAGTTGCATTTACAAACATTTTGATAGCTTCTCCATTGGAAACATACCCATACTACTTAAGAATGTTCACTTAAGTTAATATCTATAACGGGTCTGTTCTTTGGTGTTGTGGTTGAATAGAAAGATAAATATGAGACGGTCCCTGACTTCAAGAGTGGCCCCTAGGGGAGATGAATGAAAGGTAGATATGTTAACCTGTAAAGTAGACCAAGAAAAGTTATATAATAGAGGACAAAAGTATGACTTACAAAGAGAATTTCTTTAATGGGACACAAATTGGTACAGGGCTTTCAATGGTGGCTTTGCTTTCTATTTGCTTCAGGCAAATATCTCAATCTCTATCCTTTAGTTTCTTCATGAATAAAAACAAAAAATTACAGAATAACTGGCCTCAAAGATCCATTTAAAGCCAGGAGACACATTAAAATTTCTAAATAGGAGAGAGAGAGATGTGGCAATCTTTTAGGGAAAAGAAGGGCACTGACTTTGTCTTAAATTATATTTAGAGCAAAGCCACTCTTTTTATTAAATTATATGCTTATTTGTGGTGATTTGAGGAGAACAGGAACTGAGAGAAATGTGAAGAGGGTTTTTAAATGCCTCCAATTCACTCCCTGACTCTGCTACTATATATAAACATATTAGCTAGTGAGTTTACAATATTGTTTTAAATAATAAAAGACTTTTCATGTGGAATCTAATTTTAACTTATTTTGTGGAATCTAGGTACATTACTAGGAATGACAGCTGGAGATTTAGGAAAATCTTTTTGATCTTCTAAAGGAACAACTTCAAAAGTGCGATGTATCTAGATTTAGGTAGTTTCTGCCATTGGTGGGTTTAGAGAAGAGGCTAGAGATGTCATAAGAATTTACATAATAGATGAACGATTCAAGTAGAGGTAGGTCTCCTCTGACTCTGAGATCTATGTGCCCATGAGTATAGAAGAAAGGGTTAATTCCGAATAGCTTGAAGGGTGAATATAGAGAGGGGAATAGAAAGACATTCAAAGTCAAAGGAGCCTTGGGAGCAAAAGCATAGAAGCTTCCCATGGAAAGGTGTTTAAACATCCCTCCATGAAAAAGGCTCATCAAATGTACGGAATCTGGACGTGACAGATTGATAGTAATGCAGAATCTGAACAATTGTCATCACTCATGGGAACATGACAATGAGTCTCACTAGGTTATGAGATCCTCACAAGCACTGTGACAAACAGTAAGTGAAGTTTCATCCTCAATTTTTTTTTTACATGAGTTATGTTCTGCTATGTTTTCTTGAGGAGGAATGGTTTCTGTTATAGCTATCTTGCCAAGAACTATACTATACACACACCGTAGTTTACATTGGTAGCAGCTCAGAGTAGTGTACTGATAATGACATAATTGTAGTGATCTTTAATTTCTTATGTTTGTTATACATGATTTTTTATAAAAATATTTCAAAAAAATTTACTTATTAGCATATTTCTAATAGGTAGAAAGCAAGGATAGATAAAGAAAACATGGATATTGCAACTCTTGAATGTTAGTAATAATAGCTTATCTTACTGATCATTCAGAAAAAATAACGATCAAATTGAAAACAAATGATGACCAAAGTAAAATGTAGGACAATATTATCTATATTCAAGTTAAATAGTTACATTTGATATATTTTTGTAGATTTTAATAATGACCTAACTTTTACTTCTGACTAAATTTTTTTAAAAAAATTTAATAGCACCCACTTTCTTGCCTAATAAATATAAGTTCAGGTGATCTGGAAATATGATCAAAACTCTTTAGAAAAAATTTTCACATTTTTAAAATTAGTCATTTCTTTCTTTTATAAAATAACATAGCAGAGAGATCTCAAAATGTGTGATATGAAGCCACACATGCTTATAAATTCTGGCTGGGCACATGAGAGCATGTCGGCATGTATGGAAAGGCTTCCTTCAAAGGTGCCAATGGGTTAAAGTGCTGAGTGATAAGGGAGAGAGGCAGTAAGACCAATTTCAAATCAACTGCAATTGTCTCTGATAGTGTAAGAAAGGTTTTCCAATAAAAATGGTGAAATAACAGAGTCTATCTAGTTTTATAAGCTCCTGAGTCTTTGCACATCTTAGATCAGTCGTTCCTCACGATCTGACCTAGGTTTTACGCATCCATTCAACAGAAGAGAAAATTGAGGTTAAGTGACTTTGCCAAGGTCAGACATAGTAAGTGGTGAGGTGCTTTGCTTTTTTTTTTTCCAAGGAATAATGGAATACATGGATTTAATCAGAATTATAACAACAGGAAAATTATGGAGTAAGGAGTCAACTAATCAAATTAATGTCAATTAATGAAAAGATTGACAGGAGGCATGAGATACTCAGCAAACTCATAGCATTTTAGGTGATTTGGGTTTGCTTCAGAAGTTGCCTACAATTATATTTTGTTTCATATTTGTTTTACTCTATAAACACATTTTCAATTCAATTCTTTGAAATTAATGTGTTAAGCTTGGCTATGTTTTGTAACTACAACTCAAAGTAAGTAAAAGCTATACCATCCTTTGACATTATGAGGCAAAGAATTCTCATCACCATGTAGGTTTAACAACAAAAACCTAGTGTTTCAAATGAATTAATAAGCTCATATGGAACCATGCCCAAAATAATTGGTTTTCATTGCTAAAAGCTCTATTGTATATAGCAGGAAGAGTTACAATAGAAAAGAAATAGCCTTGGGTGTCCCAACAGAGCTGAAAGTTTATCTTAACTGAATTCTCATATGCTTTTTAAGGAGAGTTTTAACTTTAAAAATGGCAAAAGAAGCTATCTTGGAGTCATGGAGCCACATATTTTTTCTTCTTCCTAATTATTCCTATTTTCTATTTTTCTACAAAAATATTATTAATTTTGTTATAAGGATCTTAAAAAACATCTGAAATAAAAAATAAGGTGATGTTTTGCTGTTTTTAAAGAGGACTCTGAGAAGGTCCCTAGGCTCAAAGTAAGGTGTTCAGGGATCAATTCCTGCCTCTGCCCCTATGAGTGGTGGGATTTTTTTTCAAGTCAAATGACCTCAGTGCACCTCAGGAGCCTAGAGTATAAAATAACAAAAGTATTATTCATGTCAAGTGGTTGTCATGAGCAATAAATTGCATAATTTTTGGAAATTATTTTGCCAACAGTATGCAATCATACAAATAGAAGGTACTGGTGAGGTATCTTTATCCCCTCTTTAAATGAACAATGTTTATAGAGAGAGACCATGGCTCCCATGAGGGTGGGTGGCGATAGGAACAAAATGGAATTGATGTTTTAGAATATTTTACCCAAGTTGGAAAAGTGGTATTTTCCTGTTGTCGAAGATGACATAGCAGAAGGGGAAACCAGAGGCGACTGGTTGCCGGTATCCTGCAGCCCTCCAGTAGAATGGGAACGCAACCACTCCTTGCCTTCTTCTTGGTTGGCCTGCCGAGATGATGGGGTATATCTGCAAAACAGCACAGCTAAGACACTTAAGCACATCTACAAGGGCAAGGCAATACCAGGACAAGAAAACAATTGAGAGGAGCTTACTGTTCAGACTGAACAATATTCTCAAGCAGATTGAATCTAATTATAATTGCTTAGTTCTTCCAGATGATTTGATACCATCTGTTTCAATCTCACAGGAAAAAAATTAAAGGATTTTCAGAAGAAAATTATGCTTCTGTGAGAATGTAGTTGAAAATCATAAGCTATAAGCAGACAGCCAAGTTAATTGAGAAGGACTCAAAAGCATAGTGCTTGGGAGGAGGTGAAGGGGGTGAAAACACAGACTAAAAATGGTAGACAGTGGTAGGCCAGAAGCCAAGGGAATTGGAGTGATGGTCACAGAAGGGCATAGGAAATGGAACACAAATTGACAGATTTTTTTTTTAAAAAAAGAAAACATTTATTTGGTTAAAATGCCACTTGAAATCATGTCTGGATTTAAAAGAAAGGGGGATGGATAAATGGGCTCATCTTATTGAAAAATAAATTTCTGGAACAAAATCTTGAAATGGAATAATTGTAAGCTGTTTGCTGCTGCTGAGGAACTGGAGACAAAAGGGACAACAGGGAAAAGACCTACTCGGCCAGTACTCACTTTCACCAGAGTTAAGTAAACTCTTAGCACCAAAGAGCAGTCAACTCATGTTCATAGAGCAAGATAGCTCTGGTAGCAGTCCACCCTGGATCCTCTCCTCAGATAAAAGCGTGCAGTAAAGGATGGCATGAACTAAATTTTAATTTAATTTTTATGATGAACTTAATAATTATTCTATCATGTAACACTAGACTAATTCATATTTAAATTGATCTGATAGATACCAGCACTCCTGACAAATAGATATTATAACTGTTTTGAGTTTTTACCAAAAAATTTATTAAAAATTCATACCTTAATTAGAGTGTTTGTCCTCTGATGATGAAAATATATTTTCTTTGATTCAAATTAGAGCATCCTTCAACCTTTCAACATTAACTGGCCACATCTGTAGACTATATGGATTTTGAGGTTTTGCAAGCATATGCATCCAATATGCAAAAGTTAGGGAATTTTCAGAAGTGAGTTCTGCATTCTACCAAAAGTTGCTGTCCCCAAAATAATGGCATTTACATTGGATTTCATTTCCTGAGCATTGGCCTCTGTGAGCATCTCTACCCGAGGGCTATCTCACCAACTCCTCAGGCCAGAAAAAACATCAAGATTAAAAATTATTTTATCCTCAGTGTCAGGTGCTTCATTGCAAACAAATAAAGAAAGAGGAAGAGAGACAGTACACAAAGTTTACATAACAACAGAGAAAGGCAGCAATTGTGCTGAGAGAAATATATACCTTAGTCCCTTTTTGGGTAGTGTATTTCTGTCAAGCTGCATGCTGTTAAAACAAAGAAAACCCCTAAGGACATAATGTAAACAAAACTTCCAAATTACACATCCAACAAAAATGGTTCTCTGTTTGAACTACACAAAATAAATTTTTGTAACACAAATTTTGCTTAACTCACTGGAAAAGGCCAAACAAAAGTGACCGGATGTCCACTGTTGTAACACAGGTGAACTCCTTTCTAACCCAGGGTCACTCGATGATAATTCAGTGACAGGATTATTAGAAGACAGATTAAATCATACGTTGGCATAAATCCTCTCTAGACTCTATTTACTGAATGTTATGGTAGTTTTTTCTTCCTCATGCAGCTGACTAGACTTCTGCTACAATTTCACATGCAGGAGAATCGGAGAGGTGAAAATGAGATAAACCTGCTCTGCCTATGTTAAAGTGACAAGTTCCAATGGACAGAGAAGATGTAAAACACCGTTTAATACTTATTTTGTCTTCAAGTTATTTTTAATAAAAATAAAGGCAGATTTATTCCCATTTACATATAAGGGAAGAAAAATAATAGATACTATATATCCGCTTGAAACACAATGCTTCTGACATCATTTCTTTAAACATTTTAATGAAATTAAACTATGCCATCTTTTTGAAATTATTAATTAGGTATTTTAAAGCCTATAAATTTTATTACTCTCTATTTTAAAGAATTCTTAATTGGTTGAAGAACGGGATGAAAGAATGTGTCTGGAGAAAATGAGAAATGGCCTCTCTAAAAATAGAGGAAGAGCATGCTAACAATTAAGCAGGAAAGGTTAGGGATTACTGTTCTAACCTCCGGCATGTGGGTAACCAAGGAATAAAATTAATTTGAATTTTCAGAATTCTAACTCTCTTCCAACAGAACCTCAAATGATCAAAATTAAATACACAGGATATGCACAATGGGGATGATATAAAATGGATGCAAACACGTTGACTTTAAATTGAATTACTCAAAATCAAAGCTAAAATGTTTTCTTCTGTGTGTACGCCATTAGTTAGCCCTGCAATAGAAGGCGTTATACCACTTTAACTTTATTTACTGGGATGTCCACACAAGGTAATTACTATATTATGTAGAGGTCAGTTCTAGTATATATCTTAACTACAGAAAATTTTTTTAGTAGTGTGGGTAAACAGACAAAAAGGAATCATACTGAACAAACATGTGAAACCTCTAAAGATGGAGTACATTGTGCTAGAGCATTAACATGGTCAGAAGACATTTTAAAGATGATCGCTCTCATGTGTGCAAGCTTGTTGAAATTTAACATCGCAGACGAAATTGAAAATAGGCATTGTTTTGCCAATGTGGTCAATTGTATAAAAAATTATATGTTTATAAGATGCAAAGAATTTAATGGAAGAAAAATCAGAAAAATACATTTAAATTTACCAATATAAGTTAAACTTTAAGTAGAAATGTCTGTTTGAATCTGGATATTAATGATTTTATAATGTAGACACTTCCCACAAACCCTGAAAGGTTGCAAATTCATACGCCTGCAAGGGCCAGGCAAACCGTGACCATGAGTGAAGTGGGGGTTTTAGCCAACAGGCTGAGGGGGACAGGCTGTTTGCCCAAAGCCAAGAGTTGCTGCGTAGGATTTCGAAGGCAGGGTTGCCGGATCTGCATTTAAAGACAAGCCAGAAATACGTAAAGTGGAGGACTACTTTAAATTATTTTTAAAGTTTGTTAGGTCACAAAAAATAAAACAAAACAAAAGAAATGCGGACTGGTTACAGCCCAAGGACCACCAATGATCCAGAGAAGCTACAGAGGGAAAATTGCGAAAGAACTTATTTAATTATTTATGTATTATTTTAGTCATTTTAATGAAAAGGAATTTAAACAAAAATTAAAATCTTTATGAGTAACTATCAATTTAATAGTACTAGAATATGAATATGAATAAAGTATTCTGAAATTTTAAACAGATCGTGAACTTATGTACATCTCTATTACATCTCTCTGATTAATTTGTCTTAAGCATTTACGCTTTATTACACTTTCTTTCAGATATGGCGCCTCCGTTTTCTCAGCACCCCTAACATTCTGCTGACTGCTTAATTATAATTGAGCGACGATCCCTGATAGGATCTAATTTTCTCTTCAATAGATCATGAACTTTCTTGAATGTACTTTAAAGGATTAGAATATACTGCTGTTGATGCAATGTTGTTACTAAGAAAGAAAAAGTGTAACTTTCTGCGTCAAAAATTATTTCAATCCAGTAACTTACTAGGAAGAACTAATTAATATTTATATCATAACTATACCTATGAAGCTATTTTACTTTTCACACTTTAACATTCATCAATACATTTTATTAAGAATCAAGGGCAGAACAGTCATTTATTCAAAATTAATTTATTTAAAGTTTACTAGAAGAATTATCTGGCTCTTTTTAATACTAGAATACTCCCATTTGTAAAACTGGTCTGAAATATTTCAAAGACTGAACAACAACAACAACAAAGATTTGCTTAAAGAGAATAAGTAACTGTATATTAGCAAGTGTATTTCTATGGTGAAAATGTATATTGACTTCTGCTAAAATATAGATTGAAGTAAAATACTAACATGGCATTTATGATATATCTAGAAAATCATCAATCTTATATCTGGTTTGATTTTGAGAGTTACTTGGTTACAAATAGTTATTTGAACAGCTTTCTGAGTTTTCAGTGTCTGAATACCAGAGAAATAGGTTGATGGCTAAATGGTCAACTTGTTGTAGTCATATAGATGATTAAGAAATAACCATTATTTTGGAGAATGATTCTGGTCAATAAACAAAACTCTATTTGCAGTGTGCTTGGTTATTTGCATTCCTCACATATCAGTTACCATTAAGGATACATTTATCACAACTATAGGTTGTTAATATACTTTCAACATAATTTGATTTACTTGTTAGAACTTTTGAAAATGACATATGAGGATGCCCACATAAAGTGCGGAAACTCAATTCTAAGATGCTGTAGGAAGCCTAACTTCTTAGATCAAGAATTGAATGCAACAGTACTTACACCAGTGTTTGTGTGTATGCATTGGTCTGTACACAGGCTGTCTATAATGACAAAACGAGCAGGGACATGGACGCCAGTGTTTACATTTTAGTGTCTATCACCCACATTTTAGCGTCTTGTTTCTCTTGGCCTCGTTTTTTGTTTATGAGGAAAAACGTATTTTGTAAGTAGCAACCCACCATAGAAGTATCAAGCATCAATGTTTCAGTTAGTTCTAAAATTCTTTTACCAAGGGGAAGTCTGATTTGCATTGCTGCCCAGGTACCATTGTTAGGGGAGAGGGAAGTAAAGTGGGTTGTAAGCAGTGTTTTGTTTTGGGTTTTGCATTTCACAGAGGCAAGAGAAACAGGGAAGAGTAGAGGGAAATCTTAGATAAAGGGACCACTGGTGCACTGTAGTGAGAGTCTAGGTAAGGGCTTCAGTTGATGTTTTAAAAAGTGATTCTGGGAGTAAGGCTGGAAGTGTAGAAAAGAGGTGATATGTGAGCACCCAGATTAGAGCAAACAAAAGTTCAGGGAGAGGTATAGGGCATCTTCAGTGACCAGTAGTGCTTTTACAAGTAACACAGGTAAGATATGTGGTCAAGACTGTTTCTGAAAGCTTTAGGTGTGCCAAGAAGCAAACAGCACTGTCCCCCAGAGGAAAAGTGGCAGTTTTAAGACATTTTCCTGGGGGAAAGAATCAGTACCAAAATATCTGAGAAAGGATTTTTGGGGGAGAGAATCTAGACCCATTTTGGTCAACAGTGATGCTCTCCGGTAAGTATATTAGGTAAGAAATCGCCTTATTATGTTCTCCATTTTAAGTTAAAACACCAATAACTCATTAAACCTTGTAATGTGATTTATTTCCAAGGGATCTATTTAAAATGTCACTGGTGTTATAATTTTCTCTAAGAATTCATATCTGAGAATTGATATTTTTTCCAATTCAACTAGGATTCCCCAGTGATCCATCTGCTATTTTTCCATCAAAGTGCTAATAAAGTAAATTTAACATACTGCTCAGAGCATAATTGTAGAATCCATTTAAATTTGTTCTTTAAAAATGCTTGTTATCACAAGGAGCTGTGTAGTCCTGAAGCTTAAGCCAAATCATTAAAACGTCTTGAGAAGACATCATTCAATATATAAATACAAGCTTTGAATTTTATTCAAATTGTCTACTGGGTATAAATATATATGCAGTCATATTACAAAACTTAATTATCCAATTACCCTATCCTTAATGGTTTTTTACTCTGCAAACTCGGTAATAACAGCAAATAAAAGGCCCAATGTCATCAATCTCATGGCCTTTCAATCTTACATCCCTTTGCAAAGTGGCGCTCCCACTGAAATCAAGCGAATTTAATGGAGGAGGGGACAGGCACGGTGCGGGGAGGAGGGGATGAGGACTTCATCAATGCCTCCAGAAAAGCTCACCTTTCTGAGAGAGTAGATCTCACACTACCCGTTCTCATGAGCAGGCTCTGAACCTCGTGAGTGCCTGTGGTCAGTCCAGACAGGGAGCCATGATGGCTGAGGGGGAGGTCAATAGACTCAGAGCTCGTATGGAGGCTAGTCATGGACTGGTAACTTGGAGTGTCCTTGCTGCCAGCAGAGGAACTGCTCAGATTGGCAGCCCACACGAGACCACCTGATGTGAAAGAGTGAACCGATGCTGGGCTGGAAGCCAACGAGTGACTTAAGCTTATAACATCTGTAGTTAAGTCTGAGGGTTTATTGAAGAGAGGGCTGCTGCTGCCACTTAGCCCACCAGCACTGCCCATGCTGCCCGTACCAGACGACGGTGACTCCAGACTGCCTTGCCGCGCTAATGTGGTACTAGGACTGGGCAGTACTGAGGAGGATTTCACACCCTCAGTATTAGGTGCAGAGGCAGATTTGCCACCTGCCTTGGCACCAAACAACCTAAAAGAAAAACAAATAACAACTTCAGTTGTTCCAAGAAACTAATATCCACATTTACCATTTAGGGCTACAGTACACAGAGCCAGTGTGCTTCGGTGCACTGAGCTACCAAGCACCTCCTGTCTCTATGCAAATGAACTCTACAAGCTTGAACTTCTTAATCTAGTGCCAAAAATCTCTCATATCCCCATGAGGGTAAGTTGGTACTGGGCTGCCACCCAGGGGGTGGTCGGAAGTGGGCAAAAGAAAAGTTAAACATTCATGAAAATCCCTGGCTTTCACAATTTAAGTGATCATGAGAATCTTTCATAAAAATTAAATAGTTTAACTATACTCGCTCTTACCTATTTACAGGACCATTATGATGAAACAACTTCTATGCATTCAAGATACAACATTTAAACAATTTTTTTTCCATTTTAACATTTTATTCAAAATCTAAAAGGAATGCTTAAGGCGAGCTTTAGGAGGTTACGTTGCATATCTGATGGCCTGAACGACTGTCAGAGAGTAGCAGATTAGAAACAATACTAGACATTGTTGGCAACATGTCAGTTTGTCTGTATTTTCCCCAAGAAAGACCAAAGGGTTTTATGTCAGTTGCCAGTATATTCAAATACATATTTATAATACTGATTTGAAACATAGTAGGTGCTAAGTTAGATGCTGGAGTTTGGTTCAGAAAACATTTTAGTTTTGTAAATGAAGCAGATGATATAATCAAATTTATGTAAATATGGAAATAAAGTGATATGAAGTAATGGCATAATGATTACTAATTAAGTTGCAATGAAATCCATATTTCCCATAGAGAAATATTTTACGATGAATATGAGAAATTGTTTCATAGGTAATGGGCCACTGGAGGGCACTATTAGCTTCTACTTAAGCAACAAATAAACTACAAGCCATCATACTTTCCAATGAGAATCTACATTTCAAAAAGCCAGTTTTGCAGGATTAATATTTCTTCTGAGGAATATAACCTCTAGGCTTTTCAAACAAGCACATATCTGAGATTGCTTGAAATGTAAAAGTAATTTCAAGACCCTTTATTTCCCAGATATCAAGGTTTTTGATTTAGTCAGTAAAATAAACACTAAAAATACTTAACATGTGACAGACTATAAATCATACACTATCATTTCATAGATGAGGAAACAGACCCAGAGAGATTTAACTATTTGTCCCAAGTCTTTAACTGTATGTACTTTCCTGACATAAAACACACTGGTATTTAAACACAGTGATATCTCAGAGCAGAACTCCACATACTCAACACCAGAGACAGTCCTGGTCCAGAAACCAAGTCACGCTGCTTACCAGAGAGATGTCACAGAAAGCTGGTGAAGAGTTAGAAAACCTAGCCCATACCTTACTTCTTATCCTGTACCAAACATCTGAATGTTTTCAAATTCTGTCAATCACATCATACCTTGATATTCATTAATATCTCAAGATATGGTACTGTATAAATCTGGCCAATGCAATCTGTTAGAAGGAAAACAACTTCATCTACATTCATGATCATTGACTTGTTAAGAGCCAGCAAGATAAGAAATACTGGAAGTGAATACCAATAGCCATAAAAACCTATTTTGTTTTTTAATTGTGGAAAGAAGGGATGGAAATCTACGGAAATTTCATAAGCTATTACTGTATTTTATCACTACCCCTAGGTATTGCCATCTGCTTTTATGTCTCTCATAAATGCTGTTTGTGTTGCTAATATTACAACGATAATAAAACTGCAAAGTTTGAGCAGTCCTCAAAGTGAGGCCCATTGTTTTGCTATTTATATGATCAGCTTCTTAGAACTCACTAGACTCAGAAACTGAATAAAAGATTCTAAGATATACGTATCTTAGAATACATATATTTAGGATATATGAATAATCTCTAAAGTATCTTCTATAGGTTAGGATATAAGACGTACATATATATATATATCCTAAGATACAGCTTTTATATTTTCCCAGCATCCTTATATGCATCCTTACCTTCGAAATGTAGGTGAGGCAATATCAGGATACTTGGATCCTGGCTGCCTGAGGCCTTGTGTCCCACAGGCACTGGCTGAGGTGGGGCTGGACTTGGGGGAACCTGATAAAGAAACACTCTCTGAATCTGAGACTGCTACTTTTTCCTTTTCCTTGTCTGTTTGGTTGACAGTGACGGGACTGGAGCGCCCTGACCCAATCTTAGTGGGTTCTCTCAGTTTCGAGGTGGTAGCACCAGCTGACTTGCTGCTGACATTGGAATCAATACTGCTGGTGCTGGATCTGTGGCCACCTCGGCCGGGAATGCCACTAGTGCTGGATTTGGAAGGGCGGGGCAAGCTGCGGTACTGTAGGGAAGTCTTCGAGCTAACATGCAGCCCAACATCATCCTGATTCTGTGAACCGTCCAAGCTGGTTTTTCTCCCTGCATTTGACTTCCCACCAATGGCAGCAGATTTGGGAATTTTCCCCAGCGTTGCTGAGCCACTTGCTATGGTCGCTCCACTGCTGGTGATCATGGTAGATGACCCCACTCCACTTGGTTTCTTAAATCCAAAGGAGCTGGTGGCAGTTGATCTTCCAATGCCCGAGGGGGGCTTCTTTCCTTCATCTCCACTGCTCTTTCCTGCATCTGATGGGGACCTTTGTAGAGACGATCCTTTCAGAGGAGTTTTCCCTTTCTCTGAAGCTTTGGCATCATCGGTTTTCCCTAATTAATGAGAAATACACAAATATATGTACCTGCACATTTTGATTTGAAAATATTTCTTTAAAAAATGTATAAAATGTGAATATGTCTTTATATTACTTCAGTTGCTAAATTTCACATCTAAGTTTTAGATCTAAGTTGGCATGTACTCTAATATACTGGAAGGATTACAAAGCTACAAAAATATGGCTGTCAGAGGAAACGTGATGAGAAATCAAGGAGATAAAACGATAATGTATTTTTACTACTTATTATTGTCTTACATCTTGCAACTCTTGTTTTAGAAGGATAGCACTTAATCTTATCAAGCTAAGTGTTAGATAAAGAATTCATCTGAATATCTGTGAGATGATTATCTTCAGAGCGCCCTGTTACATCAGTACTTCAGATGACACTATTTAAAATTAGGCACTACTTAAAAAATAGGGAGAGGGTCTTTAAAAAAACAAGGGATGGTATAATTGGCAGAATTATTTCACTCTCTTCTTTCATAAAGTCTAATTCACAAATGATGTTTTAAATCTCCAGCATTCCAACCATTAGATTAGCGTGATTGCTCTTGCCTCTCAGAGTTGTTGTGAAACCTTGTGGCCTATTAACATAAATATTCCAAACTTTTATAAGGAAGTCAGATCAAAAGCAATCTTATTTTTATCAAGCCGCCTTATTTTATCTCCACATGTCCAGAAATATATGGCAAAATAAAGACACCCAATAGCCCCAAATTATGACCATGCTCTCTAGAGATGCCTACATTATTATATTCATGTTGACTTATAAGATAAAGTACGTGAAATTTAGAGAGAAAAAAGTATTTATTCAGAGAAGAATCTGATTTAATTAAAAAAGAGAGAGAAAGCTGTTACTAAAGAGAACAAGGATCAAACAGAAAGAAGAAAGTAAAACCCTTCTGCATTAATAGTTGCCAGATGACAAGCCTACCAGGCGTCTTGAGTGCACCCGGCCCAGCTTTCCGCCCCGATGGCGCTCCTCCGTGGGCAGACGCGCCTCTTCTCCAGGACCCTGTCTGTGAAACAGAGAGGGCGGCTTTCTGCCCCCCCTGCTCAGGGTCATCAGGAAGTCCTGAGGAGACGCCCTTCCACTTGCCACCACCATCCCCCTGGCTGTCAAAGTCCTCTTCTGTTTTTTTCAGCTCCTCAGTACTATCCCACGTCTCATCCGTTGCAGAACGTTTCTCTGAATCTGTCTTCAGCTATGAAGAAAATATTACAGAAAAATTTTGTGCAGAAAATCTATGAAATGTGAATTAGGCACTGGCATGTACTTTCAGGTAACTGGTTAAGAAAAAGAAGTGCTGATTTATATTTCAAAAGAATTCCAAAGACTCTTCTATTTTTATCTATGTCTTCATTTAAGTTTCATTAATTTTGGCCACATAATTCTCACTTGCACAGATTAGAGAATGTCAGAATAGATGTGTGCAGAAAACCCCAATTGAACACTCCAGAGAGAAAGAAATTTTCTATGTCAAATCTAACAAGGAAAAGTGAGACAAGACAAATCTTAATTATCTAATATCCATTCTTGATTTCTCATTCTCAAGAGATACAGTCATGTATTTCAGAGATCAATATAAAATAATCAAGAACTATGCAAAATTAGACTATTTAAACAATTTTTGATCTCTAAACAAATGTATCAACATTATAAAAAGAGATATAGCAATATAAGTCTTCCTGGGTCAGATTGTAATCAATAGAAAATATCTATATATGCGAGCTGCTTCAGTTTTTGCAATTATTTCAGATTAAGAAGTGGTGCTACATTTTAATCTAATATAAAATAATTTGGGGAAAACACTGGCAGACACACTGGAAAAAGAGGGAAGGCAATTCTCACCTGAGTGCTCTTCCTGGAAGGGACGGTGATGTTGGAGTAAGAGCTGACTGATGACGTGGTGTTCAAGTCGTCGGTGCTGATGTTATCCAGGGTGTCACTGAGACCACTGCTTACCGAACTGCTGTCGTCCCAGCTAAAGGCAAGACAAGCAGCAGAAGTGAACTAAACACACGATGTACAATGCAAGTCTCCTATATTTCCATATAATATTTATCACGTACTAGGAAGACAACCCTTTTTTTTTAATCTTATGATGAAAAATTATTCACTTTTCATTTTTTGAAAATCATATTAATAAGACTTGAGTGCAGACCTGAGAATAACCTTATCTGATATATGCAAAGAATCCACGTCTAGAGCAGATCCTGTGGATCATTTATGGAATGAAGGAAAATACTGCTAGAAATATTGCATGGTATCAGGAAAGAATAACATTACCGATTAACTTTTTTTTCCTGAAAAAAGCAACCAGGAGTCACATAGCATGTAAGAATTCATCCTGTGCTCTAAAAATTAAAAACGAAAAAAAACAACAACTGTGCTTTATTCAGGAACCAGAAAGTCATTCTTCTTTCTTCTACTTCAGCAACAACTTTCAATCATTCACCAAATCTTGAATACTGAGTCCTTTCTATCGTATCATCCCTCCTCCACACCTCATGATTCCTGGACAAGACACCATCTCCTCTTCTCTGGCCTTCCTGCCTCGGGTCTTTCTCAATACAACTTCATCTACTAAGCTGGCAGGAGTGATCAAAAATTCACACCTGGCCATGTCACTCCTCTGCTTAACACTCTTCAAAGACTTCTCTTTACCGAAGTAGTAGATTCCAAAATGGATTTCACCTGCCCTGCAGGGTGCACAAGGCAATCTGCTTGGGCATAAGAAACATATCTGAAGTTCTGAATATATTTGTTTATAATCTAAATAAGAATAAACAAAATAGGCTATATCAATATTCACGAACAGACATAGGGACCCTCACTCAGTCAATCCGTGAGATGATGCAGAAGTAACGTAAGATGAGCAGGATAACCTGAATGAAGATGTGAGCTCCACAGTGTGCACGGGTGAATCACGGTTCTCTCACTTACGGGCTGGTTCTCAGTCTATTGTGATGTACTGTTGCTTACCTACACAGTACTAATCGAATTCATGCACATTGCATATGGATATTAGATATAGACAAAAGCTAAGTCTCATAAAATGGACAAGCAGCTTAAAAAATCTCTTGCAAATAATCCACACACTGAAAAGAATGTCCATAATGAAATCACAAGCAAACTACAAAGGAATGGTGAAACGACACTTTCCTCCTCTGGTATGTGTACTCTATGAGTCACATCATAAATTCAGAATAATCGTGATGTATTGAGATCATATATGAAACCAATTAGAAAAGCAATTATCAAAAAGAAAATCTGAAATTGAATTTATAGAAAATATTGTTAATGATGATCCCTTTCCAGGTGTTTATTTTTCTTGAGATATTAGCTACTGATAGCGTAAAGCATGATTATCAAATACATTTATAAATCATATTATCAATAATTGTATTTTTAATGAGAGCAAAAGGGTATTTTGTATGATGTTGCAAATATCTGTCATCTTCAGCTGCTCAAATCTTTTGAATACCCTCCCTACATCTTATTTTGATAATTTCTCACATTAGGAGTCTTACCTTCCCAAGGTAGACTGCAAAAAATTCACATTTCCAGACTCCCTTACAGACAGATACAGCATGTAACACAGGGCTTATGATATGCACCCAGAGTCACAAACGAGAAAAACAATCTTCCGGCAGACACAGTAGCAGAGTCACTTGATTCTCCTCTACCAGCACTGGCAGATACCTAGTCTCCAGTTCCGAGGGTCAGAGGAGCCCAGCAACGCCCTGGGACTGTGGTTGGCTAAGAGCCTGCTAAGAGCCTGTTCTGCAACCACCCCGATTATTCAGAGAGACTTCTAATATCCTTTAATCCCTTAAATTAGCCAAAGTAGCTTCTGTAGTTTGTGACTAAGAATTTTTATCAATACATTCATAATTTTCAAAATATTAATTTCCTCTTTAGTATACCTTTAAATTTGTTCTTCCATATGTTGTATTATGCATTAACTGTCTTCTCACAGAAACACATGCACATAAATTATAAAAATATACATATACACACTTTGGCAGCCACTAGTCTAAAGCAAAGTTGAGGCTCCTTAAAAAGACATACAGGGCTTTCCATCTTGTGCCCCTAGCCTACCTGTTTAGCTTAAACTCTTTACATCCCCTGCCACACATTCTGCACTGAGAGCTGCTCTCAGTCCCCATCCCATCAAGTTGTTTTCAACCTCTGCCTTTGATCAAGCTACCCCTCTGCCTATCTGACTTACCCATACTCACTATGAAGAGTTCCAGTGTCCCATCTTCTAGGAAGAATCCTTCCCTCTGTGCTGTCAGGTTGGGTCAGGCAGCTGTCCTCTGCACTGCCACAATACTACACACAGACTTTACAGGACTGGATTTAACACAGTGTTCTGCAAATCTATAAAAACCTGTCTAAATGAACCGTTATCCTGTGAGTTTTCTGAGCACAGAACTACATTTTCTATGAATTTCTATTGTCTAGATCAAAGATGAATACATAAATGTTGAGGTAAAGTCTCATGTTTTATTGAGGTTAAGAGAAAGGCAGTTACAGAGGTAATCTTCATACTCATACGAAATGAATTTTTAAGGAATACCTAGCACAATATATGCAGTATTCAAAGAGTAAAATTAAACCGAAGGTAAAATTTCTGAGTACTTTTAAAGTGATTATTTCTCTGGCAAGAAAGACAGAATCAATCTTTCTAACAATAGCTTCTACAAACATAAATCCCAGCATCAGTGACTATCAGTCAAATGCAACAACTCTTACTGGAAGCATAATAATCACTGATGTTTTAAAACCATTAAAAGTCTCAAATGAACACAATGACTTTGTGGTTAAAATGATACAAATGAAAGAACCGAATAAGATATAAAGTTTCAATCTCCCATTAGAAAAATAAAAAATATGTCAAACTAACAAATATAATATCATAGACATGAAGAATGAATTTCCAAATTTAGCTTGGTACAATGGATTCACAGAATTAAAGTCTTTCATTAGAGCCTTTTTAGTGGTGCACAGCGAGTGTATTCACTTAAACTGCTACTCTGACTTTCCTGGCTCCCAGGGCTGTGTGGGAAGCAAAGAATCACTTCTATACATCATTTTATAATATTTTCCATTTTTCCATCTCCTCAAACTGTTTCACCTTTAAGATCTCAAATTCTGCAATCTCACTTTTGGACCACAACCTTCCACATTTTCAGCACTCTAAAATCTACTGATTCCTAATTTTTATATCTAATTTATAGTTAGTTCTTGTTATCTATTTTTAATAGCTTTCTTGTGTCTTTTCCTCCACTGAGTTCTTTTCGAAATGATGAAGCATCCAAAGATGCTAGCACAAAAAGATCACTCAAGTGATAGTCTAACCAGTACACTATTCCAGTTATTGCCACCCTCGTGGTCGTCCATCTCTGTCCCAACTCTACACTAATTAAACATATGTTTTCTCCATATCTCCATTTTGGAAAATGACAACAAAATCAACTAATTAGAATGACTAATATAATAATATATATATATGTTTTATTATGTATAATACCTAATTTAATGACTGAATGCATATAGGTTCTAGTTATCTAACCTCAGGTGATTCCTAGGGCTACTTGGGAATTCTGTTTTAACCTGAAGTAATTTTCTTCAAATTCCAAAGACATAGTGTTATTTCTCTCTTCTTCCTCTGGATTCTAAGATCTCCCTCCTAATATTTTACACAAATTGCTTTCACAAGGGTCAATACATCCATGAATTGAGGACTTCCTCTGTGTCCTATTCTTCTAATTTCTTAATATATATTATCTAATCCTCAAACAAATCTATGAGACAGGCATTATAAAGATAAAGAGGTTCGGGTAGGTTAAATGATGCACTCAAGATCTCATGATGGAGCTGGGATTTGCACCCAGGATATGTCCCAAAGCTTGGTTAATACTATGCTCCCCTGCCTCCCATCTTCCACCCTATGTCTTTTGAAATATACCCATGACAAGCCTGTACAGGCTCTTTGCGAACCTCACTAGCATCCTCAGAATCTACTTTTCCCTCTTATTTGGGATTCCTTGAATTCCTCAATATTCAGAACTTAATTTTAATTCATCTTACACAGTCTTTCTTAGAAATTTCCTAATCTACAGCTTCAATATCCCTTTATGATTACGATACTCAAATTCACATCTCCAATCCAGACTTCTCTCCTGACTACAAGATCACTGTTTCCAGCCTCGCAGTGAACAGTTTCTCGAGGACATCCTGTCAGTATCTCAAATTCACTCTCCTAAATTACATCATTTCTCTTTAAAAATTCTTCTCCCGTTCAGTTATTGGCATTACCTGTTAATCCTTCTGCCATAAAATATTAGTATTACTGCCTATCTTGGTTCCATCTTAGTCAAGTTGTCTCTAATCCTTGAAAATCCTTCTCAGCTATAGATAACACATCTACACTTTTGTTCCACATCTCCACTACCCATGCTTGTCCTTCCTTGCATAAAAGCTATTAGTAAGTATCCGTTCTTATTCATTAAGTGCTGAATAAATTTCAGCTCCTCTCCTTGAAGAACTCAGTGTTTACTGTGGAGGACAAGAATTTAAACAAATGATTATAATATAAAACGTTAAGTGTTGTAGCAGAGGTGAGGCTGAATGTGTTGCAGGACAGAGCCACTATCACTTATTTAAAGAGCTGATGAATTTCTTCATGATAGGGATATTGCAGAATGATCAGATGAAGTCTGTCTTAATCACTACATTGTAGCATATGTCACCTGTTATAACCATTTTGGGGGCCTTTTCTATATTCTTGGTCATAATCTGAATTACCCGAAGTCAGGGACCGTGTTGTATTTGTCTTTATAACCATAGCAAATAACATGGTGTGTGCTATTGAATACATGACTAGTAGATGATTGTTAAAAAATGAAATCATTTTACTTTTGAAAATGCTACTTCTATCTGATGTTAAATTGGATTGAATCCAATAAAAAATGTAGACTTTGAGAAGAATTGTTCAACATATTTCTTTGCTAAGCAATCTTAACGAAGCAAATTTTGATTGATGACATTATTTTCCTAATCTTAAAGTTCTATGATTTTTACTTTCATCCTTGATTTTGTAGATACCAGAATTCTCCCTGGCTAGGATGCTACTAATCTTTATGGCCTGTTTAGTTAAATTGAAAAAGTTTCATAGAAAATAGGTTTTTATTACTAGAAAAAATAATTTACTCACATAATTAGCTCTAAGTAGTAGGTCTCAAATCTCATTAACATATTTTCTCCATCCTTTCATTTTTAATTTCATTTAGATGTGCTAGGAATTCTTGACTATATTCTTTATAAAAGGGCCACTCCTTTTCTCCTCTAAGTTATGGTTCTATCACTCTGCTAAATTTTTATCAATAATCTAGGACAGCACAATAAATTACAAATCTGCTTTACCTTATCAACATGGCTTGCATTTACATGTTGGGGTGTTTCCAGTTTTGAAATACTATGAATAAAGCTGTTAAGAACATTCACATAGATTCCACTTGTGTGGCATTTAGAAAAGGCAAATCTATGGACACGTAGGACAGATCAGTGATTGCAGTGGTTAGGAGTGGCGGAAGATTTGTGGTGGCTGTTACATGAGTTGATGCATATGTCAAAACTCAGAACAGTAGAAAAAAAATTACTGTATGTAAAGTAAAGAAAAGAATGTAGCCAATTAATCTGTTGACAAATTACAATTTGGATACACCATTAGATTACTAAATATTCTAATAGGAAAATAATTGTTTTGGCATGTCTTTCCCTTTTTATATGTTTAGTGCTCAACAATTCACTGGGCCGGGGATCTGTTTTACTTATCTGTAGTGCATTTGTAGCTCTGGCCCCTTGTTTACCTCTGGATTCACACTCAGAAGCAGGTCTGCTCAAAAACAAGTGTGTTACATTTTGAAGGTCTTTTTTTTTTTTCCTTTTCTGTCTTTTATTCCTTTTTATGATGAGGAATTCTGAAATTTTAACTAAATAACTGTTAAAATAATTTGTCAGGTTTAAAACTAATCTCAGAGGAAAATGCTAGTCCTGTTTGTAGGTAGCTTTTCACTACATTCCTATTTTCTAGTGTCATGGCATTCCATACAGCAGGAATTTAATCATGCTCTTTGATAGCTCATATTGCCAGATCAACTGTCCTACTTATACACACACATATAAAACACAGTGATTTTCTTTGAACAAATAACTAATTCCTATGCTTTATACATTCAACAGTAACCTCAGTCTCAATTTGCTAGCTGAATAAATATTCTATTAATGACACACATGAACATGCTTATTACTACTGATTCCTCTAAATTCACTCTGTTCCAACTCTAATTCAACTACAATCATAAGAACGCTGTCTACTAAGGTGATATTATTTCAGATTTCTATAAAAACATCTTTTTAGTCCTAAACTTTTAACAATATACTTCATTAGCTTGTTTTATTAAAATAAGAACTAGCCATATAAACAATGTTTATGTATCTCTTGAATGTCCTGACTATATACCATTCGGCTATTTACAAAATGTAACCATGGATATTATAATATTTGTCAGTATCTGAGTGTTCTCAGGTCAATGCTGTTGGAAGAGCACAGAACAAGGGCCTGAGGATGCCATAGTGTTCCAACAGCATAATGTGCTTCCTCCGGGTGCCAGCATGTGCCCCTCTCTCATGCGTTATATCCATATGATATACACACAATTCTTAATGCTGAGAGTAATCATACAGTTGGACTCTATATCACCAACCATAAATAGATTACTATATACTGCCTTAGATTCCAGGATGCCACTCCCACTTATGTCTCAGTCCTCTAGACATCACTTTGATTTATTAGACAGGTCTTCAACCAAGGCCTAAATTCGTCCCCCACCATACCCTCATTCACTCTGAATTCTAGACTAAAGCTCATATATCCTTGGTTCCATTTTCAAGAACTTCAGGGATACAAAAAGTTAAATGTCAAGCAAATTCAACATTTTTTATATATGATTTAGACACAAATTCTGAGGTCAAGTTTGCTATTGGTAAATAATGTAGATAATGTAAAGTATTCACTCCAGTGCTTGAGACCTACAGACATCCAACAAATATACAGTATCTTACACGAGATGTTTATAGGCACTGTCAGACACTTAGACAAATGTGGAGATTTTCATTTCATTTCATACACAAATGTCTATCATAAAGTGGGGAGTTTTTTAAGGTATGAGTGAGGCAGCAGGAATAGAAAAAATCTAGAAGCTGGAAGAAAAGGGTACAAACCCCTAAAATTTCATCGGCATGTCAGAGGTCCAATGTCAAAATTCTCATGAGATAAGACATACCAAATAAAAAATTTGTTCTCTTCCAACCTAGAAATTGGCAAACATTATAATAATATATTATAAAGTACAAGTTCTAAGGATTTTACTAAATATTTCTTAAGACAAACAATAATTATTTCATGAAAAGAAAAATGAAGTAATCTTAGCTATCCATGAGATCGTTATGTAAAAACTTCTGGATATGCTTCTTGTTTCTAAAGGGAAAAGTAAATAATATTTGTATAACAAAATGAAGGCACCACTTGAAAAAAGTCCTATCACATTTCAGGATAGCTTTGTTTTCCATTTCCATTGTTTATGGCAATTTAAATAATATACATAAGGAGACAGATATCTTTAAAAATATTATTGGGACATAATCACGTTTGCAATAATAATTAAAAAAATACAGAGAATCAACTGTCTCGGCTTTGCACTTTGGTACCAATATGTTAAGTCAATGATCTTCTCAAAACTAAAAGAGCACAAAACCACATAGACTGATGCCGTACCTTTTTTATTGGCAAACACAGAACACTACTTGTCACGTTTGAGAACTGCAGCCACTGCAGTGTAAATTCTGCATTACTTCAGGGTCATTGATAGAAAGCAATGTATGTATTTCAACAAAGATTTATTCGGTATTCCCCTGGAAAAATATTTTATTACCAAGAAAAAAAGAACAAGCCATTAAGAGACTATTGAATTAGAAAAATGTAAGTATATAAAAACATCCGTATACTAAAAATGATTTTATGTTAAAAACTTCCTTTCAACCTATAAAATGTATATGATATTTACTGTAGTTTTTAAAAATAGTTCCTTCCAGGGCTGGCCCAATGGCGTTGTGGGTAGGTTCACATGCTGCGCTTTGGTGGCCCAGGGTTCGTGGGTTCAGACAATCACTCATCAAACCATGCTGTGGTGGCATCCCACATACTAAAAATAGAGGAAGATTTGCACAGATGTTGGCTCAGGGCTAATCTTCCTTGAGGAAAAAAGAGGAGGATTGGCCCTCTGTACCTCTTCAATTGGCTGTTCATTTGGATCCTTTGTACTATCCTTTATAATAAACCAGTAAATACAAGGAAATGTTCCCCTAAATTTTGTGAGCCATTCTGTCAAATTGTTGAACCTGAGGAGGGGGTCATGGGAACCCCCAATTTATAGCCAGTCAGTCAGAAATACAGGAGGTCTGGACTTGCAAGTGGCATCTGACATAGGAACAGTCTAATGGGACTGAGCCCTTAACTTGTGAGATCTGATGCTAATTCCAGGTAGAAGTGCCAGAATTGAGTTGACTTGTAGGACATTCACCCAGTGTCAGAGAATTGATTGCTGTGGCAAAAACTCAAACATTTGGTGTCGGAAGTATTCAGTGAGTACAGTGTATAGAAAACAGAAGTTTTCCTTTTAGGTGGAATGTGGTGAAAGAGAAAAAAAGACTCTGGACCCCTTGTATACTTTCCAGTATCAATAGAAACATGAATGGATTTTTGGAAAAGTAAAGAAAAGAATCTACCAAGAGGATTCAAAACATAATTTTAATTCCATGCTCTGTTTGCACTTAGTACCACTATTTTCATATATCAAGGGAGGCCTATGTGAGTTTACCATATCATAGCTTAAGTGTGTAACTCCTGATAATCTGGCAATTCATGTAAACATAAGGTTAAAGTCTTTCCATTTTCATTATTTTTAGTGTGTACAAAATGCTGTATATTTATCCATGAAGTATTTATAGAGATGAACATTAATACCACGTGGATTTGGGTAAGGAGAGCAATCAACAGACTCTGTGCACTGACCTTTTCATTCCCTTTTCTTTTCTCTAGAAAGCAAATAATTAAGATTTATAGTTATTCTATTGTGGCATCAGATAGGGTAAGATAAATAAGAAATGAAAAGCTCCTGCTCTTTATTTAAAAAAAAAGCCCCAGGTAGATTTGGTTAAATGATGAATGATGTTAGCTTGAAATGAATGTATGCAATCAGGCAGATTTTTTGTTTTAATGATATCTGAGGAAGATAGAAAACATCTATTTTTGTTTTTTTATATGCACTAAAATCACAAGAGACAAAATAATCTTATCAAAAATTATTTTGCTGAAACACAATACTGGAACAATGCTTATTATGGTTTTGCTAGTTTATTCTAATGTTCATTTTTGTGATGCTGTTATATGGTTGAAATATGCTCAAGTTTATTTAAAGAATTCTGTTAGTGATAAGCTGTAAATATAACATGTGACATATGAAAGTTAAATCAAGGATTCATTAAGGTCCATTTGGTATCATTTTTATATCTTATATTAATTTAAAAACCAACACATGTTCATTGTTGAAAACTAGGCAGCCCAGAAATACACAAAAGAGACAAAGTAAATCATCTGTAACCCTAACCAGAAGTAGCCACGATTAACATTTTGATGATTTCTGTCCAGTCATTTTCTGAACGCATTACACACACACATATGCAAGTTTACCTGGTTGAGACCTTGCTGATCCTAATATTTGTACCTTATTCATTCACTTTATATTACATTATAATGACTTTTAAGATACTTAAAATTTCTTCTACGTAATTATATAACATGAACTATTACATATTCATCCATTTTGTTCTAGGATATATGAAGTATTTTACAATTTTCTTACTATTGTCAATAATACTGCAATGAACATGTTTGTATACAAATGTTTAGGTTACATTTATGATTATTTTCTTAGGATAAATTCTCAGAAAAGGAATCAGTGATTCATAGGATATAAACATCCGAAACACTGCAGATGCAGCATAAAAATTGCATAAAACATCATTTTATACTTCTGCCAGTGATCTGAGAGTGTCAATTTTACAAAACTCTGAATGTTTCCAGCTAATGTGGTTCCCCTCAGTAAATCAAAAATTTTGAAATTTAAAATAGTTGCTTATTGTAGTTTTAAGTTATATTTATCAAATTGTAAGTGAGATTGAGTTTTCTATAGGTTTATTAGCTATTTTTATATCCATTAATTGTCTATGTCCTCTGTGTATTTTTCCAATCGAGTTTAATAAATCTACTTATGTTAGATTTATACATATTAGAAATTGTTTCAAATATTTTCCCAATCTATTTCTTGGCTTTTACTTTTGTTAACAGTATTTTTAAGTACAGGGTTCAAAAATGTTTTAGCCAATTCTGTCAAGCATTGATCTTTTCTTCTATATCTTCTCCCAAGAAATTTTGCATATGTAATTTGATTTCTCTTTCTCCTCTCCTTTTTACATTCTATTTTTATGGTAAGGTGAGAAACTTTCTTTTAGAAAAATTGCTACAACAGCTAGTGAATTTCTTTGAGACCATTTATTAATAATGATTCCTTTCTATTTATTATTATGGTTCACTTATCAAGTCTCAATATATGATATATATTAGGATACTTTTTAATGACTGTGCACTGTGTTCCACTGACCTCTTTGTTGAATTTTGCAGTAATACCATGCCGTTCTAACTATCAGGATGTTCAGAGGGCTTTGTTTTGTTTTGTTTTCCTGAGGCTGATTTGCCCTGAGCTAATATCTGTGCCAGTCTTCCTTTATTTTGTATGTGGGTCACTGCCACAGCATGGCTGCTGATGAGTGGTGTAGGTCTGTGCACAGGAACCGAACCTGGCCACCAAAGTAGAGCACGCTAAACTTAACCACTAGGCCATGGGGCCAAGCCCTCAACTTTTTGTTTGTTTGTTTTTTAAGGGAAGACTACAACTTAAACATATATATTTAACTAAGAAGAAGGCTTTTAAAAACCTTCTCGAAATTACAGAAATTAGGTATTATTTTTAAAAATTACTATGCATAGTTGTATTTATTTATTAGTGCATGAAACATTTATTGAGTGGTATCATTATGGTAGATCCTGAGAATATAGAAATCAGTAAAGTATCATAGAGACACAACTTTTATTTTAATGTAGAAAATGTGTAATTCTTACTTTTGAAAATTCACAGATATTTTATATATCTGAACTTTTAGTTATAGGCATTTTATTTAATAAATAACAATCACAGCTATTAATCTTCAGCTAAATTTTCTCCCGTCTCAAAAACCTTCTTTGTCTCTTGAAATATTTTTGGCATTAGCTATCTCTTTCAGAAGAATGTAAGTACCCAAATTACTATAATTTCAAGGATAAGTGAAAAGAGAAAAGTGATGTAGAAATAAAAGGGCTTAGATAAAGCTCAACCACTTCACTACAGACCTAACTGTGAACAAGGTTGAAAACAGAAATCTGTTGTGTGTTATTTTGCCTGAAATAGCATACGTTAAACTAACAAGAACGTAATAAAATATTTTTATTTTTAAGAGGGAAATATTATAACAATGAAGAAATATTTTTTCTCTGAGATATATAAAATATGTTATAATAGAATATTCCAAATTCTTCCATTTTAAAAGATTCAAAACACTGCCATGTTAAAGAATGTTCCTTAAAAAAGCCACTCCAGTGAGCAGCCATCTCTAGAAGGGGGTGAAAGATAGTTCAGAATCAGAGAGATGTTTGCCAGGAAATTCACATCACAGCACTGAAGAATAACAGATGGCAGCAGTAACAATGCAAACTTTCAGCAGATCCTGTCTGGCACACTTTCAAAATGGCCATTTATATTTCCGATCACAAACAGCCAACTGCCATCTCCTTGCATTGTATGCATGGAAATAGAAGAGAAGAAAAAATACAACAATGACATCTAACTTGTCTTAATAGAGAAAGGATTAAATCTGAAAAACAAGGGTGAGGCGATGACACAACCCTGGCCAGGTGTCTGTTTCCTGAGATTTCCCAGGCAGTCTCATGGCTGATGTTTTGCCTAAACTATCTCCAGGTCTGAAACATGGCCAGCGGCTCCCAGCCTACTGTCTCACCTCCCAAACCCTGGTCTCTGTGTTTCCGAGCCTGCTTAGTAACTTCCACTGGATTTCTGTTTCCTTTCAGATAAAGATTTCAGTCCATAGATTTTTGTTGCTAAACGTGGACCATAATATCTGACCCAGATTTACCTTATGTCCCACCCAGCAGGAAGTGAGGATTCAGAAAAGGTGACACTTAAAAAGATGGAGCAGTGGTTGGTAAATGGAGCAGCTCTCACTTCAGCCAGGCAAAGTGGAGTCAGGGAAAATCCAAAAAGAAAGAGTCAGGGCAGAACAGAAGCAAGCAAGAGGGAGGCCACTGAGTCTTAGCATAGTCAGCAGTGGGGGATTTACAGGAGTTGAAAAGGCTCAAAACATAAACAGGAGAAAAGACGTGTTATCCAGTAACAAAGAGAGACTTTGACAAATGGGGCAGGCTTTCATCTCAAACAGAGAGCATTTATATCACTAGAGCAGAAATCAATTTCCCAGGACTTGGTAAGGGCAAAGAGAAGGGCCTGACAGAGAAAATGATGTAAAGACGTGGAGAAAATCCTTTCCAGGTGGTTTGAGAGGCAGGCAATGAAGTTGTTCTCTGCTACTCTCAAGAGAGGAGAATCAAGCTTTATTCTATAAGTTTGGGGGAAGTCAGATAATAGGTTGGGGCATATCCTATGTGGGGCAATCCCAAGAGATTGATCTTGAGAATTATATCTCTCTTTTCCAAATAGTGAATTTACTACCCTTTTTTGGTTCAGTAATAAGGTATATGGAATGCTTTTCTTGGGCCGGTATAAGTTAAAATATTAGCATCAGAAAATGAATTTTATCAGTAGGTTTTCTATCAAACCCACTCCATCTCATATATTCCATATGGTTTACTTCTAGGGCTGTCAATAGCCTGTGTAGCAAGTGCCTTTACATGGTTCCATGGAAGCACGACTTTGAAAATAGAGTGTGGTCTGCATTTCGGCTACACAGTCATTCAGCTGTGCATACTTGGATAGCATACAAACTGTAGGACCCTACATGACCATCCTGAGTGTTATCACTGAAGCACCTGCCCAAGACAAATACTTAGATTTCTCCATCTAGTATAACCTCAACCTATATCCAATTAGTCACCAAGCTCAATCTGATCTATATTCCTTCCATTTGCATCTCTCCATCCCCATTGCCACTGTCTTAACTAATGATCTCATCACTTCCTAGCAAACTATTGCTATCTCCTAACTGTTATCTCTGCCCCTGGTCTAGAATTCCAACGCATCTTCCAAAGAGCCAGGATAGATTACCAAAAACTTAGCATGGTACAAAGACTCTTCAGTGTCTGCTCCTTGTGATTTAGCCTAGTTTCCCACAGCTTCTCCACACAGAGTCAGGTTGAGCTGTTTTGTACTTCTTCAAGTATGCTCTCAGTTTCACAAATTGATACTTTCCTCAATGTATCCCTCCATACATCCATTCTGCCCAGACCACTACATGACATCAGGTAAATTGTCTCCCTTCTCAAAAACCTTCTTCAGACACCCGAGGCTCTTCAATAACCTTCCTCTGTATTCTGTGAGTATCCAATTCACATATATATTTAAATTTTTTATTTTTATTTTTGGCTGAGGAAGACTTGCCCTGAGCTAACATCTGCTACCAATCCTCCTCTATTTTTTCGTATGTGGGACACCTCCACAGGGTGGCTGGTGAGTAGCGTAGGTCCAGGCCCAGGATCCGAACCTGTGAACCTGGGTCACTTCAGAGGAATGCGTGGAACTTGAACCACCTGACCATGGGGCCAGGCCCCCAGTTCACATATTTATAATCCCCACTGCAGCACTTCTCTAACTAAATTGATATTGTTTATTTTACTTATCTATGTTTTTCATTAGGATGTGATATGCTGAAAGGTAGTTATGGACAGATTTCTGATTATGTGTATAATAAATTTTGCAAACATGTACAAATATCTATAGTTTGACATTATCAGCAGATTTATAGAAGATTGGGGGATTTCATTCTCAGCAAGATAAAAAAGCCCCCTAATCTCGCCTTGTGTTGTAGACAAAAGCTCTGAAAGAAAATGCAGCAATTTGGTAATTTTTTTCCTCTTCAAATATTAACACATAAAAGACTGGTTTCTGTCCAGTGAGAATACAAATGAGGCCAAGATGCAGATTTTGGCATTCCTAAGCCAAAGGGTTTCCACTGATCTTCCGTTATCAATACTTACTCCCTAGGTGATCTCACTCAGTCTCATTAGAACATAGTGCAGTTTCTTCTGTTCAGCCTTATATGAAGTAGCTAGGCTTCAGCGAGGGGCCAAAATACACGAAACAAACATAGCTCGAATACTAGAAGCATTGCTCGTCTCACTTGACAAAGGGCAAGTGGAAAATAAGACTAAAAAAACCTCAGATATAACTCTCCCATCTGTACTCACTTTGGGGCATAAGCTGTTTGAGTGGAATGGTGAAATCAACCCCAGGAATACTGCATATGAATATGTTTACAAATACATTCACTCATATTCTCTCTGTCTTACCATTATTCTTCCCTCCATTTGAGTTTGAACTGATTGAGGATGTTTATAGAAGTTAGGTCTAGCAAGTGGAGTATCTTCCTATGGTACCTACATGCCTCACAAGGCTCTCTGGAACTGAGGTTTCACACAGTGTGTTGAGGTACTGACAAGTAAATGGATAACGTGAAACACATCAATTGTGCTATCATGGCAAGAAATAATTTTTAATATCTTTGATGCAAAATGTTATATGCCTCTGATTTACTATCTGCTAATTAAAAACACCTCTACTTTTTTTTCAATCTTCATCATATTCTTGAAGTTTTTCTCTCTTTTTATAGAATAACTAAAATTCTGTACACATTTATAACTGTGTATTTACAAAACGTTATAATTCTGACCTCAAAAGATTAAATGTTTTAGGACGTTCATAAGGATATGACAGGGTTAACGTCATCCTCAAAGTTTAAATGTGCAATTTGCAATCATCTCAGTAATTGTTTGTACTTTACCAAGTATAATTTTTTTGGGAATTATTTTCTTCTCATTAAAATCTTATACCATTACATTCACTGAATCATTTCAATTAAAAATAAATAGCCCATTACTTAGCGATCTGGATATAATGTTAAATTAATATTTTCTAGATCTCTTTTGGGATAAAGGACAAAGAAACTTCATAGCTGCACGTTAGAAGGAAAGTTCTGCCTGGCTGAAGACTTCACAATTGTCTCTACAGTGTTTTTACATAAACTCTTAAATGAAGGGACACAATATGAATGCCGACTCCTCCGATTGTACTCAAAACTGGTACTTTGGAATTTCTCCATAAAAATAAAATAGGAATAAAAGAAAATTATTATTTTTAAGACTCATCTCAGTAAAAAACATTCTTTTGAATGTGCTCTGGAATTAACATGTCTCCTAAATGTAAAAGCAAAGATGACTTCAGGTAGGAAATAATGCCATACCGGAAAGAAGCAGCTTGTCTGCTTCTCTACTTGCTGCGCTGCTGTTTTTGGTTTTGTTTTTGTTAGTCCCTAGAGCCCCTTTGTTTGGTCAAACTGAGGCAGAGTTTATGGTCTCTGGTCCTTACAGCCTTTCCACTGCTCTGCAAATCTTTATACCATAGTGATGTGTGTTTTATTTCCAGAAATAATATTTGGAGTTGTTGCATTTCTTTCATCACAACTTCATATACTATGAGAGTTAAGGTACTTTAGATTTTCTATCTGAAGCTTGAAATTCCCCTTCTGTCCTGTCCTACACGATTTATTGAGCATGTCCTATATCCCAGGCTCTGTATTATTGTTGATTATAAAAGGGTAAACAAAAATTAGATTTTGCCGTCAATAAACATATAGAATGCAGAAAAAATAAAGGTGGGTAAACATCTGTAACTGAGAACATGACTTTTAGCCTATTTTCAGTCAAATACCAGAAAAACAAGAATGCATTATGTAAAACTTATATCTGAATTTGCTTGTTCCCACAAAAGGCAATCACAGGTTTAACCACCGAAATTGAAAATACTACTCAGTGATTCATATTCATTGATTATTGTGAAATAATTTCTTTTTTCATTTATTCATTCATCCTCCAGGAATTTGCTAGGTGCTTACTGGGCCTATGAAGATGAACAGAACAAAATCCATCCTTCTAGGATTTGACCAAATGAAAATCATCACAGGAAGCAGACATGACTTGGCAAGTTTCTCTGGGGGATTTGACCAACCAACTAGCTAATACTTAATCCATATACGATAGCCAGATACATACCTTACTCTGTGCTATGTAACAGGAGAAACAAAAAGTCTGCATCTCCGTAAAATGAAACAGCCTTAGAATTTGGTTTAAGGCCAAAGTGAATATGGATGAAAAAGCTTGGAAAATAATGAATATTTTCAAAGGGTGAAATGAGTTTCTTTCTGGCATTACAAAAATATTACCATACCAAGTATGAGCATGTTTAAAGAGGTCTTTATTTTATACACTGCAATCCTCCCCCAACACAAGCCAATTATTTCCTATGGGGCTAAGCTCTCCCTGCCTCCTCGCCTCCCAATTTACACAGGCATTGATTGGCAATGTTACTTAAAATAGCCCTGAACTTGAATATCAACTTTCCACAAATTCAAAAGATTGTGCAAAAATCTAGGCTATATGGAATCTGTGTCCTGGTTTATCTTGTGCATTGCTGTATTCAGGGTGCTTTGTATAGAGTAGGTGTGAATATTTACTGGAATAATAATGAGTGAATGCTGCAGGCTGAAAAATATTAGGAAAACTAAATAATCACTTTCCTTTTTACCATTATGACTATTCTTTAACTTAGAATGAGTGAGTGCTATTTTGAGAATGAAGTAAGCATGATAGTGATTCTTTATATTCTGTCTAGGTTTCAAAATGAAAACACAAAAAAAAAACAAGAAAAGGAGAAAGAATAAGAAATACAGCCCACTGACAGATGAATTTCTTGCTAGACTGATTAATACGCTGTTTTCACTTAACATTTATTCTAAGTTTTGGGTCATTTGAACCTGCTGAGTAATTATGAGCAGCTCCTGAATTACTAATTTTCAACAACTTAAAAATTGTCAACATTAATCCAAGAACAATGCATTGTAGCAGGAAAGGGCCAATAACGTACTTCCAAAGAACCCATCGTCATCTTCTGACGCCAACTTTAAGTTTACAAAACTAAGGTTATTATTGGCTGTTATATCTTCAAATGAGCTTTTAAATGTCAAAAGATCAGTAAGAATCAATAGGTATTATTTCTATGATCTTTAACACTTCAAGCACATATCTTAAGCAGTCTCCTTAATTAGCTCAGTTAGTGATCAGTTCTATGTCTAAAAGGTATTTTTAAATGTAAACCACACACTTTTTAACTATGTTATGCCATTTTCCAATATAATACTTACTTGAGTAAAAAGCTAAGTTTGAATCTCTTTGGATATGTTCTCACACACACACACACACACACACAGACATCCACACAAAGCACAGAAATAGCTCTGACACTTTGCAAGACACCATTCATCTTTCACTTTTATTGTTAGAGTTTGGGAGTGCAAGGAAGGATCCCATGAAGAGACTTATGGAACTTTCACATTTTTTTAACTTTTATCTCTGAAATCAATGAACCTTAGAAATATGAAAGCAACTATTATAGAACCTTCTTTATCAGTTTAAAGACAGCCCATAAAGATAGTTGTATGATGTGTCAACCATAGTAGTTTTTGTTCTAGAGAAAATTTAAAAACATATGTGGTGGCAATTTTAAGAAGAACTTACAAAAGAAGTGCCTAGGGTTACTCTGTAATAAATTTCACAATACACTGACAACAAAGCTCTATTTAATGTCAATAGTGCCATGATCATTGGGAAAATCTTCCAAAAAGCTCACTCATCAGATACTTTATATTAATTTTACAGTTTGAAATCATTTCAGGTAAAATTCCTATGGCAAGCTCTAACAGGCATCTTCAGGCAATGTGGTTAATGTTAGTAGCAAAAGCTTTAAATTCAGACAAGATTAAATTAGAATCTTGGACAAATTTCTTAACACCTTTGAATTTTCTATTGCTTATTTTTATTCCACCCACGTTCATTTGCAGTACTAGAACCAAAGAAGTATGGCTACAGGGACATTTGAAATTTAAATCAACTTTCAAATATTTCTTCGAGGGGCTTGCCAACAAAGTACAGTAGCCATAGCTTGATGCAGGGCATGGTGGAGACACAGGAGAAAGAAAGACCTAGATAATGATTCTAATTTTGCAAAAATGTAACTGAAGAAAATTGATAAAATAAGTAAGCCAAATGATATAAAAGTCCAGCAGTCTAGAGCAGAAGAGAGGCAGCTTAAACCAGAGTTTGACAGATGGGTAATTTTGAATAGATGTAGAAGGGAGAACAAAGACATAGAGGGATAGAAGATTCCAGCACAGCTGGAAAACAAGACCTAAGCTGAAGAAGAATGGAAGATGAGGTTGGATAGACACATTGGAGCATTTGGGACGTGATATCATGTTTTATTAGGTGAGTTATATGTAGTGGCTAAGGAAGTATTGTCAAGTATTGTCACATGTATTCTGGGATCACATGTAGACTGACACCAGTCTACATATGGTGAGAAGGGAGAAGGGAACCGACTTACCATAACTCTCATCGTAACTCCAGCATCCTAATTTCCACTCTTGACCCTGTCACTAACTCTCATCGTAACTCCAGCATCCTAATTTCCACTCTTGACCCTGTCACTAACTCTCATCGTAACTCCAGCATCCTAATTTCCACTCTTGACCCTGTCACTAACTGTGCATTCACATTGGATAAAAATGTCAAAAATCATTCATAATGTAAACCT
This sequence comes from Equus caballus, assembly GCF_041296265.1. NCBI lineage: Eukaryota > Metazoa > Chordata > Mammalia > Perissodactyla > Equidae > Equus > Equus caballus. The sequence continues at coordinate 11,284,828 of NC_091711.1, read as the reverse complement.
AAAAGTCATCATCCGAGTTCATAAAATAGCTGAAATGAATTTTATTTCATCTTATAAATAAGGGAAGGAAACTAGAGAAAGGAAATCTTCAGAAAGCCAAAGACAGTATATCTTTGAAAAGGCTAAGTATTCAGGGGATTTTTGGACTACCGTTTAACAAATCACAAACACCAGCATGCCTGTTTAACCAAAGTGCCTTGATTCTGTTAATATCTTAAAATGGAGTTTGTTTAATATGTTAACATGTTAACATATTCATCTGAATGTTTTATTAATAATTATGGCCTCACCATATAGTTTTGCATTAATCTTTCTCTCATTTGTTTCACCTGCATTAGCTTTATCTCTACTTGAATTAAAACCTCAGAGGGAAGAAATCGGAGCTTATAAATGGGTTGAATTCTATAAAGTTTTTTTTGGAGGGGGAGTGGTAGTGGGGGGAGAATGATAAGCTGGTTGACTAAATCACAAATATAAATTACCTGACCTGCCACATTTGCCAACAGAGTGCAATGCACAAACATGCCTAATATGCAGATTTCAAAATGCATAGAGAATACATTTCATAATCCCAGATTCTGAGAGATCAATGAGTAGTTAGTAAGAATGAACTGCATATTTTCTGATGAAAGGTCAAAAGATGAAACTACTAATCCAAATGCCAAAAATGGAAGAGATTTGGGGGTTAAAATGTATCCATGTTTCCTTGGATCCCACGTTTGCTAGTACAGCATGTCTGTCTTTGGTCCCACTATGCAATGAGCTGGGACACATAACCATTCTCCAGCTCACGCTCTCAGATGCTGGGTGAGCTGCCCCACCTTCAAATTCTCTAGGGACCCCTGTGAAAGGAAGTACCTACTGCTAAGAGAAGCAAGACCTAGAGAGTTTGGTGGCCACAAGGGCAGTGGTATTTGCATACAATTCTGGATGAGGACTTATTTTAGTTGCTTTCTAATCTTCTCTGTTGAGAGGAGGACAAAGAGAAAGAATTGGGACAATAATCTTTTGATTTTCTCTTCTAGTGAGGACACTACTTACAACACATGTAAGTTTACATGATAGTGCATTTCAACAAACTACTAAAACTTAAAAGTAAACGACAAGTTGCAGAACTAATGTGATCATTGAGTCTTCTCCTGTCTGCCTAGTTGGGATAATACTGTTGGCAGTGATAATCCATTCACATATTCCAATAATAATAGTATTTTATTTTTTAGATGTTTGGAAAGAAAAGACAATGATTAAATAAATTTCATATTTTAACCTGTTATATTTTTCATAATATGCTATATACAGATTTATTTTTCTTCACATGTATTTCAGAACAATTAACTGATTTTAGTGTATTTTATATATTACATGAATTATATAGCTATAACAATAAAGATTACTGCTACCATCATAAAAAGCCTTTTTTATTAAGTAAATAAGCAGAATATAAAATTGCATGAACCCTATATATAACCATGTAGGTAAAAATGAATATGCATATGAAGAAAGACTGAAAAAGAAAAGAAAAATAACATCAATGGTGCTTGGATGTGAGGTGGGATATTTTTCTATTTAGCAAAAGCTTTCTATTACGTTATATTGTTTTTGTTATAAAAAATAACAGTTCATGTTAATCATGTTGATACACAAGAGAATACTCAAATTAATCTTCTATTAGGGGTTCAACTGCAAAACTAGGGCAAATAAATATATTCTTAATTGAATGCAAAGGATCTATAGGACTATAAAAAGAATTAGGTGGCCATTTTAATTCTAAAACCCTCTGCATAATGTAGGGAAACATTCACAAGAGGACAATCCACTTTAGTGGTTGCATTTTATTAACTATTATTTCTAGAAATAGAAAGAAAGGTGAGAACTTCCGCTTTATGATAAGCCTTCTTGACTATTGCTACATTACTTTGCAATCCACTAACATTGCTGTTATCAAATTGGAAAAAAAAGTCAAAAAACATAAAAACATGAATTAAATCTCACCTAAATCTAGGTCACCACCCCACCTCCTAAATACCCATTGCTTGGCTGTGCATTGCGATTTTGGGAGAGGTTAGCTTGTTAATGTATAGATGCTTTTGGGTTCCTTCTGAACGTGTCAAATAACATTCAAACCCCTCTGTGCAGTACAGAATGGAACACACATGTGGATACTAACATAATCTTTAATCCTCCCTGAGGCTGTTGATTTTTTAGCGAAAAGTTTGATTTCTAGAATTAGATCACACATGTCAAGGTCTGTTACAAAATCAGCTCTCATAGAAGATTTATGTATCTTGGCAGCTTAGCAAAGAAATCCTCAATTTTAGTGAGATCAACAGAACCATTTTTAGAACACCACTGCCAGACCTGAAGCTAATTTCCTTTAATTCTGCAACATCTGTAAGCCTCATATGGGAGTCTGAGTTTTAATCAGCCCTGCAGCCTAACAAATGGCTAGTGATGCTTAAAGAAAATAAACACCAAAAACTATTTCACAGGAAAACCACAAGATAGCATAAAAGAGCAATATGGGTATAGACTCTAGAATACATATTGTTCCATTAACAACTGTTATGAAAAAGTGTTAGTGTCATAAAGGGAATCTTCACTGAAGATTATTTAATTTTTTTAACAGTATTAAAGATAGCCAGTGAAACCACTATAATGCCAACACACAGATATATCTCAATGGAAATCATATCTCAGTGGAAAGAAGTGATAGTGGAGAATGAAATGCAATGTGAACCTGGGTCACAAGGGGGCTACAGAAATACTGACAATGAAATAGATACACGTTTCCAAGTTTTTACTTCTAGCCAACTTTCAAGGGTTTCCTTCATTTATTTCTTCAAGCTAAATGGAATAATTCCTCAGTGATGTTTAATGCCTAAAAATCTTTCATTACCATATGACTTCTCATTAAGCATAAAAGCTTAAGCAGTCGAAGGTAAATAGTATCAACATTGTCCAAATAGCCTTTCATAATTTCACTGTGATAGAAATATTGGCCGCAATAACCATGCATGCTGCACAGCCATACTCTTGTAAGAACAAGTAAGCATTTGGGTGTAATGAATCTAAAAATAAATGTTATTACTCGAAGTGCTACATACATTTTATGATTGAATTTCATCTTATTTGAGGTTTTGACATAACTGGCTAATAATACATATCTCAGGCATTTTTGTTAAGTTGTCAAGATAATTTTTAACACTAGTAAACAATGAACCTATGCTTCAAGAAAAGACTTCACAAAAAGCAAAGGTAAACAAAACCAGAGTTAACGTTTTCTTTTTGTAATTCTGTTGACAATACTACTAATACCAATTCAATACTTAAAACAAGCCAGGAGCAGTCTGAACATTTTACAGGCATAATCTCACTGAAGCCCTCAACAAACCTATAAAGTAAGTGTTATTGTTACTATCTTGCAGACAAGGAAACAGGCTTAGAAAGTGAATCAATTTGCTGAATCTCAGAGTTACAAAATGGCTGAGAGGGAAGGTAAACCCATATCTTGGACTGCTGAGCTTATGTTTTTAATTTCTATGTCTATTGTCTCTCGTGAATTCACAGAATGATTTAATACTGGATCACTAATCCACATTTCTATCAGGGTGCATTTTACTTTGAGCTTGGACTTTACAATTTGTGAACCAGCTACTCTGTTTCTATAGTTGTAGCCTTCATCCTCCTTTGCCAAAATGCAGTGTTGCCAAATGATCTGTTCTTGGCTTTATTCGAAATCTCTAGCCCTGACCTTTTTCCTCAGTACCAGTTTTCCATTTCAAACTGCCTGCCTGACATCTCCTCCTGGATGCTCAGCCCACACACAAGATGTTTCTTACTGAATTCATCTTCTTCCCTCCCAAATCCATCCTTTCTACTGGATTTTCTATTTCTGCCCATCATTTTCACAATCACTTAGGAGGACAGGAACTAGTTTGAAGCACCACTAGAGTAAATGGTATTATTGTTCACAAATATTCTACCCCACTTCCATTTGTAGCTTATACATGTCTATCTCGTTGAATTTCACCTCAGCCCTGGATGTGCGTTGGCCAAAGGAACGTAAGTAGATATGACATATGTTACATCTTTGAAGGGGCATTGCAAGTTTCTGTCAGCCCTCTCGTTCTTTCTCCCTGTCTCAAGAAAAGATATTCCACACTGGGCCTGCTCCTTGAGTCTGGGTCTAGGAATGAGAAAACAAGTACTGTCAGGCCACAGCAGCCAACCCACAGCTGTGGCATGTATTATAAACCAGGAATAAATGTCTGTTATTGGAAGCCGCTGTTATTAGGGGGTTACTTCTTATTTCTGCAAATAGAGATTTTCATTTTACTCTCACCTTGACATCAAATCCATCACAATTTGCACTACATTTGTAACGTGTCTTTTATTCTTTTCTTTATTTTTACATCACCACTACCCTAATTATGCTGATCATTACCCATTCCTTTGATAATTGCTATTCCTTATTCCTGTGTTTTTCTCTAGTTTCTGGTCTATCAAGACGGCTCTTCCTCAACTGAAATTCACTCATCTCACTCCCTTATGCAAACCTCATAAACGATTCTCCAGGGGGCAGGGGGCGGGAAGGTCTCACAGAGGACTAAGTAATCAATTTATCAAACAGTGTTGATAGGTCAAGTCAGAAGAGAAACGAGAACTGACCACTGGATTTAGCAACATGTATTTGACATCAATGAAATTCATTGCTAATCTTAACAAAAATGTCATTCATTACCTTAGTAAGAACAGTTTTGGAAGAGTAGAGTGGATTTAAGAGACAGAAGAGAGAAATTGGAGATAGTAAGAGAATTAAAAAACAAAACTGTTTTCAAGGGTTTTGGTATAAAGAAGAGCAGAGAAAGGGTAGTGGCTCAAGGGCAATATGTAATTTGGGGAGGGGGCTTTAGCTTTGTTTTATCTTATTTTGTTTATGGTAAGAGAGAAACTTCAATATGTCGACGTGCTGATGGGAATAATCTAGTGGAAACAAACAAACAAAAATGATGATGCAGGACTGCTTAGAAATAATGGAGCTATCACTTTGAACAGAAGAGAAGGAGTGGGATCCAGTGGACTGTTTTGCCTTGAATTGTATCTAAGACAGTTTTTACAGAGTCACAGGAGGCAAATACAAGTGAGCTGTAAGTAAAGAGGTAGCTAGGATAATGAGAATCATATCTGGATGCTCTGTTTCCTCAGAGAAATGGTAAGCATGCTGAGAATCAGAATGAGAATGAGAGATGAGAGGTTTAAGGAGAGAGGATAGGTGTGAATTACGTGTTAAGAGAATGGAAGATTGAGCAGAGTAGGGAAATGGAGGACTCCTGGGCACACTAGGAGTCCACTTGAGATTACTAGTCATGAATTTACTGTGAAATCAGTGTGCAGGATTTTCGAAATTTTCTTATCACATTCACTGGGCAGGTACAGGGTAGAGGAAAGGTTGAGTTTTACTAAAAGTTGAGGTTTTGCTAGTAAAACAAGCAAAGAGAGAAAGGAGCAGTGGAATAGAGAGACTATCTATATCAAATAAAGCGATTCTTTTTATGGATCATGGAATCTAACCTGGACAAAGAAGAATATGAGGATACAATGAAGGTATGGGATTCTGACAAGTTTGGAATCAATGGATTGAAACTCCTGATAGAATTATGTTATTCTTGAAGCTAGGATAATAAAAGTAGCGAACTGGAAAAGTGGGAGTGCTTGTTAGAGAGCATAACACTCAAAATGGTTTCAACAGAGAGAGTGATGTTTTTATTAATGACAAGTTCTAGGACATAATAAAGGGAACACATGACTAAGATGGAATGAAAGGCTTGATAATTGGAAGATAAAGTGTCAAGGTCCTGAGAAGGTAGGCTATTGAAAAATGTATGTAGATACTGATAATGAATTACAAGAGTAGTGCTAGAGAGACTGAAAAAACATGAGTTAAAATCTTGAATAACTGAGGGAGAGCAGCTTAAGGTTCTTGGAATGACACCACCAAGGAGGGATAGTAGGTGATCTAGATTGATGGCAGGGGCTTCAAAACTGGATGTTTTTAAGGGAGGAGTGGGGAGTGAAAATGGATTAGAGGATGGAAGACATTTAACCTACATGTCCAGTAGGTCGGAGGAGGCTCCGTAGGAGGAGGAGGGCTGTGGGGGAAGGACTGTGTGGGGATCAGAGGCCTCAGCGGAGAGGCAACTTTTAGTGAAAAGAAGAAGGTGAAGTGTGGGATTCAAGAAGAGATTACTGAGAGAGGAAATTTTAGCTGACAGTGGATTTGAATTCAAAGAAGCACAGTGAAAGGGTTTCAGGAATTGGGAAGGTATGGAAAATGGAGATTAAAAAAGGAGGATTTACACAATTCTATAGCTGTGGGGGTATAGGAATGAGGGAGAATGTTTTTATTATCACATTAAATGTATGTCTCAAACATTTGACATACATAACAACACAGTTTATAGATCAAATGTCTTCTGGTAAAAGGTTAATAGTAGGAGAACTATATTCCATACTGCTTTTGTTTAATAATAGATGAACAGGAATCACACACAGCATGTCTACAACAAAATACCAAACTATTCAATGCATAACTTGTTGCTTTCAAGTTAAAACTTACCAGAAAAAGAGCTAACTGATCTGAAGGAAGACGTTTTTCTTAAAAATTGTGCAGAGCCATCTTCAAAACAGGTCATTAACTTGACCAAACAATTAAGATAAAATAATTCATCAGCCCATACGTTTATTTTTGAAAATGGGCATATGTCGGGGAATGAGATAAATTAAATAGCAGTCAGGGAGATAGTTAATTAACGTTCGTGTCTTCAGGAAGTTTGGCATTTTAATGAAAAATTATCTTTGCGGTGTGGTCAGAGGCAGAAATAAACAGTGTGGGTGGCAGAGGGAAAGGGCCAAGCAATGTGGAGGGCTCAGCACTGAGGATGCCTGACCAGCGAGGATAATTGGTTGCCCTACACCCTTCTCCGGAGACAGCATAGCACCTCAGACAAGTCTCCCTCCCACTTCAAGATCTGCCCTTAACAGATTTCTCATGCGTGTGAATAGGTCTAGGCCAGGGTTTTAAAACAGAAAGCAGCTAGAGAGAAGGAGAGTAAATGATTGTTGACAGTGACTCTCGGCAAGATAGACAGCTGACACAGCTGAGAGAAACATCAGACAGAGAGCGCTCCCCTGTTCATCTCCTGCCATTCACACACCGTAAAGGGTTGCAATCACCACCTTGGGGCCCTCAGTCTGTGCTGAACACCGTGATCTGCGCCTGCACCAGGCCTGCCATGAGCCCTGCAGAGCTGAACTAATAGGCTCATTAGTTGCACCTATCCGTGGGGAGTGATAAGAGGCATAATAGTGTCTGTTGACTCTGACCAATAGAGATTCCTTAAAGAAAAGAACATTCCTAAGAGTCTGAAAAATCAAACCTCAACATTTTATAATGCTATAAACTTCATAACATATTAGAGATGTTATAACAATATAAATAACTGAATGCTTCATATACACGAACATTTACATAGCTTGATAGCTTTTTCCCCTAAGAAAAAGAGTCAAATTCTGACTCATCTATTTCCTGCCCTCCTCATACCTGCTATCTTGTCACGTGGATGCAATCTCTAAAATGCACCAGACTCCATTTACAATGACTAAATTGCCTGTGGTTCACAAGATTCTGAATTAGCCTATTTGTTATTATCGTGTGCATGTGCTCAGCCAAAGTCGTACGACAAACAAGTTTGAGATAATTAGATGGTGCTGATTGTACCTGTGGTGTGCACTTGACTTTCAGGATTAGTCATGGCTTGAAGACTACACATACTACTGTGTTCTGCAAAACAGAGCATCGCAGTAGGAGAAAAAAGTCCAGGGTCTCTAGTGACCACCAGTATCAACTGAACACTATTATCTTACCATCAGTCCAATGTCTTGGAAAAACTCCAATGGAGCAGCTAATCAAGAGTTATCTATTTCAGATAGAAATTAAACTAATGGGAAAAAGTAAAATCTAAAAGTCATAATCAATATCGACTCCACTGTGTTAATGAGTTGCTGTCATTACAATAACAATGGAATCAGAAGGTTAAGAAAAGTATCTCTTCAAAGTGTGGCGATTAAGTCTTTAATCCAACGAGAACATTTATGCCAGTGGAAATTTATTCTAAAAGCATGTTTCAAGATAGAAAACATTTAAAAATGAATTTAAGGCTCACTCTATATACCACACAGACACCTTAATTTTACAAAAGGGTTTCTATTGATGTGTAGAAAATGAGAGCCGGAGGCTGTGCGACTCCGGCTGCCTGCTTGCTAAGGGGACGGCACACTCTCCTTTTCCACTTTCTCCTGGTCTTTTGTACCTTTACACCTCAACCAGCACCATGGGAGAGCCTACTATGGAAGACAGACTTTGAAGTTAGAAAAATATTAACTATACTCTATCCCTAACCCATGCTAGTCTGAAATGTCAGTCAAGAAAGCCCATGTAGATACAATTTGAGATTCTATTGTCAACAGTTTGGGGCTGGGGCAGGGGGAGCAGGAACACGTTTATAAAGTATTAAAGTATAAACAAAACACATTTTACATGGCAAATGTGTTCACTCTCCATGTTTCAGTTGCCTTATGTACAGCAAGCAAAACACAATTGTCCCTCACTATCCATGCAGGATTTGTCCCAGGCCCCCCGCATATACCAAAATCCAAGAATGCTCAAGTCCCTCATATAAAATGGCGTAGTATTGTCATATAACCTGTACTCATCCTCCTGTATACTTTAAATCATTACTATATTACTTATAACACGTAATACTTCTTACATGCTATGTAAATAGTTGTTATACTGTATTGTTTAGGGAATAGTGCCAAGAAAAAAGGGTCTGTACGTAGTCAGTACAGACACAATCATTGTAGGCCTTTCAGTCTGAGGGTGGTTGAATCCACGGATGCAGAACTCATGGACATGGAGGGCTGACAGTGTGGTATCTTTGATTATAAATATAAAACACTTGGCAAAACATCCTTCATACAGTTAAACAAATAAAAGTTTCCTTCCCTTTCTCTACTGTCATATGTAGAGAAGGGAGTAACCATCACTTATCCTCCACAGAATTGATGAAAAGTCCATTTGGCAGACAGGCCTCATCACTTCTCCAGTGTTCTCTTTGAGGATGGTTCCACTCTAGAGGGATGAACACTGCGCCAGGGTATCTAGCCATTCCTCAACTGATTAAAGAAGTCTCATGTTTGTTTTCACATTTGTAAAGAAGTGAGACTTTTTAAAAAACTAACTCAACACTTTCTTCTCTGAAGAGAAAGGAAAAAAGATAACTGTGCTTGGCACTATAGGAGATATTTTTTATACGTTACCTTAAGTATTTTTTACAATAGCCCTATTGAAGCAGGTTTGCCATGATGAAGCAGATATCACATACCAGATATCAAACAACAAATTCCAAAATATACTGCCTCTTTTTGCTGATAAAAATGTCATCAGTCATGAAAATAATGCATGGATCACTGGAAGGCTAATGAGACTTCAAGGAGATGGGACGCCACGCTTTATTTTAAAGCACATTTCTTTCAAAATTGATGACGATGGACTAATTTTTCCAAAGACAGTTTCAAGTATGTAAGCTACAAATCTTAGTCTTTATATCTAAGAACCTCACACAGTCTATTCATCTAAAAATAAAAATGCCTCTTTAGAATTCCTGTGCTAACCCATCCTTGCCGTGGCTGTAAGATTTGTTGGCACCTCGGCTCTGCCTGCTGTGACAGCTCCAGCTACAAAAGGTATGACACTTCCTAATAACAAGGCACATTCACGGCTGGGATTTCAAATGACAGTTTTATTTTAGAGTCAATTTCGTCTGCTGCTTGGACACAGGAGGGTGTGATTTGTGTGAGTCTTACTCTTGATATATTTAGGGAATTACAGGGTTAAGACTTTTAACCTGAAGAATATTTGCTAGAAATATGATCAAAATTAATAATTTTTCCTATAATCTGATTTTTCTAAATATTGTTGTCCACTTGCTAAAATGGTTAAGTATTAAGACGATTGATACTATTCCACATTTTTTTCTGGGTGTTTTTTAGGGTTGAGGCAGCAAGTCTCATAGGGTCATCATTTCACTTTCTCGGTTCTGTTCTATTTATTATCTTGCTGCAGGGCTGTTAAGAGAGAAGATATGGCTTTAAATTTAGAAGGACAGAAAGAGTGAGTTACAACTATCATACTCTTTACTTTACCTCCTAATAGAAATTGAGTTTGAGGGGTCGACCCCATGGCTGAAGGGTTAAGGTCCTGTGCTCTGCTTTGGCAGCCCAGAGCTCTGTGGGTTGGCATCCTGGGCGCAGACCTAGGACCACTCGTCAGGCCATGCTGAGGCAGCATCCCACACAGCAGAGCCAGAAGGACCTACAACTAGAAATATACAATCATGTACTGGGGGGCTTTGGGGAGAAGAAGAAGAAAAAAAAAGAAGATTGGCAAGAGATGTTAGCTCAGGTGCCAATGTTTTAAAAAAAAAAAAAAAAGATTTTGATACAGTACAAAGAGAATGAGATTGCTATGGCCGAACTGTGTCCCTCCCACCAAAACTCATATGTCGGAGTCCTAACTCCCAGCACCTCAGAATGTGACCTTATTTGGAGATAGGGTGTTTTGTTTTTTGAGGAAGATTAGCCCTGAGCTAACATCTGCTGTCAATCCTCCTCTTTTTGCTGGGGAAGACTGGCCCTGAGCTAACATCTGTGCCCATCTTCCTCTACTTTATATGCGGGACGCCTACCACAGCATGGCTTGACAAGCGGTGCCACATCTGCACCTGGGATCCAAACCGGCGAACCCTGGGCCGCCAGAGCAGAACACACGAACTTAACCACTGCGCCACTGGGCCGGCCCCCGAGATAGGGTCTTTATAGAGGTAAATTAAGTTAAAATGAGGTCATTAGGGTGTGTGCTAATCCAATATGATTGATATCCTTATAGAAAGGAGAAATTTGGACACAGACACACACAGAGAAGACAATGTGAAGGCAGAGAGAAAAAAAGACATCTACAGATCAAAGAGAGAGGCCTAGAACAGGTTCTTCCCTCACAGTCCTCAGAAGGCATCAAAACTGCCAACAGGGGATATCCTACTTCTAGCCTCCAGATCTGGGAGACAATAATTTTCTATCATTTAAGCCACTCAACGTGTGGTACCTTGTTATGGCAGCACCACCAAACTAATAAGAGAAAAAACGTCAGGCTGAAGAATGGCCTGGAATCAGCAAACTGTGGCTGCAGACTAAGGCCAAATTGTAGACCCTGTGGGCTCTACATTTTTAAATAGTTGAAAACCTTTGCAGCAATTTTTTCCCTTTTGTTATCTAAGTGTGTACACAATTTCTTGATTTTGCCTATTACCCCACAAAGCCTAAAATACTTGCTATCTGACCCTATCCAGAAAAAGTTTGCTGACCACCGGTCTAGATAAGAATCCAGGTGAGCTCAGTTCCAACTTCATCATTTAATTATTGAAAGTTCAGTTTTCATATTTTTACACAGGGCTTTTATAGAATACAGCTTTTAACAACTTTTTCAACTTCAAAGAATTAGTACCAAGACGTAAAAAAATGAAGAATGTGATAAAACTTAAAAATATAGAAAAGTCTATACACATAAAATTGTAGCTTTTTCAGAAATATAAATTACATATACACCAAATTTTAGAAGTCTATAGTTTTACCCCATAAATTTCCTAAACTTGGAGAGGAGTTCTGTGCTATTTTAGATGCAATCAAAACATACTTAAAGCAGAATTTCTGAATAAAATTGCCATCAGATATCCTAGTATTATACTTTGCTATTTAAATTTCTGGTTTGAGTGACTTGGTCAAAATATTTTTAAAAGATCACTAGTTAGAAAGCCTTGAATTTCATAAGCAAACAGAAGCAAATAGTATATCAAATTAGCATACTGTATGTCAAACTTACACACTCTTATTTGTCAAGTATATCTCAGTAAAAAAAGGAAGCACGTAGCAATATTCTGGATGGTATGGTTTTGAAATAAGTGCACACACACATCATAAATTCTCTTCCATAATGCCTTTAAATGTTAACACCCTTATCGACATGCTTCTTTTTCTACCTATGGAAAGCACTACATTTACATGTTGATTCATTTAAACAGACATGAGTTGTACCAGGTCCAGTGTACCAGGTCCTGTGCTGGATGGTAAGAATATAAAGTCAGATAGACAAGACACGGAAAACACTTTCGATCCAGCGTGGAGAACATTATCTAATACAAGGATGCACAAGATGAAATGGGGTTTCAGGACAAGAGATGTATATTTTTGACAGGAAGTACATTTGAAACTGGGGGTACTGGGATGAATAGGACACAGTGCCTATCCTTGGATATTTCATAGGCTTCCTATGACAAGGCACATAGAGTTTTCAAAATAACACGGTAAATTATCAGACTGATGTACATCTAGTGCAGAGACAGGAGACACTGAGCCTACTAAGGTTTTAAGGCAAGTTCACAGAGGAGAGCACACCTGAAGACCACTCATTCTAAGAGAATGAGTAAGAATTATGAAGGAAGACAGAACAGGTATTCTAGGTTGAGTATTGGATTCCGGGTCTAAGCAAAGGCATGAAACATTAGCTGGGCGGGGAGGCAATAAATAGTTCAATATTTTCAAAGCATAATCTGTGAGGTCAGGCAAGGAAAAGATGAGGGAAAGCTGTGAGCCAGAAGCCCGGATGCCCAGATTTGGAACAGAAGAAGAGAGGGAGTAGAAAGAGGGTGCAATGGCAATTATAGATTAAGCGTGCTAAGATGTAAGTAAGGACTCAGGCAGTTAAGATGCTCTTTTGACCATGGTGATTGATTCCAGAATGTGCCTTCCCCTGTCCAATCTAGTGTCTCTTAGGAACTTTGCAGAAGCTTGCTTCTCCCACACTGAACTTGAACCTTGAATTACACAGGACTGGGTGAGCTGTAGTAATGAGAGGAGAATCAAGCCTACTCATGCAAAATACCACAGCTGAGCCGGGAGATAAAGGGAACCAGATACTGTTACACGCAGCCACATCCGAATCCAGAGCTACCTATGGACTTCTCAGGTATGGGAACGATACATACCTTTTTTACTTAAGCCAGTTTTAATATTGTTTTCTGTCATTTACAATCAAAAGAGGCCCAATATTGTAACTAGTTGTTACTAATAGTTTATTCATTTTTGCAAGTATAAAAAGGATGCTAAGAGAGTTATATAACTTTCCAGAGTCACACAAACAGCCATTGCTTAGCTGGGATCAGAAGTCAGGAATCTAAACTCCAAACCCCCTTTAAATAACCAATTCTGCTAAATTCTATCTCATAATACTATATTTTCTCCAAATGCATACTGCTTATGACTTAAAGTGATTTATAGACTTGTAATCAGTAAGCACACGGCAGATATACGGGGAAAGTACGTAGAGGATAAATGATGGTTCCAATTAGATGGACTCACCTGGTTGCCAGGATTAGAGGATCCAAATAGGGGGAAAAGCTGGGAATCTTCATGTTTAGCATTATGTAAACTTCATTTAATTATCCTGTGGTCAGCCCTCAACTGTACCTTATGCCCCATCCAGATTCCATTTCTTTTTCTCTCCACAAAGAATAATCTCCAGTCTTTACTAAGATAGAAAAGGTATGGTTGCCCAGTTATTCATAGATTGGGGTAGGGATCTCTGGAGGTCTGAGTGCTTTTTAAAACCTTTTGATCAATTCCTCCTGCTTTTACTTCACATTCATCCCTTCATCTCAAGGTAACCAATCTTAAAACTCCCAAGCTTTTGGGGTTCTTGTGGTGTGAACTGCTTTGCTTCTTGACTTCACCCGTGGGGTGCTCAGTGCTTTCGTGGGGCTGCTAAATTGTGGCCTTTCTCCCTCTGTCTTGCCACTTTCACAGCTTTCTTGCTATTGCTGCCTTATCTACTCTGGCCCTTGTGGTTTTATATATTTAAAAAATTCTTTTCACTAACATACTTGGAGAGTTTCATGTGCAGTGGAGCTGGTTTATAGTTATATATTAAAATGTCTCTGCTATAAAATCAACTGCATCAACATATTCTAAAAATTTAGTAATTTATTGGAATTTGAACAGCATTTCTATGGTTTTTTGTACTGTGATCAACTTGTTCTAGCCACTAGCCAATCAAACCGGCTTAGAGAAGGAGGTCAGGGAACAATCAAATTACTTAGTCAAAACGGAAGCTGGGAAAGACTTCAAAAATTTTTTTTAAATATATCATTAATGTCATTTTTTAAATCCACTTATTTGTTTTACTTCACCTGAGTTTAAACCCGGCTCCAACATTTACAAATGGTGTGACCTGGAGCAAGTTATTCAGTTCCTTTTTGTGGTAGATGCCTCATTTGCAAAAGGTGATAATTATAGCACCAAGTAAAGAAGAGGGTTATGATGATTAAATTAGCTAATACATGTAAAGTACTTAGAAACCATCCCATTGGTTTCTGCTTTTATGTATGTTTTCTTCATGTTTAATTGACTGCTGTTTTCTGAACTGGAAAATTCTTAAATTTTTGGAAGCTTCGCTCATTGATTTTCAGCCTTTCTTGTTTTGGGTCTTAAAATTTGTATTATGTTAAGCAAAATAAGCCAGTCAGAGAAAGACGAACTCTATATGACTCCACTCATAGGTGGAAGTTAGTATATTGATAAGGAGATCTGATCGGTGGTTACCAGGGAAAAGGGGGGGTGGGGGGAGGGCACAAAGGGGGAAGTGGTGTACCCACAACATGACTAACAAAAATGTACAACTGAAATCTCACAAGGTTGTAATCTATCATAACATTAATAAAAAAAAAAAAAGAACAGAATCAAGATAGAGATAAGGAAGAAATAAAAAAAAATTTTGTATTTAAGACTATAAATTTCCCTGTAAGTATGATTTTTAGCTGCATCTCACAAATTTTAATATGCAGTGCTATCCTTATCACTCAGTTCAAAATATTTTCTAACTTCCATTGTGATTTCTTCTTTTACCCAAAGTTATTTGGAACTGTATTTCCTAATTTCCTAACTTACAGTGAGTGTCTAATTATCTTTTTTGTTAATGATTTCTACCTCAATTGCACTGTAGTCCAAGAACATACTCCACAGGATTTTAGTTCTGTGAAATTTGTTGGGACTTATTTCATGGTCCAACAAATCATCTTTTTGTAAATATTCAATGTGTACTTGAAAAGAATGTGATTTCTGTCATCTGTGGCTTTGGTGTTCTATACATGTCAACTAGTTCATGTTTCCTATTGTGTGGTTAAAATCTTCTATGTCTTTATTTGGTTTTTTTTTTTGGTGGGTTTTCTTGTCTTCTAAGCACTCAATAAGGAAACTATTATTATAATTATTTTCAGTTTTACCTACTAAATATTTCAGATGTCAAGTGGACGTGGCTTCTATAAACTGTCTAGGATCAGAATAGAATGTATCAGTAGAGAAACAAATGATAGTGTCATCTTCTGTAAGAAACAAGGCACCTCTCGATAGGTAGTTGGCATGAAGAAGAAGCATAGTGTCAGTCAATAGTGTTTACATCTATCTTGTCAGCAGGAAAACCTGACTGACAAAATATTTTAAAATTACTACAAACTCACGAATCCTAACAGTCTACAAAACACTAAATACATACTTAAAAAATCTAAAATAAAAAATAAAACTTAATCTTAAGGAATGAGATTAGTATGAAAAAATAAAATTCCAAATGTACATATGTACATACATACACATGGGTATATAAACATGCACATGCATTTATGAGAGGTGTCCTCATCTAATAACTTGAAAATTCTATTTTTTAGAAAAACATACATGGTATAGATATACAACCAGATCAGGTAAGATTCTGCTAATGACTTTGCCAATAAAATCACAAATTTGATGGATGTCTTAATTTAATGGTTGATTACACAAACTCTTAAGATAGAATTTATTCCATATGATAGAATAACATGCAATCATTAAAAGTCATGTTTTAAAATAAGTAAACTGGTGCCATAGCTATGGAAAATAGTATGGCAATTGCTCAAAAAATTAGACTAGAATGCCATATGATCCAGCTTTTTCACTTCTGGGTATTTATCTGAAGAACATGAAAACACTAATTCAAAAAGATATATGCACCCCTATGTTCGCTGTGGCTTTATTCACAACAGCCAAGATTTGGAAACAACCTAAATGCCTACCAATGGATGAATGGATAAAGAAGATGTAGTACATATATAGAATGGAGTACTCCTCAACCATAAAATGATGAAATCTTGCCATTTGTGACATGGATGGACCTTGAGAGTCCTATGCTATGTGAAATAAGTCAGATGGAGAAAGTCAAAAACCGTATGATTTCACTCATATGTGGAAGATAACAACAACAACAACAAACAAACACATAGACGCACAGAATAGATTGGTGAGTACCACAAGGAAAGGGGCGTGGGAGAAGGATGAAAAGGGTAAAATGTCGCATGTGTACAGTGACAGATGGCAATTAGACTTTGGGTGGTGAACATGATGTAGTCTATACAGAAATTGAAATACAATGATGTACACCTGAAATTTATATTACATTATAAAGCAATGTTACCTCAATAAAAAATTAAATGAAAAAATAATATTTAATACTATGTAGTAGTGTTCACAATATAAGTTAAGTGAAGAAAGCAGGATAATATATTGTTTAGATGGCATAATCCAAATTGTGTAAATAGAGAGGGTGAGCAAGCCTGGGAGGAAATACATCAAAGCAATATTCGTGGTTTTCGGGGGATGGGAGAATTATGGATTACTGTTAGACTCTTCTTTATACTTTTATTTATTCTGTGAATTTTCCTCAATAATCAGAGAAAAGCTTTATAATAACAAAATAACTTTAATTCAGAAAATAACACTCGTTTGTAATGAAAACACTTTCATTTGCAACTTATCTGAAAAAACATATGGAAGCTCTGTTAATGCTTTAAAAAATCCAGCTCATTGCAAATAATGTTAACCATTTCAAATACAAATTAAGTCAAGCAAGAAAACAGAATATAAACGGAGCACAGACGACTCTGATAAATAAGTCCATACCACCCGCTCTATACAGCTGGAGTGAGGAAGATGTAGAATTGCTCAGCTGCCTGCCAGAAGCCCTCAACTTAATGATCCCAAGTTGAGTGTCTCACCTCATTAGTTAGCCTATTTAAAAAAAAAAATTCACCTCCAGTTCTTGCAGGGAAAAAAACAACTGTTTCATGTATAGATGCAACTTCTTAAATCAAATTAAACAGTTACATTAGATGACACAATCTCTTATGTTTTATTGTTCTTTGTGGAAAAAAAATCATGTAACATAAAAGGCCCGGACTGCTTTTCCCTTCGTTTGAGTACTCTTTCAGTATTTTCTGTATATGAATTGAACATATTTCTCCCTTTCCCATTTTTCTGTTATTTTCTTGAGTCTGTTGGAAATAGATATTACAACAGAGAATAGATTTCAAGACTATGATAAGTTTATATAAAAGAACAAAACACAGCTAAATTGCTTTACTGGTATTAACAAACTAGCCAGCTTTTAAAAGCTCTAACACGTGTAAAGTATTGTTCTGTTAATTGTGTTTTTAGATTTATCTACATTCTGCAGTAGAAGTAGAATATGATTACATACTGAAGGAACTTACCAACATTTATGAAGCCGAATAAAAAAGATTTGTTCATATTTTACGGATATGTTTAGACCAAAATGGAAAAATGAAATAATTTACAAAATCAGAAAATATCATGCAGGCATAATAAAAACCCTATCTAAAGCAATAATGTTATGAATAATATTAAGAGCATAGAAAGTGAATTCAAATCCTGCCATTACCATTTATCAACAAAGCGTCTGTAGGGACGCTACTTGACCCAAGAACTCTTTGTCTTACTTACAAAATGGCAGTAATAAACCCACCTCACAGGGCTGTTGTAAAGATAAAATAAAATAATGCACTTAAGTAATACAGCTTGTTGGCTATACACTCTAGATCCTCAATACTGATAGCTACTATAGCTATTTTTATTATAACAATCTTGACTTCTCTTCATCATCATCATCACCATCTTCATAAGATTCATTAGTAAATTGTTTTGGAGGGAGATAAAGCAAAAATATTGCATAATAAAAGCACCGGGGACATCTCTTGTATTGGGAGATTGATTCTATAATGGTAACATTTAGCTTTGGTCAAGTTTAATGTCAGGCACAGTCTTACAAAGAGGTGGTAAAGCTTAGAGCCACTTGTATGTACGTTTTGAAAGATGTTAAAAGTTATCCCAACCGAAAATATCTACAACTTGGGTTACCTGTATTGTCCAATTACCTTGAATCTCAATGGCTTTCTAGGCTTTAATCCTCTCTGTTTTAGCGCCCTTCCAATGCCAGACTTTTGAGGACAAGGTCCACAGGACTGAGCACAGCGCTTGGCAGAGAGTAGATTCTCAATATACATGTAGACTGTGGATTAATTCTATGAGGGGTATTACTTAAAAGCATTGGAGGCTTACGCAGTTCTTCACAACGAGGTCAGTGAATTCTGAGAATTGGGATAAAGGAGAAAAGTTCAGCACCAGTTCATAAGCCTGTGATGGTGAGCAGGTGCCAGGGGGAAGCTGAGAAAGCAAATAAAACGTTTTCTACTTCCCCACCGTTT
This sequence comes from Equus caballus, assembly GCF_041296265.1. Classification (NCBI taxonomy): domain Eukaryota; kingdom Metazoa; phylum Chordata; class Mammalia; order Perissodactyla; family Equidae; genus Equus; species Equus caballus. The sequence goes on along the minus strand of NC_091711.1, from coordinate 11,266,073 downwards.
TGCATTGGTAACTCTACTTAAAGTAAAGAAATGAGGGCAAAAAGACAGACCATTTGATTATGAAATAATTATATTTACTTATCTATTTGCATCTCAGTCTATTAATTTTTTTATGTTTGTTTTTAATTATTATTAAAATTAGCCAGTAAGCTAATGAAGGAAATACTTAATACTGATTCTGTGATTATGCTGGAACAAATCAACACAGAATAGAATGAATTATTAGAGCGTACACAGACTAGTGACAAGCATCATGAATCTGACCCCTGGTGATATTTGCTTGGTGGCTTAGGAGAAATCTCTGTTGCCTTCACTTCTCCTATTTGGAGAAGTCAGAGAAATATCAAAAGCCTCTTACCCTTAGAAATGACGTCTCACCTGATTTTATGAGACTCTGTCGTGACTCCCTTTGTAGAGGCAGTGTAATTTTCTGCACATTGATAACAACTGTAGATTTAGAGTGAAGGGATCCAAAATATACCACTGTGACAAGCTGCATTTTTTTTTCTGCACTTTCCTTATTTGCCTAAAAGCAGAGAATCCCAAAAGAATTCATCTGTCATAAATCCCCCCTTGGGGGCTCTGCAATCAGAGAAGATTGAGAAGTAGGGATAAGAAATCACCTAAACAGACATTGTCACAAAGCTATCAGATTTCCCATCTCTTCTTTTAAGGGCCCATTTATCTCTCCGAAAAGTCATTTGTTTTCCCATGAGTGCCCTGCTCCCACTCCTCTTCCCCTATTAAGATGGTGCCCCAAATTTTAACTGCCTCCTTGAGTCACATTTTCTGTGAATGCCTGCACACATATGTATGTGAATAAAAATTTGTCTTTTCTCTTGAAAGATCTGTCTTTTGTCAGTGTAATTTGCATGCTCCCAACCACCAAACCTAAGAGGGTGGAGGAAAAGTTACCCTGTACCAGACAAGGGATTCAGTATGACTACATGTTTGGACCTAGGCTTCTCTTAATATGTTAACAGTTCTAATGACCGAAAACCTTGGAGGTATGTAAAATCATGAGAATCCCTTAATGCCCTTTGCAAACTGTTTCCTCAACTGTGATTTCAGTACCTGGATTGCAGTATCACGAATCAAATCAATCTGTCAGTACAATAAAAAAATCGTAATTTCTATGATGTATTATGCTTTTATATTTTCAAAAAATCATGATCAAACATGCAAAATCAGTTTAAAAACATAAATGGTTAAAGTAATTACTTTATAACTGAAATCAACAATCACTATATTTAGGAATATAACTTAGATAACAATGTAATAGACAATCCAGAATGGACCTGGAAAAGGAATCCTTGTTACCAGAATTTGTGTAATTTTTGTCCATATTCAATAAAGAATTTGGTACCTGGATCTTTGTCTTCCTCTCCTTTGAGACTCATTGTGTCATCATATTGATTTAATGGCCACCTGGATAAATCATCTATATAAGTGAGTTTTGATGTCCATGACCACTCTACTTTAGTAACTCAGGCTATAACTTATAGATGTCTTGGTCATCCAGGAGACCGCTACCTCTAAATGGTAAACTTCATATTATTTTATTTTATTTTTTGACATAAACCTTCACCTAACTTCACTCGTCCATGGAATCTGACACTGTCATCTATTCTTTCTTTTCTCCATTTCAAAAATATCAGTTAACCCTATTTGTTCCTCAGCTTCATATTAGAGCTGATTTCTCTGTCTCTTCAAAGCCTACTCTTCCTTTGCTCACTATCTGATTGTCAAGGAATAATTCTCCAGGCTTGTTTTCTCACTCCACATCACAGATACAAATGTGCTCTTAGCCTGCGTGGTGCTGAATCACATCATGGTTTAAAGAACATTAACTGGTTACTGCCCTAATAGACCTCAGGCAGGCCTGAGGCCAGCTCCACTGAGGGATGCCATGGCATCCCTTAGATTTGTCCTGTTTTGCATTAAAAACATGGAAATGTGCTCATATAGTTTTGCCACAGTTATTTGCACCTGGTGGGCCAGCTCATGACTGATGGCATTCTCATCCTGTATGCAGGTGACAGCACCAGCATATCTCTGTGGGAAACTTTAAGGATCTAGGAAGTTCACATGACCGTAATGTGAGAATGTTCATCATCTCTTGCTGTGTATAAGCTTCTCTGTAATTTCCTAGATTATCTGCCATTGAAGAAGATTTATATCTTTAACTACCTATTGATCTCATAGATCTGTTAAGACAGTTACCAATAATTAAAAATTGGGACATTTCTTACAAAAGTCTAGACTCTTGACTTCATTTGAACAATCAATTCCTTGGCCCTCCTTCCATGTCTGTGCATTTCCACAGGCAGAAAACTCTAGAGCTAAGGATGGCTGCCCCCTCTGGAGTGGTCATGTTTACCATGTCCTTTCTGCTTCATTCATTTCACGTGATCTTCCTGATCCCTGTAGGATTTGAGCTTATGGTGTGCATACTACATAGACTCACTACTTTAATCCAGTACTTATATAATGTCTCAACCTCCAAGGACAAAACCACCTGAGACTTACACAGTGTTATGAACTGCATTGTGTCCCCCTGCAAATTCATATGTTGAATCTCTAACCTCCAAAGTGTCTGTATTGGAGATAGGGCACTTATGGAGGTAATCAAGGCTAAATTAGGTCATAAAAATGTGGCCCTATTCCAATACAACTTGTGTCCTTATACAAAGAGGAATAGACATGAGAGATCTCTCTCTTTCGCTATGAGGGAGCACAGAGGAAAGACCACGTGAGCACAGAGTGAGAAGGTGGCCATCTACAAGCCAGGAAGAGAGGCCTCACCAGAAAATGAATTTTCCAGCACTGTAATCATAGATGCGTAGCCTCCAGAACTATGAGAAAACAAATGTCTATTGCTTAAACCATCTAGTTTGTGGTATTCTGTTATGGCAGCCCGACCAGAGTAAGACACACAAACCAAGCCCAGCTTCCTCTAGAAATGGTGTCCCCACTCTGTTCTTCAGTCAGGTGCACATCTCCTTTCACCTGGACTCTTACAGTCACTTCCTAAGCAGTCTACCTGTCTTTGCATCATCCGTCTTAAATATTTGCTGTGAGAGAGTTCTTTCTAAAATGCTATGATTATAACATGTGTTCTTGCTTTGAAACTAAAAAAAGAAAGTAATTAAAATTAGTAAAATACCTCCCTATCACTGCAGGTCCAAACACTCTAGAATGGTCCTCCAGATCCTTTGTCTCTTGCCATCCCTGTCCACGTACCCAGTGCACCAGCAAAATCACATTATTAGTGGTTCTGACAAAGACTCTTTCCTTAACCAAACTTTAGCCAGGGTCCTCTCATGACTTTTCTCTTCTAAGCTTTGACCTTGGTCCCTGCTGGGCCTGCATAGCCCAGTTTTAGTAAAAGTCCTGCTAGGTCAGTTCAGAGAGAATCGCCCACCCTTGATATCTGATTACCTTTGATATCTGGTTAAATTTCTCATCCTCTACTCTTGTACCTGATCACCTGGCTTACCTTCAGCTAGAATCTTGTTGAGTCAGTTTAGCAAGAATCTGCCTACCTTGATATCTCCCCTCAGTACTGTTCCATCTACTGACCCCCACATTCTGCTTGTTGGCTGTAAATCCCCGCTTGTCCTTGCTGTATTCAGAATCAAGCCCAGTTCTACACTGCGGTCTCTTTTCCTCTATTGCAATAGTTCCTTATGAAACCTGTTTTTATGGCTTTAACTATTGTCCACCTCTTGTCTTTAACATCTCCTTAAACCAAACTCTTCTATGCCTCTACGTTCTCACTCCCGCGTTCCTTCTGATTTCTCCCAGGTCATATGTCAAAGAGTCTTGTGTTTTCTTTATGGCCCTGTTTAAATCACATTGCTTGTTGAAGTTTTACACTCCCAGGTAGAAATAATTACTTCCCTTTAGTGCTTCTAAGGTACTTTGCATACACATCTATTACGACTTGGTCAATTTTATTGTCACTTTATTTTTTTGTTTACATTATTCTCTCTCACCATTAAACTCAGAACCTTTCACCCTGAATATTTCATTCTATTTTTACCCAAGGTGCTTTATGATGTTAGGCATTTAGGAGTAATTATATATTTATTAATCAAATATTTGTTAATGCTAGCATAGACAGTGTAAGAATAGTAATAGGAGTTAATAAAGCCCAAAACAACAACCATTCTCCAACTTCCCCCAAAATTACCTTTTAAATATAGCACAACCCAAGTGTATAAGTGCATGTGAATTAGGATTGACAATCATTATAACCAGAGCAAAATGGATAAAGCCCACACATGTTAACTGTCTGTTATGAATTTATTTGTGAAGTTCCCAGAGAGTCTCCAACATGTCCACAAGGATTAGTCCCATTCTGTAATCTTCACTTAGCTTAAAAAGGAGATGGGGTTGGTGTTGGATTGATATGGAAAGTAAAGGAACTGCAATACCTTTGAATAATAAAACACTTCAAATACACTATTGGCTGTTGAAGGCCCTCCTCTTTCTTTGGGGCCATCTCAACCTGCTGGGAAGACGAGGTCCACTATTCTCTATTGCCCATCACATCTAAACCAGAGGTTGACCAAAGGGGAATCTATTACCTTCACTATATCAACACAAACAATTCAGGTCCACTCTTCTTCCAGCCAGCTGGCTACTTTGTCATTACGTAAATAGATTTTCACAGATAGAACTTTTAGAAAGAATATCTAAGAAATATGAAAAATTAATCAAACATTGTTTCTTTGGCTTTTAAGCTTTTCTTTTAAGCTTTCTTGTGAATTACCACAAGCTTTATCATTTACCAATTTACTAAAATGAACCCATCACTAACATGTTTTATATTATTTAAAAGACCTTGACTAACGTAGCTGGGAAACTGGATGTATAAGAGGTAAAAGATCCAAGTCCTTTTACTACTATATCCACCAAATGAGGGCATTAGGCTAAATCAGTATTTTAAAAAATATTATAGGAACAAATTAATTACCATTATAGAAAAAAAAGTGGGGCTATCAGTGATGAAAAAAGCTTAAGCAGCACTGAATTAAATAGAGTTAAGCAGGTTTTACTTTGAACTACAGGACTTCTCAGTACCTTTGTTGAGCAGAACTAAAGAAATAGGTATTACCTTATCGCCCTTCTTATCTATTCTATTTGGAACGGATATCAGAAGAAAATTTTATGCAACAACATCCTGTATAAGGAGGTATTTTAAAACAACAGGACTTACACAACTGTAATATTTAAGACTATGTATTTTAGGACAATAGATACACCTGGAATCACTTCCTGAATATAAAATTTTAAAGGAACTTCAGACCTATCTTTAATAAAATAGTAACTCCTGTCTCTGCTGATAGTAGGATTTTCACTATGACCTTACTGCTGCTTCATTTAGCCAAGTGAGCAAAGTGGTCTTTTGCATTCCTTAAATTATAATTCTTTCAAAAACTTTTTATATAACTTAAAGTATTAAGGACTTTAAAATGTCATGTTTTATGTTTAAGTGTCATGTTAAGTGTTTATGTTTTTATAGGCCTGGCAACTACTTGTTAATTTTTAGATAGTGGTTGGTGAACTTTGGTGTACATAAGAACCACTTGGAGGACTGGTTAAAGCTAAGATGGCTGGGCCCACACCCAGAGTTTCTGATTCAGTAAGTCTTGGATGCAGTTGAGAATTTGCATTCCTAACAAGTTCCCAAGTGATGCTGATGCTGCCGGTCCAGGTACCGCACTCTAAGACCCACTGCTTTCACAGGTCCCAAGTCATTAGACGCATATCTGGGTCTTTCTGTTGGTCTGAGGTTTCTTAGCCAGGCCCCAATCTGGAGCCTTAAAGGAACAAAAATAACTGGTTATCCCAATTGTCTCCAAACTAAAGTCACCCTTGTGTCAATTCTTAGGTTCTGCCATCATAACCTCATTTCCCAAAGACCAACACATTTTCCCTTCTTTACTGTTTTCCACTCTCAGCTAACAATGTGTAGGTCATTAGTTTCAAAATGTGGTCCACACTTTGGATTTCCTCCCTTATAATCACTACTTCCTATTTTCCCACATAACTCACTCCCTTACTTTCATAACACCCTTGCAATACCGTGGCTCTTTCCTGGCCTCACTTGCCTCTCCACCAAATTGGACCCTACTGCTAACTTACATGAATATGTAGCCTATATGAATATACAGTCTATATTCATTCCTTTGTTCATTCACTCCACAAGCATTTGCTCAAGGCTCAACATATAATGAATATGACAAAAAGTCTGCATTCATGGGCTTACATGATAATGGCAGAGATAGAAAATCAACATGTAAACAAATAATTATGATATATTCAAAGAGTGATGTGTACATTGAAGAAAATAATATAAGGTAACAAGCAAGAAAACGATTGGAAAATAAATGTATCTTAGCTGCTCTGGAAACACTTCTTTGAGAAGGTAACGTTAAGCTGAAATAAAAATGTTGTGATGGAGGCAATAATGCAATGAATATAGAAGAGGACATTCCAGGCAAAGGAAGTGTCAACTCAAAGGCAGAAGGAAGTTCAGGGTGGTTGAAGTTAGCGAAGGAGTCAGGGCCGGAAAATAGCTGAAAAGGAGTTTGGAGGGGGAAGCAAAATTTTTCATAAGCCTTTTGTAACATGCTTCACACACACACACTCACACACATTTGATATACAGATTAGGAGACCAGGATACATACAGGAGGAGAGCCAAATCTGTTCCTCTAGCCAATGTGAGTTAAGATATCAATAGCATTTGAGTGAAGAGAAACTGAAGAGTGACATCAGAATTCACTGTCTAGCCTTTGGAGTTGGCTGTACTAAAATGTACAATGATTGGTACACTGTCCTTATTTCAGAATGCGGAAGCATTAAGTCTTAACCTTTTGTCCTCTTCATAAATACTGAATTAAAGAACCACTCTACATATTGATACATAGTATTCTGAAAATGGGCAATCCCTTCCTACTCAAAATTTGGAGTGAAGAGGGGGCAAAATGAGGTCAGAAATATGTCTTACGACATTATTTTACAAAGACAATATTCTCAAACAGTGATGATTCTGATAAAACTGGCAAAGCAATTTCCAGCAAAATAACTAGTATATGGAAAACACACACGGACACACCCTCTTAAGCAATCTGAGACAAGGATGAAAAGAAATTAGCCTAAAGCAAGAGCTGTATGTTTTCAACAACACCCTCAAGAAAAACATCAAGGTTAATGTACCTGATAATTTGAAATATGTTTTAATCTTTACATCATTAGCCTTCAGGTAAATCTGAGGGTATCTGAATTAAAAGAAATTTATCAGCCAGGGTTTTTTTCAAGTCAAGAATATAAGATTATGCTTATAATTTTCCTTTTACAGATATTAAAAGTTGCTACCACGTAGCCTGAAAATTTTTAAATATTCTCACCAGCAACACAATATTTTTCAGTATACAAACCTAAAAAACGTCTTGTAAGTAAAACCGACAATTTTTTAAATGTTCCAAAATAATTATTATATTGAAATAGAAAGTCCTTTGATTTACACTGTAAAGCTCCTAGGATCTCATTTATGAAATTACTTTATGCACTCTTCACCATCATGCATGCTGATTGCATTACCTGTCTGCATCCACTGTCACATCATGAACCCCTCTCTGGATGGCATCCCTGGAAGACGCTGTGTCTGGTATTCGGTTCAGACTTCTCGTATACAGGTTGAGCCCTCCATCTGTCATGTACCTGAAAGTAAATGTCTGATTAATCAACAGAAAATTAAATAACCTCATCAGTATAATTTAACTTAATAAACAAACTGTTCAAAATTTTCAATAATTATGCAAATATGCTTTATTATAATTTTTCTGTAAAAACATTCTACTCACCAGGAAGTATTAGAATATCGTTTCAAGTTTACTAGGGAATCAATCTTCCTTGTTACAAGTAACTAGAGTATTATAAAAGTTTCCTTTCCCCCCACTTTTGTTATCAATATTATCAATACAGAACAGATGTGTCGATAATATAACGCACCAAAATAAGAGCAAGAAAATTTCATGAGCAAGATAATTTTATTTTATAAATACCACTTTTGAAGCATTGAAGGTCATTGGAGTAATGAAACATTACCAAAGTGAAAATTAGATCAATTTATTTGATGAGCAAAATTTATGCTACAATCGGCCACTATCATAAAATAATAACCAAGATGTATTAGATACTTAATATGTTGTCAGAAACTCTTCTAAGTAGTTTACACATAACATTATTATTTCCATGTTAGAGATGAAGAAAATAAGTATGAAAAGGTTAAGTATTTATACAAGATCTCTGAACCAGTAAAGGCAGAACTGAGAAATGAATCTAGAAAGTTTGTTCCAGAAACCATGATCCTCACCACCATGCATTGCTGTCTAAGCTGAAGGACAGCACTGTCCACCCCACTTCCTGTCTCTGAGATCCACCTCTGTGCCATCACAGGACCACCACCATTACACAGGGCTGGTAACCCTCATAGCCATGTTACTATTAGGTAATCTTGCTTCCGTGGCTATGAAGGATTAAACTAGGGTGCCTAATCTCCTACTCTATGCTGGGCTTATCCGTTTTCTTTCTTGAGAACTGGGATTAAGAGACAACTCATCAGTCTTTCTATGTGGATAGAGTTAATGGTAATTAAAATTCAGGAGGTGTGAATATCAGTCTTCATAAGACGTAAAGCACCACAGAAAAAGCTGGTCAGCAAAGTAAAAACAATGACGCAGAGGTACAAAAAAGAAGCAGAGACATTTGGCCACATGGTTTCAGCTTCACAACTTGCCCTTGGGTTCTAGGAGATACATCAACTTCTTTATAATCAGGTCTACAATATACTTAAGCAAATTCAAGTTAATTTCATTTTTTGGAATAAAAAAATTTAATCACAACCATATTTAATTGAAGATTGACCAAATAGTTAAAACTAAGATTATGAAGTTGGCTAATTACCTACATGATTAGTAAATTCTGTCCTTACTAGTTGAAGAACCTTGAACTAGTTTCTTGAAATGTGCCTCAATTTCTTCCTCTGAAAATAGGAATAAAACCTACTGCAGATGAATTCTAGGATAATTAAAGGAGAAACATAAAAAGCTCTTAATATCAGAACCTTAAAAATAGTACTACTTGTTATCTACAATGTCTCTCCCGCATACTTTGAAACGGAAATATATGAAGTTTTATATATAAAACAATAACACTAAGTCACACTATGTTATCCTTATAAAGTATCCTATATGGTTAATATTCTTGATAACCAAAGAATTTAATCCCATCAAAATTAAAAAGTAAAAAGAGGACTTTGGCTCTAAAATGTGTTGAACACTGACATACTCCTTTAAATAGGGAATATTCAATATAATTTAACTTTTTTGATAACTAATTCATGATTACGAGCATCAATTCTGTGTACAGTGATACCAAATGGGACAAGTAAAGAATGAAAGGATATTTATCCTTCATACTTTTTAATTTGTCAGCTGCCACATCTTGGTGTTGTCAGTGTTCCCGTGTTTATTCTTACTTCCAATTTCTTATCCTATTTTCAACCTAGTTTTCAGACAATTTCTAAATGTTTTTATTGCCTCTTTTCTTTGTGCATAGTATATGGAATTCCTGTAAAATAAAAGTGTTTAGTAGCAAACATTTTTCTCATTCATTCTCCCTTTGAAATTGTGTTTTAAAAGGTTCAGGGGGATAGAAATCTTCTCTCCAGATAAATAGGATACTCCTTTTTTAAAAAACTATCAACATGCTTAATCCTAAACTTAACCTCTGGAGGAAGTAATAACAATGTCTATATTTCACATTATACATCTCATTGGTCTGTCTTACTCATCTGTGAGTCTCCAAAAATGTTTAGCAAAGTGTTTTGTATATAGTTTGGTATCAACAAATATATTAAATGTTTGTTCAGTTGAATTTAAAAGGTTTCCACATCGTAGGAAGGAACCATCATAACAGACCTCAGCAACTTACCCATAATGTTGACACATGTAAACAAGAATTAAGACGGAGGATCACTTCTGTTAAAACATAACCTTTTAACTATTCAATACTTGCAGAAAAGTAAGTTCTATAGGTGAAGGTTAACTGCCTTGAAAACTAATTTTCAAAAGGAAAAAGAAAAAACCCACACGTTTAAAACTTCAATGAATTAAGAAAACTTTTTTCAGGAAGTTTTTCAAAGGGTATTCATTTTTCTTTGGCTCCTCAATCTTCCAGGTAATATCAAGTAGGTTTACAAGAGGTATTAATTGGACCACAAAAATTTCAAGTGTATAATTCCTCTGTTTACAGACACTCTCTCGTTTGGACATTGGTTGAGTATTTTCTTAATAGAACCATGAATTTGTTAACTGAAAAATAACATACAGGCATCACGTAAGTAAGATAAAATCTTGATTTAAATATTTTCTTGGTAATTATTCTTTCTTTTCATTCTTTCTGAAGGACTTAACAATCTTACAGAAGATGAATTTTATAATTCCTCTAGGAAAATTATGCTACGATCTGGGAGCTACAAACATTACGGGATGATTTCAAAAGAATAATGTAAAAAAACTTGCTAATAGTGTTATAAATAAACTTCAACACTATCAGTCAAGACGAGTTGAAGAAGAGGTATTAGTCTTAAGGAAGATTGTTAAAAACAAAAAGTTGCAAAGGACGCTTGTGAAGGTTGTTGACGAAAACTAAAATCTCTCAAACCATGAAGGTCTTAGAAGAATTTCTGCCCTATTAAAATTCTGTAAGCTATCAAATGATATACATAAAAAACAATAGTCTCACAAAGAATTCCCATTTCTTCCTCCCTTCTACTGCTACCCGTCTTCTTTCTATGTAAACAAACACTGCATACTTATGGTATATTTTCTTTAGATGTCTTTTTTCCAAATTATTTCCAGGCCACACTCTTCCACCTGCTCTAGAACATGGCATCAAACCCCTTTCTACACGTAGACACATGGATTTCCCACAAGAACCTCAAATACCGCAAAAACTGACCATATATCACTTTCCTGCAGAAGCTCCGGCTCCTTTTGTGTATGCTAAGATAGTCACGGAGAAACACACTGCGACCAGATCAACAATTTACACACATGACTTCTTCTTGTCACTCTCTATCCCCTACTATTATAAAATGGAGTCTGTTCAGATCTGTGAATTTGCATCACTATGCTCTGTCTACTCACTGAAATAGGAAAAAATTGTAAAAACTCTTATTTTTTATGTTGTTCAACCCTATTTCCTTAATCCACATAAAGATATACAACTCTACCATTATAGAAACTTGATGCTTTTTTAAAAAAGCTTTATGGTAAAATATATCATATTTATGTAGTGTATAAAGTGTAAAGTGCATATTAAATAATAATAAAAGAAATAGCAACTTTCATGTGCCCACTGCCTGGCTTCAGAAATAGAACATTTCCAGTTTCTTCAGTGTCACTAAAGGCTCCTCCCAATCACGTCCCCAAACCTTCCTTCCAGAGACATCCACCGTCCTGTATTATGTGTGAAGTATTCCCTTACTTTTCTCTATGGTTTTACAACATGGGCCTGTATCCCTAAAAGTATATTGTTTAGCACCTCATGGCTTTGGATTTTATATAAATTGAATCACACTATATGTATTCTTTTGTGACGTTTTTCCTCCGCTCAAAATTACATTTTTGTAAGTCATCTATCTTGATGTATATTGCTGTTATTCATTTTACAGTTGCATAGCTCCATTTTACAAATGCACTACAGTTCATTAATACACTTGACTGTTAAGGATATCTGAGCTTTTTTTAGTCTTTTTGCTTACAAACAACATTACCACGAATGCTTGCGCTCACAGGCAAGAGCTTATCTAAGGTCTATATCCAGGAAGGTCACAAGAGATACACACACACATCCAACCTTACTAGTCAATGCCAGATAGTTTTCAAAATAGTTTCAGAATAAACTCCTACTTGTCTACAGATGAGAATTCTCATTTTTGTTTTAATTTACAAGTTGCAGATTACCAAGCACGTTGGCAATATTTCTGCTTTGTTATAGGCCACTTAAGTTTTGTCTGCAAAATGTCTGTTTAATGGGTCCAGCCCTGGTGGCCTAGTGGTTAAGTTTGGCACACTCGGCTTTGGTGGCTTGTGTTCAGTTCCCAGGCACAGAACTACACTTGTCTGTCAGTGGCCATGCTGTTGCAGTGGTTCACACACACAAAAAAGAGGAAGATTGGCAGTGGGAGTTAGCTCAGGGCGAATCCTCCTCAGCCAAAAAAAAAGTCTGTTTAATGTCTTTTGCTCATTTTTCCATTGGATTCTCTGGCTTTGGGGGTGGTTTTTTAATTTATTTTTTCTTTCCTCATTGATTCTAATCCTTTATTAGTTATATGTATTACATATGTTTGTGGCTTATATGGGGTTTTATCCTGACACTTTTCTCTTGCTTATTTTTACGTGAAATTAATTTTTCTGAATACAAAGAAACTTGATTTAGATGCCTTTCTAACTTCACACAGTAACTGCTTCTGTCATTTTTGTTTCGTGTTTAAGAATGTGATAATTAGTTTCTTGAGATTGTGGACTATGACCCCATCTCCCACTTTTACCTGGAACTTCTCTACCTTCATCTTTATTGCCACATGCTGTTCAATTTGCCTCTACTCCATGAAGTTTCCCTCACTGTGGGGTCCTGTCCTGGAAGGGAGCTGTGCCTGGACAGTCTAATGAATGCATGGGGCCTGGATGGCTCCATTCCCTTCAGTCACCACCTCGGGTGCTTACTCTCCCTGGCTGGTCAAGTGTCAAAAGCCATCCCAGCTTCAGCTGCTGTCTTCAGACCAGTCCCAGTCAGTTTCGCTGGCCTATTCTGGGGCTCTTCTGTTCTCAGTGTTATCAGATGCACCACTGCTACCCTGTTTCTTCTTCTACAGATACTGATTCCAGGCTGGTCCTTCGACTCTTAGCTGATTGTCCCCAGTTGCTTATACTTGAGGTTTGAGATGATACCTTGTCACCATCTTTTTTGTGTAAATAATGATCATTTTTTTGGCTTTCCTATCTAGTTGCTTTGTCTGTTTTTGTGGAGATTTGGGAAGATTCAAAACCTCTGCTTCCACCATATCTTCCTAGAATTCTATGTCTTTACATTCAACATCTCCTATTGGCCACTGTGTGTGAAAATTAGCTATTTTTTAAAGACATGAAAACACAGGGCATCTAAAATGTGTTTTTTTTTTAACTTCAAAGGAACTCCAGTTTAGCATCTTCCTTTAAACGAGCCTAGATAATACTAAGAATTGGCCCCTAGATCAAAGGTGCTAGCTAAGAAAACCACTAACAGTGAATGGTCCCGGTGAAGCTCTGTTACGTGTGCTTGTAAAAAATCAACTTCTCGGAGAGAAATGTGCACAGAGAGACGTGTGGACAATCTCACAGGGTCAGTATGTCACGATGGTTAAAGGTGCAGCCTGGAGCCAAACTGCTTAGGTTCAAGACCAGCATTGCTACTTACGAGCTGTGTGGACTCAGGCAAGTCACTAAAATTATCTATGCCTCAGAGGCTTCATCTGCAAAATGGAGATAGTAACGATATACTTACTCTTTGTAGTTATGGTGAGATATAAGTGAGTTCATGTATGTAAGAGGCATAGAACATTGCCTAGCACATAGTGAGTGCTATATGTATTGGCTAGTATTATGAGTTATTTTTCCATTAGAATTTCTACTCACTAAAAATAACTCTCATAGCTTGAATATGAAATAAGTAGAAGCGTTAAGATTAGAAATCTGTGGTTTCTGTGCAGATCCTTTTAACCCAACTCAGACAACCCTGCCCTTTCCAATGTTGTGGATACTTCAGTCATCACAAAGTTTGTGAAAGGAGAATTAAGTCAGGAGTGAAGAGAAGCAGGATTAAAATATCCACCACCGCTTTTTAAAATTTCATTCCTCAGAACTGAATCACCTTGTGTTTGGGTCATGTCACTTAAAGTAGAGTTTTAGGCTATATTTTGGCCCAACTGTTTATCACTGTGACACCTGCAGCTAACTTTAATTTCCATCCAATTAAAATATGTAACTTCCCCCTAATTTTACAGTGTTTCTTTTCTGCTTCATAAATGGAGACTTTTTCAAAGAGACTTATTATAAGTAAGAGGCCCTCCTCGGACTAATTCCTAATTACTGGCAGATTCACAGCCCCAAGTGTTTAAACTAATTTTAAAGAGAGAAGAAAGAGATAAGCCTTTGCATGCTTCAAGAAATTTTGAATTCTCAGAATGTTGATTAATTTTCTGAGTTCTCCCTAAAGTACATGAAAAAATGAAACTCCGTTCCCATTTACTTCATGACATTCCTTGTGGTTACATGAGAAAAAATTCCTATATTAAACATCTTAATTCATTACTCTGTCTTTTGAGCCTTTGTCCCTTTAATCACTAAAACATACTTTTAAAAATTGGGAACAGAAAGCTAACTTTGTGACAGTTTTTTCATGAGCTGTAGCACAGACATCTCCATGCCTTTTTTTCTTACTTAAAGGAAATCGTATCAAATTAAAATTACCCGGGGATGTCGCCAGCCCTCTAGTCTTTCGACTTTTTAATTCTAGGCTGAGACATCAGGCAGCTCCACAGATGCCAACAACGACACACTATGTACACTGGTGACAACGAAGGCGTACACATCCTGCATGTCTTCCATCCTCCATCTTCCCAAACACACCTGAGCTGGGACCAGCCACATTGCCCGCTCACCATGTCTAGTCACCTTCCACTCAGGGAACAGAACTGTGAGTCATTCTTTAAATTTCAGTGTCTTGAACTCTACCAGGGGAAAAAGAAAATGTATAAGGCCAAGCAGGTAAATATCACCAGAGGAAGTTTTTATACAGGATTTGTGTTATTTTTACTTTGTGTTTTTTTCCTTCTTCTATTTTAGATACTGAATATGAATGACTTTGTTGGTCAACATAAAACATGTAGACCATTGGTGCATATTTAATGGACTTATTCGTGGAGCTATCCAAGACTTTATTTGAAAGACAGATAGGGAACAAAAATGGAGAACAGAAGTCTGAATTGAGTTTCCACTGAGGAATGAAACAAGCAAGAAGGAAAAAGGATATAACAGTACTTGTTTTTTCTCATTTGTGAGTTCAGCAGACTAGCTAGCTCTCATCAAACCAACTTCCTCTACCTCCTGGGCACACAGCTGAACCATAGTTCCTGGCCCCACTTATAGTTAGATGTGACCATGCAGCTGTTCTGGGTAAGGGAAGGTGGTAGAAGTCATATGCACCACTTCCAGGCCTGGTACTCATGAAATGTTCTTACACTAGGGTTCTTCCTCTCTTTTGCCATCTGCCTGTTGAATATCAATGCCCAGGGTGACATTGTAAACTTGGTTGGATAATAGCAGAATCACCTACCATTCGCCTTAGTCTCTAAAAGACTATATGGTGCACATTCCCCAACTGAAGGTCAGAAACACCAGTGAGGATTTTACATGAAGGAGGAATGACCTTCTTTGTGTTAAATTACTGGGACTTTGAAATTTCTCTGTTACAGAAGTTAGTGTTAACTAATACAGCTAGAGTCTTGGAAAATACAAAATGCTTCTGAGTATAGGTATGCTTATAATATATATTACCATATGCAGAACCCCGTTTAAAAAAAAAATGCCTTTAGAGGTTGGCCTGGCGGCATAGTAGTTGGGTTCGCGTGCTCCACTTCGGTGGCTTGGGATTCACGGGTTTGGATCCCAGGCGTGGACTACACATCACTCATCAGGCCATGCAATGGCAGCGTCCCACATATGAAATATGGGAAGATTGGCATGGATGTTAGCTCAGGGACAATCTTCTTCAAGCAAAAGGGGGAGGATTGGAAACAGATGTTGGTGCAGGGCCAATCTTCCTCCTCCCTCCCCCCCAAATGCCTTTTAAAAAACTACTTACCCAAGAAGGTTTACACACACACTTACACACATATATGTATATATTACTCTTCATTTATTGAATAAATAAGCACCTATAAAAACACGAAAACACTAGCATGTGAGTCGCATATGGGTAGGCCCTGTGTCGATATTCTTCACCACTGCACACACAGTGCCTAGAAGGTTGCTTGACGCATTGGATGAACTCGACAAATATCGTTTGGATAAATACATACGTACATAATTCAGCTCATGATCCCTCTTCTCTCTCTATTCTTTTCCCAGGAGTCCTCATGCCTCCCACAATTTCTAATATCTCCTATATGAGATCACACTCTATGATTATTAGGTTATTAATCATTAGGTTAAAGGCTATTAATGATAAACGTAATTGTGCTGCTGATGATGAATTTACTTAAGACTTATATTGCAACAGGCCTTATGCTAAATACAATTGTGTGGGTTATTTCCTTCATTCCTAACAATTTCGTGAAGATTCTGCAATGTTATCATTATTACAGATGACAAAAAAGAATTCGGGTGAGTTAAGCTCTCAAGGAGTCCACAGATAGCAAATGGTAGAAAAAGACTTAAATTAGGCCCTCTGAGTCTGGGCTAACTCGACTGCTTCCTACCCTAATCAACCATAATCTGTCTCCCTAATTCTAAATTGTTGGAAACTCAGGCAGGGTGGCAACCAGGAATGGACTGGTGGATGTCAGGATATCAGACAAAGCTATGGATCTGATCAAAATCTCTTTTGTACTTTTTAAGGTCTTGTCACCATTCAAACAGGCTTTTCATGAATGAAGTCAGGAAAGGTTATTCATATAGAAGAATGACATCTGACACTGGTCCTCTCAGATGCGTATGGACAAAGAACAGGTCAAAACCTAGACTCATGTGGAAAATATAAAGTTAATTGGGAAGCTTTTCTTCACATTACAGAGCCTGGATTTTGAAATCAGACATATCTGAGCTCGAATGCAAGGCTGGCCTTTCCTTAGCATTGAGCAATTGGGGCCAATGGGGATAAGTTTCCTTACCTATGAAACAGGTATGATAATACTCGCCTCATAAGGGTTGGTCATGGTGGGGGGCTTAAAGGAATTAATATCTTTAAAGCACTTAACAGGAGTGAAATAGGTAATAAGACATGTTCAAAAGAGCAATTACAATTACTGATAGGACTAGTTTTAATAGAATGTCCTATTGACTGCATTAGGGCTCATCCTCAGATAGTACTAAATATTCCAAATTGTCAAGATACTTTAAGAGTTTTATAATCACAACATTTTTTGGAATGTAATAGGAAACAGAAGGAAAACAGGAGCCACCATAAAAAAAAAAAATGTGATACCATCAAAAAAGAAGAAATAGATTGAAACTTCTAACTCTAAAATGATTTTTCCTCAAAATAGATTGGAGGTGCATAATTGAAGAATGCTAGAAAATATTTGTTCCTTAAAGCAGTTACAGGCAGCTTTGACAAGCCAAAAAAAAAAAAAAAAAACCCAGCAGCTCAGCAAAACTCCCTCTCTCCTTCCATGTCCTTCACTACAGAATCTGTTATTGAAGAAGCATGTGAAAGTCACTCTGAAAAACACAGGGCATATATGTTTCTCTAAACTTATAACAAGAGAAAAGTTTAATGGCTTATAATAAAAAGATTTTATAGAAACTTTGGATATTTTACTTTTTATGACGGAACAGAGGAGAGGGCCTGAAATATCTCCCAAATAACCTTAGATTTGTCACATTTTCTAATGACTTTGTGAACCAACTTCTATGCCTTTTTTGCGGCTAACGCATTTTAGTAGACCACCCCTCCTCTTCACACAGTTCTGTTAGAGATCTGGATCCAGGGCCACTTACCCACTGTTGATGTCATCCGTCCTGAGACTTTTCCCAAGAATATCACCATCACTCATATATCCGCCAACATCAACTTCAGCAGACATGTCCAGGTCACTGCTTGCTTTCTCACTCATGTCAATCTGTGACATGTTTCCCAGCCGAGAGACAGCAGCTCGACGGAGAGGTGTTGTGTACATGAACCTTGAAGGGTCTGTGTGGATGAATCGACTGGTACCGCTGCGAGGGTAGCCAGCACCCAGGGAGGGAGCATCTCCAGCCTGAAGTCGAGGACACGCCTGGCCCAACCTCCACGTCATGGGAGTGGGTCGACCCGTCAAGTTAGGTATGGTCCTTCCATTCACTTCCGTTGTCACAGTGCTGTCAAATGTTGTCTCCAGGGTGCTGTCAAATAAAATGCAGAAATAACTATACTCTGGTTCTCCTGGGGCCACAGACCAAGAATGCATGAAGAAAAAAGCCTAGAGTTGAGAGCCGTTTCTTAGAAGGATGTCATTTTCATGAAAGCCAAATTATACATTCATTTTGAGATTCTAAACACCTCTGCAGATATCAAAATGTAGGAGGGGGCATTCGTTTGCAGGTTTTTTGCATTTTTGCTTTCAAAAGAAAGGCCATTATAACATTTTAGATAAAGCAAAATACTGTTTCACATTCTCAATAAATGCTTAATTTAACACACTGTAGCCTTCCCAGAACTATTCTGGAAGTTAACTACAATTATGTTTGAAAGTCTCTCTACCACCCCTCCTCAGATGCTTTTCAACTGCAACTTCTGCCATTGTTCCTTCTTTAGGCAGGCATGAAAACGACTTAGCAGTGATGGTGGTGGTTTCAGTAGCTAATTCAGTTCAAATGGGAAACTATATCGAAGAAGAGATGGATAGGAGAAACAAGTCCCTGGTATATGCTGAGAAGTCACCAGTTGACTGTCATGTAAAATTGAAATGAGAAAACAGTAAGGGAAAACTAAAATTCCTTCTCTATCATTCTAAGAAGTTAAGTGCTTGATTGCAATTTTTTTCTTTACTGGCCCAGTGATATACAGAATTGAGAAAAACCTGTGGCTTATCTGGGTCCCACGAAGACTGGACATAGTTTCTTCTAAATTTTGCCTCAAATCTGCTATGTTTTTAACTGTTCTCATTCTTCTTGTTTCAGGGTCTTCACCTAGAAAAGTAATATAATTATAAGTTTGTTATTCATGTCATTTACTGTCCTGAGAATAACTATATGCATAATATGAGTAATATAAATTATTTTTCTGAAAACTAAAATTATAGGTAGGAAATTCCAAATGATTATTATCAGCTGAAAATTATAATTGTTCTTTCTACCAACAAAATGTGAATAGAAACAAATTTAATACTACAAGTAATAATTTGAAGTGGTGATAATACAGTAATACTTTGTTGGACTATGACCTTAATCATTAAAAATGAGAGAGTCATTTGGAAATATACTGTTCAGTACTCCATGTTTCTGAACTTAATTTAAAAATCTGAAATTATTTGGATCCTAATTATTTCTGTGATTATCTGTTTCAAAGTGTACTCAGAATAGTTGAGATAAACTTGACTTAAGTAGCAAGTATATATTTGGACTCTGGGGAATGAGAGAGGACTTTTCTTAGAGAAGAAATATCTTTTGAAGTTTTTTATTTTATTAGACTCATGGACCAAGATTCACAACAAGGGATAGCTTTATTTTTAATTATTCCTCCACTTTCTACAGGGAACCAAAACACCCACATGTGACACTAGATTTCCGGTAAAGTCCCAGGCATCTGAACTCAGAATGTGTCTAACGGGCATGAAACAAACAGCTCTGCCAGTGCGACAAATGCTGGCCTTACATAATCACTACCTATCATTTTGGGGCATGGGTGCCATTACACCATTTTGTTTAGGGCCATGTAATACTTCCAAGGCCAGTGGCCATTTGAAGCTGGTGCATCTGGATAACAAAAAGAATGTGGAAAGACAGAGGAGGAAGCATAGCCTTTATTCTGTTCAATTCAGGCTCAGGAGGATGTCCAGTGATGAGAAATTTTAATAAGAAAGAGAAAAGAAGAAAAGAAGGAAGGAGAGGAAGAAGGGGACTGGAAGGGGAGAGAAGCTATGGGAAAGAGAGGGAGGAAGAGGAAGGCAAAGGAAGAAGGTGTTAAGGAAGAGAAGGGAGTGGCAAAGGGATGAAAGGAAAAGAAAAGAGAAGGAAAAGTGAAGGTAGAAAAGTAGCTTACATTAAATTCCAGGATGAAAATTGTCACACAGACGTGTCAAGATGCATATCTACAATCTCTTTTAAGACTATGGGTAGATATTCAACCTGTTAATTTTCTTCCATGGCATTCATGCCAGACTTTTAAAAATATACAACAAATGCACCCAGTTAACATTTATAATATATTCACAGAGTTGGTGGGGATTTCAGAGATTGTCTTTCCTTACCTCTTACCCAGTGAGGAAACTCATCTCTGTCTCACTTGGGAGGTGGCCATGGGCCTCTGCCTGAAACCACTAAGACTGGGAAGACTTCTTCTCCTCTGCAGTATCAGGTCTAATTGTGAAAACATTTCTGAGGATGAGTAATAATTTGCCCCCCTTTAGTTTCCACCCAGTAGTCTCAGCGGCTCTGAAACCAACTGAACAACTTTACACTATCTTTACCATGGCAGCCGCTCAAATATTGGAAAACAACTGCCAATTTCTTTATTTTCTTCTTCAGCCAAACGTGACTTCATTGTTCGTGATTCCTCATCTTGGATGAGTACCAAAACAACCACCATTCTGCTGCCAGTCTGTAAATCTCTTCCTTTTAATTCAAAAATTATTTGAATGATTAAAATATGCTTAATAATAGGATTATTTCAAACTTAGAAAGTAATGAAAAACTTCCTTATATTTTTAAGAAATAGAAGAACACGTGTTGTGCCCTCACGCACGCAGCATAAACTTTTCCTACACTAACTCAAGTCTTGCAAACTCTAACCCTATAGATTAACATTCTTTTAAAATTCAGAACTGTTAATAACCCTTAAGACTTTGATCATATTCTCCCTGGAAATTCTTCCCATCCTTCTCCTCATTAATATGACACAGCATATTTAAGAAATGGCTAGAAAGATGTCTACCTTTCACTTCTAAATAATCTGGTAAGAACCCTGAAGAAAAAGGAGAGTTTTGCAGGGACAATCTTAAAGGGCAGAAAAACATGTATCATTACAGTCATAGGAAAGGCAGAATTGAAGAGAGATTTTACTCAAGTGGGCAAAAGAAAGAGTGAAGAAGGAGATAAAATTGGAGAAGCATTAGAGCCAATACTCAGTGTCTAAGATTTCATACAGTGTAGAAAGATTCTAAGTGATGGTAAGAGATGAGAAGACTTAAAGAAGGAAAGTGTTGAAACTGCCTTTTTTGGAGGGAGGAGGGCATGCAAGTCATTTACCTTACACAAGTTCTAGAATATACCATCACATGTCTCCTATCCTTGACCCCCTTCCCTCCGGAAGAGCTTTTATGTTGTAATTAAGCTGCATCTTAACCATTTGCCAACTGGCGTAATATTAATAATATTGATATTTGAATTACTTTCAATATGTGGGGGGTTTTACCCCCTTTTTCGTAAGGAACATTGGCCCTGAGTTAACATCTGTGCCAATATACCTCCATTTTGTATGTGGGATGCTGCCACAGCATGGCTTGATGAACGGTGTAGAGTTCCATGCCTGGGATCTGAACCCTCGGCTGCTGCAGCAGAGCACATGGACCGACACTATACCACCAAGCCAGCCCCAATATGTTGTTTCATATAAGCTTTAAGAACATCGTATTTTTGAGTCATTCCATTTTACTAACTAGTTTTTCACATCTTCAATCTTTAAATTTCCTTCTTTCAATCCAACAGGCATCTTACATCCTTCGTTTTTCTATTTGAATTCATCATTTGTTTACATAGCTTCCCTTAAGTTTCAAAACCATAACCTCCTTCCCTCCTTTGGTTTTTCCCATCATGATATCCACTCATGACAATCAGACAAATGGACTTTTTCTTTCCAGCACTTACTGAGCAAAACGTAATTGCTGCCTCATTCATGTCATGAAAGATAATAGCCAGATCAAAATTTATTGCAGTAAATGTTCTCAATGACCCACAAAAGGCAAGGTAAAATTAAATGCACTTACAAACCCCCTAAGGATTGCACAAGTCTGCAATATCCTGTAAATCTGTATCCAAATGATGTCTGGAGGATTAGGGGTGGGGACTGAATGGCAATTGAAAAGGCCAAATGTGAAAGCACAAATCAAATGAAAAATTTAGTAACAAATAAAAGTTAGCAGGAAAATGCACACAAGAAATTTATTTAGTCACAAAAACGCTATATCCTCTCTCACTTCCATAATCTCAAAGCCAACAATCATTCCTGAAAGAAGGCTCCTAAGAGTCAGACAGGATAGTAAGGGCTGACACACATTTTCCAGAACAACATAGTCTGCAATTTGCTTTGAGTTTTTAAAATTGGTGTAAACTGCTTTCTCACTGCTCATAAGGTCTCCTCTATGAGCAGGGCACAGAGTAACAGGCTCAATTTGGTGTTGCTGCATTTTTACTTAGTGGCAGACGGACCATTTAATCTTGAGGTCCTGCTCTTACTTTTTAGGCTTTAATTAAACACATTGTAATTAACACTGTCGGCACTGTCATCTTTTAATAGGAAATCAAATTACATATGAATGAACCTGATTCACAGAGAATTAGGTCCTCTACATCATCCACATTATAGATGTTATTAATGAGAGTACAGCTGCCTGATTTATTTTGAGAAATAACCCTAATTTTGTGAAGGACCCCAACAGTGATTTGGATGGAAAATTTTCAAGTCATCTGGTTAAACCAGACACTTTGGGGGAAAAATAGCAAAATATGGCTAACAGCTTTATAGTTATCTTTTAAATATTCTCCTATATAGTTATAGCACAGGCCCTAGTCTGTCTGATTTAAGATATCCAAGAGTAAAGAGTTGAACTCAAGAAACCCTGCCTAAAACTAACTTGGAAGAGGCCATTTTGAGCCAGAAGCAGAACCTAGTCAAGCACGTGGCAGAAATCCTGAAATTCCTGTGTGCTCTGGGCGTGGACATATTCACCAACCTAACACGCATCATTACTGAGGGAATTGCATTGGAATGCTTCATTATCCTGATATGATTATTCATAGCAGCTATTTGAATAAACTCTTCCTCTTACTTTCTCACTTGCATTTTTGAATACTGGCATAAGTGAAAATAAAAGCCTTAAAGAGAATAATTCCATAAATACAATAAGCAGATGCTCAGTTTAAAAACC
Organism: Equus caballus; assembly: GCF_041296265.1. Taxonomy (NCBI): domain Eukaryota; kingdom Metazoa; phylum Chordata; class Mammalia; order Perissodactyla; family Equidae; genus Equus; species Equus caballus. The sequence continues at coordinate 11,242,891 of NC_091711.1, read as the reverse complement.
ATGGAACACACAGACTTCTATTGAGAGATTACCCTCTGACAGTAATGCTCCAAGTTATTTATGCACAAAAAGGCATGTGTCATACATACACCCGCCCACAGCATGCTATAATTTGACAGAGAAACCAGCAAATACTGTCAGGGGACTGCACTCTGTGCATATCTTTGAAAAGACTTACATAAGAGGTGCTTAGAACAAGATAAGTGCTACCATTCTACAGGCAAAAGATGAATACTGCTTGATTCTACAGTTCTGGAGGAGCGAAAAAAGAAAAACCTTCATAAGGATTAAGACTCCCTCTCTTGCCTTTGTACTGCATACAGGTCTTTTATGAGAAGCAGCTCATCACAAAAATCACACAATGGTGAAGAAGTAAATCTTCAGGGTCTGAGCACCTGGTGTATTCAAATTCAGAAATCACTATTCCCACAACTTGACTCTTTAAAGCCAAGCTGACATGAAAAATCGGGCAATATTTGCCCTTGCTGTCCCTCTAAGATTTCTTCTTCTAAAGCTGGTTCACTAAGATGCCAGAAAAACTCATAAAACATCTTGTAACAGGGGGGTCTACATGGAGAATAAAAACAAACCTATATTTAGCACCAGTTGTATGAATCAGAAACAAAGAGATCGCTGCTCAGGGTTAAATCTTTCATATTTAAGGAGTTCTGTATGAAATCCTTTGTGGAAATACAAACTGACATAAATATGATGTGGTCAATGGTTTAATACCAATGGATTTTTGAAGTAGAGACTGTATGTTGTAAATATGCTTCAACCGAACATTGAATTTAGATATAAACAATTAAAACATGTACAATTTAGCTATTTAGGCAGGCAGCAAAGTTGACAAAGTTTAATCACAAAACTGAAGAATTTCCTCTGACTTTTTCATATCTAGTTAATGAAAGATTATGTCAGAAGTTGCTACTGAGCGTCATGTCATGAAAAAGGCCTACTCTGTGAGGCATAAAAACAGTTCACAGTCATCTACATAGTAGGTTAAATAGTTATAATGCACACACCAAACACCAAAAAAATGTTTGTGAGTAAAGCTGTCAGAAGAGGCCTCTGCATTTCTGAAAGTGTTATAAGAATGCACAGTACTCGTCACTGAGGCAAAAACAAGGGCCAGCCATTTGGGTACCACTGAGGCAGCAGAAAAAACTTGACTAGACAGAAAATTTACCCACAAGGCCCCTCATTCTTCCTTCCATATCTGTGGTGAGGTCACCTTGAGGGAAGTTGAATAAATAGGCTCCATTAATGACTAAGTAAAATACACATTTGGAGTTTTAAAACGGTAACTCTTATTTATGGACATCTAGAATGTACTGGATACCAGGTCAACAGTGCCCAGGGTGGATTGCTGCTCTTTACTTTCTCCAAATAGACTTTACAATGGTTCTTTTAGCTCAGCTTTACAAAGAAAATAATTTCAAGAAACAAGAAATTTAAAAGTTTTTTGAGTAAATATAGTTTTAAAAAATAGTTGGAAGAACGGAAGATATTTGGCTAATGCACATGCGCAGCTTCTTAAAATCCCATCCTCATTTTAGGAGCACACTCAACTTACCTAACAAGTCTGTGTAAAGCGCCTGTTCCAGATCGCCTAGCATTGTAAGGATCACATCCTCGTCCAGATGCGCCGTGCCTTCCCGCAGGCAGCTTTCCCCCTCCTCTTCCGCCCAGCTCCTACTGATGCTGCTTGGCCGGGAGGACACATTTTCATCTTCAGACCTGCTATCTTCATCACTCTCAGCGTCGAAGCCTCTTCTGGAAGACCAGTCCTCTAAGCCCTCAGTGCCTGACCGGCTGGCAGGCAGCAGGTTCCAGGCCCCTGGGCCGCTGGTGTGGTACAGGGACTGCACAGAGCGCGAGAGGAATCGGGACAGCGAGTGCCTCTCTGCATAGGTGGATTCTCTCTGGCTGGCCTTTGCTGCATTCCCAAACCAGTTGGAAATGCGCACAGTGGGTCTCCTCTCCCCCTCACTGGCGAGGGAAAGATTGGTTAGAGACTTTTGTTTCTGCAGGCCAGCTGCCTTTCTCCTTACTTCTTTGCTCCGAAACACGGAGAGTTCAGCTGGCCGCTGCATGGCAATTCCAGCGCCTTCTTCTCATCAAGTGGACTTCATACTGTCTTTTTACACTGAGACAGCAACTGGCCCTTTTGGTTTTAATTAACACATGCACTTCAGTAAAAGCCCAGGTAGGCTCAAACATTCACCTACGATTCTGTAGCTATAGGACATTTAATTAGTTGCCCACCATTTAGCCTGCCACATCATTTCCCTGATCAGCAGTACTTACAAACATTTTGCTTGAATCTACGTGAAGCAGAAAAGAGTTCACCAAAGACACTGCTCCAGCTGAAAAGTAGCACAGGAAGCCAACTACGTTTCCCCGTCTTCATCCAATCACATGTCTCAGCAGGGCGATGGGTCCACATTTCTCTCTATTGCTTCTGTGTTGCCAAACGCGAGGTAGTGAAGCACCAGTGATGTCTCTCGCTTTTTTTTTCTTTGCCTCTCACCAGCCCTTCGCTGATCTAGGTCTGCAGCCCTGGACTCTAGATGAGCTGACACGGTGCAGCATGTGCAACCTCCGCATCAGAGCCCCGTAGGAGCAGAAATTAAGCGCGGAAGCCCAGCCCCGCGCGAGCCTCTGGCGTGTTAGTATTCCACCTGCATTCTCTGCTCTATGGCTCTTCCTTGCTGCTGCAGTGAATGCTGCTGGCTGCCATGGCAGCAAACATCCTGCTAAATTGAAACTGAGGCGCGGAAGCTGCTGTCCAGCCTGGAATGCCACAGGTTTCAAAGCCAAGCCTGAATAAGATGCTACACTATTAACCCTAAACACATTTACATCACTCTCAGCCACCGCACCTCAGATACGGACATACACGGACACACACACTCTCACACACACACACTCCTCGACACCGGAGAATGACGGACTAATTCTCTGTAGCTGCAGGCAGCTGAAGCAGGCAGATCTGTCTTCTGAATGTTGGGATTTGTGCTGTAAAAGCACAAATCAAATTCAAGAGTGTAAAGGACCTAAAAAACAGAGCATGACACTCCACCGGCTGACAGATATGCTTTAAAGGGAAAGACTTCATTTCATCTTCTAAGGAACAAATTCAAGGGCTTTTTATTCTGAAGCTATTTAGTGAAATGCTAATTGAACAATAAAAATCAAGATTTCTTCCTGTAAAAAATGCAAAAAAAAAAACACCTCGGTTTTTTTCCCTTTGAGAAGGAATATTTTCACTCAAAGCTTATAATTGAAAGTTGATGGCCAAGTATGTAGAACATAATGATGTGACCAAAAAAACGTAAAATGTACATTATGATTTTTGATATTGAGCATTTTCCTAGTCTATTCCATAAACCTATTCCCGCATAATAATCTCTTTATTTTTAATATTTTGATAAAAAACAGAAAACCTAAATGATAAATTTCTTGTATTTATCTTGTACTGGTTATGTACGCTACACCACCACCCTGAAATTCTGATTTTAGGAAAACTTTTAAAACACCTAGAAGATATAGGAGAGACCACGTGTACCACTGTGAGCTTATGAGAAGTGTATCAAGGAAAACTTCTGAGGTTTTCTGCCCATGACATTCCTTATTATAAGAGGGAAAGTGGACATACACATAGAAATATTTAATTGTGTCATTCAAATTGATATACAAATCCCTATCATTTTCTGAGCTAGTATCAAATTAATTCTGATTTTTCACCTCATATTGCTAACCTCAGCTAGAGGAAATGCTGGATCTCTCAACGATGTAAAATAGCATTATAATATACATTGCCTGTATCTTTACATATGGTGACAACCTACTGTGCATGGTTAATTATTCCTTATGCCTAGGATCAAAAGCGGAGCATAGCAGGATCCATTTTACACAGACACATAAAAGGGAATTAGATGGAAAGAACAGCAATTATTCCTGATAAGAAGGTTGCAATTAAACAAGCAAATAAACCTGTGAACTGTGAATACTGATTCTCAGTTCCTCATGCTTTAAAAATAGCGTTTATATGTGCTTAAATAAAATGAGGGTACAAATATGGAACCATAGAAACTGACTATTATTTTACTAAAATAATAATGTGTGTGTGTAAAGCACTTTTTAAAATACTTTGGATTCCTAAGCAGAACATTTTTTTCCTTCATTTTGAGTTATTGTGACCCAGTGAATGACCAGGGTACGAGACCAGAGTAAATTTGTTGAAGTTATAAAACTTCAACTTGTTTGACTTTTGTTATACTAGTATATTGTAGCATACTCTAAATCTCACAGATTCACAAAAAATGGAATTCTTATCCTTTAGATGATAAAGAGTTAAACTTATGAGTATTTTATGTGAAAACAGTTACTATGCCCTCTCCTTATACAAAGGTGCTTGTGTACCAGTCAGCTTAGATTGGTGGTTTTCAGACTTGCATGTTGAGAACTTCTCAGAGGGCTTATTAAAATATAGCTTGCTAGGCCCCAGCCCCACCCCTCCTCATTCCGTAGGTGTGAAGGGGGCTTGAGATTTTGCATTTCTAGCATATTCCCTGGTGATGCAGATACTGCTGGCTCTGGGACCCCACTGTGAGAGCTACTAGGCTGAGACTAGTGGTTTTCAATTGGGGGTGGTCTTTTTAACTGGGTCCCTCTTACGGGACATTCAGCAATATTGGTAGATACTTTTGCTTGTCATAATGGGGGATATGTGGTGCTTCTGACATCTAATGGCCAGAGGCTAATGATGCTGCTAAACATCCTAATGGCCAGAGGCTAATGATGCTGCTAAACATCCTACAATGACAGGACAGCCCCCCACAACAAGGATTTATGCAGACTATAATGTCGATAGTGCCAAGATTGAGGAATTTTGGCTTAGACTAAGTCATGTTAATTTACAAATGATTTAGAAATTTCAGTGGCTTACAAAAATAAAGAGGCACTTTTGCTCCCATTAATGTCCACTCTGTGTTGGCTGCAATTCTGATCCTTAAAGTATACCTTACTATACAAGTACACTTTCTACTAAGACCCATGCAGAACGAGCAATGCTAGTCAGGGACACGTCGATCTCATGACAGGGAGAAAAGAGATGAGAGATCCAAGCAATGGCTCTTAGAGCTTCTACTAAAGAAGGGCCCATGTCATTTTTCCACTCACATTTTCTTGGTCAAATCAAATCAAGTGACATGGTCCACCCTGATTTGATGGGGTAGGAAATAAAATCCTTCTACAGAGGTAAACCCAGGAAGGGGTGGGCTAAGTCCAATGGAGCCAGTAAGGAGGGGCTGGTTATTTTGAAGAAATAACCTTAACGGAGAAAACATCAAAAGGGTATTTTTGTTTGTTTCTCTGTTTAAAGATACCACTGCCAAATTGTAGTTGCAGTAGCTTCTTCCCTGAAACTGCATCAGTCCATAGGTTTACCCTGAACAAGAGCAGGGGACCTACTTAGAGCTTTTTGAGAGGCAGCTATCTCTGCTTGCTCTGGGTGCACGTTCACACATGAGTGTACTTATACTTATTCGTATTCACATATAAATGTACGCTATACAAGGTGAAGGAGGAAGCCTCAGAACATAGGAGAAAAATAAGCCCAATCAGTACTAAAAATATGAATCGCTAATTTTGCCAAGATTTCACATAAAGCACAACTCCTATAATGTTCTGAAAAGGAATGCTTTTCAGTTCTTAGTAAACATAATTATACAGTGGCCGTTTAAGTAAAAGATCTAAACTGATTTCAGTTAACCAAATTTGATCTTCTTAATCTTTATAAACATTCAAACAAAAGGCAACTTAAGTGATAATTTACAAAGATCTTAAATATCAGAAATTTCCCATTATTAAATACAAAGTCTAGTAAGTTAGCTTATCCTTCTGTTTAAACTAAATTCTCACTTCTAAAATGATTTTCTGAATTCATCCAATTATTTTGCTACTTTTTTACAAATGACACGCCAGCTTCGCTGATACTGAGTCAGCCTGGCGTCTACCAACATCTTTCAGTTGAACACAAATTCTAGACACAGGTTAAAAAGTGCATTAAACAAATGTTATACATGTTAGTAGAGAGTCTTATGTGAAAAGAGGGCAAGTGTGAACCTATGTAGAGAGAAAAATATAACAACTTCTTGAATGATTCCAGTGGAATGAAAATAAAGCTCACTTTCTATTTGGCAGGATCTCTTGGCACTTGATGAAAGAGATGGTCTCTGAGGCCAAATGCTTTCTGTCAATGAATGTGAGAATAAAACCCAAGCCAAAGCAGTAAAATTGGAACTGTCAATTTAATTGGACTTGTAATATTGAGGTCATGGCATGAATCTTAAAGGAGAGGCTAGAAGCAAGAAGCTCACTCACTCATAGTCACAAATTATAAAATGCATTTCACCTGTATGTAACAATTAACAGAACGATCATCATCAGATCAGGTAAATATCACTGGGTTCCTCCTTAAGAACATGACAAACTATAAGAAGCTTGAATGATATACATGAAGACTTCTGAGGGATATAAGGTCTCCAGATTGTAAAAGTCTTGAGTTTTCTCCAGTATGCCATTTTACTGAGTGTTTATGATACTTATCTTCATTTATGATACTTATCTTCACACTGCAATTAAACTACATTTTTAACTTCGACTACCATTTAATCATAAAGACAATTTTTTATCACTTCACGTGAGTTACTGCATAGATGAAAACATAAACAGCTAAGCATCCTAGCTAACTCAGAGAATCCCTCTAACAAATCTGCTTTGCAGTGTGAACCATTCAAGTTTGCTCGTTAACAGTATCACAGAACTTTACGTGTCATGCATCTCTTGGGTTATGCACTAGGCATGCTTTTCATATTTGCTTAAGCACAAAAAGGGATTTTCCCCGGGTAACATAACAGAAAAGTGCAGGGAAGGAGGGAGGAAGAGTTTCAGACATGGCTTGTTCAGGGGGTCAGACATTTCCTACAATGACCTTGAGCTCATTCTCTCCTGCTTTAGGTTCTGTTTTCTCCATGTTTGTTTCTCTTGAGGGTGAAAGGGACAGCCAGCATTCCAAGTTTCCTTTTGATTAGTTTCAGGTCTAGTGAAAAACAGGCTCCTTCCTAACCGTCTTAAGAACAGTTCTAAGACTGATTCTCATTAGTTCTTATTGAACTGAATGGGGTCACATGTCCTTTCCTGAAAGAGTCAGTGCGGTCAAGGGAATGAGTTGTTCTCATTGAATCTGCTTGGGTCAATTTCACTTGAATCACATGAACAGAGACTGATGGGGCTATAGTTCCCCCAAAGAAAATCAAATGCTGTTATCAGCAGATGGGGCGATGGATGGTCAGGCAGAACTACACCAGGACACCAAGGTATGCTGACCATGAAGCCAGTGGTACCTAAGATATAGAGCTCCTTACTCGATTGAGCCCCTTCCTAAACACTGTGTGTAATTTTGTATTTTTGTTTTTGTATTATTTTCAGCCTTCTCCAAATTGTATAGGCTTCAAAAATTTACAACACATGGATCTTATTCTGACAAAACCTAACTCCATAAAAGTTCTATATCATTAAGGTTACTTGACTTGGGGAGCAGGACAGGATTACACCCCCTGAGAGAGTTCTTAAAAAGACAAAAAACAGTGAATGAACCAGAGAAATATAGAATGATTGCTCGGCTGCATTAAATATTCACTTGAGGTTGGTGGTCAGGAATGTAAGGTGAATCACATCAACACGTGATGCATTTTTCTCCAGGTTCATTCATTGTTGGTATGGAACAGGTGGAGAGTTGAATGTAGACAGGTCTGTGATTTTATTAAAGAACAATGAAGTGAGAGAGAAGGAGTAAAGGGTATATACAAAAGTAAAATTACATTCAGTTACCACAGGAATTCAGCTGATTAAGGAGGGAAGAAAGAGTATGCAGAGTTTGCTGAGTGTCAGTAAAAGGTGGTGGGGATAATGAATTGGAAATCCTGGTAGAACCATTGGTGGAGTCAGGAAACAAAAGGAAGAGCATTGAAAATGTAAGAGGTCGTAATCAGCGAGAATTGGGTGCATGAAAGTAAGATTATAGAGAGCTTGCAGATTCTGATGATGCCCCGATCTAGGGTATGACCACGAGAATAAGTAGCTCAGGAGAGATTAGAAGACAGGATCATTGGAAGAAAGGCCAGGGTAAGCTAGTCTTCCTCTCATCACTGGTCTGCAGGTCTACTCTCATCCAGATTTCTCTGATTACGGTACTCATCCTCTCATCACTGGTCTGCAGGTATACTCTCATCCAGATTTCTCTGATTACGGTACTCAATTTAAAGCTTATTAATCATAAATGCATATCATCTTTCTTCACAAAATCTCAAGTTTTCATTGGGAGAAATGTTCACTACCCCACTGTAGGTTAATTTTAAACAAATCATAGTGGGACTAACACAATCAGAGAAGCCTTATTTCAGCATTTATTTGCTATTTTCTTTCTTTTATTAAATTCCTAACTAATTCATAGACTCAAATCTATGATTCTATATAAATAATTATTGTCACAAAATATTATACCTTCTAGTAAATCCATTTAATTAATATATTATGTTAAAGTCTAGTTTATATTTCACTTTCAAGTATTCTGCTAAAAACATCAGAACGTTAAATGAAAATATTAACTGGAACTATGAAAAAATGATCAAATGGTAGATAGAATATGAAACTGGAGAAAAAATCAAATATGGATTATTTATTCAATCAGAGATATTCACTGATATATTAATTTCAGAAAAACAAGGTTCTTTGGTGAAATTCACATAAAAATTAGAATTCAAACTGTACTAAATGCATTTTCTCCTACAGGTTTGAACTCTAGTATTTCATAGGCATATTGATACTAATTGAAGACACTTATGAATAAAGAAATATGTGAAGAGTATGCATTTCACGCCACACTAGGTTTAAAAAATATCTATTCTCAATAAGATATACATCTTCATTCTGACCATGAGACTATCTGGAGCTATGGGAAAGCCATCATTAGTCCCATTATTTTAAAAATCTACAAATATCATAGTCATACTTATGTCTTGGCATCACCATTTCTACCCCGACCCTGCACTGGTCCATTGTAATCTCCACAGGAAACCTCTTGATGATAGTACCTAATGATACCACTGATGGTAATTCTGAAATGAACCCTTGGGATGTTGTGCTGTCGTTGTCAATATTCTCTGATGGACACTGCAGTAATGGCTAATGCTTGCCAAAGTGTTTCAAGAAGTGGAGAAGCTTCTTAATGCCCAAACTCGATACGGTTACTTTCATGAGCTTCAGAGCAATATTTTGAGTCCTTGGAGTACTATAGTAATTTTTTAAATTACATAGTTCTTTCAGTTTTTTTCTTGGGAATATACAAGGGCTAAGCCAGAGATTTATTGGAATAACAGACATACCTCTACTCCCACGCATTCTTCTACTTAGAAACAGATAAAATGTTTTTAAACTCTCTTTCCCCTTAGGAGCAGTATATTTTGCTAAGAGCCTACTTAGTTCCTCACAAATACAGACCTATAGATAATAAAATTACCCCAAAGGCCTTCCATATATGTCTAGGCTTATCTTGATCCTAGGAAAAACACTAGACTAAAGCTGAGAATCCTGTTTTATACACTTAAAAATACGACAAACTGGGGCATGTATATGTCTTTTTTTTCTTACATTATTTATATATAATGAAATATTTCCCCAATTAGATTTTTTTTCCAGAATACACATTTGGAGCCACCATGTAGAAATGTTCTAAATAGTACAGGATTGGAGATAAAACAGAGTTTGATCAGCCATGGAAAATTTACATTGACATCTGATCCTTAATATTTTTTAAATCTCCAAATATATTCATTGTCTGCCTTATTAACAACAGAAGATTGTCCAAGTTTTCTCTGATTATATTCAACTTGACTGAGGGCAATGAAAACTTAAAATCGCAGCCTCTGAAAGCACTACCATGCTTTACAGAATTCTTTACAGAGCAACAAAGAGATCATCCCAAGTGGAATAGCCAAATATCTAAGAATCTCTGAAGCAGGAAATGTACACAGTCCATTTATGCTTAAGGAAAAATAGTATAGCACAAACATGATTTAATAAAAAGACTTACATAGAGATTACAAAAATTCTGAGGTTTGACCCACCCGTCAATCAGGTCACTTACCAGATATCTCCTCTAGGCACTGCTTAGCAGTCTTACTATATGATAAATCCATCTTAGTAGGACTGGTACAGGAGTCGGCAGATGGTAAAGAGGTACCTTCATTTTCTGAATGTGCTCTGAAATTAACCAAGAAGATAGAAACAAATAGCAATTGCTGTCACCAGTGACTCATCAAAGTTCTCTAGCACAAGAAGAAATCAACATATTAAAACCTTTCTGTCAAGATAAGTAAGGATTTCTTTATGACTGGGACATTCCAAAGATGTCTACCTACAGCAGAATTTCCTTTCTTTCATATACAACCCAAGTAGGAGTGAGATATTAAGTCAGATTTCTTAGACTTTTCTAAATTTGAAAGTTGAATTACCAATAGTTGGTTGCATTTCGGGGGGCAAAAGACTTGAAAAGATCCAACTTTTATTGCTGTTTTTAAAAAGTCTGGCTAAATTGTGTTCTTGTGAGAATAACTAATAAAAGCACTTGAAACCACCCCTAAAATTATTTTTCCATGAAAATTATATAAAATAGATCCTAAAATACAAAGTATAAGTAAAAATAAACATTGAATTTGTTTGGGGCAATAAATGTCATCATGATGTCCTGATTTCAGAAAAATTAAAGTCAATCAAAAATAAATTCTCATTCTTAAACCTCCCTTTAACATCACATTTTAGACGTGTGTGTATGTGCATGGGTATGTATTTGTGTTTGTGTTAATATGTAAACAGTAGGTCAAATCAAGTGAAAAGCACTCTACAGAGGGACTGTATATGTTTTGATATTCCAATCTTACTTGATGCATTGCTTCTTCTTTTTATGCACAGGCAAACATTTTAAAAGGCACCGCCTTTCATGATGCAGCTTCAAAGTCTACATATATTTGATCCAAACTGCCACATATTAAAAAATTCCACAGCATAACCTATTATGACATGGAAAGAGGCAAGGCAACATCTAGCAGTGTACACAGGACTGTGTTCTTTGTAGAAATCCCATTTGCCTTCAAGTCTCATTTCTAGTACTGGGTCTGAATTATGGCAAGTGATCACTAAATATTTCTTATTGTAAAAAGATCTATAAAGAATATTTATATGTGAAGGAAGAATTCAGTGTTTTTTTTCTGAATCAATTTTTAATTATTATTTTACTTTTATTCTAAATCCTAGTGGTTAAGATTCAGTGCTCTCACTGACACAGCCCAGGTTCACATCCCAGTCAGGGAACCCCACCACCTGTCAGTTGTCATACAGTGGTGGCTGCATGTTGCTGTGATGCTGAAAGCTACGTCACCAGTATTTCACATACCAGCAGGGTCACCCATGGTGGAAGGTTTCTATGCACCTTCCAGACTAAGACAGACTAGGAAGAAGAAGCTGGCCACCCACTTGTGAAAAAATTGGACACAAAAATCCTATGAATGGCAATGGAGCATTGTCTGATACAGTGCCAGAAGGTGAGAGTATGGCACAAAAAGACTGGGCAGGGTTTCACTGTGCTGTACACAGGGTCACTAGGAATCGACTCTGTGGCTCTAAATCCTGGTTTTGTTTCAGAGAAAATAAAGTTAATAATTGATACCAGAAATATTTTACATTTATCTGACAGATCTAGAGACTCTGAAAAGCTCATTAGGATTCTACAAAATCAAGGAAAACTATATGCTGTACGTATGGATGTAGGTGTATATATAGGGATTGATATATAACATAAAGATAGAGCTACATAAGAATTCATACAAAGCTGTGCCTTGGCCTCCAATGATTTCTGGTAAACTGTTCCTATTTTACTGACTCAAAACTGAATATTAGAACCATGACAAAATTTAAAAAGAGGACATACTAGTCAAGTGACAGGATGCACCACTGAAGTCAGTAAAGACCTCAACGTTGTTAAAATCAACAGACATTTTTAGTCTTCACCTTCCTTGATATCTTGGCAGCATTCACAACAGCAGACCGCTCCTTACTTCAGGAAACTCTCCTACTTTGGCTTCTCTGACAAAAATTCTCCAGTGTGTTCCCAATTCTCTCTCGATGCTACTTTTTTCCTCTTTCTTTTTCCTCCTTCACTCAATCATTAAATGTTGTGGTTCTGGGTAGTAAAAATAAGGGGATACAGAGGGCAAAAATTTTGGAGTTCCTCAAAGCAATATCCTAAGCTTCTTCCAGTTTTCATTGCAGTCTCTCTAGATGATCTCGAACATACTCAATGTGTTAATGAGGACCTATCCATACACGAATTTCAAATTCAAATTCTAACCCAGCATTTTCTTCTGAATTTCAGATGTGTATCATAACTGCCTAGTTGACATTTCCTGATGATTGTCACAAAGATATACAGAACTAAACTCATAATCTTTTCTCCACAAACTTGTTCCTTGTTTATGGAGCCCTTGGGTGAAACCCGTAGGGGGCCTGTGAGACTTTGCATGTCTGGTCTCTGTCTGCCCCTCCAGTATCATCTTGCATAGCATTCCCCTTCTCCATCTCTCCCATGTGGCCACAGGAGTCTTCTACCCACATCCCATAGCTCATTGCCTTAACAGGGCCTTTGTACTTGATTAATTTCCTCCCCATTTCATCCAGTTACGTCTCTCCCTTCAAGTCTCAGCTCAAAAGACTCTTCCTTAAAGAAATATCCCTAACTTTCAGGTGAAGTCCCAAATTATAAGCACTTACTGTTCCCTGTACCTATCTTGACAGCACTTCATACTCTAGCAATGTAAAATTTGTGTAATTATTTGATTAAAGTTTATCTCCCAAACTAGACTCTATTCTATATGTTTAAGCTCAGCCTTGTACCCCAATACCTAGCCCCATGTCTAGCATACAGGCTGTACCCAGCAAATATTTGATAAGTGAATGAATAAATCTTGGTGGTAGTGATCATAAAATAGTATCATTAGTGGGTCAAGCACATGGAAGCAAGCATCGTATAAGGTGCATGATTGGGTTTGGATGTAAAACTTGGCTCTCACACTGAATAGTTATTGACTCTCGTGACCTTGCTAAGTTATCTAGCCTCTCTGAACCTCACTTTGCTCATGTGTAAAGCAAAGAAAAATATGTGTCTTGCAAAATAATTGTGAACTCAAATGTTATTATTACTAAAGGTCTGGAAAGGCATTCTCTTGAGGCATGTGGGATTCTGGTTAACATTAAAACGTGGCGAAGATATCTGGCTCTCTGCACAGTCTATTTCTCTTCTTCTCTGGCCCCCAAGTTCTCCTACACCCCCATGTATAACTCCTTCCCACTCATTTCTAGAGTCCATTTCATTCTTTTCTTCCACTTGGGTTGATTTCTTATAGGCCACTGTATCGCCCTGACCGGTTCCTTAGTCTGCTGTCTCTGAATGAAGGGAAAAAAATCCTCTGAAGTTTTCTAAGGATTTTATTACCTGCTGAAGAAGTTTAAATGGAGAGAATGTACTGAGATTGGAGACCCTAGGGAAAGCTTTCTGGCTGTCTGCCAGGAAGCCTCAGAGAAACACCATGCCTTGGTGAACTGGCTGTGAGCCAGGCCTGGCCTATAGTCCTGCAGGCTCAGTATTCGCAGACTGATCTCTCAGAAGCTGAGTCACACTAAGCAGTTCCTGACATGGCTGTCTGAAGCCCAATGCCAACTGGTTCTTACTAGAAAAAGACCAGGAGCTGTCACAGGGGCCAGAATGCTTGTGGTCATGTCAGTTATAAAGATTTACAGTATCTCCCTCTATGAAAACCTGTATGGAGCAAAAGAATATTCAGAATGTATTTTAGGAGTATAGTTTTTGCTTTGCTCCAAACAAACAGATCTTAAAAAGTATTCCTCAGGAGCTGACTATGGCTATCTTCCTCAATATATGAGAACTAGTACTCAATTCCATTGGCTAGGTACCCACTTCTCCTGTCTGAGATGCTCTTTTATAAAAACTATTCATATTCTGACAGCTCAGTCTTGTCTTAGAAGCCTTTGTTTTGATTTATTTTTTAATGTGGCATTGCATATTTCTGGCTGACTCTCCCTTTAATGTCACAAGAGCCAACCTTATTTACCTTATTTCCAAGTTCTTTGGTGTATTTTCATTGGTATTCTCTGTATGAGTTACCTACATTAGCAGTGATAGGGAAACAGATTGATCAAGGAAAGGAACGTGGAGACGCTAAACTTCAAATAATTACGAAAAAGACTTAGAAGTCATCTTTGGTTTGTATGTACATGCAAATGGTCCAAATCTCTGCTTTACATATGTTACAAGCCATCCATTTCTCTAGGATTTCCACTTCATTATTTGTTAAAGTGGAATCAGATTTCAACTCTGGTCTCTAGAGGGACAATCAATGCTAACTGGTAAAGATTTAACTTTTATACAAATGATCAAAGAAGTTCAGTTAAATCTCTGAAGACTCCCAACATGTTCTCTGTTTTTGGGCATGCTTCATTCCAGTAAAATAAAAGGTTTAGGGCTTGATTCATAAAACAATTTATGAAAACCTCAGAATCAATAGTGTTCTCCAATCAAAAGGCACATTTTGACAGGTAAAGTGAACACTGCAGTGACATCATTCACTGTTCCCACAGAAACTGATATTGCATTTCCCTCATATTGACTAGAAAAAGAAAAAAATGAGTATCATGACATTCCTTTAAAATATTTAGCAGATACAGTCCTGTGCAGACTATCTTAGTGTGCATTTACAACATAGTCAACACGTTACAAGTACCTATTGATATTCTAAGATATAGCATTGCAAAAATGCCATTTAACTTAATTAGAGTTCTAACAAGCCAGGCCCTCAGTGCTAGTGTCTGTTACTAAGAGCTGTAGTGGTCAAAAGTCTAGACTTCACCAATGATGAACATAAAAGCTACTTCCTGTTTCTGTGCATGTAATTAATATGTGCCAATTTCTGTGCCTAGTGTTTCATCTGTGGCATATCACTCAAACTTTACAAGAATTCTGTTGCTATGGACTGAATGTTTGTTTCCCCCCAAAATTCATATGTTGAAACCTAATCCCCAATGTAATGGTATTTAGGATGTAGAGCCTTTGGGAGGTGCTTAGGTTACAAGGGTGGAGCCCTCTTGAATGGGATTAGTGCCCTTGTAAAAGAGACCTCAGAGAGCTCCCTTGCCCCTTCCACCACGTGAGGACAGAGTGAGAAGATAGCCATCTATGAACCAGGAAGAAGGCTCTCATTAGATACCTTGATCGTGAACTTCCCAGCCTCTAGAACTGTGAGAAACAGATGTTTGTTGTTTTAGCCACCCAGTCTATGGTATTTTTGTTATACCAGCCTAAACAGACTAGACACCTGTAATACAGGTGCTGTAGATAAATTAAGGCTTCTAGAGATTTAATAACTTGCCCTATATAACAAGTTGGTAGACACTTAACCCATACTTGAAGCTGGCTGCCTGTAGATACTGTTCTGTTAACCACTACCCTACAGTTTAACTCTATCTAATTGCCTCTGGACACAGTATTTTATTGCATTTGAGGTCCCCTTAGCTTACAGATAGCTCAGTCACTAAGTCAATAAAATATTTGAATGTGACAATATCCACTGGTCTCTTTACTACTTTAAATTTTTACTCTTGATTCTTGAGAAAAAGAATTATTCTTGAGTATATTCTTGAGTATAAGTGCCATTTATTGTTTTTGTTTGTTTGTTTGTTTTGAGGGAGATTAGCCCTGAGTAACTGCTACCAATCTTCCTCTTTTTGCTGAGGAAGACTGACCCTGAGCTAACATCCATGCCCGTCTTCCTCTACTTCATATGTGGGACGCCTACCACAGCATGGCTTGCCAAGCTGTGCCATGTCCGCACCCAGAATCCGAACCGGCAAACCCTGGGCTGCTGAAACGGAATGTGCAAACTTAAGCACTGTGCCACCGGACCGGCCCCTATATGTGCCATTTAAAGGAACTCAGCAATCAGTGCTAGATACTATCAATCTTCAAATTGCCAATTTCATAAGTATGGGTGTTTGCATATTGATTTATATTCAAAAAATATATCCCTCTCTGGAGTCATCTTGACATGGATATAGTCACAAATGTGGACACAAGCAGAACTTGAGTCAGCAACATTAAATAAAGGTGTCAAAGTTCCTGCTTTATAAACCAAACAAAAGGGAAAGAAACATGACTATCTTTCCAAAACCAGCAATGGGCTTTCTCTCTTCTTTCCTCCCTGATGGGAAGGCAGACAGGTGACAGCCAGGGCCCAGGCCAGGAACCTGTCAGAGTGAAGAGGAGGCCAATGTGGAGGGAGGTTTGTTATATTCAAGGGCCTGAGCAAATAGGAAAACATATTGAGGATAATTGGAGCCCAATTTCTCAGATGACAGAAGGAAAACATAAAGCAAGAATAAACACCATGCGTTGATTTGGAATTGAAGGTACTGTTGTGAATTCAGGTATAGTTTTATATATATCATGTCTATCAATCATAGCTATCTCATAGGTATTGAGATAAATGATATAAACACACGTGGGTATGTGTGTGTACCTACATATACTTTACCACTTCGGAAACTTAGGGGAAGCGAGATCTTAGCTTCTAAATATCATTCTCTATAAAAAGAGATCAGGGCTTCCTAAATAAAAGCTGAAGTCAAGTCAGGGAGAGTACAAGATGAGCCAGGAACACCGTGAGCCAAAGAGAAATGCAGTTCTCAAAGAAGAATGGGGCAGAAGTCAGCTTGAACAGCATCCCAGTAGCCAAATCTGGGAAAACTTAAGCAGCAAAATAAATAGTCATATTATAATCCAATAGGATTATATTGAATACAATAGGAATCCATTAGTCCACACAATTTAAAGAGAGAGAGAGAAGAGGAGGGGAAGGAGGGTTAGGGAAAGGGGAGGAGGAAAGGGGTCGGGGAGGAAGAGTAGGAGGAGAAAGAGAAGAGACATCTTTTCCTTAAAGTAGAATGCCAAGGCATAAATGTATAAAGAATGATGGAATTCAAAATCATTTGACACCCATCATAAAAAATTGTTAACTCAGGCAAGAAACCTCAATGTATGCTAAAACTTATGGGTGAAAGTAGATCAAGAAATGTGATTTTTACAAAGTCTCAAAATATCTTTCCACAGAAATGCTTAACTAAACGCAAATGGGGCAAAGTAACTCCAGAGTGGAAAACCGTGGCAGACATCTTAATCAAAGGAACAAATTTAACACCACCAAAATGGGAAATATCAACACAGTTGATATCTGATAGGATGCAATGGAAAGAACTCTGCATCATTTCTGTGACATTCTAGACAAAAATACCTGTATTATAGTCTAATCATGAGGAAATAGCAGACAAATCCAAATTAAGAAACATTCTACAAAATGCCTGCCTTCAACATATCAATGTCATGAAAGTCAAGGAAAGACTAAGTAACTGTTTCAGATTGAGGGATATTAGGAAGACAGGACAACATACATCCTAAAAGTGACATCTTTGGGACAATTAGTGAAACTTGAATAAAGTCTCTGGGTGCTCTGAGTGAAGTGTATCTGGGAGTTCCTTGTGGTATGCTTGTAAATTTTCCATAAGTCCAAAATTTTTTCCAAGAGAAAATAAAATATAGAAAGAAGAAACAGTGGTTTGGTTAGGCAATCTGGTAGTTGAATCTCGTAAGCCAAATACAGAAAGGGTAGCTTATAAAGCTTCTCTGCTGAGGGGATGCCAACTTGGGGCAGCAGCCTACACAACAGGCCCTCTTCTAGCAGTCTCTCTGCACTCCGTCTTAAAAATACTGCTGTGTGAGGGAGTTTAAATTGCTACCCGATGCACAGATATATATCGAATGTAGCAAAAGACAAGCTCACAAGGCAAGCAGTCAATAAGCTTTATTTTGTGCTGATGACCAATTATGCCCAGCTCACATAAAACCACAATTGCAGCACCATCTGTAACAGTAGCTGCAGGGCTTACAAAAGCTCTATCTGTACCATGATGATATGCTCTGCATTGCAATACCGTAAACTCACAGCTCCTTCTACTCAATCTACTGGTTCAACAAATAAGCCAAACCTAAAACCATTAGAGTCAGCATTTTCAAAACTAATGTTTTACATTCTTTTCCTTTCAGAATACAGTATACTATTCAAGTGTCAATTTTCCATGTCACTTTCTGGGCAAATTTGAAATCTCACAGAAACTCGTTATAGCAAACATCTCTCCTGAGAACCCACAATGTTGCTCTAAAGAAAAGAATGTAGACCTCAAAATAGCAAGTTATGAATCTGGTTAATAGCTATTCTGAAATTTATTGGGGGCTGCTAGAAAAGCTCAGGTTTAGGGACATTGTACAAATCTTTCTTTTCTCCTTAACTAATTACTCCACTGTTTTACTTCACATATCTTTGCAAGTATGAGAAATGTAGCTCTAAGTTAATAAATGTAAATGCAATAGAAGAAAAATGACACGTGGGAGGAGGGGAGGCATGTTTTGAAAGTCCAAAGGAGCTAAGGTAACACTTTTTGAACTCTAGGCAAGGAAAACAAGTTTGAAGAATACCGCATAAAGGTCGACGCCAAGAAAGAAGAGGATCAGCGAAAAGTAGGCTTTTTTTTTAAATTATGCTTTTCTCCTTTCCCTTTCTTTTCTTCCTATAATTAGGACCACTACTTAAAGTCTTAATAAAGCTACCTCTGAAATTCAGTAAATTTCTCCTTCATCTAGCTATTGAACATCGTTTATTCTGCCCTGATATCTCCCAGTGACAATCCATTTTACACACTGAAGACATAGTAATTTCCAGATCATGCCTCTCTCTCTCTCTCACACACACACACACACACACACACACACACACACACACACACATGCACGCACGTGCATATATACACAGAGTCCAAGTTACTGACACTCAAGAATTTCTTCTACAATCAGGATCCAATCAGTCTCCACTTTCTAGGACAACTGATGTACTTGCTGACCACCTGACATCTCTTGTGTTCACCTTGGTTACATGGTCCCTTCAGTGTTACATTTCCTTTCCTGTCCCCCTCACCTCAGCCCCAAATCTCACATATCTTTCAGAACTCAGCTCAAGTGCCACTTTCTCTGATTCCAACAGCTAGCAGTAATTTTCCCATTTTTGGACTCTAAATGCAGCAAATCTGGTTCACTGCTGGGGAGCTTTACCCTTCCTGCTTCATTTTGTATTTATCTTCTAGTCAGTCTTCTGCCTACTATCTTGTGGACAACGGAAGGAAAATGACATATGGGCCATGTGGTGTTTCACTCTATCCTTGATGCCTTATGCATAATAGGTACTTACAAGGTAGCTGTTGAAAGAAGAAGAAGAAATAAGTGAATGAATTTACTGAAGAGAAGATACGATTTCATTCTTTAAATATTTTAAAGCTGTTTATATTTCAGTTACACTCTTCCATTTCTAGGAAGTAGGAGACTTCAGAATTTTCCCTATTGCACTGTATATTTTGGGCAGTTTTTCTATTCTTCTATAGCAGGTAATCCTAACTCATGATGATAGTGTTTCATTCAACAATTTTTATTTGGTGCCAACTTGGGTAGGCTCTTTCCTGGGAAATTATGCTACTAAATAAAAAAGACAAGACTCTTGCTCTCAATGAGCTTATGTTACAGTCAGAGGAGGCTGAAATCACACTTGTTAATAAGTAAACCAAAAAATAGCAGATAGTGATAAATTCTATGAATAAAGTACAAGAGTGTGATGGGGTATAATTCTGGCCAGAGGCATGAGGGATGATCCTTTGGACCAGATGGTTGGAGATAGCGTCTGTGAAGAAGTAGCATGTAAGAAGAGATCTGATAAGAAGAAGGAGCCTGCTGTGATCTGGAAGAGAGTCAGTACAGGCAGACGGAACATTTACGACAAAGGTCCCAAGGCAGTACAGCCTAGTTTGCGGAGAAACAGAATGATGGCAGGTGTTCAGTACACTAGGGGGAGAATGGTATAAGTGTGGCTTGAGAGTTAGATGGCCAGATTGCATAGGGACTTTGTAGGTCTTGGCAAGGTGTGTGAGTTTATTTTTTAAGTGTAATAGAAATCCAACAGATGTTCTCATGAATTGGAATGACATACACAATTCATACTTTTCAAAGGTTAGAGTCTCTACTGTGTGAAGGGTGTTATTAGAAAGGGTCAAAAGTGGATGTTAGAAGACTCATTGGATACTAGGTGAGAATTGGTGATGATGTGGTTTGGACCAGGAGGGGTGGGGTGGAAATGGAAAGAAATGCCTGACTGACGGTATGTTTTGCAGGAAGAGCCAATAGGACTGGCTGAAAATAAGATGTGGGGAAGGAGTGACTGAAAAAGAACAAAATGTGTATTCTTGCCAAATTTTCTCCCTTAGTCTCCCATTCAAGTAATCAGGCATCCTAACCTCCAGTCTCTGTGACAGTTCTAGTTACCAGCATTTGCATAGCATGTCATAATTTGCCTATTAATTTTTCATCATGCTTGGATTGTAGAATTGTAGAATGTCAAATCTGGATGAAGTTGCAACATTCTCCCTCCCACCTGACAAATTCTGACTCATCCTTTAAGTCTCATCTCTTATCTTATGATGCATTCATTGACTCTACCCTCATGTAAGACTTAAGAAAACTCTTTCTTCTATGTTATTTGCTGCAAATACTTCCACAATATCAATCATTTTTTATTTTTTATTACATTCTTACCATTATCTCAAAAGACTGAGTTCTCAAAGGGCAGAGAGCTTTTTAATCTTTGTAACGCTCATTACATAGTATTTGCAAAATGAGTGATGAATACATAAATGAAAAAGTATCTGGTGATTTCCCCTTACCTAAACTATGGCAATTGGTAGTCACACTAACACTTACAAAGGCAGCCTGTTCCATTCAGATACGTCTAATTACTGGGATATTCTTACATTGAATTAAAATCTTCTCTTTTAAAAGTCACATCTTTGATTTTAATTATATATACTCATTAAATGGATAAGGATATATTAAATTCAAAACACTTTTTATCACATTTTAGTGATAAATGAGTTACAAAACTTAATATAGAATGTACTTGCATTATATAAGAAGTAGGACCAATATGAAATCCATTAACTTCCAGAACCAAACATTATATTTATAGGACTCTGAATATTCAACTTGCAAGAACCAGTATTATGAAACATCTATTAGAGTCGCAGAGGGTATAATTAATAACCTAGCATGACTTCGAAGTGGGCTGATAAATGGAGAAAACCATCACCATCAGCGGTCAATCTTCCAGTTTTATAGAAGTCATTTAATTATCTTTAAATATCAAACACATGTACATTTCTACATACACACACATATATATTTTAAATTTATAGCATTTATAAGCAATTAAGCACTTTCCATTATAAATGAGTTCTGATTGAGAATTGTGTGGATCTACAATTGACATTTTCCTAGCCAGAATGTCCCTGGTAACAATACCTCATTTCTATACATGCAGAAAGAACTGATGAGCAAAGGAGGGCATGCTCCAGACTCATATTTGGGTGCAAAGGCAAACTCCTAGGGGCCCTGTGACTTTAAGAGATGATCACTATTCTGACTTGAAATCTCTGCTTCTTCCTCTCTGTAAAGTGGAGACAACATTTCTTTCTCATGGGTTTATGATAAAGTTTAAGTGAGAAAATGAACCTAAATCTTGCAACACAGAGACTTTCACTGATAATACCATTATAAAATAGTAACTTATTACTATTATCTTTCAAATGATTAGCAACTCCAGAAAAGTCTGTCAGGGATTTTGCAGGAAGATTCTTAAATAGAGTTGGAACAGTCAGAGTTGAAAAGACACCAGGGGTCACATAATGCAGACAACATGATGCTATGATATAAATATCTCTCACTGAGAGTTAAAAAGCTTGAATATTGACTACTCTACCTTGAGAGGATTGACATGATCATTTATACCATTATTCTGACTTGATAAAAGATTTCAGGCCACTCTTGGCTCATGTATAGACTATAATGTGAAACCTTTTTATTAGATGATTTTATTTATTTTCAACTACTTTATATAATTACAATAATACAAATAATTACTGACATTTGTAAGTCATTTATTACAAATCTAGCTCTGTGCTAAAGTCTTTACATGGGACAGCCTTATTTAATCTTTAAAACAACCAAATAAGGTAGACATTCTTACCAACCACCATTCACAGGATTAGAAATTGAAGTTTGGGAAAGCCCGTTTACTATACGGTAGGTACTGTTCTAAGTTCCGTATAAATATTAACTCATTTAATCTTCAAAACAACCTTATGAGGAAGCTTCTATTATTATCATCCCCATTTTATAGATTAGGAAATTGAAGCTCAGAGTCTTTAAATACTTTACCTAAAGTCACATAAATAATAAATGGCATCTTTGAGATTCCAACCCAGGCAACCTGGCTCTCGGGGCCATCATGTCAACAAAACCAGATGCTGTTTCTGAACAAGGGAAGAGCCAACAGACTTTACAGCCAGTATTTTAGCTAAATTGGCCACACCACCTCATTTGTATAATCTTCATTTTAAAGAGGGCAATCAGAAACTCAAGAGGTTGGAGAGTTTGGCAAGGTCACACAGCTGATCCACACTTTAACCTCTAAGCTCTGCTGCTTCCTCTTTTCAAGAGTCAAAGTTATGTTTTCAAATGTACACCACTGAATTTATATCCACTGGATACTTTATTGCAAACAAACAAACAAAAATGCCTGTTGCGACTTCTAGAAAGGAGCAACTAGACTGGCAGATACATTCTTTCCGCTTAGATTTGCACTTTTCTATGAAATTCATTTGTGTTGATTCGAAATGACTGATGTTTTTACAGAATATATTTAAGAGCCACAAGTATGCTGAGTATGACGTTTAAAACTTTGTGATTTTTTCATATATTTTTGAAAGGTGGATTATGATTTGACATCTTAAATTCCCCGTTGTCAGATCGGGACTCTGGAGTTAGAAAGAGTTGCAGACTCCCATCTGATTCAAATACAAAGGTTTAAAATGAGTTATTGCTACTAAAGCCAGAATAGTAAACTTAAATGAGGTGTCCCGGGAGCTAAAATGCAATAAGTATAAATTCGTTTTGCTGGGTATATGAAGTCCCAGGAAAAAAAGCGCTTACGTGTTTCATTGAGGGAAAACAAATCATTATAGTTATGTTCTTTACTTCAAAAACCCATAAATTTAATAGATTTTCTAACTTTCTAATCTTGACTCTTCCTTAATTATAGCAGGTCCTACTTCCTATTCAGAACATTTCTTCCCTATTGTTGAACTGCCCACCTGCCTAGGGACGCCTGTTCCTCCCTTGGCGTCTGCTCACTGACAAGACAGTGAATGAAACTGGAGACACAGCGGTAAGTGACATATTTCTAATTGATTAAAACAAACCACAGGACAATAAGCAAAATGTGCTATTTTTATAACCGTAGAGTAAGGTAGATATTTTAAAATATAGCATATATTGTATATTCTAATACACAAAATAAAACAAATAAAATGCAAAAACAAATTAAAGTATAAATATAATAATTATATAGATTATTATTTTTGTCTAGAAACTTATGCCTAGCTGTGGAAAATTACTATAAATTTTATGTTGGGAAAGCGATGCCTTATAAAGAACATTTAACAAACATTTGCAATGTGCCAGAATATACAGTAAATACTTTATATGCATTATCCCTGTTACTCTTCCCAACTCTACAAAGTAGACACTGTTACTCCTATTTGACAGCTGGAGAAAATGAGACTAAGAGATGTTAAGCAACTTGTCCAAAGTCTTAGAGCTGGTAAATGGCAGAGCTGGGCATTAAATCCACATCCGTCTGATTCCAGAGCCTTCCCCCTTAACTATTATGGTATACTGTCTCCTAAGGGTAAAAATAAAAATATCTATGAACTCTATAGTCCTGAGAATTATTTTAAAAGACTAATAATAAAAACAGCAGTACTAGTAGTAACAGTAATAGACACAGGAGAATTCACGGCATCTGAGTTCTATTTTGCCTTCAGTAACAAGCAGGTTAACTCTGGAGGCCTTCAAGTTCCTGACGAGAGGGGAGGGGAGGGGAGGGCAAATAGGACTAAAGCTTATTGGAGGGTTTTTCTTGAAAAATTAAATTCTAGGCCTATATCATCAGATTGAAACATTGTTCCAAAATGACGATACACAACAGGACTCCAGCAGCCTTCATATCACACGCTGAGGAGGAGGACCTGTAAATATTCACTACTGGGGACGAACAGAGGTCGCCTTACCTATAAATGAATGGTGCCACCGTGGCAGTGTTCGGGTGGCTGTGTTGCTGCTGTTGAGGGAGCTGGACAGCACCATTTCCGGCACCCTGCCCAAGGCCTTGTGCCACCGGCACAGCACAGGAACCAGCGGGAGAAGCTTGGCTGGCATCCCTTCCCTCCAAAGGAGCAGGGCAGTGGGATGTGCTTGCTTTCTCAGCGGTCATGGGCTTGGGCAAAGACTGGGAAGTGCTTCCCTTGGTAGTCCTGAATTTTTCTGACTCTTTGCTTGCTGCATTACCAGGTGAAATGGTTTGCTTTGCCGTTGGCACCTTTGAGCCCGGTTTTGGAATCCCACTGGAAGATGGGATTAAGCTTTCCTTCTTGGCTGCTGTTGTCTTACTGCCCTTTGGGATCAAGCTTGCAATTTTAGAGGTCTTTTTTGGAGCCATCTCTGTCAACTGATCCTTCTCGTCCTTGACCGGTTTTTCAGTGCAAACTTTATTTTTGTCCCTGTTCTTTTCCTCTTTTTCCTTTGGCTGTAGCAAAGACTTTTTATTGCTGAGATTTTTGCTTCCAGCTTTTGGAGGGGCTAATTTAGGTGACACTTTGGGGCTGCTGTTTGTTGAGCCACCACTATTCAGACCACTGTTAAAACCTTCCATTTCACCAGATTCAGAAAAGGCATCGTCATCCTTCCCAGCGTCACCGAGTCCTGAACTGGGAGACTGTGGGGGGCGTAAAGCAGTCCGAGCATTGACCAGCTTGAATTTTTCAAGCATGGATTTCTGTCCCGAGGGAGCTGTTTTGACCCCTTCCGAGACAGGGGGCTTCAGTCTGTCTGCAGATGGTGTGGGAGAGGTGACAGGGCTCGACTGCTTTACCGTCAGCATGGTCGAGGTGGCGCTGTGCTTGACATTCATGGACTTGCTGCGCCAGGGCTTGCTGGCGCTTGGAGAAGGGATGGCGGAGGCAGGGGGCTGCGCAGCAGTGCCCGGGGGCTGCATGTTGCCATTCGCACCTGAAGATGGCTGAGGTCCTTTGGAGGAATCTGCACATTGTTAAGAAAAAAAGTAAAGGAAAGGCTTATTAGTTTTGATCATTTATATCACACCACTGAGTACTTCCAACTACAGACACGTGGAAGTCTCTCTCCTGTGAACTGAACACAGACATGCTGTGTGGCATCAATCACCTCTGTGATGTGGTTGTTTTTGTACCATATATCAAAAATTCAGTGTCTGAGAGGCATTGATTTTTTGGAAAAAACTTGCTTCTTTTTCCCTTCTAAAATTACTCTTACCCAAATGAACTTGGCTAGCCACAGATAACTAAAGATGAATAAAACACTATCCTTTCCCTAAGCAATTCTTTGTATTTTTTCCAATTACTGCTGTGGCTCATAGCAGTAAACTGATATTCCACATAGCCCTAAGAATATGTTCTATAATAAATATTGAGAAATTGCTTTAACCTACAGGAAGCCTAGCTTATTGTTATCTGATTAAATATGCTCATGAATCATGATTAAGCTTTTTGTTAGTATTGTTTATTTTTATTTGTATAAAAAGTATTGAAATTTATGCTTGTATGGGTCAGATGATTTACTAAGAAATAAATATATTATATGTATACATATATAACATATATATTTATAACAACTCTACAAGGTATGTATTAACATTATCTTCCCTTTTTTACAAATAAAAAAACTAAGGCAAAGCAGGACTACATAACTTATTCAAGGTCACTTAGCCTGGATTTGAACTGAATTCAGAGCATTTTTAACCAACACACCTATAGCCTCCTGTGGAGATCTGAACAAACTTTACATTCTAATAGAAAATAAAATTGCTTATGGGCAGCTATAGGAAAATAAGGCCTTTGTCATAGAAGCATTTTCCAATGCAGAAATCTCACGATGACATGAATTTTTACAGGAGTGCTATAGCACTGATTAATGCCTGATTACAAGTCTCTCATTTTTAAGCATGAAAACCTAAACCAAAAAGAGATTTTCTGATATTATATAGAATAAAAAAGAACTGAGCTTGAAGTTAAAAGACCTCAGTATAAATGTTAAAATTTGGGTATTTTATGATGGTGGTCATTTACCTTAAGTTTCCTCTGCCAGAAATGCCTCCCTCTTTTACCCTCTTGTTTTTTTTTTTTCTTTTTGTGAGAGAGATGGAATGATAAATGATTAAATTAGATGTTTATGTAAAAGAGGCATCATTTGGTTCTGTTAAAATGCTAGATATTGGGGCCGGCCTGGTAGCATAGTGGTTAAGTTCGCATGCTCTGCTTTAGTGGCCTGGGTTCGCAGGTTCAGATCCCAGGCATGGACCAACATAGTGCTCATCTAGCCATGCTGTAGTGGCATCCCATATACAAAATAGAGGAAGATTGGCAAAGATGTTAGCTGAGGGTGAATCTTCCTCAAGCAAAAATAAACAAAACAAAAACAAACTTGATAGTAACAAACAGATGCAAAGATATTTTTGATGAAATGCCCAATGGAAATATTTCATAAAGAATTTCCTTTTCAGAATATTTAGGAATTGGAGCCCATTAAATTTCATTAAACATTCATATTTATAAAACTACAAAGCTTTTACTTTTAAATGTTTTCTTAAAGCTGTCAAAATGCATGATAAACAGTATGTAATCAAGCCAATTAGTACAGAATACCAGTCTTCCTATTTTTCAGAAGAAGAAATTGACATACAAAAAAAAGGAAATAAAGAATTTAGAGGAAAAGAAGTTACATTGTTAGTTGAATATTTGTGTGAGCTGCACTTTTTTAAATAAATGTGTCTAAAATAACATATTTGTGAAATTTACATTAACAATAATCGTGTAGACAAATGCATTTTATATTAAACTTTCTTAAGCAAATTGGTATACTAACGTTGACTTCTAATTCCACACTACCTTTCTACAATTCTACATTTCAACTGGGAAAATAAATGTAAGACTGTATGTATATCCTCTAGATTAAAATGTATTAGTTCACTGAAAAGCCAAAATGCTTACATGGTATATTTAAGTTTTAAAGCATATGATGATAAATTGCTTTTTTCCCCAATATTCATGTAAAGTCTGTAATTATGTCCATTTCTAGAATATTTATACAGATCCATTAGGTTCATATACCAACACCAAAGCATTCTGAAAAACAGTGGGAGTATTGACTAATTCAAGATAAACATATCAAGCAAGCTTCAAAACATTCCATGTATCAAGTGTGCTCACTCTCCGTGAATGGATTTCAACCTTTGACTTCTGTTGTAAGTCTAGGTAATTCCAAATTTATTTCACTGACAGATCCCTTTCAAAGACTGATAACATTTCATCATGATTTAATAATCCTCAGTAGCAGATAAAGTACATTGTCTACCTACAGGTAGAAATGCCTGCTAAATATTTCTTCAGAATAATTCATACTATTGGTCGGGTCTCAACTTTGACCTCACTTCTTCTGAGGAAAAAAATGAAAACCCAAAGCGAAAACATTATCCCCACTCCCACCTCTGACCATCTTAGCATCAAGTCTGGAGTGAGTGGCTCCTCTACCTTCTTCCATAGCTTATTTCCTCTATTACAGCCATTATAACTCCCCTGTAATGTCCTGCTTCCTCCACCACATTGTGCATTCCATGAGAGCTGGTTTTGTATTACATACACAGCACGCATTATTGGACACGCACTGAACTATGTATTCGACATAGAGTAACCGAATCCTCCCAAGAATGGCATGAAGTTTTCAGTTATCCTCATTTTACATATGAAGAAACTAAAGCACAAAAAGGTTAAATAGCTTGGCCAAAGTTATGCAATTTGTTAGTGACAAAACTGAGAACTGAACTTAGCTTTGATTCTAAGTTAATTCTATCAACTACTATATCATACTATTTTTCAAATGTATAAGGATAAGCTCAATGGTTCACCAACTATAATATTTCTTGAATATAGAAACAGAAAATAATGACCATGAAATTAATGCTTTTAATAGAATTATATCAAGTGAACTTTATTTCTCAATTGCCTAGATTCAATTAGAAACTAAGAAACCTCCAAACAAAATGAATTTTCTCAAGTTCAGTGAATTGTAAACATGCCCATGCATTTCACACAGTGACCTCACTGTTTTGCTGATTTTTGTCCAACATATGGCTCTATTTTCCTACTATGTCCAGCAATATTCATCAATGCTATTCAGTTCCTACAATCTATAGGATTTGAATCTAGGCACACCATCTCTTCATATGTACTGAGTGTCTATTCTATGCAAGACACCTTGTAATCTAGTCAGACGAAAGAAAACAGACTCATAAAAGATGAATGATATATATTAAATGTTAAATGAGTAGGAGGTGGGAAAGAAAACAGTAGAGGAGATCAGAATTGCACAAAGCATTGCACAATATTAAGTAAGATAAGATCAAGACAAATGTGTTAAGAGAGATAATGTAAGCGTTCAGGGCAGGAGAAACATTTATAAAAATTTTTTAGGGAACTATGTGAAAATTTATTCTATTTATTTACATTTTAACAAAATGTGCATAGATATATTGGGACACAGATTTGGAGAGAAACATAGCACCCCCAAAATCAAAGTGTAGTCTGCTGTAAATATTGTTAAGAGGAACATGATGGCATCACATTGAATTCATCTTCAGGTTCTTACTATGATCTCAAAAGTCATTTGCAATCTTTCTTATTCTATAACGAAAATAATGTTAATAATTATTATGAATATAATAAGGCTAACTGGCACTTTATTGAAGATTCTTCAACTGCATTACCTCACATTTAGTGTTCACAACAACCCAAGGAGGTGGGAAGGGCTCCTATTTCTAATTCACGTTTTTGGAAAGCAAAGCTTTGTGAGACTCAGCACATTCAGCAGTGCACAGCTGTGAGGAGCAGAGCTGGAATTTGATCCCACACTGTGTGACTCTAGAGCCCAGGCTCTATCATTGTCTTAGAGTGCCTGGCATTCTGAGTGTTTCACATAGTGGTTCTCACACTTTAATGTGCACAGCAGTCACCTGGGGACCTACTGAACGCACTTCACCTTGTGGTCCAGCAGACCCGCAGTGGATCCTGAGATTCCGCTTTTCTAACACGCTTCCAGACGATGTCAGTGCAGCTGGTCACAGACCATGTTTTGAGTGGTAAACGTTGAACAGACTCAGACATCATGGAAATTGCTGACATAACAGCTTTAAAGAGTTGTTTTTTTATGACAGTCTCCATATTGGTTAAACTTATTAAATGTTCCATGGGTGTGCAACATCAATATTCTTCATTCTTTGAACTTTCGGACCCTTGGCAGTTCTGTATTCTTCTGGATACTTAACATTTTGTGGAGAGGGGTCACTACAAATATAATAAGCCCATCAGGTTTGCCTAACATGCTTAATGTCACCATTTTAGCCACATATTTAGTGTGTATCTTCTGTGTATCTACAACTAGCTTAAGAAGCCAGGGGACTCCTACCCCTGTTTGCCTGGGAGCTTGGATGGGAAGGAGAGGAAAGGGAGTAAAAGGACCAGTCAGGGGGCTGGCCCCGTGGCCGAATGGTTAAGTTCGCGTGCTCCGCTGCAGGCGGCCCAGTGCTTCATTGGTTCGAATCCTGGGCGCAGACATGGCACTGCTCATCAGACCACACTGAGGTAGCGTCCCACATGCCACAACTAGAAGGACCCACAATGAAAAATATACAACTATGTACCGGGGGGCTTTGGGGAGAAATAAAAAAAAAAAAAAGGACCAGTCAGGATGCTTTTTAAGTGTTCTGACATTAGCTAGATAGACTGCTACAGCAGTTCAGGTACAGAGGAGGAGTTCCAACATCACTACACCCAAAAATGAGACAGGAGGGACTCCAAATTATGACATCCACATCCACCCCACAGTCATGGTCACAGCAAAAGCTGTAAAATCCTTCTCAGATGAGTACACACATATAAGATACTTCTCTAAGCTCAGCTCCAAACCTGTCCCCAGCCTGTCCCTATAGAACAGCAACAAGCTGCTTCAGGTTTCAATAAGAGGACAAATCATAGGTCGTTGTGCATCAGGAAGGCATTGGAATAATACAAGTCTCTCTGGATTCCTCACAATAAAGGTTGCAACAACAACAGCAGCTGAAATGGCAACATCTGTAGCTCCTACAGAGTGGGTGCTGCCACAAATTCTCACCTCTGTGCCATTTATATATTCAATATTAATTAACCTGGTCTCACACATAGATTTCTGAATGTTGATAACTCAGCTTCTGACTGTGAATGAGCTGTCATCTGGGTATAGAGAAAGGAGCAGATACCTAATGCACATATTTAAAGGCACTCCTGCAATGGATTGGTATCTCACATTCACAGGGCCTTTCTCTGCCCACAGCCCTGCTCTTGCTCTGGCCTCCAAGGAGAAATCCACTCCCTCTCCTTTCCCTCCCCTTCCTCCACTTCCATGTCCACCATCACCAACTTCGTTACAACCAAACAATGTTATTTATCAGCTACTTACTTTTTCCAAGTACTTTGATACATGGTCTGACATTTAAAACTCTTCATACATGGTATCTCATCTAAACCCATAATAATCTGCAACATACTTATGATTTCTGTTGTTATAAATGAGAAAACTGAACTTAGAAAGAGAAAGTAACTTGTTCCAAATGACACATGCAGTGAAACTTAGAGAAGACAAAATCAACACTGGAACTCAGGTTGCTCTGACTCCAAACTTGGAAGGCTTTTGACTCTCTCTTCTCTCCATATATTTGCTGCATACTCAGAAATTCTGCTGGTATGTCTCTCCAGAAAGCCACATGTTTGTCACAAGAGTGAAGTTAATTGGGTAATTCCTTAAAACATGATTTCCTTCTTCTTCAATGAGCAGACTATAAATGAGGAGAACATGATACAAGATACTCTCTACTCAGTAAACTATATACTATCTCCTTGGGTATCCTACTTACACCATTATTCTCAGTTTATGTAAGAATAGATGTTAATTCATGCTTAGAAAACATTTAAATTCACAGAGTTAATTTTTAGTTATCTCATCTTGCAAAAAAAAAACCCAACATTGATGACGTAGGAGAAGTACCAATCTAATTCTAAAATAAATATATGCAGGAAAATGTGGCAGTCGCAACAGACATATGGGAAGTTTAGATAAGGATATTTCTCCGTGGAACTTGACCTAGCTTTAGAGTTTAGCACCCTTTGCCAACTGTGCTATTAACCTAAGAAAGGGCACAGGAAACATCCTCAATCTGCTTATTTTTCTTCCTCACTGAATAGTATGTGGTTTATATGGAAGCAAACTAGCTTTCGCTTACAAAGTAACAGCAAAGTAACAATATTCAAAGTAACACAAAGTAACCACAACAACGACCGTAACACTATTCTCTTAAAAGTATTCACTGTGTAGCAGGCGTTGTCCTCAGTGATATATTTGGTCCCTGGTAAATATAAGACAATATCAGCATCACAGACCATTGAAGAAGGAAGGAAATAATTAATCAATGTGGCCATCGCAACTAGTTTGGTAAATAATTAATTTAGACTCTCACTTGACAATAATATCAAAACACCCTTGAACATTTTAAAAAGTAAAAAAAAAAAAAAAAAAGTAGCATTCAAATCCAAATACGTCTTGTTAAGTTGGCCCCTTGTTCACCTCACCACACTGTCTTCCATAAATTATTGCTTGTGAAATGGCTCCATCATCAATTTTAAGATGACTCCACAGAAATATAGAATGGTTTTACAGGGATCTGCACATGCTCATCTGGTACCACCTGCAATGTTAGAGTGCCACTTTGTGGAGTATTGCAAAATCTAAGAAAGCTTCCATTCACCAGCCAGTTTATGAAAAGTATGTACTTTATGTGAAGATATGTATAATATGTGTACACTTCAATATATGAGCATTTTTACACAAGCAAACAACATAAACACACAAGTCTACTTAATTATATCACCTGAAATATGTACCTAATTATACTACCTCACCAAAAACCCCAAGATTAACCTGAAATTATCATGTTAGCAATATATTTTAGGATTATATAAGTATTAAGGAAATAAAGCAAAAAGTCATGGTGTAACACATAATTAAATTATCAGTAAAGGAATATAATAAGTAAAACACTTGCATTGCCTTGAAAAAATAAAACAGTTCAATTCTCTGATCATATAGTAATTTCAGAGTAATTTAACAAAAAAGAAACAGAAAGTACTTAAGAATAGATATCTATGTTTTTAGCAAAATTCTATGACTAACGCAATGCTCACAGTAAACCTTATAGTTTTAAAAAGTTCAGTTGCAATGTTGCTAAATTCTCAGTATCAAGCCTACCAATTCTACGTTGAGTGTAAATGAAACTAAACACCTCCACATCAGAAGATACCTAATTATGATCCAGGAGAACAGAAAGGAAATTTCCTCTTCAGTAGACGTACAGGTACAAAGTAAAACTCACCTGGGAGAAATAATGGAAAGATGGTAGCATGCCCTCTGGTACTATGGCATGTTTCTTAGCAACATGGAAAAATGACTCTCTGCTGTGTCATTTTTGTCAAGCAGTAAGTGTTTACATATCACAATTCAGAAACTGAATTCCAAATAAAGCTAGGAATATTTATATTCCTAATAATATGAAACTGTTTAGCCTTTTTCATATTTATTATCCAGATTTTATAAAACAAGAATGATTTCTTAAAATAATTTGCTCAGGCATGTAAAGTATATGTCCAAATGACCCAGGGCATCGTTTTCACAAGATCCCTGATGCCCAGAGAACAGGTATTGACTTTTCTTTAAAGCATATATCTGTCTAGAGTACCCTTGTAGGGTGCATGGGCAAATTGATAAATGCTCATGTCAGAACATATTATTCGTTGTCAGTTTCTGAATATCAGATCACCAAGAGAAGAAACTTGGACTCTCAAAAGAAATGCTTCTCTACAAGCAATGCTATCCTCATTTCACCGTTTGTTCTGAGAAATTTGTTCCTACATTCCATTTCAACAGAATGGCAGGATGGCATTGCTATCACTGTAACAACATTTCTATTTCAGCCTTCTCTGCAAGTGATAATCTATGGCCATCTTCACTGACCTTTCAATTCATTTGGTGAAATGGTGAAATGAGCACACTGTTCTTTTGAACTGAATCATTATTAAAATGGTATTACATGGATCTTTAGAAGTGCAGTTTGTTACTCTCTACCGATTTCCTTTCATTAACGTCACACAATTTGCAAATAAGCTATTTTTACAATCCCATACATGTGAAAAGCTACTGTGCTTTCGACAATATGTTTTACAGAAGAGAAGTGAACTTGTTTTGATTGTAAGTAAACCTTCATTATCACAAATTCTAGAGATGCTTCAGTTGATTCCTTTATAAGTCATCACCTAAGACTTGTTAAAGAAAGCAGGAAGTACATTTCCACTGAGAAGCATTCAGTGAGCACATTACAGATCATTTAGTTAGTCCTTCAAATAAAATATCTTACTTTATCGAATTTAAATGTTACAGTTTCTAATAACTAAAAAGGAATAGCAATCAGAATACTCAAGCCAGTACTTTGTGATTTCTGTCGTTATAACACTGTAACCTTTGAAAGTTCTTAATTTTCATCTTACTTGCTCATGCCAAAGATATGTATGCAAACTAGTTTGTGAGACAGATCAACCTGTCAGCAAACAGAATCTTAAATTTTTATATAAGTTATGCTACCACAACAAATCTCCATGTGATAAAGGTTATATAGAGCATTCTTATCAAAAAAGATGTATCACTGGAATAGTCTAAAGAAGAAATTATAAATTGTTTCACATGTGATGTTTATTATTGTTTCATTTGCTCTTATAATTTAAAATAATGTTCTGGAAATATAAAATAGCACGATGCAGGAGCCAGCCATGTGGTGTAGTGGTTAAGTTCGGTGTGCTCTGCTTTGGCAGCTAGGGTTC
This sequence comes from Equus caballus, assembly GCF_041296265.1. Lineage (NCBI taxonomy): Eukaryota > Metazoa > Chordata > Mammalia > Perissodactyla > Equidae > Equus > Equus caballus. Next base: position 11,208,451 of record NC_091711.1, on the reverse strand, counting down.
ACATGTTTGGATCCTGGGTGCAGACCTACACCACTCATCAGCCATGCTGAGGTGGTGACCCACATACAAAATAGAGGAAGACTGGCAACAGATGTTAGCTCAGGGCAAATCTTCCTTAGCAAAATAAAAAAGTAAAAATAGCATGACACAATGATTTATTTAGAAACATTGATATAAGATGTATTGACATAAATTTGTAACTCCACATTAATAGAAAATGCCACATAGCATTTAAAACAAATTCCAGAGTGGCTGTAATATTTCATATGATGCAATTTATGTTAGTTATTATTGGCAGTTTACAGACATTTGATGCTTTCACTTGACGTATTATAAATATTTGTGAATATGAAATCATGCACTTTAAATGTTTTGGGATGTTTATTTTGTTGGAATTAATTAAATTTAGTTAATTGGAATGGCTAATTCACCATGAAAATTCTTATCTTTTGCTGTAGATATGAACTTAAGAAAATCTGCTTTTCAGGGTCAAAAACCTCATAATGTTATGTCATCTGTCTCCACCTTGTGGTTATCATGAATATCGCTACTTTTTAATTTTGCACGACTTCCTAGACACATATGAGAATGGTTGAATGCTATGGAAAAATAAGAATGCTTGTCTACCTTTGGATTTTTACTTTTAGACACTAGAAATAACAGTATTTCACATGACAGAAAATTCAGATCCATTATATCAAAGAGTTAGGTCATCTAAAGCATGTCTGGGTCTCTTGGCCAACGTTAAAGTAATATCTTGCAAAAATATTATATAACTTTCATATCACATAGCTAAACTGAACACTGGAGCAGTCCACTCAACACATCTCTTTGTCTAAACATGTTCCCTTAGAATTTCATAGGACGTACAGGCCTTGTATGACACTTTCCAGGAGAGTCACAAAACGAGGGAGAATGCTTTTCTGATGAGAAATTGTTGTCTCCCTTTTCCCAAGAAAAATGTAAGTCTTCAGTAACGTTTCTTAAGTTATTAAATCAAAGATTTTATTCTATCTTTTAAAGATAAACTCCTAACTTTCAAATACACACTATTTTCTTCTCTTTTCCTTTTGACTCAAGAACTGGGGATGTTCCAGGGGTTGCGGCTTTGCTTTCAGGAATTTACAGTCTGTCCAAGTTTGTTTCAAGAGGTGAGAAATTTTCACAAAAGTGTCTAAGTCATAGATTACCCCTGTCAAGCCATGTCTCAGTAAAAGAAAGTTGTCGAATCAGATCATCTATATCAAAAACTGGAAATGATCTAATCTGAGGAAAAGTTCCTACCCAGTTGAATTAGTAAACCAAATTTGCCAGCTCTCCTACTAACTTAGCGTGTTTGCCACTTTAGAATTTCATGTCTTGTTGCACGGAGAGTTAAACACTGAAGAGAATGTAAAGTTCTACTGATTGAAAACACTACCTCAAAACCCAGCAGGACACCCGCACCCCTCACAGTCACACTGCTTACAACAGTATAGACTCTTGACTTTCACCTGCTTTAGATGTAAACTGCAGCAGCCCCGGCTCCTCCACAGAGATATGTGTGAAGCCAGCCCCTCTTTAAATGCACACTTTGCACATTACAGAGAACTGGGTATCATATAGTCAGTACATAATCTGCCTTTAACACAGACCTCCACTACGTGTCTTTCTTCTTGATGATTTTGTGATTAGATATTTCTGTCATGCACTCTTTCAAGAAAACAAATATGAATAATTTGTCTCTTTAGGGAAAACTAAGGCCATAATATTTCTTTGTCCTGCTGCTTTCAAAGGTTAAATACACATCATAATTATGTCTCGATTTTTGATGCTCCAACCTTAACTGCCCAAAACACTGTGACACGTTAACTAAAACTAAGGATTCAATAAATTTAATACAGGCTCGTGATTTCAGGATAAATGTTCATAAAACATGAGAAGACAAAAGAAAATACTATTTGTATGCATCAGGGAGGAACTACTTTTGGGCATTTTATACTTGGGCATATAATTAACCACTTTAAAATAATTAATTTATTTCCTTAAAATGTTCTTCAGATAAGAAAAGCCCTGAAGAAAGCTGGAATTCAGGAGGCGGCAGTTAGAAAACATAGGAAACTCCACTCATAATGTTTCCATTCCCAAAGGGGTCACAGCGCTCAAACGGTAGATTTCACATGTAATTACAAGCCTCATACCCTAGACTCGGGCCGCAGTGATGTAATGGGTGAACACTTACCTTTCTCATTGCCATTTGCATAATTTGGAGGCTTGTTCTTGTCAATGCTGTTAAAGCTCTGACTTCGCCTATTTAAATTAGAGGCTCCCTGGACCTTGCTGCTGCTGCCTGCAGCTGGCACCCTCGAGGGACCTGGAAGCCTGGAATAGCGTAAGGAAAATCACATCATTATTGTACATTGCGGAAAGGTAGGGAGCAGGAGCTCCAAGCAGGGAATAGTTAATGGGAAAAATCACAACATAGGAGGTTCTAAAATCTATTTAGCAGAGACTGTTGGTTTAAGTGGCAAACAACCAGCTAAACACAAGGTTTGAGAATCTTCAGAAAAATCTTGTTTCACTTTTCAATAACTATGACTCCAAAGTATATTAATAATCTAGAAAAATTAGAAATAAAGTAATGTTTAACTAAAAATGTCATACTTACCACACCTCTGATAAAGCAACAAAAAACAAAAAACAAACCTTTGACCTAAAAGTATGTAACAATTACATGAAAAGCAAGGGAGATAATGACTTCTAACTTAACGATGTTCTCAGGGTCTTAACCAGCTACCTGCAGGTGTTGTAAAGTTGTTCTTTTCAATGTATGGCACATTTGCTTTATTTTAGGCAGCTGTATCCTAAATCAACCTGTACATTAATAATAAGAAGAAAAAAGTTACTGAACAAATTGCCAACAGCAAATGCTTATTGAATCTCTAAGCTAGTTAGCTACAAGACACGGGGTGGAGACAAAAGTCATGAGTTAATTCATACTTGACTAACCTGTCTCACATAAAAACTTTCATTCTCTTGCCAAAAGTAGGCACCTAGACTTTGGCTGGTGATCTCACAAGTGCCGCCAACTGATCACAGAAGTGATACAAGAAGAAAGGACGCAGGTCTCAGAGGAAGAAAATCTCTGCTAGCAGAATGGCATTTAACATATATCTACAGTGACAATAGCTTCAGCTACTCTTTGTGTACAAAGGACAGAACATGAGAGATATATGCAGACTATCTCAAAATTAGTGGAATTTGACAGGAGGTTATGATCTTCAGGTATTTTTATTTGGATTATAATTAAATATCAGTTTGGATTATTTATTTCACTGTTTAGACAGTTTCCATATTAAAATTTCAAGTACAAATTATTTCATGAATGTGCCTAAAATGTGCAATTACTATATTTTATTTTACGCTACTAACATATATAGTATATGTATAATAAATTCAATCAACATAAATTACAAACTAGAAATTAAGAACTAGTATTGGCATTCTAAGACATGTTTAAAAACATGATAGTAAATGTTGCCAGCATCTTTGCTAGTATTTGCTGCCACCATGTGAATGTCACTGGGTACTGCTCTGATAAATTCTATTTTAAAAGAAAAACAAACAAAAACAATCCAGAACTTATAAACATGCACTGAACTTTTGACTGTTCTCTTTCACAAACTTTTTTAAATAAAAGAAGTTTATATTTGGCATATTGGTGTCCAATATGTCACAATTCTACAATCAGTGGTTACAATATTCAAATTAAACTCTCCTTTATAATACTACTTAATATATTATTTCCAATAGATTATTAGGAAATAATGAACTATTAAATGCTATAAATACTTTTTTAATAGTAGCAGGTATTGTAAACTGGAATGAACACCAAGAAAAGACAAATACCAGCTTAAAAGCAGAATTGTTGATTTCTTGGCATAATTAATAGTTTCAAAATGTTGACTGTATTTTGGAGTCTAACTACATATGGCTAATAGTTTCTTCAGCTATTTTGCTAATTAGAGGTGTGTCATGCACAAGATTAGAATCTTTTCCAAATGATTCCAGCATTTAACTCATGCTTAAATAAATCCACAGGGTTTATAAGTATAGCACAATAACCAGACACCAGGAATTTTGAGTACCAGTGATTGCATTCTGCAGAAAGAATTCAACGAATAAATCTAGCCAAATGTCCCAATCATAATAAATCTGAGAACTATTCCTGTGGACTCAGCCGTAGACTAAGAAAGTTCATTCCAAACTCACACGTATAAACAGATTTTTTCACAAAATTTGCCCTGCTTGCAATGAAACTTAACCTGTTTCTAGAAAGCAATTAAGATGCATTTTAATCTTTCCTGTGACCCATGAAGCCAAGTGATCTTTAGTTCTAAGAACAAATTAAAACGAATTAAGAAAACCATTTGCTCTTCTCATTACCCTAATTTGACCGGCAGCCAGAGCTCCAGATCATTCATCAAAGTAATAAAAAGAGAAATGAGAATGAAGCCAAAAAATAGAGAGATGTTCTATTAAATCAAAGTATTTAAAATATATTTTACATGCCTAAGTCTTAGAAGTGGTAATAAAAAATGCTTACTGTACATGGCAGCTCACTGTTCTTTGCACAACCTAATTTATATCATTTCCTATAATTTTTAATTAAATACTCTTTTAATTTGTCTCTCTAGAATCATTTTAATTACTGTGGAAATGGACATAGCTTAGAACGCCAAGGCAGGGAGAAAAGCACGCACCTCAAGGCAAGGCACACTAAGCAGTCCTTGCAGTCGAACATTGCATCTAACATGATACATCATGAAAGTGGTGACTAGTCACCCCCCTGCGTGAGATGGCACACATAATCACACACGAATCAGGGGAGCCAAACACATTTGCTGTGGCTTCACTCAGCTGTACCATCATGCATTCAGCAACTTAATGATTAAAAAAAAAATCAAACACTTTCCACACATTTTTATATACTAGCATTTTCCAAACAGTACAAAATGCACTGTCATTTATTATAACAGACTCTCTTTAAAATGCGTACCTCATAAAGAATAACAAATTTAAACTATTATAGATAAAAGAACAATCCAGGCTGAACTGGTGCTAACTTTCCCACAAAAATCTGCCAGTGTTTCTCAATTCTGCTTCAAAATGTGCAATAGTTAATGCATGCCCATCTCAAAAAGCAATTACAATTTTCTTGTACAACGTTTTGTGACCTGAAAAGAATGGGGCCTTCAAAGTCATTTTTTCTTGACTTTCTCTAAGCCTAGAACTTAGACTTCAGCCCAATCATAGCACTACATATAACAAAACTGAAATAGAAAAACCCAAAACCCACTTAATGATCTAACACAAACACGCTCATTCCCGAGAATGTGAATGGAAATCCACTTGGAAGAACTCAGTACTCTAAACTTTTCACCCAGAAGTACGTAGTTTTTGAAAAAATTTAGAATAATAGGACAAAATATCACTGGGTATTTACTTTATTATCACTAACAAGCAATAAATTAGAGATATTAACTGACCTAGTAGGCTTTTTTTGACTGGTTGCAATTCCACTGTGATTAGATTGAGTTGCATATCTGGCTGCCAGACTGTATGAGGAGAAACAGAGAAATTGAATTAAAGAGATTCTTTGAACATGGAAAGAAAGCACAAACTTACAAGAAACTATGAGTTAATGAAATGCAATTGGAACATGTATAAACATGTATAAGGAATAAATTAATTAGAAAATTATGATAATGCAACATATATACCATGACCTTTGACTATGAACACACTATGAAATAATGCCGTGAGCCCCTTGTAATAAAGTGTGTCACCATTGACTTTAAAATAATGGCTGTGTGATATTATTATTATTATTTTAAGTAGCAATATTTCATCTTATAAAAAAATTCAATCTTTGCAAATGACTATGAAAACTTCAGAAAAGCTAAAGTTTGGTTTACACAATAGAAAGATCTCTTTCTATAAAAGGTTGAAATTTAAAAAAGAGTAGGAAATGAATCATTGTTTTCTTTAATAAACTGTTCTAATTTGCTGTTTTAGCCTAAATATTATTTTGAAAACCAAGTGATTAAAATATCTAGTGTCTGTCCAATAATTTATATTGTTGATCTCTAGTTCTAGACAGAATGTTTTAAGGAGGTAACAATACAAGATGTTTTTCTAAAGACAGATCTATGCAAAAGTTGAGATTAAAGTGGAGTTAAAGTCTTCAAACCAAACTGAACAACTACCGATGACAACTTCTGGGTATTCTTGAATTAAAATTCTTAGTGATTTTTAAAATCAAAATCTTTGATCAAAAACACACAAGAAAGCATTATTTCAACGAAGTGTTGAAGAGCAGTGAATACTTTGTGAACAAAATGACAATTTGTACTTTAAGTTGATTTCTGCATTACCTAAGGGTTCTGAAATTGGTGTTCTGAAGAATACAGTGAGACCCAATAGACCTGAAACATGTCCGCACGCCCTGGGATGGTCAAGGCATGATGCCTGAGTGGGATCACTTTTCAGGTGAGCTGTGGTGACTCAACATGAACTCAGTTGTTGTGCGTGCAGTTTCCAAGGCCTCCAAGGAAAGAGGAACAACGTGGGGGTGTTGGAATCAGGGTGCAGGGTCGTTTGGAGCCCTGCTGCACTTGATCCAGTTGCTTTGCTGCCAAGCAGAGGGTATTTTAGTCAAGGGAAGGATTTCTTAGGATGATGACATCTTTCCTAAGTTAACTGTTACTCCACTGAGCCTGTCTGTGGTGGGAGCGCGCAGGTCATTAAAGCTGCCTGGTTGATGGGAATAACTCCCAACATGCAGTGAGCTTTTCAGCTTCTTGGAACACTTGTTTTTCACGTTTGGTATGAAATATTATTATTTGCATATAGTGCATTCTGTATTCTAACTACACTGGGCACTGGGTCAGCTGGCCACAGCTGGCCAAACTACCTCAGTAACAATAATAACAGAGAATAATTTAAAAATAAAAACCAAAGTTTTTCAATGAAAAGAAATATTAATTTAAAATTTAAATTTAAATATAAAGCACTCAAAGTGGAAATAAGTCTTTTGTGAACTTAGTCTAATTTGTCAACCCAAGAGTAAGAGAACTTTCTAAAGGTTCACCACTAGGTCTTATCCTATACTCTCCAACTTGAACACAAATATTAGCAGGAAAGATGACAATAAAACAATGTACTACTTTCCTTCAGGGAACTGAAGCCACCTTATTGGTTTTTCCTCCATGATTTTAAAGAAGTACCATAATTTCTAGCATAGAATTGGAAAGCCAACAACAAAACCTAGAGAGGTTAAGTGACTTGGCCAAAATCAATTTGGTTTTATGGCCCATATGTGCTCTCCAATTTATTACAAGAGAATACTCTACTTGTTGGTTGTGTTTTAGCATCAAGCCCTCAGACGTCAGTCCCTTGAACCCTGGCTTCTGTTCTGCTTCCCTAGTACTTGTAAAACTGTTACTTGAAGAACACAGGAGTTTTATTCAATTCTCACTATACTTGAACATCTTTGCATTGGACCATATTAATCGCTCTTCCTTTTTGAATCTCTCTCTTTCATGTACTGTCATACCAATAAGCTCACTTGATTTACCCACTATCATTCTTGTCTATTTTCTTTCCATCACCAGTCTGCCTTCCGTTACCATCTCTTAAAGGCATGCTTTTTTGTATGTCCCTTTTCCTCAAACTCTTGAGTGCATTCTTTCACTTAGCAATTTGTTTCTTACCAAAGATTTCAAATAAAATCTACTAGAAACTAGAATTAATGTCTGCATCATACTCCCGGCCGTCAAAACAGAATAAAAGACTTTTCCATTTCCATGATCTTCAAAATCAATCAGCACATTAAACTCACCATTTTCCTTCTTTTATCCTGCCTGTCCTAATCAGATCCTTCCTTTAATTTCTTGATTTCTATTCACAGGGTCATCATCTTTAGTCCTATGGGCTTAAACCTTAATAGTTGACTGTTTCCTTTTTCCTTTTAATTATTGCAGTTGTGCAATCAATATCCTGTCATGCTGACTTGACTGCTACAAATCCATGTGCATCTATGTTCTCCTTCAATTTGCATGTTTATCACACTAACTCAAACCCCCAACACTTCCCATAATGCCTCCAGCTCCCTGTATTTGTCTTAAACTTTTATATGGCTCTGTCTCCCTATGCAGCAGAAAAGCATTTTTTTCCCCCACAGTGCTTGTAATACCATTTCCCAAGTTTCAGATTTACAAATAGACTAGCAACAAAGCAGGTGAGAGGTACAGCTAATGTAATAAATTAGTAAAACAGACACCAGGGACATGTAGACACAGCTCTGAGGCAAGCGGAGTAGATAAATAGAGCCAGAACACCAGTACACTAAGGACTTTCAGACATCTGGATTGAAGACTGCGCATTTTTCTCCTGAAGTGTTGTAAAATGAGATTCCTTCTAGCTAATGGGTGGCAAAACTATCAGAGACAAAATTCTGCTAAAGGAAGTATCTGCTCATCTATCTGACAAAGTGAAATATCAAGAGAATGCTTCTTTTTTCCCCCAACATGGAAGAGAAGAGAAGGAGACTAGAGACAGTCAATTAAAAAAACAAAAAAAAGATGAAACTCATCTGGTGTTCCATACACAGAAGGATCCAGAGTGCCGGAACTTTCTAATCCAGGTTTAGTGCAAATCTCCACGTGGAAGTGTAATATCCATGTATTACAAGGAAAGAATACTTCTTAAAGTAAACAGATCCTGAATTATGATTACCCATTTTTATGAACCACCAGAGCCTCACAACTCCGTGTTGACCATAGATCAACAAAACTGGCATCACCTGGGACTTGTTAGAAATATTGAATCTTGGATCTCACCCCAGACCTACTGAAAAGCATCTGCATTTTAACAGGATTCCTATGCATAATAAAACTGAAGAAGCTGTGCTCTACAGAATATCCACAAATGTCCGGTCTTGGAGGAAAAAAACATGTAGTTTCCAATGTAAATAGCATAATCTAAACATAGCAAGCCATGCCTCACTTTCTGTCCTACTGCTGCTTTAGATACTGTTAACACCGTCCTTCTGGAAATCCTCATCTCCCTTAGCTTTCTTAGCACAACAGCTCTCTCTCCACCTACTCCTCCTGCTTCCCAGATATACATCTGCTCACTATCCCCAGCCCCTGAATTTTGTACCATGACCATGAATTTTTCCCAAACCATAATCTTAAGCATCAACTAATCTATTCCTCCATTCTTTTTATATCAAATCTATGTTTATCCTCAATCCTAAACTCAGAGTCTCTTTTCTAAATATCTCCTTGATATTTCCTAAATATTCCACGTGGATCTATCACCTAGATTTCTCCCAGATATTCCACAAATGTTCAAAATTTAACTCACTGTCCTTCTTTCAAACCATCCTCTCTCTCTTTAACTTTGCCCTCTAAATATAGTGTCATTAACATTCTCCCCATTGAACACTATGGAGTTGTCTTGACCATTACCCCCTCCTTTTTCAACTAAGTGTCATTTCTCTCATGGACTCTAATACCTCTTCACCAGTCTCCTTGTTATCAATCCATTTCTATTTACAGGCAAATCAAATCATTCTTCTCACAGCCACCAGAATTAACTTTGCAAGAAAGAATGGAAGTCAATGTCTTTCTTTGCAATTGCTGCTGACTCCCCATTGTCTGCAGGATAAAATTCAAGCTCCGTGATTTGGTTTATAAAGTGCTTCAGTATGTCTCCTCAGACTCTTACAGCTTTGCCTCATCTGCACATCCTCCACCCCATGTTCTCCACTGTCACCACTCCTCTGCCCCTTGCCTGTGGCCTCTTCTCCCGTGGATCTATGGCCTTTCTCATGAGGTTTCCTACATCTGAAACACCATTCCTTCTTTTCCCTACATTATGAAATCTCTTACTTCAAAATCCTGCTCAAATGTCTCCTTCTTGTTGAAGCATTTTTCAAGTCTCCCAGAGTTAAATTTTTCCTCCACTGGTCCACAGGTCTTTATTCTTCCCTAATTATGAGGTTGATATGGGGATTTATCAGGGTTAATGTCTGTCTCCTGTTCACCAGGATAGGAATTATATTATGGTCATTTTGCATTCTCTGTTCCTGTCCTGGGGTTGGTATGTGTTCAAGAACTAAATGGTTGATATTTACTGGGTAGTATTATCAAACAAAGGTATAACACCATCTTTTAAGCAAGAGAAATTGTTTTAAGAATAGAATTATCAGAAGTATATTAAATGAGGGAACAGAAAGACACTCATCTTCCTTGTGTCCTTCTTAAGTGACCGGGAGTTTACATTTATTTTCTTATTTAATCCTCACAATAATCCTATGAATGTGATCTCTATTTCTGGCTAAAAATATGAAACTAAAGCTTTTAAACATTAACTCATTTGTAGAAGTTGTATATCTTATAAATAACAGTATTGAAATTTAAACTCTGGTCTATTAGATTCTAAAATCTTGGCTGTGTTCTATGATACCATATCATTTTCTTGCAAGCTAATTACAAATTATAATATTTTAATGCGTCTTTTGCTATTAATTCATTGCCCTGTGGATTTGTGAATATCTCCAAGACATGATAATAATTTTATACTGCCTACTGAATGTCATCTCTTCCAGTCTCAAATAAATCCACTTTCAAAAGATACTCTTCAGCATTCAGATAATTACTATTAAATAATTTCATTTGCCAGGTCATTTTACGTAGAAAACTGGAATAGGCAATAAAATAACTTTAAAGGGTAAGACATGTTTACTATCTAAGCAGCTCTCTTCAAAAGTCTTCCAAGTAAACACAATCCTTTACATTTTTAAGCTACATTTTAGTCAGGGCTAGCAAATATGGCACATTATTTATAACCTGCCACTCTATGCCCATTGCACACATCACTCAATCACACAACATTTTCTGCTGAGCCCTGTGGTAGCCTCAAAAGCCTTGGCAAGGATGCAAGCAACACTTATTAATCAAAAGAATTAAAATGGGAGTGGCCCTTATTTGCATCTCTTCTTTCTGTTTTCATCAAACTATTTTTAAGAAGATTTTAGGGGTTCAGTAAAGGATTTTTGTAGATGATTCTATTTCTGTTGTAGTTATTCTAGCAGTGGACTTCTATGAGGAAGTAAAAAATATTTAATCTTATTACTTAGTTATCATCCTTAAAAATCAAATTAGACCCAGACATATAGATACACACATCATTAAAGAACCATCAAAACATAATATCTGAGCCTCCCACAATCCATCATTCTTTATCTCCATTGGCTGCCATCAAGCTTCTTTCAAAAAAATATCAGTTAAGACAGCAGACATTTGAATGGTCTCAATTTGTGTTTAATCACTATTATAATTTAAAATATTTTTTATTCATTCATTCTATAGATACTCTTTTAACACCTACTGTGTGCCCAGGTAAGGACCCAGAGAGCCACAGCAACTAGCTAAGTAATGGGGTCTTTGTCCTCACTGCAGTGGGGAATATCAAAAGGTTTTAATTGCAGAATAAATGATAAATTCTCAAATTAGAGAGATCCATCTCTTAGATATGTAAAGAAGGAACTGGGGGAGGAAGGAGGTTGAGATATTTAGCAAGGTTGGAACCAGGAGACCAAATATGAAATCACTGCTGTATTTCAGGCAAGATTTGATGAGGGCCTGAATGAAGGCAAAGGCACAGAAAATAGAAGTAAATGATTAATGAGAGAAGTTATAATCACGGACACAGAAATTCAAGAAGAGAAAAGAATCTAAAATGGCTCCTGGAGTACAGTTACATAGAAATAGAGTGTAGGAAAAGGAGATTGAACATCCTTGATACAGTATATGAGGAGAAAAAAATCAAGATTCTACTTCTAAGTTACATCACTAGTCAAAGGGTGCTGAAGTAACAGGAAATACTAGGAAGGTGTATATTCACAGACGAGTAACCCAGCTTCACAGTAGAGATAAAGAAAGATCACTTATTGTAACGGTTCTCTTATAAAGTGCATGAGTACTTTTGGATGTTGAATAAATGAATAAAAAATTGACTTCACAGCCCTAAGGTTTTGAAAGTGACAGATAGACATAGCTATTGAGAAATTTTATTCAGTTTTGTATTCCACGTATTCTAATAAGCATATATTCATTGATTAATCAACCAATTAATGAATCATTTAAAACACTTGTATTGACTGCCCACATGTATGGGTACTTAAAAGGATTTAATTTGGGAAAATCAGGTTTAAGTGTGCAAGGATGACATTCACTCTGAGAAGTAGAACCCTCAAAACCATGTATACTAACTCAAAACCCTTCCTATAGAGTATAATTTGATATTTAATGGAAATTGAATTTACTTCAAGGTTGGAAGGAGAAACAAAAATATTAGGGAGCTGTGCAAAAAGTGGTACATTAAAATATTTATTTTCTGTGAATTATGAAATGGAAATGCCAGTTGTATAAGATCTGGTACATTGGTTAACAGCACAGAATCTAGGGTCAGATTGCTCTGCCTAAATCTTGGTTCTGCTGTTCTCTGTGCCTGTGTCCTCGTCAATTAAATGAAGACGATGACTTTAGCTACCTCAAGGTTTTTACGAGGATTAAATTGTTAATCACTTAGAATGGTGCCTAGTACAAATAAGTGCTGTAACAGTTAAAAGAAAATTCAGTTGGATTCAGAGGTACGTTTGAGAGTCCCTGGATGCACTAAGACCCCAAGGGAGGCTCTGCAAATATTCTGGTGAATTCGGTATATCATAACTTCCCATATTCTTCAACCCCTACAATTACCCTGCTCTCCTGTGCTTGGTAGTCTTCCCACCACCACATCCTTTGGTTCTCCCTATCTCTTTTGATGTTACTACATTCTTACTCTGAACCCACAGGCATGGACTTCTCTTTCAGGACAGTGACGGAGCTTTTAACTCTGGTTCTCGTTCTCCAGGTTTATAATTACTTTAGGACCATGATTTCTTGGAAGTAAATACAATTAAGTCTTATTCTCCCTCAAACCTCCCTGGATACTACTCACTCTTCTTGTTTCCTGAACTCAACAATATAAATCCCTATTGGTCCCAATCCTATGAAGAATTATCAGAAATTGTACCAATAGGACATCTAAGAACCACCATTCCCAAAGCAATGCACACAGGGTGGGCCTTCCAGAACCTATAATTCTCAACACTGGACATAATCCAAAAAGTCTCTCAAATACAGGATTTAACAAATATTTTGCTCTGTGTATAGTGATTAGATGAAAATACGCTTTTGATATACCTAAAAGATATAATTTATTTACTTTAATATTTCAACCAGAGCTTTGTGTTAGATTTTTCCTCTAGATTTCACAACTGATTTGAAAGACAAGGATAAAATGTCTCAGAAAATGAGGGATTCCTCAAATAAAAATAAAAAATGGCCTTTAAGAAAGTAGCCAAAAAGCTACCATAACTCTGAATATATTGCAAAATGAACAAAAGGAACATTGTCTTGTTCACTCACATTATCCATAAATGTTTGTGGTGTCCAGAGTTTTGTTCTGGGCCCTCTTTTGTTCCCCTAGCTTTATACTCCGTTTCTGAGTAATCTCTACCATTTCTATTGTTCCAATCAACAAAACATTGGTAAGCCAATGTTCCCAGGGCTATATCACTGGCGCTGACTGTTCTCCTGGGCTCCAGAGCCACACACTAGACACCACCATGCAGAAGTCCCACTGAAATATCAAATTCATGAAGGCTAAAGCCACATTTTCTTCTCTCCATCTCTTTCTCATCTGTTTCCACTACCGCAGTATTATTTCTTTCCTTACTGAAATATATCACTATCCAATGAGTCACAAAAACAGAAACGTGATGATTTTCTTTCAGCCTTACCTCCAAACAGTCCCTAGATGCATTTTCCCAGCCAGACTCTCAGCCTATTAACACTACACTGTTCCTGTCTTGCCCCTAGAGCTGCAGTGTCCCTCCCACTTCTCTCCCAAAGCACATCTTTTCTCTATCCTGTCACCAAAGTCCTGTTCCTAAATTATAAATAGCATCACCTTTTCTCTGCTAAAAAAATTTTCCTTTACAAGCAAGAAAGAAGTGCCAGCTTCTAAAAATAGTATCCTGAGCCTCCATAGACTGACCTCTGCCTACTTCTCTAGCTTTACCTCTCATGATACCCTGTGACAATTTAAACACAGAGCCTTAAAGAATTTGATGCTCCTTCATTAAGAGGTGAGATCTCTGTCCCACCCCTCCCCTTGAATCTGGGTGGGTTTGTCACTACTTCAGTGGGTCACCATGTAAGAAGTACAGTGTCCCTGAGACTGCCATGCTGGAAGGGCCTTTTGTAGTCACTATTCCAGATAAGCTGCCAGACATGTGAGTGAAGAAGTCACCTTGGAAGTGGATTCTCCAACCACAGATGTTTTGCCTCCCAGCAGTTTGTGACAGCCCAACCATTCCACCCCTCCCTGTAGAGTTCCAGACACTGTGGGGTATAGATAAGCCATCGCCGCTGTCCGGTCTAATTCCAAGGCTCACAAAATTCCTGAGAATAATAAAATTGTTATTGTTTTGTGCCACCATCTTTGGAGTTGGATAATACACTTCTAATTACGCTTTCTCCTTGGCCAAATAGTTCCTGAATGTGAAACGGCATATCCTTCATCAGTGCCTTCATGTCAGCTCTTTCCTCTAACTGTGCTCACTGAGCAACCTGTACTCTGTTAGATTAGTTAGCACACCATCCTGAACTATATGTTTGAATGTCTAGGTCCTCTCCTCTATTAGATGGTGGGCAATCTTAAAGGTAAAACCATCACCATATCTCAGCTTCACATCTAGCACAATTCTTGGCACACAGTGGGGGTTGAATCTTTATTTGCTAAAAAGCCACATTTGAACTTTTGAATCACCAATGAAAAATAACACTGGGCTCTAATGTAATATATGAAGGATCACTGGAACAATCCTATCTTTCACTAAGCCATATGGTATTCATTGACTATGCCCAACTGCACAGTGCTTGGTTCATCCAAAGATAAAAATGAGGCACAAAACAGTAATTTTTAAAATGGATGTACTTAATACAAATACAATTGAACAATCTATGTTTATCAAAGCAATTTTTCACATTATATAGGTTTTTAGAACTCCTTATCTATATTAAGAGATTTTATGAAAAAATATTTTAGGATCTCCTTTATTTCCTCCCTTTTCTACTTATCTTCAGTCTTGGAGCCACACAAACACATCATAAGAGTGGAAATGCCTACACAGAATCCCTGTACAGTCAAACATTTAGTACTCTTGATTCCCAAAGAAAGAGAAACATACGCTTAGTCATAGCATCACATCAATAGAATATATTGACAGCACTATTCCCAAGGAACAAAGGAAGAAAACAAAGAAATAAATTACAGAATATGAAGTAAGAAATTTCTTGGGTATAAGTTTTAGCAGAAATTTTTTACCTCTCAATTTTAGTTTTCTTTCATAAGATGGTATTATGTTAAGAAGGCAGGAATTATTTCCTTTCAAATTTACTGAAAATGGCTGGAGAGAAAATTAGGAATAAATTACCCAAGATATATTATAATTAAATACATTGGAAGAAAGTCTTAAACTAAGCATTTTTAGATAAAATAAACATTGAAGACAGTAAAACACATTCACCAAAATTTTTAAGACTGAGATAGGTTGAAATATATTTCCTTATATATCCTATGATGGCTAAGGGTAGAAATGAAGCCATCTATTTAGAATTAAGATTTAAGGAATCCTTCAAGTCAAATTCTTCCTTGATTATAAAGTTTCCCTTCTGTAGGATCCTGGTGCAACGTTATAAAATGATAACTGACAAACTAATGCTCTAAGAAAGAGGGAGGCATTTAGCCACTTCTGCAAAAATATCTTTTATACCTCAAAACCATATATGTTCCTTCAAAAATATTTAAGACATTTTATAACAACTATACTCACATCAGAGTATGTGATAAAAATACTTTGTCTCTAAACTTAAATTTTGGTGAGACTTCACTGAAAATAGTTATTGCCTAATCCATAAATGAGTCAGAAACTTAGCTTTCATCCACATGTGTTTCTTTTTAGTAGCTGGGTGGCTGAAATATCATCCTGATTGTATGTGAGACAGGTTACTGTGATAACTTATCCCATTAGTGAAATACGGTATGTAAATATATTATAACCTCTGTCTTATCTTAAATTTCAACCGACAGTTAATAAGACCACCTGCATGGTCTGCTTTTTTGGGATCTCAAAACAGTAACTAAAGAGGGAGATGCCTGTGCAAGATACCACTGCATCAAAGTCTCATGCACTTTTAGGAATGTAGGACTTCAAGATAAAGGAGAACTCAGGAAACCAGGCTCATATTTCTCTAACAGTGTTACCATAAATTAGATTTTCCACAATGCGCTTACTTGCATGTAGCTCAAAACATTACACTGCTCCATGGATCTTTTCTATTTACAATTTTCAGTATGGAGTAAAATTATATGGTAACGCTTTCAGTGCTCCCTTCTGAAAGTTTATTTTAATGCAAGCATCTTTAAAAAATTGGACCCAGAATACCAGCAGACAAAGCTATTTTATTAAGCTCAAGATTTAAACAAATTTTGGCAAAGACTATCCTGATTAGTGAACGATCTGGACTATTTTATACTTCTAAAGACTTAAAAAGTGTTGCAGTAAGCACAAAATATGTTAAACTATTTCTTAGTTCACATTTTCATGAAAATGACCTTCAGTTACTCTACTTATAAAATAATTATGTAAATGAATGTCTATAAACTATGTGAAGAGCTATGAGAAAGTCTATTTTATAGAGTCTTCATAACTGGGCTACTCCCAATCTACTGCAAAGCAAATGCAACCATCAGTACAATCGGTCTCACATTATTAAGGGGTGACTGGGGTCTCAAAACGTCTTTGATGATAAGCTTTGGCCTAGATTCTGCCCCACAGTCTTGCAGGGAGAGAAGGCTGATTTTGTTTATACATCTTATGAGACTAGAGAGCAATCAGAAAGGGGGAAACAGTAGAGGCGGTCAGAAGTGGAGGCAGATGAGATGGAACATGAAGAGGCAAATGTTGACAGTGCCTTTTACAATGAAGAAGGGACCTTGGCCAATGGTTGAAGTCTTATTAGCAAGACTATCTCAGGTGCAGAAATGCGTAAGTCGCTTAAATTCAATGCTATCCTCACCCTGTCATCCTCTCATTAGAATTTGGTTTTCCATGTAGATCTGACTACAGGAAAATAATTCAATGGTCATATTGACATGATTACTATAGTTTTTGTGGCAGCTGCATTTTCCATTGTAAGTCAATAAGTTGAAATTTAGAGATAAAATCTTGAGTGGAAAACATTAACGTAATAATTTCATATAGTATAAAATTGCAGGTATAATAATCAAATCTATATTATCAGTGCTCTGAGAAGAGAGAGCCCTATAACACTAAAAATCAAATAGAACCAAATAATTTCTAGTGCTTGGGAGACAGTGTTCATAAAACATATAAACAGAATATCAAAATGTCCTTTGGTAAAACGTTAAAAAAATAAATCACAAATTAGTTATCCTAAATCACAGCTCAATGATGATACACATATTAGATTTTTAAAAAAGATGTGTTATAAGACCAAATTATAAAAACTGCTTCACCATTGTTTTCATCTAGATATTTACGGCAAAAAGCACGTGTCTTAAATTCTCTATATTAGGAGTTAGTCTAATACTTTAAAATATATATCATATTCTCATAATTGCTTTGGAAACATAAAGTTTAATTGTGATGCTTTCATTTTCTACCTGGAGAAACTAAGTTCAGTTAATTGATTTTTATTTTGTTAAAGAAAAAAATAAAGTTATCAGAACAAAGAATGACTCTGTCCATCCCTTCTGAGACTCAAACTCATGTATTATTCCCATCTCCCTAATGTGATGCCACTAACACATTGATAAGGGAGTAACAAAGGTTTAGGTTCACAACGTCAAGGATAACAGGATAGAGGACAGGGGCCACCAATGGACTAGAGACTTCAAGAGATTTTGGAGAACTGAAAATAAATAGAGTAATGTTGATGGAGAACACAAAATAAGGGAAGCCTCATCCTAGTAATCAACTGGAGGGAGGATTCAGCCTAGAAGAGGAAGAAGAGAACATTAGCTAGCAAATTGCAGACAAGATGAAGGGGCTATGAAAAAAGGGAGATTAGTCAAATGTTCATGTCAATCACTGTCAATGGTCGCTCCATGGCAGGCATAAATAAACGAATTAATTAACCATCCAAACAAACAAGAAGCAGTTTTAACTCTAAACACTGAATAATCCCAGAAAAAAGAGGCTGGCATAGAGGAGTCCCTCGGTTTACCCAGACTGATCCCTCTAAAGCATCATTAAATGAGTCCTGGTGCATTCTTAAAGTTATCTTCCATTTATACTAAAATCAAACAAATATCAACTTTCAATAGACATTGTAAGGCCTTGAATAGGAAAGAATCAGAGTATCTGTCTCGATTCTGCAGAACATATTTATAATAACCATTATATAAACACTCCATTGGTTTCAAAACTTTTGGAGTCAACCTATACAAGAATTTGGAAGAATCATATGTGTATAAAATAGAATGTACATCTTATGAATCTTGATAAAAAATAAAAGTGTAGATTACAGAGGCTGGAAACTGTTAATGGATGGGAGTGAACTGAACAGAAGGGCTAATATCCATGTTTTACAAAATAGAATCCCAAAATCGACTGAGAAAGAGATAAAAATATTGTTTCATTACAGAAAGTTATGAAGTTAACCAATAAAAGAACTAAAAAGAATGAGTTTAACTATGTTAGGAGCATTCCTCAAAAGACCTGTCTACATTTACTATCTCCAATTCCTTTGTCCTCTTTTCCCTTGAACAGATTCCAGTGCAGTCTTCACAACAAGTATTCCACTGGAATAGCTCTAGTCAGTCTCCAGCGCGAAACCCGCCGTCAGTTCTCAGTGCTCATCCTACTCACTTGCACCATTTGACGCAGTTGAGGTCCTGCAGGCAGGTTACGGTTAGAATCACAAACTCTGTACCCAGATTGCCTGAATCCAACTTACAGATTAGTCACCGTGAAACTTTGTGCAATTTAATTGGCCTTTCCATTTTGTCCTTATCTGAAAACTAAGATCAATAATAGTACCTGTTTCACAGGGTTGTTGTGAGGATTTAAAGAATGAATATGTGTATAAAGTACTTAGAATGGTGACAGAAACACAATAGGGGCTACATATCAATTATTACTATTGATCCCCACCCCCTCTGGGAACACTTCCTTCACTTGCTTTCCAGAAAAACAAGTTCTCTGGGGTTTTTCCCCCTCCTTTGTAGGCTGCTTCTTTTCAGTCTCCTCTACGAGTTCTTGCTATCGCCCTGATCTCTAACCATTGGTGGGATCCTGACCTTAGTCCTCAGTCCTCTTTGCTTCGTTTAAACATAGATTTTAGTGACTTTATCATGTCTAGTCTCAGAGGTTTTTACAATTTCCATATGGTTATATCTCCAGAATTTTTATCTACAGCCTGCAGCTAGCCCTTAAACTCCAGTCCTGCAATTCCAGTTGCCTCCTTAATTTCTCCACTTACATACGCATAGTAGACATATCAAAACAGACATGTTGATAAACGAATATCTGACCTTCTCCCTCCCAAACATGCTCTTCCTACTTTATTTTCCATTTTGGTAAATGGAAACACCATCTTTCAAGCAGCAAATACGAACCATGTAGAGTCTCCTGTCTTTTTACCAATCCCACCACAAATCTGTCAGCTAGTTCTACTACACTACCTTCAAAATATATTTAGAATTTAACTTCCTCTCTCCCCCTTCACCATGGTAGTCCAAACTTTTTTCCATGACTCCTTGCTTTCACATTTTCCCTACTACAATCTGTTCTCAACACAGCAGCCAGAGAGACCCCTAGATTTTTATACCTGTTTATGTTCCTCCGTATGGCATATAGTAGCTTCCCATCTCTCCTGCAGTAAACTCCAAAGTCCATATAATGGCAACAGCGTCATACTAGTGTCTCGTCGTTCTCTCTCTGAATTATATCCCACTCTTCTTCTTCCTCCTTTCCTCTGATCCAGGCCAATTGGGATGTTTCCTCTTCTTGAAATAAAGTAGACAGGCTCTGAACTCAAGGTCTTAGCTTGTTCTCCTGTCAGCCTGAAACTCTCTACCACAAGGTAACCCCACAGCTATTTCTCTCACCTGCTCTGCTCAATATCATCTGAGTGAGGACATCCATCAGAACCCTATTTAAATTTGTGGAAAAATGATTCCTACACATCTTTTCCCCCCTTTTCTGATTTACGTTTCTCCACTATCGGCTGTCCAATTACTGGTACATATTTTAATTAAATTTTTATTGTTTGTCTCCCATCAGTAGAATGTAAGCTTCAGGAGGACAGGGGTTCTTTAATCTATTTTGTCCTCTGCTATATCTCCATCCAGCACCTAGAAGAGTGCCTGGAACATAAGAGGAGCTTAATAAACATTTGTTACATACATTAATGGGGGTGGGAGAGATGGGGAGTGTGAATCACAAAATAGCGATAATGGTATAGTGGTAGAAGTATTTTATTTAGCTATATGGGAGTAACCACTAAAGGAAATACTGAAAATAACTAAAGGGCTTACCTCTGTGTAGCTAGACCAGGCATGGGAAGGTCTGAGCTGCAGGCTGTTATTTTTAATCATGAGCATATTATTACTTTGAATTACTTCTACATATTTAAGTTAAAAAAGTGTAATGGACAGAATTGACCAGAGAAATTTAGAAAGAAAGGAACAGTGATGAGGCTGACTTGAGATTTCTAATGTGGGTCAATATATTCTATTATACATGTGATATGATCTTAAAGTGGTAGAGGGAAGTTGAAAGTATCTGGTTTGAGTGTCTATTATATGCTAAGTGTTGTGCTAAGGAGGCAGTTTATACATAAATTATTTCATGTGGTCTTCTCAACACCCTTATGAGGAAGTTATCACCATTCCAATATTAGGGCTAAGAATATTGTATTTGAGCAGTTCCCAATGCCACACCACTAGGAATTGGTAGGCAGATTTGACAGCCATGTCTACTTGACTCTAAAGTAACCAAAACTATATAGATGCTGCTTCATCTATAACAAGAGAAGGACAAGCGGTCGTCAAGCTTTTTAAATAGTGGAGTAAAAGCATAGAATGTAAGCAATGTGTATATGTGTGTGTGTATACTACACACTCTTTTAATATTAGACTCTGTTGGTTTCCTAAATCGGTCAATTAAAAATAATTTCTTTCTCTTCAATTATTTCTTGCTAGGACTGAATAAGCTGTTTTTTTTAAAGAAAAGATGCATAACTGTCCTTTTTGTTTTGCTTAAAGTTTAATTGATTCACTGACTTTTTTGAAGAATATACAATAGGCCACAACACAGAGCTGAGTTAAGCAACTAATTGAAGCCAGGTACATGAGGGCTTAAATTACCAGAGCCTTCCTGTCATCTTAAATTAAACTTCCTTATATGCTTTTCAAGATTTATAACCCCAGGCTGAGAAGCTGTAAACTGGCCCAGTTTCAGAGTGAATCTCCCAGAAGGAAAAGATGTTTCCTCGAAAAGAGGAAAGCAAATGTCCTCAACGGGAAGAGGGTTCCAAGAGCACCGTGTGTGGCAGGGGTCACGGGAACGTTGGGAAGGGGCTGCAAAGGGGACAGACAAGCCACTCCAAGAATATGTGCCCAAAGATTTTTCACTTTGACTTGTGAGTTCTATAGAAGCAACTTCATCTAAACAGCATGTGAACATATTCTTGACTTTCTCCTACAAAATGAAAAGCAGGGGCAAATGATCATCTGTGGAGATCATGATATCTCAAATTCCCAAACTAGTTCATTCTAGTTCAGACAGACTTAACCGTCATCACTGCCTTTAACACTTCTGTCACCTATCTACGTAACTTCTTACCTACCTCCACTTTCACATTCAATTTTTTTCTTTTTTTACATGTTTTAATTCTCTAAAATACAAAAATATTGTTCACGATTCAAAAATCACTATTTGTAAGTTGGTAAAATTCAACAACTATTTAATAACGGTATGGAAAGTCATTTAATAATCTGGACAAAAATTAAGCTTGAGGGGCTCACGTTTTAAGGAAAATTACCTCCCTTTTATTAACTCTATCGTAACAAAAAAATACACCATCTTTTACAAATACTTTCATCCTAATACCTCAGGTATAACCAGACCACTACATAAGAAAAATAAATTTCATTTTATAATTTCTTTCACTATAATGCTTTACCAGATATTCCCAATAAAATTATACATTCATGACATGCATTCTGCTCATTATTGGCTGGTCTCATGTGTATGGTTGTGGAAAGTCAAACTTTGTTACCTTTCCTGTCAACTACAACTCTAATTGTCAACACGATATATGGAAAAGTATGATTAGTAGAAATATCCTGAATTTCTAAGACATATTTACCCACGGAAATGAATTTTCTGAGTTTAAAAATTATAGGATTCATTTCTAGCTTGTTCTCTAGAATAAGAAATATTATTTATCTATCTCTTAGTTAAAACCTATAGAAAATAAATACGATTACAACTCTTCTCAAAGATTTTTATCACTTTATATTAAAGCACTTCTCATATTTCCCCAGTTGGTTGGAGACACAGTCTTTAATCTACTCCTTCCGGAGGAAAAAAAAAAAGAAAGATAGAGGGAACTGGTTTTATCTTTTATATTAAATAAACACAAATAGGATATTGAACATTACGTAAAAGAGTAAGATGTTTAATCTTGACCCATGTAAAGTCCTTCCAAAGACTTAGAGAAAATCTAATTTTTATATTAAATATCTTCACATTTTTGAGAATTGATAACTTGATTGATCAAATCTTTATCACGCCACATATAACCAAATATTTCTCTGTGAAGGATTTAAGAAATTTAGAATCTGAGTACAGCTTTACTTTAACACAGATGCTACAAGAAGATAATTCAGGTCAAACGATAAAGGAGATCAGTGATCAAGGAACAAGATTGCCCTCACATATCAGCAATTAAAACCACAAAAACAAGGCCATCTCGGGATTAATTCAGAAGTAGGTGGCTTTCGATCATATTTTCCCCCGTAACATTAAATTATATTGACAAAATAACAGCAATGTCTATGTTAATATCACTTGCTAACAAAATGAATCAGTAATCTGGACATCTTAAAGACAATATTTTTTGCATCAGATTAGTTGTGGTCTTAATATTTTTTACCAGTCTGTAATTAAAAAATGCACTGGTTGAATACTAGATCAGTTATCTTATTTGGCCTGTCTAAGCAAAACAAGAGAGAGAAGAAAGGAGTTATAAATATAAATGACTTGAAGCTATCAGTGACCTTCCATAGCCCAAGCACTTCACTCAAATTTACTTTTTATGATACCAAAATGCTAATGATCTTGGTGATCTGCTTTCTTACCCCACAGAACTGAAATCACATGCTAGTAAAGGAACACGGAGCACAGGCACTGCGCAGAGGTGGCAACACTGACAGCAGTGAATTAATGAATGACACCCAGCAAGCAAAGGGAACATAATATCTATAATAAATAAATAAAGGACCAAAGAAAGCTATATGAGGGGATCAATTAGGATAGAGGCAAACAGTTCCATGCAGCTGGATAATTTCTGATGGTTCCATTATATACCATTTTAAAACTACCGTAGTTCAATATCAAAACCAACCAAAAATCAAGGACATGTTATCTTTAGTATACTAATTTTATAAATATATGCAATTTTAATTTAAAATGACATAACTGTAACTGCAAATCTTATGAAGCATATTATTACACATAGCTCTGTATCCCTTGGAATACAACTGTGACTAAAATATAAAAATACTTCTGTCCTCATAGTGCTTACATTCTAGAAAGGAAGAAGCAGTAATAACAAACAATGAATATCATAAACAAGTAAATTGTAGGTTGGAGGATGATTAGAACTACGGGAAAAAAGGGAAAGTACAGCAAAGTACAATGGGGAGTGGTGGTGGGCAGCCTGTTGTGTTCAAAGGCAGTCAAGGCAGTCATCAGTGAGAGAGCAACATTTGACTAGTAGACTGGAAAGAGGTGAGAGATGAGCTAAGTGGCCATCAGAGGAAGAACACTCTGGGCAAAGGGATGAGCTAGAGTACATTTCCTAAGTTGGGAGCAAACCTGGGCTGTTTGAGACCATAGCAGGGCTTTGAGCAGGGGAGTGACATGTGCCAGGTATGTTCAAAGTGTTTTAGATGTACTGACCCAGTGAACCCCCAAAACAGCTTCATGAGATGAGTGCCATTTTTTATTCCCTTTTAATAAATGAGAACACTGAAGCACAGAGAGGTTAGGTAAGCTGCCCAAGGTCACACAATTAGGAAGTGGTGGGATTGGAAGCCAGTCTTGTTCTAGAAGCAAGCTCTTAATAACTAGAGTTTGCCATTTGAACAGGATACACACACGCATGCATACTTGCACATATGCATGCACACCCACAAACAAGAGTGGAGAAGGAGCTGAGAGACCAGAAGAGAGTTGGTTGCCCGTATTCTACATCTCCTGGGCCACATTTCATTTTGTCTCTTGTATGCACTACTTGTAACCTTTAGATCAAAATGTCTGTTTAAATGAAAGATGTTCAAATTGGTTGAAAACATTTGGAGTTATGTTCAAAACAGCAAAAACAAATTAGAAAATCTTAATGTATAAAACAAATTTATTTGTGGAAATATATATAGATATTTATTTTAAATAAACAAAACAAAACAAAAATGAGTCTCATTGAAATGGAACAATGTGCCCTAAATTTTTTTATTAGTCTACAGAGAAAAATATAGGAACATTTTCTGGCTAAATATCCAGAATAATAGAGGAACCGGTCACTTAAGCTATTTACTTGGGAAGAGCTTTGGAATCAACAGAAAGGCTTCATAAGTCATGATTTATGACTCACATCTCAAGCAAATGAAGAAAAATCTGTCACTGGAATTCTTTTCCTGCATTAACCATCTTGCTTCTACTACATAGACACTATATTCTTTTTCTCTGTATAATAACTATGGGCTTTTGAAAAGGGCTTAAATACACTATTATTACATAAGTCCACAGAAATTCTAATTCATAGACTATTTCACTATATCAAATATATAAAAATGAAAATAAATATTAATGTATGAAATGTATTCTCCAAAACATACAATAAATTTTATTAAAATTAAGACGTTGAGCTCCTCTATATCAGGGTCTTAATACTGCATTTAGTACAGCAAGTACTCAACATTTATTAAATTTATTATCAACCCAAAAAGTAATTAACTCCAATTTATCAGAAGAAGAATTATTTAAGAATCTATTTCAGTCCTAAAGGACATTGGTGAAAAGACTACTTTTCATAACATTTCAATGAGAAAAATAAGACCGTTCTCCCCAAAATGGTATAAAATTACGATGCTTATTACATATGGGTCTATATTTTAAAATATAATACACTTTCATAACAGCCATGCATATCCAGCAAGAACAGAAAAAAAAAATCTCCCCAGAAGAGTCAGAACCACTGAGAAATTCTGGGCAAGAAATTCCACATGGCAGATACAGAAATAGAGTAGGTAAAGGAAAGACAAATGAAATTCCACATCACTTCCAGAGTCAACATGCTTCATACAATACTACTTTACTTCCTATATTTTTTCTACTACTATTCTTGCTTCTTTTCCACTCAAATGGCTTAAACCAAACTGTAGGAAATATTATTCCTGGCAGTTTTCAAAATCTAGATCTCTTTCTACCAACCATCCCCCTAAAAATAATGATAAAAAATAAATATTTCTTCTTTTCTCCCTATTCTTAAGGAAATCCAAAGAACTTACACTGTTGAGAATTTTTTTTTCCACTTTGATTCCTGCACATTTCACTCGACATCACAAAAAGCCAAGACAAGTTTAAAAAACAGAAGTATATCTGTATCACTGAGTAATGAGAAATAGATCTTATTACTCCATTTTGTAGTAATACTTTGTAGTATATTCCATATTCTTTGGTAAAACTATGATTTTTCTTTATTGATTTAATAATCGACTAATGAAAAAAATCCACAAAAGAGAATAGAGCTTGCATGGTTATATAGAGAAAGAAATATTGCTTATTATGAAGTGAGGGCTGGTTGACAGGTGAAAGAGAAGGGGATATTTGAATCACTGAATATTTGACATTAAGTAGAGGGTAGTTTGTGAGCGTATTTCAGAATTTTAGCTTTTTAAGTCAATACTAATTCCCAAAAACAAACTCAAGGTAAAATGATTATTATTATGTTTCAGTCTCGGCTTCTGAGACGGAAAAAGTTAAATATTTATGTTTGATATGTGTATATATTTTTAAAGATGATGAAGAGTATTTCCATATCGGACATTCTCCTTCCTTAAAAAAACAATAGCTATTTATGCCATAGAGCTGACTACCTGATAGCCTGCTCATTGATCAGGAACAAATGAGCAGTTTGCATGAAACCTGTTAACTTCATTTCATTCTGTGGTCATTTTGTTTTTCTTTTTCTCTCCGAATCCTCCTAGTACATAGTTGTATATTTTAGTTGTGGGTCCTTCTAGTTGTGGCATGTGGGACACCGCCTCAACGTGGCCTGATGAACAGTGCCATGTCCGCGCCTAGGATCCGGAGCAGCGAAACCCCCAGAGCGACCAAAGCAGAGCGCGTGAACTTAACCACTAGCCCATGGGGCCGGCCCCTGTGGTCATTTTTGATGTGGCAACTTGCCCAGGCTTGTTCAGTCCCACTTATTCAAACACTAATCTAGGTGTTGCTGTGAAAATATACTGTGGATGCGCTGAAAATCCACGGCAGCTGACTTTAAATAAGGAAGATCATCCTAGATAATCTGGTGGACCTGATTCAGCACTAGAAACGCCTGCAGAGCAGGATTGAAGCTTCCTTGAGAGAAGGAAATTCTACCTATATATAGCAGGTTTGGCTCACGCTGAGAGTTTCAGCCTGTCCTTTGTGCTGGGCCGTCGTTGGGATTTCAGACCTGATAAACAGTCCCCACGATCACATAAACCAATTCTTCACAATAAATCTCCTAATATGTATCTCTTACTGGTTCTGCTTCTCTGGTTGAACCCAGACTGCTATAACTTCAAATTGGAAAAAAGCGGTAATGGAAAAGATAAGAAAGCTGCCCTGATCTGTCAGCACTCACCCCAGGCTGTGTCTACATGCACCATAGACTCAAGTCAGACAAATATATACATGTGTGTATATAAACACACACACACACACAGAGTCTCACTTCGAAAAACGTATGTTCCCAAACACTCAAACTCCTATGTTTAACAGGCTTGACATTTTTGAAAGATTTAACAATTTAATCAATCAAAAGCATCGACAACAGATAACTGCACAACTGGAGACTAGGCTTAGTAGCGCATTCTAAATAATAAAGTAATTTGCAGAAGGAAGTACCCGTGCCACGTGACTAACAAGAAAGACATTGCACACACTTTGATGCAAACCACAAGCATTTTTAGAAAACAAACACAGATATTTCCCGTAAAAAGTGATAAATGTTGCTCATCCAGCCAAAAGAAAAGTGGTTTTAACTTCTATCACATTAGTCAAACAACCCCATCACATTGACACAACTACATAAATATGTTTTTCAAACTCACAAAAAACAATTTGCTAAAAACAAGTGGTACCTAAACAAATGAACTTCAAGTACATGCCCTGACTCCCCTCCTTACCTGGACTGCATATCTTGCTGGGTTTTGGCCTGACTGGCGTCTGCCTGAGGGGAGGCGTGAGTCACCCGCTGTTGCAGTTCCACCAAGGACTGGTAATACTGCTGTTGATGGTGTTGCTGCTGCTTGTAGCGAGACAGACTGAAAAACAGCCCTAGAATGGCTTTTAAGTTTCCATTTCTTATTTCTGTATCAAATGGAAAATATAAAAACAGTATCATATAAAATGATTTTTTTTTTACAAATGAAATTCTAGATGCAATTCTCTTAGACTAAATCTATGAAGATAGAAACACAACTTGATTCTCTCAGTCACAGATTCAAACAAACTTGATTTTCTGGAACATGCTAACATTTACACATAGCTTGGAAAATTCAGGGAGAAAGTGAAGGGATGGAGGGTCAGCAGAACAAAACTTACTCATGTGATGCTCTTTGCTGACCCTGAACTACAGTTTTTTTAGAGTTAGCTTCTTCTTAGAAATGGATGTGCAATCTGTCTCGTGCTAATTATTTGATAACACTCTGCTTCCCTCACAAATACACACAGCTGTTACCAAGACAGTGATGGTTATGAAGCGGAGAAAGAAAGCCACTTAAATGTTGGTCGTCCTGCATAATAAGTATCGATGCCGTGAGTGTACCTCATAATAGTCACTGGATTTGTAGCAGTCAACATTCCTTCTATATCACCCACCAACCAATTTATTTGAAAATAAAATGTGGGCCGGCCAGGTGGCGCAGCGGTTAAGTTTGCACGTTCTGCCTCTCGGCCACCCGGGGTTCGTCAGTTTGGATCCCGGGTGGGGACATGGCACTGCTTGGCACACCATGCTGTGGTAGGCATCCTACATATAAAGTAGAGGAAGATGGGCACGAACTTTAGCTCAGGGCCAGTCTTCCTCAGCAAAAAGAGGAGGACTGGCAGCAGTTAGCCCTGGGCTAATCTTCCTCAAAAGAAAAAATGTATATATATATATATCCTCCAAAAAGCCCACTACATCATGTGTATCCATTTTTAATGCTCCAATTATTTTATTTTTAATTCACATTACATATTAATAAATAATAAAGACCAGCTTACTCATGACTTCAGGTAACATAATTGAATAAATATGAGTAGAAATCTGAGTTTTAACACGTGGGGCTCCTGTGTAAGTTTTTCTAATATTGAATAAAAAATTAAATGCACAAAGTAGTCTACAACAGGAGCCTAGATTTTTCTCCTGTAGTTATAATTTAAAAATTAAGGGGCCGGCTCCATGACCGAGTGGTTAAGCTTGCGCGCTCCGCTGTGGCAGCCCAGGGTTCGTATCCTGGGCGCGGACATGGCACCACGCGTCAGGCCACGTTGAGGCGGCGTCCCACATCCTACAACTAGAAGGACCTGCAACTAAGATATACAACTGGGGGGGGGGGGGCAGGGATGGGGAGATAAAGCAGAAAAAAAAAAAAAAGGAAGATTGGCAACAATTGTTAGCCCAGGTGCCAATCTTTAATATAAAAAAAAAAAAAATTTTTTAAAGAGATGGAAGTAAAGCTTGAAATAAGGCTATGCGACCTGTAGTCATATTTTAAACAAAACTTGCTATTAGCAATCAAATACATCCTCTTGTGAGGTCAAGGTTTTATGTGTCCTTTGTGGAGTTTAGGAACATTAGTAAACTATTTCAATTTCCTGCCCTCTGATGGTCTATAATGTCACACAAACCATGCGATGGAATTATTCATATACAACGGGGCTCTGAGATGTTCTTTTTTTCCTCCCAAACCTTCCTCACAGTAGCCATAATATAGAAGAGTTGGCTTGATCGACATGAAACTACAGTGAGAAAGTACTAATTTCCCCTTTTAAACCTGACTGATCTTATTCGAAGAGTTTTTAACAATTTCTTGTTTTACAGCTATGCATGTTTAATTAATTTAGAAAATCAATTTTGAGCATCACATATTTTTAGAAATAAATAAAAATCAATGGTTTATGTTGATAAGGGATGTCATGTGAGAAGGAAGAGACATAAAATGAACAAATAGTAGCATTTCTAGCCTGCTTTTAACCACAAAGAAAGTAAAATATTATCTGGGAGAATTTCACCAAATTTTATTCTAAGTAACATAACCATCAGCTAGGTTTAAACCTGAGATTTTTGTCTATTAAATGTTTAATTTAATGTTACACATCATAGCAAATAAAGGATAACAGAAATTTAAGATAAAATTCAAATCTAGAAGAAAAATTGGAAAAACTAAATAATTCTACTAAATGTTCATAATATTTCAGAAGCCACAGAATTCCTCTTTTTCCAATGACAGCAAAATTTTTAAAACTTAGAATTGTCTAGTATTTCTAGTACCTATGAGGAAAAAGGCTTTTCAGAGCAAACTAACTGTGGTAGAAACATTAACCAACCTCAATCGTCAAAATGTTTAATAGCATCTAACAGAATTTTTATATACACAATTAATATTCTAATTTAATTACATTTGATTCAGGTCTCCAAGGACTTGCTATTTCATAACTTAAGCAATTGTTTTTTGTTAACAGTACTTGAAAACTTTGGAAAGGTTTTCTAAGAATATATGTGGAAGAAAAAGATCCAGAAAAAAGAAAATGACAGAACTAGTTCAGTCGTTGTCCACTTTTCTATACTTCAATTTGAGTAATAACCGTTTGAACCTTTAATTATTTTAAGGCTTTTATATATAACAGTTACTAATATTGTTATGTTAGTCATTTAAAGCTCATGATGACTTATTTAAACTTACCAAATATTTAGACTAAGACTACCAACTTGATCATATCATAGAAACGTTATTGGTAAAATAATATTTGAGCATTAATTATACCATTTTTACCTTTTGTGTATGTCTATGTATTATCCTTCTATCCAGCCATGTACTTAAGACTCTAAAAATGCTCTACTCTGCTAATAACATAAAGATGCTTTGTTAATCTATCCCCCTCACATACACTCAGCCATGACAAGAACAGCTTTTGCAAAATATGGAACATATCTAAATAACTAACGCATACATTAATAAGTACTGCATTTATGTTTCTATTACTTTGTAAACTTTACTGATCTCCTTTGTTGTATTAAGGAACTATGTAATCCCACTTTACATTTCTTCCATTATGAATAATCTTTTACAAACATGGATGCCATTTGTGACAAGTGTGCTTTTTCTTACCTTCAGCAGATAAACCTTGAACATTTACTCCTCTGGCTGCTAGAAAACTAAGGCAGACATCAACATTTTCAATCTGTAACATGAAAAGCAGTGAAAAAGCAACTTAGAGGGTTATTTTTAAATAAATAAATGAGCTAGAATGAAACCAGAGAGAGAGAGATAAAGAAAGAATGAATACTTTACATTCATTTCATACTAGAGATCTTTACCAGAGTTTAACTAGAATTATTTTGACTAATTGCAAAATGAATATAAAGCTTTCATTGTCTACTTTGGTTCTTACTAACAATTCATAAAGGCCTGATCAAGAATGGCATTCTTACAAAGTAGCAACCCACCTACGTAACGTAAAACTGGATTTTGTGCTTCATAAATAAGTCTCAAGGAAAGTGTCCACACATCAGGAGACTGTTGCCTGTGGGAGTCTCAGGATGTTAGGATGTGGGGAATTAAGATTCATGCAGTAACATTTGGTAAGTTGCCAAAAGATAAAAAAGATAGAGAAAGAGTTGATACAATATGAAAGAAATGAAGCATATTTTCATCATAAACCATAACCAGTCTTTATTTTAAAAGTTGCATTTGTATTTCTAAAATTGCATAATCCTCTGATTTAGTATAGGTATTGCCTTTGTAATTTAAAAGAATTATGCCACGGCTGTTAAATAGTTTCAACATGATAACCAGCTTGTAACCATTTAGGGTGAGAAGCAAAAAACCAAATGACTGATTTATGTTATTTCACAGGTTGATCTCAATATTGGTCATGGCGTTACATAGCAAAGTTAAACAGCTAAGACTTTTTTAAAGAGTGTAGGAAACTAGGAAGTTCCAGTTCTTTGTGAATCATCTCCCTGGGTTTTTTTGGTATTCCATAGATCTTGAAATTCTAAAGTAAATAAAAGATTTAAACTTAATACTTGGCAAGGGATTGGCTTCTGTCTTCTTAAATTCTCATCAAAAGCTATGCATGAGGACATACAAAGTTCTGCCAATGTCCTCTCTAGCTTAGCTTCATAGTAAGGTCAAATGTCTCTTAAAGAAAAGAAAAAGAAAAAATAGATTCCAGAATCTGTCCTTATAAAATAGACAACTACTTACATTTCATTTTAAATGTAATTTTGTGCAAAATTTAGTTTAAGTAATAATATCCAATGGGATGTTCTTTGCTTAAAAATGATGGCAGCCAAGGTATACATATTTGCTTTGAGAAAAAAAATGATTTTTATATTGATTCATTACAAAGTCAGTTTTGCTGAAATTATTCTACTGAAAAAATAACAAGAGTTGAAGATGCTGCACATAAGACCAAATGAATATTCTTGTTCTGCCCATCAATATCTGAATATCCAATAAGGCTATGGTGCTGAAATAGACTTCAAATACTTTCCTTTCTTCACATTTCACTTTGCTACTAGGAAATAAAATTATATAAGGAAGGAAAGAAGGAGGAAAGAGAAGAAAAAATTGAGCAAATTGTATCTTCTACTCTGTCCACCCAAAGTGATATTTTAAAATTATTTTTTTCAGGTTCATTAAAAAAATTAAAAAGGAAATGCCAAACAATTACTGTCACCTAATATTAAGACAGAGAATTGAATATTTTAAAATGTTTGCTGTCATAGTCCTGATATTATCACTTTTATAATCATATGCCTTTTACAAAAAGCAAGAAGATTTTGGGCCCAAACATATAATTTACTGCAAAGTGCTAATAGGCTATTATTGCTTTTAGCTACTTTTATTATACATAAAAATATCAGTTTATTGGAAGACTAAGAAAAAGTTAATAAATAGGATCTGTAATTAAGTTTGTAAGATAGATTTTTTGGCTACCATATAAAAAATAAACTGACATCCAGATTGGGTATTACAGACAAACAACTCTCTCTCAACATGCACCATAAACTTGAAAATATACTCTGCATTCCTTTTATATCTATTTATCAGGAGCATCCAAAGCTTTGTATTATTCCTTTACAGTAATTCACTATGAGCACCAACAATCTGAGATAGTTAATTCAGTTTCCCGTTATACTACAGTAGTTAAAGCAATAGCAACAGAAGTACTTGAATATAAAATTTCCAATATGACTCTTAAAGGCTAGTTTATTAAAATATATTTATTTGTTCAACAATATTTGTTTATTGGTCAAAATTAATTTTCCAACAGTGTAACAGCATAATAAACATAACTTAAGAAAATAATATCCTTTCTGTACTTAATTCCAAAGTCCAATTATAAATTGAATCTTGGTTGTTGGTACTATGTTACATTGTTTACACAGCAAAAGAGTTATAATGAAAGAAAATTGCTTTGAGAAATTTTAAATGTCATTTATATGATTAGCTTCCTCATCAGAGGAATACTTTAAAATAATTTGAGAGGACTTTTAAATTATATAACAATATGTTTTTGATAATGATTATTTTTATTTCAATAAATTCTAGAGATTAGTTTCTCAGAATTCCTGCTTTTTGAAAAAAAAATAGGTTGCCCTTAAACATTTTCCAGTTAAATAGCTCTGTAAAAACTGTTTTAGGTGTATTTTTTTGCCATATTAAAACACAATTGTTTTTTGAACTAAAACTCTATAAACTTTTTTGATAATTATAAACAGATAAAAGTGATTTGCCATCAAATTGATTCAACTGATTAAAGCCAGTTTTATTTTTTCTCAATATTACTTAAACCATACACCAAATAAACTATCAAAATTCAAATTGTATTTCAATACCTAATAATTTGGGTCAAATTTTAATTAGAAAAACTTCATGTACCCTAACAAACTATTTTCTAAAATTTTGACTGTGCCTCATAGCCATAGCAAGAAATACATTCAATAGCACAGCCCAATGTATACTTGCATAAATATAATGGAAAAAACAGTTTCGTGGAACAATATTTACTCTTACTAAATTGAAGTCATTGTGATGCTTTGTACTACATTATATTGTCTTCTGTTTAATCTATTTAAATGTTGGTTAAAATCCACTAGATGGATCTCGGGATCCATTAAGGGATATAGAAATCCACAATTTGACAAACACTGCCATAAAGAAGAGTAGTGTGTTGCCCTGTCTACAGTGTCTCTTTTTGGAGGGGTAACTATATTTAATAGCTAAGGAAAAAGTGAAAAATTATCCTCAGAAGCAAGTTCTCTGGAAGGATGTAAGTAAATCAGTTAACTAACACAGACAAAAATGCTCAAAATACTATTTTATATATATAAATATATAAGATGACACAGTTATTCCTTTGGATATGTTTACAAATTGTGTCCCTATGTCTAATATCTGGAGAAGAATTATTTTACCTCTTCTTTTCAGTGCCCTTTAATTTGTCTGGACACAAATTCATTTTGAAAAGTAAAGCAACTGATTTGAAATTTGAGTCAACCCTTCATAAGCAATAATTTGACCAAATTTAAAAAACGTTTCAGAATTACTAAGTTATTTGGTAAAGTTAATCTTTTCTCGATCTCTCTCTCCTCACTCCCTCTATTTGGTTTATGGGCATATAAAGATGTTTGTCGAGCTGTCATAGTTATATTTATTTACTTATTTATTCAGGTATACTTTTGATTTTATGAAGCTATGGGTTTATTGAGATTTTAAGCCCCTGGAAGATAGGAACTGTGTTTTGTTGACTCATGCAGTCTCAACAACCTGGCACAGTGTTTGGTATCTGACAGATGCTCAGTGCATACTTGGTGAAGAATGGAGGAAAGAAGGAGCGGTAGCCAATTGGTCCCTGTACTCAAGGACAAAATGAGTATGGGGGGGGGGGAGGAGGAAGACCCTTTGATCCAAAGGCTACGTGTTAGATTCTCTTTGGGATCTTTTAGAATATACTACTTCCCTCTGTCTGACCCCAGACAATAAGAACTGCAAACTCTGTGGATTCAGGTTGGACATCAGTATGTTTTCAAATTTTAGCTCCTAATCTCAGTCCACCCTCCTCTTTACAGATTAAGCGACTAATCTCCTGAGAAAGTCTCACATATAGATGAGCTCAAGAAGCCAACGGAAGAGTATATATTATGTGATGCCCAATTTATACGAAATTCAAGATCATCAAAACTAAACAACGAAAACAGCAAGTAGAATAGTGATGAACTTTGGAGGGGTATAGTCTAGAAAGGGGCGCGAGGGGGAACACATACGTGGCAGGTGTGCTTTGTTTTGAGCTGAGTAGTGATTACACAGGTGTATACATATTAAAAAATCAATCAGCTATATACTTAAAACTGGAGTACTTTATACACTTTCTGTTGGTTTTACCTCAATTTCTACTAGATTACTTTACACTCTTCTATATATGTTTTACTGCAACTAAAAATAAAAATAAAATATCAGTCTCTTGTTTTGTTGAGCACAGAGTCCAGGCATACAAGGCTAGAAAGCTGTTAGGTGGCTGTTGCAAGAGATTAAGGTGACGGTGTTTCAGACAATGGTGGCAGTGAAGGTGATGAGAAATGATCAGATTCTGCATATATTTTGAAGAAATCTAATGGGAAGTTACGCATATAAGAGAAAGAGATGAATCAAGGAGGACTCCAAGTTTTTTGGTCTCAGTAACTAAATGGATGAAATCTCTATCCGTTATGATGGAAAGAAGCCATGGATAGAAAGAAGGAGTTAACTTTTGGACATGTTGTCTAGTCTGTTAGACATCCAAATGGACAAATAGGCATTTGGGCACACAAGCTGGGGTTCAACTGAGAGGCTAGGAGCAGAGATCTAAATTTGAGGGTCATCCTCATACAGATGGTAATTAAAACCATGAGGCTAGACTAAATCACCAAGGGTGTGCGGCTATCAAAGAGAAGGGGAAAGAACATTGAGCCCTAGGAGACTATTATTGGAAAGAAGGGGACGAACCCGCAGAGGATACTGAGCAAAAGCATGCAGTGAAGTGTGAGGAAAATCAGGAGAGTGTAGGGTACAGAAAACAACGTGAAGAAAGTATATTAATGCCAAGGGAGAGAGGAGTTCCAACAGAAGCTGCTGGTAAGAAGGATGAGAACTAAGACTCGACTATTAGATTTTTAGGATTAAATGGATCAGTTCATTAAAGGTATTCTCTCTCTCTGCCTCTCTCTCTCTATAAATATACAGAAATATATATAGGGCCAAACCCAGTGGCCTAAAGGTTAAGTTCAGTGCACTCCACTTCAGCAGCTTGGGTTCAGTTCCCAGGTGTGGACCCATACTGCTCTGATAGCAACCATGCTGTGCTGGTGGCCCAGAAACTAAAAAAATAGAGGAAGATTAGCATGGAGAATCTTCCTCGGCAGAAAAAGAGAAAAGAAAAAGATAAAGAAATCTATATATACATACACAAGCATATATTAAAATGTATATATACACGGACACACACACATACATATATATTTCTTATATTTGACCAGCAGAATGTAAGCTCCATGAGGATTCTTTTCTACTTTGCCCATTGTTCTCTCCCCACGTCTAGAAGGGTACCTTAGGCAATCTATAAACAAATGCTGAGGAAATGAATGAACTAGTGCAAGGATAAAATAATGTTTTTATGCCTAAAGCATTCAAATGAAAAAAGAAAAAATCAAGTGATAATTTAAAATACCATTAATAATCAAATTCAGTGTATCTACTGAATATCTACCTGCCATGCCAACTTCTCATCTGTGCCATCGTCAGCTTCTCCTCTCTGATGCTCACCACGCTCACCTCCAAGGGAGGGAACAGGCACCTCATATCTCACATCCTCCCTTCTACCCCCAGCACTTCATATCATGCCCGGCACAAAGCAGAAGCTTAATGCATTTTTCTTGACTAAATGGATGAATTTATAAAATAACACAGAGCATCAGGTATAAGCTCTGTTAGCATTCACCCAAAAATTCAGTTTCTGGTCTTTTGCTTTTGTGAGGTTAAGGAAACAACTATTGTTATTCTAGGAGAGAGAAGATGGCAATGGCATTAAGAAACTAAAACTTGTCGATAATAGGCAAACTAGTGAGAAATAGAAATGTACAACAGTCAGTCAAATTCTGAGCTGATCAGTAAACATGTAGATATAAATATTGAAATTGTGTTTAGGGAATTTGTTGCCATTATATGTTAGGATTGATAGAAATAAATAACTTAAAATAATTTCCATGACTGTGGAGCCCATAGAGATTATCTTGTCTGACTCTTTAAATCTAAATAATGAGATGAGAACCAGATATTCTATGTCATTATGTAGAGGACCCAGTGAAACTGCACATGGAAGCACTTAGTACAATGCTCTGCACATAGTACCAACTCAATAAACTCAAGAAACAAAAAAGTGGCTATGGTAATAAACAGTCTTTAATATTAATAGAGGGTGGTAATGATTTAAAATGGCATCATAGCCTCTTTTGCTTTTGGTATTATAGCAACTTTTCTGAGAATTATCTATTTTGCATTAAACCTGCTTCCCAAACTGTTTTTTCTATTGAGGTTATGATATGATAGATTAAAAAATTGTGAAATTGCAGTTGTATATTATTATTTGTCAATCACCTTATAGGTTTTCCCCTTCACCCTTTGTACCCACCCCACATCCCCTCTACCCCTGGGTAACCACTAAATATTTCTCTTTGTCTGTGTGTTTATCTTCCACATATGAGTGAAATCATACAGTGTTTGTCTTTCTCTATCTGGCTTATTCCACTTAACATAATACCCTCAAGGTCCATCCATGTTGCTGTGAATGGGATGATTTTGTCATTTTTTATGGCTGAGTTGTATTCCTTTGCATATATATACACCATATCTTTCTTATCCAGTCATCAGTTCCTGGGCACTTAGGTTGCTTCTTCGTCTCAGCTATAGTGAATAACACTGCAATAACATAGGGGTGCATAAGTCTCTTTGAATTGCTGATTTCAAGTTCTTTGGAGAGATACCCAGTAGTGGGATAGCTGGGTCATATTGCATTTCTATTTTTAGTTTTTTGAGAAATCTCCATACTGTTTTCCATTGTGGCTGAACCAGTCTGCTTTCCCACCAGCAGTGTATGAGGGTTCCCTTTTCTCCACAATCTCTTCAATATTTGTTATTTTTGCTTTGGTTATTATAGCCATTCTAATGGGTATAAAGTGATATCTTAGCATAGTTTTTATTTGCATTTCCTTTATGATCAGCGATGCTGAGCATCTTTTCATGTGCCTGTTGGCCATCTGTATATCTTTTTTGGAGGAATGTTTGTTCATATCCTCTGCCCAGTTTTTGATCAGGTTGTTTGACTTTTTGTTGTTTAGTTATGTGAGTTCTTTACATATTATGGATATTAACCCTTTGTTGGATATATGATTTGCAAACATTTTTCCCCAGTTGGTGGGTTGTCTTCTCGTTTCAATCCTGGTTTCCTTTGACTTGCAGAAGCTCTTTAGTCGATGGAGTCAAACTTGTTTACTTTTTCTTTTGGTTCCCTTGTCTGAGAAGACACGATGTCCCAAAAGATCCTTGTAAGACTGAGGTCAAAGAGCCTATATTTCCCTCTAGAAGTTTTATGGTTTCAGGTCTTACGTTCAAGTCTTTGATCCATTTTGAGTTTATTTTTGTGAATGGCATAAGGGAATGGTCTACTTTCAATCTTTTGTATGTGGCTGTCCACTTTTCCCAATACCATTTATTGAAAAGACTTTCCTTTCTCCATTGTATGTTCTTAGCTCCTTTGCCAAAGATTAGCTGTCCGTAGATGTGTGTTTCATTTCTGGGATTTCAATTCTGTTCCATTGATCTGTGTGTGTGTTTTTTGTTATCAATACCATGTTGTTTTGATTACTATAGATTTGTAGTATATTTAGAATTCAGGGACTGTGATGCCTCCAGTTTTGTTCTTTTTTCTCAGGATTGCTTTAGCAGTTTGGGATCTTTTGTTGCCCCATATGAATTTTAGGATTCTTTGTTCTATGTCCATGAAGAATGTCACTGGGATTCTGATTGGGGATTCCATTGAATCTGTAGATTGCTTTAGGTAGTATGGACATTGTAACTACGTTTATTCTTCCAATCCATGTGCATGGAATGTCTTTCCATTTCTTTACGTTGTCATCAATTTCTTTCAGGAAAGTCTTGCAGTTTTCATTGTATAGGTCTTTCACTTCCTTGGCTAAACTTATTCCAAGATATTTTATTCTTTTTATTGCAATTGTGAAAGGGATTGTGTTCTTGAGTTCTCTTTCTGTTTGTTATTAGAGTATAGAAATGCACCTGAATCTTGTAAGTTGACTTTGTACCCTGCAATCTTGCTGTAGTTGTTGATTATTTCTAATAGGTTTCCAATGGATTTTTTAGGGTTTTATATATATAAGATCATGTCATCTGCAAACACAAGAATTTCACTTCTTCAGTGCTTATTTGGATTCTTTTTATTTCTTTTTCTTGCTTAATTGCTCTGGCAAAAACCTCCAGTACTCTGTTGAATAAGAGTGATGAGAGTGGGCATCCTTGTCTTGTTCCTGTTCTGAGAGAAATGGCTTTCAGTTTTTCCCCATTGAGTATGATGTTAGCTATGGGTTTGTCATATATGGCCTTTATTATGTTGAGGTACTTTCCTTCTGTACCGATTTTATTGAGAGTTTTTATCATAAATGTCTGTTGGATCTTGTCGAATGCTTTCTCTGCATCTATTGAGATGATTTTGTCGTTTTTCTTCCTCATTTTGTTAATGTGGTGCATCAAATTGATTGATTTGTGGATGTTGAAACATGCTTGTGTCCATGGTATAAATGCCACTTGATCATGTTGTATGATCTTTTTAATGTATTGTTGTATTCATTTTGACAATGTTTTGTTGAGGATTTTTGCATCCATGTTCATCAGCGATATTGGCCTGTAATTTTCCTTCTTTGTGTTGTCCTTGTCTGGCTTTAGTATCAGGGTGATGTTGGCCTCACGGAATGAGTTAGGAAGCATTCCATCTTCCTCAACTTTCTGGAATAGTGTGAGAAGGAAAGGTATTAAATCTTTGAATCTTTGGTAGAAATCTCCAGAGAAGCCATCTGGCCCTCGACTTTTATTTTTGGGGAAGTTTTTAATTACTGTTTTAATCTCTTTACTTGTGATAAATTTATTCAGATTCTCTATTTCTTCTTGATTCAGTTTGGGGAGGTTCTAAGAGTCTAAGAATTTATCCATTTCTTCTAGATTGCCCAATTTGTTGGCATATAGTTTTTCATAGTATTCTTTTATAATCTTTTGTATTTCTGTGGTATCCATTGTAATTTCTCCTCTTTCATTTCTAATCGTATTTATTTGAGTCTTCTCTCTTTTTTTCTTAGTGATCCTGGCTAAGGGTTTGTCAATTTTGTTTATCTTCTTGAAGAACCAGTTCTTTGTTTCATTGATCCTTTCTACTAACTCTTTTGTTTCAATCTGATTTATTTCTGGCTCTAATTTTTATTAATTCTCTTCTACTGACTTTGTTTCTTCTTCTCTTTCTGGTTCTGTTAGGTGTTGTTTGAGATTGTTTATTTGAGATTTTTCTTGTTTGTTGAGGTGAGGCTGTATTATAATGAATTTCCATCTTAGGACCATTTTGCTGCATCCCAAATGAGTTGGTATGGTGTGTTTTCATTTTCATTTGTCTCCAGATAATATTTGATTTCTCCTTTGATTTCTTCAATGATCCATTGGTTGTTCAGTAGCATGTTGTTTAATCTCCACATCTTTGCCCCTTTCCCAGCTTTTTTCTTGTAATTGATTTCTAGTTTCATAGTTTTATGGTCAGAAGAGATGCTTGATATTATCCCAATCCTCTTGAATTTATTGAATCTTGCTTTGTTTCCCAACATATGGTCTATCCTTGAGAATGTTGCATGTACACTGAGAAGAATGTGTAACCTGCTGTTTTTGGATGGAGTGTTCTATATCCAAACTTTTTTTTTTTTTTGCAGAAGATTAGACCTGAGCTAACTACTGCCAATCTTCCTCTTTTTGCTGAGGAAGACTGGCCCTGAGCTAACATCATGCCCCTCTTCCTCTACTTTAAACGTGGGACGCCTACCAAAGCATGGCTTTTGACAAGCAGTGCAATGTCCATACCCGGGATCCAAACCAGCAAACCCTGTGCCACCGAGAAGCGGAATGTGCGAACTTAACTGCTGCGCCATGGGCCAGCCCCCTATATCCAAACTTTTAATCCAATGATTTGTAAACTTTGCTACACATTAGAATCACCTGAGAAACTTTAAATCTATACATGCCCAATTTACACCACCATCAGTTAAATCAGAATATCTGAAGACAGCAGCCAAATGTCAGAACGTTTTAAAAATCCTCAGCTGATTCCAATTTGCAGCAAAGCTTGGGAACCAAAGCTTCAATCTATAGTCTTCAAAGAAAGTAACTCCATATAATTTCAACTTACCCCATGTGGACGCACTGTTCAGACGAGAGCAGTACATTGTTTTTTGTTAATTTGGACCATGATACTATATAATTCATGTGTTTTACATTTTATTCCTGAGGTATTAAAATATATATCTCCCTTTATAGTAGTAATGCTAGGAAACTCATTCTCAGTTCTGTGGGCACCCCATTTCTCATTTGGCTCAGGTGATAGTCATAGCTGTAGCTCATGGACAGTCACTCCCAGGACATTTACTTATCTATCGTTATGCCATGCACAATTTCTTAGGTCCTTCTTTCTGTGGTTTACATTTTTTTGGCATGGAAGTCCTATGTTGCCTCTATTTTTCCTGTTAAATTTAAGTATGGCTAGATAACTATAAAAA
This sequence comes from Equus caballus, assembly GCF_041296265.1. Taxonomy (NCBI): domain Eukaryota; kingdom Metazoa; phylum Chordata; class Mammalia; order Perissodactyla; family Equidae; genus Equus; species Equus caballus. Next base: position 11,166,641 of record NC_091711.1, on the reverse strand, counting down.
TATTGACTGTATAATGAAAATAAAACAAAAAGTTTCTAAGTTCTAGACACAGTCAATATTTTCAGAAGTTTCAAAACGTAGGGGCACATGGAGCCTTGAGGCTTTTGGATTCTATGAAAATACTTAATGTTATCACAGTGGCCTAAACAAAAACACAGTTTTGCTAGAGTAAATATGAAAATGGACCACTGCGTGCATTTTCTTTACTGAAGACACTAAACCAATTCAATAGAAGTTGGTTCATATTTTTAGACCTGAATAGTTTCTGTTTGTATAATTAATATTAGTATCTTGGAGCACTACTGTTTAATTTTGTTTGTGTTCTATAAAAACAAACCATTCATTTATTCATTCATCAAGCATTTATTAAACTTACTTTATGCCTGGAATTGTGCTCAGTGCTACAGATATAAATTTCAAGATATAGCCACTGTCCTCATACTTTCTAAACAGCATTGACTCATTTCCAACATCTTATACTACTCCTATGAAAAATAGGAGCCACTTTTCAAAACGGAAATTTCTTTATTGTCTAATTTCAAAATTGTACATTTATCTTCACCCTGATGAACTTACTGAATATGAGCATCGCTAATTGCTAAATCACAAATTGGGTTTAAAATGAGGAAAAGAAGAGCTCTCATTTATCTTCTTTTATTAAAACTCAAGACAGGCATCAGTGTATTTGTGCCTTTACAGTTTTTTTAACCTGAGGATCAATATGTGTTCTTGACATACTAATCATAGTTAGAGGCTATACTGGAAATATTTGTGTTTATTCACTTCACTGTTGAACAAACTATTACAAAAGAAATGTGGGGTTTTTAATTAGCCCAGCTCCTTATTGAACTCACACACTTTAAGTGGCATGTTTTATGACACCTAGCCTTTCAGCATTCTTACTACAAAACTGGTACAACCTGTTTTTGGAATGTAACTGGGGGAATCTTCCATAATATTAACAAAATCACACCTTGTCTATTCACAGGTTTCTTTCATTTTTACTAACGGATATTTAATAGAAATTAAATTAGGTACTAAATATCTGAGCATGATTAATATCAACCTTATAGTTTGTGATTAACTTTAAACCACGGCACCAACACTCAACAATGAGTGATAAATTCATTCAGCATCTACTGACTGTTTATTATAGGCGAAGAGCTCTGCTAGATGGTGAAGGAACATAAAAATGAATTATAAGGTCTTTGCCTTTATCAGCCTGTAAAATAGTTGAAGAGACAAAAAGATTCATAAATCACCATAACACAAGGCATAATATGATAAATTTCAAACAAGAATTAGAAACAACACTGTATGACAGTGAAGAGAATGACATCAATTTTCACTACAGATCTGGGGAAAGCTTCACAGAAGAAGCATCATTTGGACTCGAAGGCTAAGACCAATTTTGGTAAGGTTAGACAAGTGTCAGAAGGGGGAGTAGGCATGCCTAACAGAGCAACCAAGAGCAAAACTGCTCACAAGGATGCTTGAAAATAGATCATGCCAGTCTTTACTTTCTGCAATTATGTTTACAGAGCTAAATTTGGCCTGGAGCTAAATTGAAGAGCTAAATTGAAGAGGTTCTGTTGCCCCTTGGATTCTAAAATCACTACAATATAAAAAGCTAAATAACCGTAAACTGGATAGCAGGCAATACTTCAAAGACTGTTTTCTCTATAGAGGCAGCGCATCCTCGTCAGGGCACGTCTGGAGTACTAGCTACTGCTGTTGTGAATCACACAGAGAAAAAAATCCAGTAGAATATAAATCAAACCTAACTTTTGTTTCTCTGGGTGGTGGATTCTTTTGTGACTTGTGCTATTTTTAATTAACTATACTTCCTATTTTTCATGATAAATGTGCACTGCAGTGTCAATAAACAAGTTGAATACATGTGATTTCAACCAAAAAGAAAAATAGATAAGATGGCTCAGTTTGAGCAAACTTCCATCCCATCATAGAATTCAAATAATTATATGGATTTCAGCCAAAGACTTTAATATAAATTTTTTTAATATAAATTTGGCTGGAGAATTAAAGTAAAATGTAGGAGTGTTGTTTCACTGGTTAAAATTTTTAAGATATTTGTCTGCATTCATTCACTTAACACTTACTTGTTCATTGAGACATGTCGAAGCCCTTAAAAATATATAGTTTTATAGGAGAGAAAGAGAGGTAATTCCAATGTAATGTGATGAAGGTTATGATCAGAGAAACACAGACTCGTAGAGAAGGATGCAGAAGAGTCTATTCCTGATCAGAAGTCAAAGAACTAGGAAAGGAAAAGATTATTAGTAAGTAAACTTATCTAACATGGTTACAAAGATATCTTCTTCTGAAGTTGCTATTACTATACCATTTTACAATGATAAAGTGTTGATTAGAGAATTAAACTGACATGCTCAAGGTTACAGAGAGAGAATATGTCAAAATAAAAGCCTATGTCATTAATCCCCACAGTTTTCTGCTTAAGAGGAAGCCTGGGCCAATCCCTGAAAAGTTAGGAAGGGTTAACCAAATAAGAGGATGCGGTGTGAGGTGAGCCCAGGAAAGGAGCGATACGTGAACTGGTCAAGGTTGAGAAGCATCTTAGGTTAAGAGACCTGCAAAGAATTCAGAACAGATGGGAAGATTGAGAGTTGAACCTCACTTAAACCTTTCTCCACAACTTCTTTGTTTACCAATTTGAAAATAGGCAACTCCAAAGGTTGGTAGCCTTCAATAGCTTTCAAGAACCAATGTAGGAGGAGAGATCAGGCAGAAGGGACTCCAGGAACAAGACTCTGGAGATCTGGAGAATCTTGTAGCAGGAGACAAGGCCATAGAGATAAATGGGGGCTAGATCAGGAACAGTCTTCATGTTCTGCTAAGGGTCTAGGACTGATCTGAAAGCTCAGGGAGACAAAGCTGTGTTTTAAGCAAAAGAAAGAAATGATCAGTGTTGCATTGAAGACATATATCTTATATAACCACATGGTATAAACATCAATTTATTGATAGCAATAAAAGTTTCACAAATCAATTTCTACTCATACTATGAGCAAAGCATTCTGAATTTTAAAAATTGGATTTTAGTGTATTTCATTAAAAAAATGTCACTTGTATTGTGGGCCAGCGTGGTTGCATAATGCTTAGGTTTGTGGGCCCCTCTTCAGTAGCCCAGGACTCGCAGGTTCAGAGCCTGGGCGTGGTCCTATACACCACTCATCAAAGCAAGCTATGGCGGTGTCCCACACACAAAATAGAGGAGGATTGCACAGATGTTAGCTCAGGGACAGTCTTCCTCAAGCCAAAAGAGGAAGATTGGCATCAGATGTTAGCTCAGGACCAATCCCTCACATACATACAGACAAAAAGTCATTTGTAACATTTACTTCACAACACACTAGTTGAACAAGCTGCAGTAAAAATCCAATACTATATGTCAAAAATGGAAGCAGGGAAATGGTTTGAAAGCTACTTCTCAATTTTCTCCTCCACCACTCAACAACCTAGCACAGGAAGGGAGTCTATACAGAATTTTAAGCATGTATATGTTATTTACTCCAAATGCAAAACCCCTTTCATCTTCACCATAAACTCTGGTAAAGTTCATGTTATTTTTCCCATTCAATAGAGGCTTAGAGAGATAGCATACTTTGTATAAGTTTACACAATTAATAAATACACATTTAATAAATGCCACACTGTTTCCTACTTCTATAATTCAGATATTCTAACTGAGCCATTTCCAGCCTCTGACTCAAGCGCTCTCTACATGATTGACAGGTGGCCAGGACACAAGGCCTGGCACAAAATGGGTGCTCAGTATATATTTGGTTGAATATAAGGATGAAATTGTGTAGAGTGAAGGTAAAGACAGAAATAGTATGCAAAATCCACTTGTCCCATACATATTCTAAGTTTACAAGGCTTAAAAGTTTCCAAATTATTTTGCAAATATCCAATGCATTTTTATATCCTGGTAGATTAACACATAGAATGATTGATGTGGCCACAAGCCAAGGAATGCTGCCAGTCACTAGAAGCTGAACAGGTAAGGACCGGATTACCCCTGCAGCCTCTGGAGGGAGCACAGGACTGCTGACACCTTTTTTGGTCCCACGATGTTGATTTCAGTCCTGGCCTCCAGAACTGTGAGAGATTAAATTTCTATTGTTTTAAGCCACCAATTTTGTGATAATTTGCTACAGCAGCCACAGGAAACTCATACAATTAGCTACTCAGTAAAGCAACAGATACCAAAACTTTAGCAGGCCTAAGGATGAGCTGGGATCTGTCAGTATGCAGAAGTCCACGCATTGCCCTCTGAGTTTCAATTTGTTAAGTCTGGAGGGAGGGGAGGTGAACAGCGCAGTAATTAGGGGCCTCATGTCACTGCACTGCTAAGATACATGTTTGCCTGTCCCCTCTCAAGTTAGTTTGTGTTGTGGGATAGGGGGAGGGGTAGGAGAGAGTAATTTTGCTTCAGACTTCCATTTGTTTTTTTGTTTAGTTGATCTGTGGTTAGATACAAGGAATCAGTTTATTAATTAAACACTACAGTATAATAATTAAAAGTTTTGCAGTGAAATAAAACTGGGTTTGCATCCAACTATTGCAATTTACACGTTGTAAGAAATTGAGAAAATTTTTACTCTCCCAAAACCTCAGCTTCCTTATCTGTGAAATGGAAAGGAAAACAGTACATATATATATCTATTCATACTAGGAATGATTTATATAAACACAGACATGCTATGACAGAATCATGTGTTTGTCGTGTATGTTTGAATAGATAGATGTATATATAGGTATAAATATAGATAGGGAAAACTCATGAGGATTTTATCAGAGAAAATTTTTTTTTCAAAATTTTTCTATTTTATTTTAACCAACTTGATAATTAATGATAAAGAATAATGAACATTTAATATTTGCTACCAATTATACATAATATTTAATCTTTGTTATAAGGTATAATTGCTAATGTAAAGTGTTATAAATATAAAACTATAAAAACTTCTTCAGTATTCCTTGACCTGAAGATAAGCTCTGTGGTTTGTAATAAATTCCTGCTTTTCAGTTTGTTCTGAAGAACCAAACAAGACAAGGGATCTTACTCTTTTATTATGAAGGGTAAAACTGTTCTAAACTCAGACAATATTTATTTATATTCAGGGCTAAAGTTACATCTAACAATTAATTATTTGCCAAATGCATAATTTCACCACAAAATCAATAAATCCCTGTTATTTCACATGCCCATGCCCTCTCCCAACCTAACCAAAGGTTATATTCCTGCCATAGATGGAAGAAAAACACTTATTTATAGTGCAAGGTTGGGGGTTGGGGAGGAAAAGGGAGAGGAACCGAAACATTAGAAATGAAGGAAATGAGCCAGCTCTGATGGCCTAGTGTTTGAATTCGGGTGCTCTTGTTGTTTTGGCGGCCTGGGTTTGATTCCAGGCACAGGACCACACCACTCGTCTGTCAGTAGCCATGCTGTGGCAGTGGCTCACACAGAAGAACCAGAAGGGCTTACAAGTAGAATATACAATTATGTACTGGGGCTTTGGGGAGGAAAAAAAGAGAGAGAGAGGAAGATTAGCAACAGATATTAGCTCAAGGTAAATGTTTCTTAGCAAAAGAAAAAGAGAGCGAGAAGAAGGAGAAGGAGGAGGGATGAGGAGATGGAGGAGGAGGAGAAGAAAAAGAAGAAGAAAAGGAGATAAAAATACAAAGATTTGTATTCCAGGCCTTAATTTGTTTCACATATTTGCTAATAAGTTTAAAAGCAATTTGGCCTAGACTCAAATAGACATGAGACCACACACAATTCTTCTGCTTACTAAACAGGGACATAGGCAGCTTCAATGAGATCTAGTTCCTTTGTAGGTTTGCTGTGATGACTAAGTGAAAAACAGAAGCAAAGCGTCTCACACAGCAACAAAAAAATATGGTTGACATTCAATCAATAGATGAATCAAAAAGTGATGCTGATAGTGCTGAATTCTCAGGTCCATCCCTAAAATTTGACATTTCTATGAAATGATTTCACCACACTTTTTGTTATGTTTGAAACATCACTAATACAAATGAAGTGGGCAATATGATTTTTCAAAGTGTAACCAGGAATTTCATGAACTTTTGTCTGTGTCTATCCACACAAGTCAGTTTAACTGAATTCATATTAAAATCAGTAAAATATAAGGGCATAGAAAAAATAGCTTGGGCACATCTACTGATTTTCAAATAATTCATCTCATCCCAGATGAACTTTTCAAATGATTATACTGAGATCAAGGGAACAAGATTCCTCCTATTTCATTTTCTTTTTCTCTCCTTATAAAAGCAATTTTTTATAAAATTAGTTAATCATCACAGGTTTTTAAGTTAAGAATATCACAGTACATATTTAAAATGGCCTCGTATCTTAGTATACTGTTTTCAAACTAGGATTTTAAAAACTGGTCTGTTAAATATTTCACCAATGATTATCATAAGTGGTAATTTTCTAATACATTTCAAGAGAGGGATTGAAAAAGTTGCAGCAATAACTGCTTTTTTTAAAAAAAAAACTAGGTAATTGAAGGTAATAAATACCAAAGTTATGAAAAGATTGTTACAAAATATGTTTTCTAATACCAGGTATGATTGTATTTTGTGTTTACTGGGATACTAGCCTATCACTGGGAAACAATTTATAGCATTTTAAGTTAAAAAATCAGGATAGAGAGCATGCTAGATGTTTAAGAAAGTGGTCGATTCTCAAATATATAGTAGAAAGATTAACTACATTTTGCAGTGGTTATTATATGTACACATAAAGGCCACAAATTTCCCTCAAAAAAAGGGAAAAATTTTATATCTTCTCTCTAAAAAGAAAGAAAACATTTACATGAAGTCTGGATCCAATCCAAAATTCGTTATTTTATTTCAATTTCTATTTGTTCTACTAATGCTGCAAACCAATTTAAATATTGATACTCATGAAAAGAACATTTAACTATTTATTATATAATATAAAGTCAATGCAGAAAAGCATTCTTGTATTTTCAACATTTTCTAAATTTCTGAATGGCAGACCAGATAACTCTCATAATTCCAAAAAATATAATTTCCACGTTGCTGCCGTTTTTCTTTATAAATTAAACAATATATTTTAGGAAATATCTTTCTGACCTTACTATGAATGTAGTTTTTAAAAGCTATAAAGATTGAAACCCAAATATATCTCTAAGATAAAATACTAAACAGAAACCATGGTCTTTGGTATTTTGTTAAATCAATCCAGCGAGTCAGTTCCAACGTACTTTAGAGTTCATCAGTCTCATTTCCGTATTGCAGAAACGAATGTAGACTCTGAGTGTTCACTGAATGCTTTTCCCTGGACCACGTAGTGAGAATTAGAATTCCAGTGACCACTGTCCTTTCAACATGACATACTTCCTCTTGAAGCCTCCATGCTATATCAATCACTTCATTTGAACTTTAAATTACCAGTACACAGAGAAACTTCGAGAGACAAACTCAGTTTTAAAAATCATCAAGATATTCTAATAATTCAATATAAATTTCCTAATACTAGTAGTTTATGCTTATTCTTGCAAAGTTTGAACCCATGCGAAAATAATGAAATCATTAAAGAAACTACAAAGTAGAGATTTTCATCTGGTATTTCTTTAGAGATCAGAGCTATATTTGTAGTAAAGCATTTGTCTTCATTAAGCTATCTTTTTCTAGACATTCCAGAAGAGGAACAGTTTCAAAATGGCAGGGGATCATGTGAATGGACTAACTTAGCAATATTCCACTCCTCTGACTCATAGTGCTAGAATCCTGCAGTATGCCATTTATAAGATTTTATTAAACCTTTAAGAGCATTCCAATATTTTATCTCTTCCCTATTTGGTTAAGAACCTCATCTTCTTATCTTATCTAAATAGATCCTTTAAAAGAGCAGCAATTACAAGCAGTGGCTGAAAGAACTAAAACTTTAAAGGACAGAGTACTGATAAAAGCACAGGATACTTTTACTATCATGAATAGTCTCACTGTCCAGATAACTGTAAACCATAGAAATAGAATAAAGATGCCCGTGAAATCCATAACGGTAATTATTCTGGAAGCCACAACCCGTGGGGCATGGAATCAGAGAATTAAGGGAAGACTGAAACCTAAATTTCCATCCTCCAGAAATAAAAAAGGATAACAGGCACAAAGGTTCCAAAAATCCTCATATTAGCAAATTTTAAACAACTTGATGTGATAGAAAATGAGGTTGAAGGTTGTGGCTGAAAAACAATTAAGCTACTAGGCTGAGGCAAAGGCAGAGGCTAACAAAGAGAAGGACAGACTGTGAGCCACATTGCCAGATCCTTAGCTGTGCCATATAATCTAATTCTTGGTTTGCAGCTATTTCACATAATCAAATTTCCTAATCCCTCTATGCATTTGTAAAGATTCATTTTTTTTTTTAAAGATTGGCACCTGAGCTAACAACTGTTGCCAATCTTTTTTTTTTCCTGATTTTTCTACCCAAATCCCCCCAGTACATAGTTTTATATTATTAGTTGAGGGCCCTTCTAGTTGTGGCAAGTGGAACGCTGCCTCAAGGTGGCCTGAGGCGTGGTGCCATGTCCGCACCCAGGATCCGAACCTGCGAAACCCTGGGCCACCGAAGCAGACCAAGAGAACTTAACCACTCGGCCACAGGGCCAGCCTCTGTAAAGATTCTTAAATATAACAGTCTATTTTATTAGCACCACGCTCTAACCAACTGAGCTAACTGGCCTGGTGCCATATGTTCTATTTTAAAATTTTTTAAAAAATTTGTTTTCAAAACAATTTTTGCCCTACATGTTTTACATTTTTGTGTAAGAACCTTGCACTTGTGCCTCTGCATTTCAAATAAATGTTGGGCATTTTTTCTGCTATTTTTAATCTGCTGGGCATTCTGGACATTCTTGGTATTTATAGTTTACTAATTTATTTCCTCATGTAATCTCACCGAAGTTGTGGCATGCAGCATATATTTTGAATCCTGATACCACCCACCTAGAAATTATTCAACAGGTGCCATCCACATTAGTAACTGCATCTTCAGATGAAGTTAAATATAGTGTTGACTAAGCTCCTGCAAACAAAGTTCTGTTTTTCAGGATGAGTTTAGTGTCAAACTTATTAAGGAAATATAACTATGACTTTGAAATTTAGAGTAAATATAAATCAAAATTTATCAATAATCAAGCTAATAAACTGCTGAAAGGACAAATTCATATTTTTCTCAAATATGTGCTCATTGGTCCATGTTATTTAAAAGAATTATTTTTGAATCTTCTTTATCTATTATGAGATACCAGAGTTGAATTTTTCTTCATATTATAAGGTAACCATCACAGAATCACATGGAAAAGAAGGCATTAGGATTCTCTAATATTCTGAAGTTAACATATTCATTTGAATTCCTTCCATTTCTATTTAATCCACTTTCAAATACTCATATCTTCACACAACCATATCTGCTTGTGACATGACACAAAGGAAAAGCTATACCCATTCTTATCCAACATTAAATCCTCCACACAGAATTCCCATTTCCTCCTTTGCTACTCCCTTTAGGAGGATCATCACCGGTCTCCCTATTCCCTGGGACCCTCCTGTCTCCCTACTGCTTCCTCCTTCTCTGCCTTCTTCCCCTCTTGCAAAACTTCTCCTGACTTTGCCTTCCTCTCAAACTTGTATTTTTCATTCTTTCTTCAACAGGATACTCCTAGAAAGATTTTTCAAGACTCACTGGATATCTGCACCTCTTTGTTACTCCTTAACACACGATCACTCTATAGAAGATGTTTACATAAAGGTCACTAGCGACTATCTAATTTCTAACTACCAGAACTAACTTCCTTGTTCCAGTATACCAGAGAGTTGGCTATGTAGCATTTGACTGCATTTGCCAGATTCTGCTCATCTTACTTTGCCCTATCTCACTGGGTTAGCCTAAGTACTAGTCCAAGCTTGAGCTGCCCCTACAGATTAAGAATCCACATCTGTTGATTGGCACTCTCAATGACGGCCTTACTCTCTCACCCTTTTCTGACTCTACACCTCTGTTCATCACACACATATTGATACTCCCCAGTGTGAGAACCTCAGCTTTCCTCCCTTCTGACTTTACACAGACCTCCTGTGAGATGTCATCCTTATCCATGGCTTCAGCCATTACCTCTGCACTAGGCATACTCTGACCAATTCATTACTTCTAATCTTCAGAAACACGTCTAATTGCCTGAAGTCACCTCCTACTTGATGTTCCAATGCATACTTGTCAAAATGTAAATCTGTCATCCTCCCCTCTCCATCTTTAGCTTGTTTTCTCCGTCTACAATAAGCTACTTATCTAATGGTAACCACTAACTCATTCAGGCCAAAAAATTGGGGGCTGTTTCATACTTCCTATACTCTTCATCTCCCACTTTCAATTGGAGACCAACACGTAGGTATTCTATAATTCCCAGAAAGCATCTATGGTAATCCTTTAACATTTACATGAGATCATGCCACAGTCCAGCTTTAAAAGTCTTCCAAAGGCTCCTCAACCACCATACAAACTCCTTACTTCAGCCCTTCATTATCAGGCTTCCATTGTCCCCTCCAAACACCTCTTACCATGCTCAAACCACAGTGGCCTTCTATCTGTTTCTGGAGCACACTGAGCTCACTCCCTTCGCACTACTTTTGCCCTTGCCTATGCAACACTGTTGCTATTATGTATTTAAATATTTTCTCCTCTGACCCTCAAGTGTCCCTATAACCTGGTATCTTTTGTGCTCAGTTAATATTGGCTGAATATGAACTACTGGCTGTTATGGGAATTCATCAATGTATTGTAGATTCATAGCACAAGAGAACGTCTATTCTTAGAGGCTTTAAACAATCCAACAAAGGTTATCAAGTTTGAAATTTAAATAAAGACAATCTGTGACTAGGAATAGTAGCAGACCTAGTTTTACCTTCCCTTTTATTTCTTTCTTTTCTTTTCTTTTTTTTTTTTTTTTGCTGAGGAAGATTAGCCCTGAGCTAATATCTGTTGCCAATCTTCCTCTGTTTTTTTGCTTGAGAAAGATTAGCCCTGAGCTAACATCTATGCCAAACTTTCTCCACTTTATGTATGTGTTGCTGCCTCAGCATGGCTGATGAGTGGTGTAGGTCCATTCCCAGGATCCAACCCAGCAAACCCAGGCTGCCGAAATGAAGCACACTGAATTTAACCTCTACACCATGGGGCAGCCCCAGTTTTAGCTTATCTTCTGTTGTTAAACACAAATAGCAACCAATGTTCATAAAAGATCAGATACACAAAAAAAATCAAAGTAGTTCTATGAGTAAGGACAACACGCACTGTTACTAACGCAGCCCCCCTTAGTTGTTTATGCAATAAAGAAACAGGCCTCATCCTGTTTGGAATACATACAGGAATTCATAAGCCTAGTCATCCTATAATAATGCTCTCTCCTCTACTCTCTTGTCTCAGATAAAATCTGGAACTTTTATTCATTAATAGCATAGCATCAATGCCAATTCTTAAGAACAGAGGCAAAAATAATTCAACCCAAAAAGGTACATTTATGTCTTATGTATTCTTCTGAATCAACATATTGGGAACATGCCAATTTCAGATTCAAAAGTCAACCATATGAGAAAAAATTAGGCTCCAAGTCATCCTTACTCAACATTCAGTGTGATTCCGACTAATACTTTTTGGCTGGAGAAACTACCCTTCTCACAGCACTTGAATTTCTCAGGCTTTGATTTTTCTGATTTTTTTTTATCAGAACCAGACACATCAACATCACATGCATACTAGATGTCACATGACAATTTGTAGCTAACAAAGAGTAAGGAGTAACAAAAATTAACAGTTGGATACTCCTGAGAATATTTTTACAGATTTGTAGAATCTTTGCTACAGATGTTTCAGATAAATATCTAAGGACTGCTTCTCTATCCATACTTATGAGCTTTGGAGTTTTGGGGTTTTCTTTTCTGTCATGAACTATTACCTTGGCTGTTTATCAGATTCTCTGTCATCAGAATCAACTTGGAATGACAGCAGAGAAGGTAAGAGTTTTAGTATCCAACACTTCCTTCTGGTTGAAATAATAAAAGCAAAACCAACAGTTCTGGGTTTAGGAAACATAGTATGTGATACTAAGGACTAGAGAGCTTTTTAATACAAAACCCTAAAAATCTTTTAATAGATGTTCATTCATGAATACGCTCTTTTAAAAGTCTGTAGCAATACCATTCTGCATTTACATTTCCAGTTTAGGTAGTAAAGTATGTTCATAATTATATGTCATTATCATATCCTAATTAGGGTTCATTTTACAAATGAGAAAGCTGAGGCTCAGAGAGGTTACACGTCTTTCCAAACATCACACAGCTTTAATTGTAGCAGGATCTGAAGGTATTGTAATTCCTTTCAGTAGAACTTCAGAGAACAACTGTAATTAATTTCCATAGAGCCTGTTTGTGCCCAGAGTAATTGGATCAAGAAGTTTCTTTAAAACTGAAGTATGTTACAGAGAACCTTTCTTCACAGTGATTTTTTTCCCAGCAGCTACACAAAGTTCATGACATTGTAATAGGTCCTCAGAGTGCTCATTAAACACACACGCACACACACGCACACACACACACACACACACACACACACTCCCAGATGTGCTAGTTAATCACTCTTTAAAAATAAATTTCTTTTTATTATTTTGGATTTCAGTTTTCTGACATAAAGTAAAGCAGGTCAGCAGGTCAAAAAAGTTCACAAGTTTTTTCCTTCTTCCAGTCTCTGACAATGAAGAACTCATTAAGTTTATTTAAAATGTCTATTCTATGCTAAAAAGAGTTTTGGAGGAGCCCCATTTTGTGGATTTTGGCTGTCCTTCCTGCTGCTATCTGCTGATGTAACTTCAGTTAAGGCATTTTATGCTTCAGGTTGTCCTATAAAATTAAGTAGTGGCTATTTAATTAAGAAAGGGTGAGTTTTTATTTCAGCAGTTTATCAATCTATTATTATTTTATAAAACTTTAAGCTTTCCCAGTTAGTAAAGACAAGAGAGGGCTGGGGAGAGACAGACCTGTAAATAGACGGCTTTCTGGAAAAGGCTATGAATCATAGCTCACAGTCAGTCACTGCTCAGCAAACTTCCAGCAGCATGCCTTCAGAGCTATTTCCAAAAGTGTTGAAGAGTCCATGTGTTTACATTGGACTTTGTCATGAACAAAGAAAATACTATTTATATATTTTTAAAATGCACATGGCAAGCTCTCTTCTCAAACCAGTTGTTCAGACAAAAAGGCTCCACTTAAAATTGGAAATGGGATTTATTGCTACCAAGGCCAGTCTTAAGCTAAATTATCAGACACCAGAACAAAAAAATGTCAAGGACATGATAAAACACATGGAGATACGTTATTTGAGAGTCATACATGTTCAGCTGTGTTCATGCTATCACTTGTTCATAAATTGCACCCAAAGAAATGCATAGGATGTGATCAAATGGTTTCTTAAACAAGCAAGAAGACATGCAAAGGAAACTTCCAGTCCATTTACAAATGCAGTTATATCTGGAAGTGAAGATAAGCATTGTATTTAGAATAAATATAATTCTTACCATCTGAGATTGACTCCTAGGACATCCATTGATATCTTCAACTTTTTCATTTGCTAAAGCCAAGAAATAAAATAAAAGAGAGAAAAAAAGAACGACATGCTTAAGCAATGAAGTGAAACACAAAAAAAGGAGACTAAGAAAACAAAAACACCAAGCAAAATGCTGCTGCTACATCCACTCTGTCTCCCAGGCCGTGTACAAGAGGACACCCTTGCTAGCAGCCGCCAATTCCATATGCACGAATCAAGCAAAAAAAAAAAAAGAGTGAGTGAGAAGGAAGTTGCTGCTAATTCTTTAGCCTGTGCCAAATGACTGCTGACATGAAACCTTTCACAATTGTCCCTCTGGATCAGGATACAGTTTCAAGGAATCTCAGAGTGTATGAGTTGCTCCAGCTAAGGAAATGCACACATGGGAGACATATGGTTTAATGAAGCATTCATTTCTGACAATTCAGTGTATGTAAAGATACAGTTCTAGCCATTTAAAAGTATGGCCAAACCGCCTTTTTCAAACATTCTCGCACAAACATTTTTAATTAAATCACAGGAGAGCTACATTAATCTCAGAGACACATGGACCAAGTTCATATGCATTCAACATAAATTGTATTTTACCAAACGGGGTGGGGGCAGAGAGTCTCATGGTTTCTCTCAGAGGGCAGCTCTTACCAATGATCTGGATGATTTCAGCTAGCAGTACTCCATCTGCAATGTCTTGTTGCAAATCCTTGATCAGACGCTTGTGGCCCGATTTTGCTAGGTAGTGGTTGGCCCAGTCAGTGTAAATCTGTTGAACAGAGGCAGGGAAGAAGTGAGATGGGATGAGGGAAAAGAGAGACAATAAAAATGCTTCAGACAAATGTTGGATTCAAAGGGAAGCTATTCTGGATCACATTCCAGTTTAAGCAGTCATAGCTGAAAGGGAAATAGTTGTAAAATAATTTTTACACAGCTCTTTCTCCCACTTATCTCTTGTTTCAAAGGGGTATGAGTCACTCTCTCTGAAACCAGGGACTAGTCACTTGTGACACAGCAAAACTCCCCTCCCAGATGCCTACTGAGGAAACTCCCGTTTGCAAATCAGTTTGGGTTCTCACTCGTTTTCCCCTGGTTCCATCATGTTGAAAATAATCCTGCCTGTCTTTGTAAAAGGAAACCACCTGGACTGATTTATAGAGGAAGCCTACTATAAAAATTTGTGTTTCTCTGAGAAGACTTTATTAAATTTGTCATGTGAGATACTGTATGTGACAATATTTTGGCATCATTTTATGAAATAACTGCGAATGCCTTAGATTTTTTATTTGGACTGTCATCTCCTATTTAAGCTCCTTGAAGTGTGTTTATATAGGATAATAGAGGAAGCAAATGCAGTTATTATATATAAATTACAATATAGAATTGGGAAGTTGATTACAAGTCACAAGGTTGGCAATTTGACATAGAGTGGAGGGGACTCTTCAGTAACAGATTATGATATAAAGAAAAGCTGAAACTGTTCAAAAATTTCACAAAAATAAAATGTTGCTAATTTTTCAATGTTATGGGGCACCTGCTAATGTAATGTAGCCCAATTGTAAGGAAATAAATAAGGGTTAAGACTTTTCAATTTCCTGGGTGGCTCATATGGACACATTTGTAAGTTTATTACAAGGCAGACTATGATACGTAATGTAATAGAAGAACGCAAAACTTGAAATGAGAATAGAGGAGGGGAATTGGCTAAGATATATACACATGGAAATGTGTTATGGAAGACTGGAATTAGAACTGGGGACATAAGGGAACCTGAACATAAGGAGTGAGGGAAGGGCCTCCCCCAGAGAAGGTATGAGATACAGAAAGGCAAAGAGGCAGAGGAATCAAGGGCACATGTTAAAGCTGTAATTAAGACAGGATGCCTGGAATTAGACTGGAAAGGCAAGTTGCATCTTACAGTCATGAGCACTGAAGCCCAAGCAAATGGTAAAAAACATTCTTTTTCATTTCTAACAAAACCAATACACATATTTTTGTAAAAATAAAATAAAATAAATCAGAAGTGTAGAAATTAAATTTCAGAAGTGAAAGTCTCCTCACAACTTGCATCTCCCATTTACTTTTGAATAATTTGGTATGAATAGTTCTAGAGTTCTTTTGTTTGCCCACAAACTTCACCACATTACACATACACACACAATAGGATTTTTAACCAAATCTGGTTCACATTTTACATCTCATTCTGCATTTTTCAACTTTTAATGTAACATTTTAATAACATTTGTAAAACCATTTCACATATATTTATCTCACTATTTTTGATGTTATTTTGTACGTAATATTAATCCCGCTATTAAAGGACATTCATTTAAATATGTTTCCACTACATCTGAAGTTATAAGAAGCATCTTTATATATGTATCTTTGCACATTCATATGCTAGTATGTTTACAGGACCAAAACTTAAAAGTGGGCCTGCTAAGTTTTTTAATGGATCCTAGGTACAAACATTCCAAAGTACAATATAGAATAAAAAGAGAATGTTTCTTTATTTTAGAAAATATGAAATGGCATCTTAATGCATATGTAGTGGTGATGAAGCTTCCTGAAAGACACAAATAATTGGCAGCATCCAGTTGCATAAGAAAAACATATATGACAACAATATTACATCTCCTTTCTCCATGTCCATGATCTTCTTTATATTCAAGATATTAAAGTGTGAGAAAAATCACTTGCACAACTGTTTTCTGAACTAGAAAAGAAAATACAGGATTTTTAGATAGACTCCTATTTGGTGATCATTTTCTTCAATTAAGATTTTATTCTATTTGTACTATTATGAACTTTTATTTTTATAAGGATTTACATTGTTTAGAATCTAAAACATTGAGCACATCCCCCTCATGTAAGCATCAATCAAAATGTTTGGCCTTCTGGTAGAAATTTCAGGTTGAGCCAGACTTGATCTGAGTTTATCCTCACAGGCAGCAAGTTAGAAGGACCAGTTGATTGACTTTAAAGGCTCCCAAAAAGATGATAAATGTGAGTTCTGGAGTCAGGTAGACCTGGCTTTGAGGCCAGCAGACCACTTACCACCATTGGGACCTTGAACAAGTTACTTATACTTTCTAAACCTCAGATTCCTCATCTGCAAAATAATGATAATAATACTTACGTTATAAGATTGTGTCAGGACTAAAGAAGATAGCACTTGTGAAGTCCCTGTCACAGAGTCAGCCCTGAAGAAATGTCCGCTATTATTATCATCATTGCAGCATCTAGTTTTATTTGCTATGATGGCTTTCCAACAAATATTTCTTAAAGTTAACGTTTTGCAGAGGTTAAAAAATTTGAGAGGATTGGCAGTAGAAGACTGAAGAAATTGTATTCCTCACTTCTGACACTACTCACATCTCTGACTCTCCTGCCTTCTAATTCACTGGGCCACAGATCTGTCCATTATCCAAACTCACAGGGATGTATCTAATTTTAAGGCCACAATGTTCTCATCCAGGCCTGTAACGTCTCCATCGTGACACCATCTCCTTCAAACTCCATATTGCATGGATTTTGCTTTAAGAAGGCATTATAGAAAAAATACTTATTTAAATACACATAGAATGGAACGTATTAAAAATGAAGATAAGAATACTTTCATTCTCCAAACGCACGTCAACAGTGCCTTAGACTCTATCCAAATCCCTTCTGGGACCTAGGTGAGAAAACAGATGGGAAGTCAGCTGGTTGGCTTCAAGACCTTGTTGGGAAAGCCTCTGATTTAGCTCATGAAACATTTTTCACTTGGTCCAGGATTTCTTCCAGAGGAATCCTAGGCCTAAGTGCTTTGATTTGTCCGGCATGTCTAACATTGGAAACTTTGCTCAGAGAATAGCTCTGACTTTAATTGCAACCAGTAAAATCAATTCAGACTACAAAAATGAATTTAAAATAAATCTCTATTGAACAAATAAGTCCTATATACTTTATTTTACTTATTCTTTATAATAAACATATGTAAAAGATACTCGAGACCCTTTAAGTAAATCAGTACCTTTTAAAATGATGCTTTCAAAAACAACTTGTAACTATATTTTTTGCATGTTATATATAGATATGCATACTTTTCTGTCTTTTAAAAAATAAAAATAAAAATTTTTAAAACGTGGAAATATGAGGTGTATCTTTAATGAGACAGTCTTCAAGCAAAGGACACACGGTATATAAATGTACTTACAACTCACCAATAAACTTATATAATATTCTGATGAGAGAGGAAACAAACAACCTTGCCAACTGTCATTAGAAACTGTTGTCCAAATAAATACAACAGGACGGTGAAATCATGTCCAGATTTTGGGTCTGAACTCACAGTTGACCTTGATTCATTTCCACAAAAAATAATCACAGTATTTATCCTGTTAGCCTCAGTTGAATGAGCTACAAAATGTGTGGTAATGTATTTTGTAGGATTATGGAATGAATTAAATACAGGCTTTTGAGTGAAGAAGTTGACATAATTAGGAAAAATATCAAATTAAATCATAAATCAATGTTTGGTATTTTCTGCCCCAGAATCATTGAGTATTTTAGTCATCAAGGTTCTGGCCAAAGCTTTAAATATGATTTACTCTAAACATTTGAAGCAGTTTTCCTCAACTGTTTTAACTGCAATATTATGAATATAAATGTCATCTCATGTAATAATTATATTTTATATAATTCAGAAGAAGTAATGAGATTGCATTGACCAAAGGGCTACTTAGAAATTCTAGCACAACAGTATGCACAATAATTCATTTATAGTAATTAAAAAATAATAGAAATCAAAGGTACCATGGCATATTCTATATGTCATATTTATCAGCATGAATTTTAGGGCCTATTAGACAATAACATGTATTCTTTGAGGAAAATTCTATATCATTTTGGAATTTCTGCTCTGGCACTTAATATCCATGTGGACATTCATTGAACATTTATTTTCTCTCAGTGCCAGAATTTTCCCATCTGTAAAACGGCAATAATCATATTAATTTACTAATGGGATTATTATGAGTATTGAATGAATTTATACTTCTGGAATATGGCTTTTCACTTAATAAATATTTGCTAAATGTTAAATATTATTACTAGTTCTGTTTTAATATGAAATATGTTTATATTAATTAGCATTTTGAAACATTATTCATTATCAAATCCTTAAATCTTAGTTATCCACCCAAATGTAGTAAACCTAATTAATTAAGGAAAACTATTGCAAGCTGTAATGATCTCTTAGCACAGTCTTTTGCTATCATAATATTTCTTTTACAGTGTTCACTTTTCATCATAAAATAATAGAGTAAAATAGAATGCAATATATAAAACACTATATAGCTTTTGTACAGTGGATCTGTCACAGTAAAAAAAATCAGAAGATCCACTTAGATTCTCATGGAGTCCAAAATTTTTGTTTATGATGATTTTTTTTTTACTACTGACAACATAACACACTGCCTTTGTGTATCACAGCAAGCTGCCCCTGAACTTTTTAACCACTATTTATTTTAGTATTTGATGCGTGTATTATATTATAAGTAACCTAACAGCTATATGAAAATGATTATGACTTTTTGTTATTGCATACATTACACTGAGCTGTTTCAATGAGATACAATACTTTATTTTTATTTATTTATTTTAAAGATTGGCCCTGAGCTAACATCTGCTGCCAAACTTTTTCTTCTTCTTCTTCTCCCCAAAGCCCCCCGAGTACATAGTTGTATATTCCAGTTGTGAGTGCCTCTGGTTGTGTTATGTGGGACACCGCCTCAGCGTGGCCTGATAAGCGGCGCTAGGTCCGCGCCCAGGATCTGAACCCGCAAAGCCCTGGACCGTCAAAGCAGAGCACGTGTACTTGACCACTCAGACATGGGGCCGGCCCCTACAATACTTTATTTTTAATAAGTTCTACATGATCAAAGAAATGTAGAGAATTAACAGGAGAAAGACAGACTCTTCATTCAAGATAAGAGTCTTATCTTTGATAGAAAGACACTAATTTATAACCTGGTTAGAAGATATTATGAATGTAGTCAGATGATTTTTAAATATTAGCTGATCTGGTTTTAACCCTGCACTTATTTATACACATTAGTTTTTCCCTAATATATAAGCAGTAGCAATACATTCTGATAAACACTGGTCTCTGGTATATTCAAACTACTGTCTTTGAGAAGTCAAATAGGTTCTTCCCACCCATAGCAGACAGAAATTGTGTTGAAAACCAAGGATTTCAATGGCAATAACTGAGCTTCTACATTTTAGAAAGCACCAAAGGACTAAGCACGTACAAGGTAAACATAAATGGTAGATTAGGGAAGAGTGATCAACGATGAAAGTATTTTTCCCACAAAGAGAAAAACTAGTACTGGGAAGAGAATTGGAAGGAAGGGAAGGTCCTGAGCAGAGACCTAACAGCCCACCTCTCTGGGCTGAGTTTTATAGTAGCATTTAGACCTGAGAAGGGATTCACAAAGCACAAGACCTACCACAACAATATAGGAAAGCATCCATGTTTTTCCAATTCCCTGAGAACCATATGGAATTATCTAAGAGAAAGTCAGTGATTCTAAAGAGCACTTGAAATCAGGACAGCAAGGCTGCACGGACCTGACACAGAAAAAAGTACAAAAAGCAAAATAGATATGAGGACAGGTTATAATATATCCTATCTGACAGGCATCATAAATTTCAGCACTCACCAGAGAGGAGTGCTGGTGGGCACCAATGGCCATAAACAGGAAGTGCCATGATAGCAAGTAACCATGCTCGCTAACCCTCCCCAGCCTATCACTTTAGGGAGACAAGATGCACAAGCGAAGGGGAAGAATCTGGAACTGAGCGGGCCTTTTACTCACAGACAGAACTATAAACCAGAAGTGACTGAATATCTTGAATTTAGAGAAACAAATTTTCTCTTACTGTAGAGAAATAGAGATTTGAGAGGTAAACTTACATATATTTTCTTTTTTAAAAGCTGTAATTTTGTATACATTGGTTTTATGACTCAAAATTCCATGAATGGTAGGCAATGTTGGATAAAGAAGGTTGAAAAAATACAGTATAGAATTAAGACATGAAACATGCTATTTTTAGTCAGTTTGAAATTCGATCACAAACTGGATCTTCAGTTACTGTCACAAAACTGACATGACCAAGAGATCCATGGAGTCCAATCTCATGACTGTGGCAGACCTGCTAGAAATCTCAATGCTGAGGTCCAGGTGGTACTTTAGTTATGCATCCTCATAACAACATTTCAGTCAACTGTGGACTGTACACACTATGATGCTCCCGTAAGATTAGAACCAACTAGCCTAGGTGTGTATTAGGCTATAATATCTAGGTTTTTGTAAGTACTGTGAGGAAGGAAGAAATTTTCCTCTACCCTTCTAGGTTCTTCTGGTGGGTCTAAGAATTAAATTGACATGAGACAAACTAACAAGAGAAACACAAACAAAAGTTTAATCACATGTATACATGGGAGAAACCCAGGAAAACAAAGTAACTTGCCAAAATGCCCGGAAGCCTTCACCTTAAATACCAACCTCATCTAAAGGCAAAAGAAGATGTTGGCAGTGGGGAGAGTCAGAGAATTCAAAGGGAAGGAAGGCAATTCAAAGGTAGGTGAAAAGGCGCAAACATTTGGAAAACAAGTGTTTTTTTGGCCACAGAAACAGAACAACACAACAGAGGGAGCCCATCAAACAGGTATTTCTAGGTTCCTCCCTGTCTGCCACCTAGTGCATGTGATGCTAAGGTGATAGCTCGTTTCCTGAGACAGATTTTTTTTATCTGAATTCTTTTAGGCAACTAAGGGGGAGGTAACAAGAAAAACTGAGTCTTTTACTTCTTAAAAATAATCAGCCTAAAATAACCCTCACGTTAAAGAGACACATTTTGGAGTGGCAAATTTTGTTCCCCTTCAGTACACTTTATGATGTTTTCATGAGGACATTGCCTAACAACACATTTCTCAGAATGCATCCCTGTCGTTAAGCACATGACTATATCATGAATTAAACCCATTGAAAACTTCTGGTAACATTGATATTATTCCAATATATGTAATAGATTTACCAAGTAAATGTTTCAACCCAGCTAGTTTCTTTCTCAGTTTTTACATCAAGGAAATTGCTGTTTATGAAGTTTTTAAAAAATTTCAAGTTTTAAGGTTAATTTAAAAGTGAATATTAATGAGTCAACAACCCCAGAAAACCAGTAGGCAGTCTAGGAAGGGAGGCAAATTCTGAAGTAAATGTAAAAGGAACTCTGATAATTTCCTTTTACTTTTTTCTTTATTTCTCACATCCAATCTCTGACCCAGTTCTGTTAATTTTATCTCTTTAATACCTCTTGACCCTTCCACTACATGACTGCTATAATTACCCTGGTTCAGCTTCCTCATCTCTCACCCAAATTGCTTTCACAGTCCTAGAAACAGACTCTGAGTGTAGGTAGGCTAAACTTAAAACTCTTTTACACACTATAGCTAGTGATTGCTTTAAAACGCAAATCTGATTGAGTAATTTACCTTCTTACCTAAAAACCATATAACTCCCACTTAACTTCAGAAAAATGTCTCCTGGAGATCTCGTCAAGATGGCGGTGTAAGGAGAATATGAACTCACCTCCTCCCACGAACACAACCAGGTTACAACTATTTTTGGAAAAATTACCCTGATTAAAAACTGAAAACTAGATAAAAAGAACCCCCACAACAAGGGACAGTCCTGACAAAGGCAGGAGAGGCAGAAATTGCTTCTGGAGAGGAAAAAGGCCACCTTCGGGAGCAGTGGAGCTTCTCAGCTGGCCAGGCGGGAGCCACCCTGAGGTACACAGCCCTCCCTGTAGGAGAGAGGTCCAGAGCGGGGGCGATACTGCTATAAGCATACTTCAGACTAAGCCCAACTGAGTCGGGGGCCTTACTGTCTGGCTTTGCTGGCTATTAACTGCAGCGAGGATACCCCCAGAAAAGCTATCGGCTGAAAGCCGAAAACACTCAGGTCTTAAAGGGCCCATGCACAAACTCACTCATTGCAGCAACCTAAAATCACCAGAGAGAAGGTTGACAGTCCTTTGGTAAAACAAGACTCACCTAGTGGGCTCTGGGGGCATCTTGGTGAGAGGAGGGACCTCTCCAGAGACTGAGACATTGTTGGGGACCATTGTTCTGAGCTGGTCCAGGCGTGCTGACACGACCCTGGTGGGGGCCATTGAGGTTCATCCCCTGGCCTGTTAGCCCAGGGGTCTTCCACGCCCACTGGAGCACAGATTAAATCCAGTTCAGCCAGGGCAGGCAACCCACCCTAGGGACTGGCCCCACCTAACAGCAAGCCCTCAGGCTAATTTTCAGCCTGCATTGACTGGATGCCTTCATCCTCTACAGGCAGGCAAGGGTGTCTGCCTTTGCAGAGCAGGGCCTGTGTGATGACCAGGTGAACTGTTGGGGGCATTGGTGGAGAGGTGGGGGCCTCTGCAGTGTGGCATTGGGGTACGCTCCATGGGGTTGAGAAGTGTGCACGGACCAGGACTGTGTTGATGGTGTATGTGGTCCTGTGAGGGGTGAGGCTTATCAGCAGCAGATGACCTGTACTTCAGGAATAGTCATAATAAGGATCAGCCCCACTTTCCAAAGCCTGAAACAATTGAGTGCTCCCATGCCTAGGGCCAGCCCCACTCAGCTGCACTCCTCAGAAAACTGACAACAGCCTTGTAGGCCTGAGGCTTATCACAACTGTAAACCCCTGAGCCTAGCAACCAGCTACTCTGGGTACCAACCTAATTAAGAGGAAAATTGCAATAGGAGTGTGCTGATAGACTTTGTAGCCAACAGTGCTGAGGCTCCCCAAACCGGATTTACAAACACCTGGCCAGGGAAGGAAAGATTAGACTCCCTGGGTACCTGCAGTGGGAGCAACCCTGCCACAGCAGAAAGACACAAGTAGCCCACAAAGGGGTCACTCCTGGTTCTTATGGACTGGTGACGACAGGGAGGCAAACTGCTGGGCCTCATAAGGCATCTCATACATAAGGCCACTTCTCCAGGATCAAGAGACATAGCCAACTCACCTATAAGCACAGAGAAGGAGGCATAATGAGGAGACAAAGGAATGCTTTCCAAGCAAGGGAACAGGACAAAACCCCAGAAAAAGGACTAAATAATACAGAAACTAGCGACTTACAAAGAGTTCAAACAAAATATCATGAGGATGCTCACAGACATGGGGAGAAGAATGGATGAACACAGTGAGCACATCAGCAAAGAACTGGAAGATATAAAACATAACCCAGAAACGCAGAATAAAAGACTGGAAATGAGCAATTCACTAGAGGGACTCAGTAGCAGAGTAGAGGAGGCAGAAGAACAGATCAGCAAGCTAGACGAAAGACTAGAGGAAATCACCCAAGCAGAAACAGAAAAGAGAAAAAAGAATTAGACAGAATGACAACAGTCTAAGGGAACTCTGGGACAATATCAAGCGTGCTAACATTTGGATTATAGGTGTCCCAGAAGGAGAAGAGAGAGATAAAGGGGCAGAAAATTTATTTATAGAAATAACAGATGAAAATTTTCCTAACCTGAGGAAGGAAACAGACATCCAAGTTCAGGAAGTACAGAGAGCTCCAAACAAGATAAGCTCAAAGAGGCCCACACCAAGACATATTATAATTAAAATGTTCAAAATTAAAGACAAAGAGAGAATCCTAAAAGCAGCAAGAGAAAGACCACAAGTGAGATATAAAGGGAAGCCCATCAGGCTATCAGGAGACTTCTCAGCTGAGACCCTACAGGCGAGAAGAGAATGGCAGGAGGTATTTAAAGTGCTTAAAGGAAAAAACCTACAACCAAGAATACTCTGTCCATCAAGGTTGTCATTCAGAATGGAAGGGAGAGATAAAGAGCTTCGCAGACAAGCAAAAATTAAAGGAGTTTATCACCAAGAAACCAGTTCTGCAAGAAATGCTGAAGGGACTTATTTAAGTGGGCAAGTGAAGACCACAAATAGAGATAAAAAAATTATCAAGAAAACAAAACAACAACAAAAAACCAGGCAATAAAATCACTTGTAAGGTAAAAATGTAGTAAAGGTAGCAGATCAACTACCTGTGAAGATAATATGAAGGTTAAAAGACAAATGTACTAAAATCACCTATTTCAGTGATAAGAGGGTAATGGATAGACACACACTAAACGAGAGACCACATATGATTTGAAAAATATACAATGTGGGAGGAGGGGAGTGAAAAAGTACAGCTTTTAGAAAGAGGTCAAGCTAAAGAGTCTATCAACTCAATATAGACTGTTATATACATAGTATATTAAATAGGATCCTCACGGTAATCACAAATCAGAAACCTATAACAAGCAAGAAAAAAAGTAAGACAAAAGAAATCAAACATATTCCTAAAGATAGCCATCAAACCACAAGGGAAGAGAGCAAGAGAAAAAGAAAGGAACAGAGAAGAACTACTAAAACACCCAGGAAAAAAAGTGACAAAATGGCAATAAATACATATGTATCAATAGTTACTTTAAATGTCAATGGACTAAATGCTCCAATCAAATGCAATAGGGTGGACAACTGGATAAAAAAGCAAGACCCAGGATTTGGGGGCCCCTCCCTTGAGTGGCAGCTGAAAGACTTGATTTTGGAATAGTCCATTGGTTAGAAGAATTGCTATCAGCATGAAGTCATTCAAGGGCCCATTTTTTAGTCCAATTTTGTCTAATATTCTGCATATAAAATTGTCTATTGAAGTAAGCTTTAAAATTCTTCATTCAAGGCCAGGGGGTGGAGCAAAATGGCAGGGTGAGCTGACCCAGGACTCTCTCCCCTTCAAACTACAACAAAGGATTGGAAAAACTGAATTTCAGCCAATAAACCTAATGCCAGACCATCAGAGACCTACAGCACCAAGACAAAAGAGGATGGAGAGGCTGTTGCCAGCCTCAGAGGAGCTGAAACGGGGTAGGAGAGAACTTTGCTCCCTCCCCTAGAGACTGGGATCTCTGCCGCAGGTGAGAGAAGGAGCAGGGGAGGGGCTCTGTGACCGTGGGATCGTCCAGGACTCCCACCGCCCATGCAGTGGAAACCCGCTGATGGGGGAAAGCTTCTGTGTGCGGGTACCCCATCAATCGAGGGCCCAGGGAGACCAGAAAATGAGAGCTGATCAGAATGCAGATCAGCACGTGAGAGAAACCACCCCTACTCCCCCAACCCGCGCTGGGTGCTGCCATCTTGCCTGAAGGTGGAGAGCTCAGAACGTGCAGCTCTCAACCCCCATCTAGTGGCAACAGGAGGTAACTGCAACCAAATTCTACCATCATGCGCAAAAACCGCTCCTCTACCATCCAGCAATTTATAAAATCTCCACAACAGATGGAAAACAATAAAAACACAGAATTAAGTCCTGACGAGTTGGAAATAGGTAAACTAAGTGAAAATGAGTTCAGAGTAGCTATCATCAAAAAACTTAATGAGGTAGAGAGAAAGATAGAGAAACAAGTCAACGAGTTCTGAAGTTACTTCATAAAAGAGATTGAAACTATAAAGAAGAATCAAACAGAAATACTAGAGATGAAAAATATGATGGATCAGATAAAACACAATACGGATTCCCTGAATGCCCATGTAGACACCATAGAGGAGAAATTAGCATAATCGAAGATAGACAGGCTGAATGGCACCAGACAGAGGAAGAAAGAGAACTAAGGATTAAAAAAAATGAGGAAAATATCAGAGAGATAGTGGATTCAATGAGGAGAAAGAATTTAAGGATCATAGGAATTCCTGAGAATGTGGAAAAGGAAAATGAAGCAGAAAGTGTGCTTAATGAAATTATAGAAAATAACTTCCAAAATGTAGGGATTGAGGGAGAAATGTGTGTGGAGGAAGTTTTCAGATCTCCTAGATTTGTCAATGTAAAAAGACCTACTGCAAGACATATAGTAGTAAAAATGGCAAAAATGAAAGACAAAGAAAGAATACTCAGGGCAGCAAGGCAGAAGAAAATAATCTACAAAGGAACTCCTATCAGACTTTCAGCCGATTTCCCTACAGAAACCTTACGAGCTAGGAGAGAATGGAGTGACATATTCAAAACTTTAAAAGATAAAAATCTTCAGTCAAGAATACTCTATCCAGCAATAATATCCTTCAGATATGAGGGAGAAATTAAATCTTTTCCAGACAAACAAAAGTTAAGGGAATTTGTAACCCAAAATCCTCCACTACAAGAAATCCTCAAGAAGGCTCTCATACCTGAAAAAAGAAAAAAAAGGGAGAAAGGGGTCACAAACCACAGAGTAGGGAGACAGATAGATAGAACCAGAATAGGATGGCAAATATTCAACCATAGCCTTAGGATAAAGGTAAGGAAACCACCAAAGCAAAGACGATCTTATCACCATAACTATAAACTCATAACACGAGTTGGAATAAGAAATGAAAATAATAATTTAGGAGGGGAGGAGGAAAGGGACTAAATTAGTCTAGGCCAAGTAAGTAAGAGACCACCAGAGAATAGACTATATTATACACAAGATTCTAAATACAAACTTCAGGGTAGCCACTAAACTAAAAAACAGAACACAGTGACAAAACATGAATAAGGAAAAAGCTAAGAAACCCAGCATAAGAAATTGCAGTAGTCAATGGATAGGCTAAAACACACAGGACAAGAAACAAAGGTAATACAGGAAAACCAGATAACAAGCGACAGATTGACAGCATTAAGTCCACATGCATCAGTAATCACCCTCAATGTAAATGGATTGAACTCTGCAATAAAAAGACACAGAGTGGCAAAATGGATTAAAGAACAAGATCCAA
The DNA here is from genome assembly GCF_041296265.1 of Equus caballus. Taxonomy (NCBI): domain Eukaryota; kingdom Metazoa; phylum Chordata; class Mammalia; order Perissodactyla; family Equidae; genus Equus; species Equus caballus. The sequence goes on along the minus strand of NC_091711.1, from coordinate 11,139,116 downwards.
CAATTTGTTGCCTCCAGGAAACACACCTCAGCCCCAAGGACAAACACAGGCTCAGAGTGAAGGGGTGGAAGACAATACTTCAAGCTAATAGCAAGTAAAATAAAGCAGGTGTTGCAATAATTATATCAGACAAAACGGATTTCAAAATAAGGCAGGTAAAGAGAGACACAGAGGGACAATATATAATGATCAAAGGGACACTTCATCAAGAAGAAATAACACTTATAAATATCTATGCACCCAACACAGGAGCATCAAAGTTCATAAAGCAACTATTAACAGACCTAGAGGAAGATGTTAAAAACAACACAATAATAGTAGGAGACCTCAACACCCCACTCACATCAATGGACAGATCATCCAGACAGAAAATCAACAAGGAAATAGTAGAGCTAAACGAAAAACTAAAACAGTTGGACTTAATAGACATTTATAGAACACTTCACCCTAAAACAGCAGAATACACATTCTTCTCAAGTGCACATGGAACATTCTCAGGGATAGACCATATGTTGGGAAACAAGGCAAACCTCTACAAATTTTAAAAAATTGAAATAATAACAAGCATCTTCTCCGATCATAATGCTATAAGGCTAGAAATTAATTACAAGAAAAAAGCTGAGAAAGGCACAAGGACGTGGAGACTAAACAATACACTACTGAACAAGCAATGGATCATTGAAGAAATTAAAGAAGAAATCAAAAAATACCTGGAGACAAATGAAAATGATAACATGCCATACCAACTCATATGGGATACAGCAAAAGCTGTATTAAGAGGAAAATTCATCGCAATACAGGCACATCTTAACAAACAAGAAAAATCCCAAATAAGCAATCTTAAACTGCACCTACCTGAATTAGAGAAAGAAGAACAAACAAAGCCCAAAGTCAGCAGAAGGAGAGAAATAATAAAAATCAGAGCAGAAATAAATGCTATTGAAACAAAAAAGGCAGTAGAAAGCATAAATGAAACAAAGAGCTGGTTCTTTGAGAAGATAAATAAAATTGACAAACCGCTAGCCAGACTTGTAAGGAAAAAAAGGAAGAAAGCTCAAATAAACAAAATCAGAAATGAAAGAGGAGAAATAACAACAGACTCTGCAGAAATACAACGGATTATAAGAGAATACTATGAAAAATTATATGCCAACAAAATGGATAACCTAGAGGAAACGGATAAATTCTTGGACTCCTACAATCTCCCAAAGCTCACTCAAGAAGAAGCTGACAATTTGAACAGACCAATCACAAGGAAAGAGATTGGAACAGCATCAAAAACATCCCAAAGAATAAAACCCCAGGACCAGATGGCTTTCCTGGGGAATTCTACCAAACTTTCAGAGAGGATTTAATACCTATCCTGTTCAAGCTATTCCAAGAAATTAGGGAGGATGGAACACTTCCTAACACATTCTATGAGGCCAACATCACGCTGATACCAAAGCCTGACAAGGACACCACGAAAAAAGAGAAGTACAGGCCAATATCGCTGATGAACATAGATGCAAAAATTCTAAACAAAATTTTGGCAACCAGAATTCAGCAATTCATCAAAAGGATCATACATCATGATCAAGTGGGATTCATACCAGGGACACAGGGATGGTTCAACATCTGCAAATCAATCAACGTGATACACCACATCAACAAACTGAGGAATAAAAACCACATGATCATCTCAATAGATGCAAAGAAAGCACTTGACCAGATCCAACAGCCATTTATGATAAAAACTCTGAACAAAATGGGCATAGAAGGGGACTACCTCAACATAATAAAGGCCATATATGACAAACCCACAGCCAACATCATACTCAATGGGCAAAAACTGAGCACCATCCCCCTGAAACCAGGAAGGAGACAAGGATGCCCTCTATCACCACTCTTATTTAACATAGTACTAGAAGTCCTGGCCAGAGCAATCAGGCAAGAAAAAGGAATAAAAAGAATCCAAATAGGGAGGGAAGAAGTGAAACTCTAACTGTTTGCAGATGACATGATCTTATATATAGAAAACCCCAAAGAATCCATTGGAAGACTCTTAGAAGTAATCAACAACTACAGTAAGGTTGCAGGGTATAAAATCAATTTGCATAAATCAGTAGCATTTCTATATTCTAATAACGAGCTAACAGAAAAAGAACTCAAGAACAAAATACCATTCACAATTGCAACAAAAAGAATAAAATACCTCAGGATAAATTTAACTAAGGAAGTGAAGGACCTATACAATCAAATTACAAGGCCTTTCTGAGAGAATTGGATGACAACATAAGGAGATGGAGAGACATTCCATGTACATAGATTGGAAGAATAAACATAGTTAAAATGTCCGTTCTACCTAAAGCAATCTACAGATTCAACGCTATCCCAATCAGAATCCCAATGACATTCTTTACAGAATTAGAACAAAGAATCCTAAAATTCATATGGGGCAACAAAAGACCCCGAATTGCTAAAGCAATCCTGAGAAAAAAGAACAAAACGGGAGGCATCACAATCCCTGACTTCATACCATACTACAAAGCTACAGTAATCAAAACAGCATGGTATTGCTACAAAAACAGGTGCACAGATCAATGGAACAGAATTGAAAGCCCAGAAATAAAAACACACATCTATGGACAGCTTATCTTCGACAAAGGAGCTGAGGGCATACAGTGGAGCAAGGAAACTCTTTTCAACAAATGGTACTGGGAAAACTGGAAAGCCACATGTAAAATAATGAAAATTGACCATTCTTTCTCACCATTCACCAAAATAAACTCAAAATGGATCAAAGACCTAAAGATGAGACCTGATACCATAAGGCTTCTAGAAGAAAACGTAGGCAGTACACTCTTTGACATCAGTATTAAAAGGATCTTTTCAGACACCATGTCTTCTCAGAGAAGGGAAACAATAGAAAGAATTAACAAATGGGACTTCATCAGACTAAAGACCTTCTTCAAGGCAAATAAAAATAGGATTGAAACAAAAAAACAACCCACTAACTGGGAAAAATATTTGCAAGTCATATATCTGACAAAGGCTTAATATCCATAATATATAAAGAACTCACACAACTCAACAACAAAAAATCAAACAACCCAATCAAAAACTGGGCTGGAGACATGAACAGACATTTCTCCAAAGAAGATATATGGATGGACAATAGGCACATGAAAAGATGCTCATCATCGCTGATCATCAGTGAAACGCAAATCAAAACTACATTAAGATATCACCTTACACCCATTAGAATGATAAAAATATGTAAAACTAATAGTAACAAATGTTAGAGAGGTTGTGGAGAAAAAGGAACTCTCATACACTGCTGGTGGGAATGCAAACTGGTGCAGCCATTATGGAAAACAGTATGGAGATTCCTCAAAAAATTAAAAATAGGACTACCATATGACTCAGCTATTCTACTACTGGGTATCTATCCAAAGAGCTTGAAGTCAGCAATTCCTAAAGTCCTATGCACCCCAATGTTTATTGCAGCATTATTTATAATAGCCAAGACATGGAAGCAACCTAAGTGCCCATGAACAGATGAATGGATAAAGAAATGTGGTATATATACACAGTGGAATACTACTCAGCCGTACAAAAGAGCAAAATCATTCCATTTGCAATAACATGGATGGACCTCAAGGGAATTATGTTAAGTGAAATAAGCCAGTTAGAGAAGGACAATCTCTGTATGACTCCACTCACATGAGGAATTTAAAAATGTAGACAGAGAGAACAGATTGGTGGCTACTAGGGGAGAGGTTGGATGGGGGGTGGGCACAGGGGGTGGAGTGGTGCACCTGCAACACAACTGACAATCAACAATGTACAACTGAAATTTTACAAGTTTGTAACCTATCATTAACTCTATAAAAAAAATTCTTCAAAAAAAAAAAAAGAAAGACCCATGTATATGTTGCATACAAGAGACACACTTCAGACCTAAAGACACTCACAAACTGAAAGTGAAAGGATGGAAAAAGATATTCCATGCAAATGGCAAAGGAAAGAAAGCAGGGGTAGCAATACTTATATCAGACAAAATAGACTTTAAAACAAAAACTGTAACAAGATACAAAGACGAGCACTACATAATGATAAAGGGAACAATCCAACAAGAAAATATAACACTTGTAAATATCCATGCACCAAACATAGGAGCACCTAAATATATAAAGCAATTATTAACAGACATCAAAGGAGAAATAGACAGTAGCACAATAATAGTAGGGGACTTTAACAGTCCACTTACACCAATGGATAGATCATCCAAACAGAAGATCAATAAGGAAACACTGGCCTTAAAGGACACATTAGACCAGATGGACTTAGTAGATATATATAGAACATTCCATCCAAAACCCACAGAATACACATTCTTTTCAAATGCCCATGGAACATTCCCCAGGATTGATCACATAGTGGTCACAAAACAAGTCTCAATAAATTTAAGAAGATCGAAATAATACGATGCATCTTTTCTGACCACAAAGGTATGAAACTAGAAATCAACTACAGGAAGAAAACCAGAAAAGCCACAAAAAATGTGGAGATTAAACAAAATGCTACTGAACAATGATTGGGTCAATGAAGAAATCAAAGAAGAAATAAAAAAATTCCTGGAGACAAATGAAAATGAAAACACGACATGCCAAAATCTGTGGGATACAGCAAAAGCGATTCTAAGAGGGAAGTTTATAGCAATTAAGGCCTACCTCAACAAAGGAGAAAAATCCCAAATAGACAATCTAAAAGCACATCTAAAGGTACTGGAAAACGAACAACAAACAAAGCCCAAAATCAGCAGAAGGAAGGAAAAAATAAAAATCAGAGCAGAAATAAATGAAATACAGACTAAAAAAAAAAAATAGAAAAAATTAATGAAACCAAGAGCTGGTTCTTTGAAAAGATAAACAAAATTGACCAACCCTTAGCTAGACTCACCAAGAAAAGAAGAGAGAAGGCTCAAATAAATAAAATCAGAAATGAAAGAGGAGAGATTACAATAGACACCTCAGAAATACAAAAGATAATAAGAGAATACTATAAAAAGCTATACGCCAACAAATTGGATAATCTAGAAGAAATGGATAAATTCTTAGAAACGTACAACCTTCCAAAACTGGACCAAGAAGAAGTAGAAAATTTGAATAGACTGATCACAAGTAAGGAGATCGAAATAGCAATCAAAAACCTCCCAAAAAGAAAAGCCCAGGACCAGATGGCTTCCCTGGTGAATTCTATCAAACATTCAAAGAAGACTTAATACCTATCCTTCTCAAACTCTTCCAAAAAATTGAAGAGGAGGGAAGGCTTCCTAACTCATTCTACGAAGCCAACATTATCCTGATACCAAAACCAGACAAGGACAACACAAAAAAAGAAAATTACAGGCCAATATCACTGATGAATATCGATGCAAAACTCCTCAACAAAATACTAGCAAATCTAATACAACAATACATTAAAAAGATCATACATCATGATCAAGGGGGTTTCATTCCAGGGATGCAGGGGTGGTTCAACATCCGCAAATCAATCAACGTGATACACCACATCAACAAACTGAGGAATAAAAACCACATGATCATCTCAATAGATGCAGAGAAGGCATTTGACAAGATACAGCATCCATTTATGATAAAAACTCTAAATAAAATGGGTATAGAAGGAAAATACCTCAACATAATAAAGGGCATATATGACAAACTTGCAGCAAATATCTTTCTCAATGGAGAAAAACTGAAAGCTATCCCTCTAAGAACAGGAACCAGACAAGGATGCCCACTGTTACCACTCTTATTTAACATAGTATTGGAAGTCCTAGCCAGAGCAAGCAGGCAAGAAAAAGAAATAAAAGGGATGCACATTGGAAAAGAAGAAGTGAAACTGTCACTCTTTGCAGACGACAAGATTTTATATCTAGAAAACCCTAAAGATTCCACTAAAAAACTTTTAGAAACAATAAAGGAATACAGTCAAGTCGTGGGATACAAAATCAACGCACAAAAATTGGTTGCATTTCTATACACTAACCACAAAGTAGCAGAAAGAGAAGTTAAGAATACAATCCTATTTACCATTGCAACAAAAAGAATAAAATACCTAGGAATAAACTTAACCAAAGAGGTGAAAGATCTGTACCCCAAAAACTATAAAACACTGTTGAAAGAAATTAAAGAAGACACAAAGAAATGGAAAGATATTCCGTGCTCTTGGGTTGGAAGAATTAACATCGTTAAAATGCCCATACTTCCTAAAGCAATCCATAGATTCAATGCAATTCCTATCAAAGTTCCAACAACATTTTTCACAGAAATAGAACAAAGGATCCTAAAACTTATATGGAACAACAAAAGACCCTGAATAGCCAAAGGATTCCTGAGAAAAAAGAACAAAGCTGGAGGTATCACACTCCCTGATTTCAAAATATACTACAAAGCCATAGTAACCAAAACAGCATGGTACTGGCACAAAAACAGACACACAGATCAATGGAAGAGAATTGAGAGTCCAGAAATAAACCGACACATTTATGGACAGCTAATATTCGACTAGGGAGCCAAGAGCATACGACACAGAAAGGAGAGTCTCTTCAATAAATGTTGTTGGGAAAACTGGACAGCCACATGCAAAAGAATGAAAGTAGACCATTCCCTTAGACCATGCACAAAAAGCAACTCAAAATGGATTAAAGACTTGAATGTAAGACCCGAAACCATGAAACTTCTAGAAGAAAACATAGGCAGTACGCTCTTTGACATTGGTCTGAGCAGCATATTTTCAAGTCCCATGTCTGACCGGGCAAATGAAACAAAAGAAAAAATGAACAAATGGGACTACATCAAACTAAAAAGCTTCTACACAGCAAAGGAAACCATTGACAAAATGAAAAGACAAGCTAACAATTGGGAGAAGATATTTGCAAACCATATATCAAATAAGGGGTTAATATCCAAAATATACAAAGAACTCATACAGCTCAACAACAAAAAAACCAACAATCCAATTAGAAAATGGGCAAAAGATCTGAACAGAGATTTCTCCAAAGAAGATATACAGATGGCCAACAGGCATATGAAATGATCAACATCATTAGCTATCAGGGAAATGCAAACCCAAACTACAATGAGGTATCACCTCACTCCGGTCAGAATGGCTATAATTAACAAGACAGGAAACAACAAATGTTGGAGAGGATGCAGAGAGAAGAGAACTTTTGTTCACTGCTGGTGGGAGTGCAAACTGGTGCAGCCACTATGGAAAGCAGTATGGAGTATCTTCAGAAAATTAAGGATAGTTCTACCATATGATCCAGGTATCCCACTGCTGGGTATTTATCCAAAGAACTTGAAAACACAAAGGCGTAAAGGTACTTGCACCCCTATGTTTATTGCAGCATTATACACAATAGCCAAGACTTGGAAGCAACCTAGGTGCCCATCAAGGGACAAATGGATAAAGAAGATGTAGTATTTATACACAATGGACTACTACTCAGCCATTAGAAATGTTGAAATCCAGCCATTTGTGACAACATGGATGGACCTTGAGGGCATTATGCTGAGTGAAATAAGTCAGAGGGAGAAAGTCAAATACCATATGATCTCACTAGAAGATAAAAACAACGGCAAACAAACACACAGCATTGGAGATTGGATTGGTGGTTACCATAGTGGAAGGGGGCAGGGGTGAGGGCAAAGGGGTGATTAGGCTCACATGTGAAGGGATGGACTATAATTAGTTTTTTAGTGGTGAACAGGATGTAATCTACACAGAATTTGAAATATATTATGATGTACATCCAAAAATAAATAAATAAAAAAGAAAAATGTCCCTTTATGAAGCCAGTTTATTCCAGTTTTTAAAAGTGAACTGGTTCAAAGGAAAATGGAAAAAAAAAAAAGAAAGCCACAACTATGTGGGTTGTAGAAGAATGACTGAAGACAGAGAAATGCTACCCAAAAGGATGAACATTGACAAGCAGAAAGAAGGGAAAAGCATATTCCATGCATAAGATGGAGGGATAAGGAAACCTACAAAGGGACAGAGGTATGATATAGCGTGCTGCATTCACTGAACTTTGAAAATTCCATTTTGTCAGAGGATGGGGAAGAGGCACATGGAAAAACCAGAGAGAAGAGGATAGGAATCAAGTAAGGGTCATACATAAAGTTAAGAGGGTTCTATCAATATTTTTAGGTGAAACTTTGCTTATTTTTATGTAGGAGACATAAAAATGGCAGCTATGGCTGTGTTTCTTGACTCTAGCTCTGGTTCAGCTATGAAGGATAGTTTAGAACAGAAAAACTGAATAAAGGGCGACTACTTCAGAGGCTAAGACTTAAGACATAAGGCTTTCAATTCCTGGATGGCGAAATAAATACTTTTCTGCCCTGCATTTTCTAGAAAATTTCCCTCAAAACAGCAAGAACAAAAAATCCACACTCAACCTCTGTCTCCCATGACCACAATATATGAACATGGAAAGCAGATGAAAGAATGATAAATGATTTAGCAAAGAGGAGTAAAGGAAGATCAAGCCCACAGGAGCCTGCAGAGGGAGATCTCAGAGCAATGTAAACAGATTTTCTCACAGAACCCCAGAACGGCTCAGGAAGCGTGGGCAGCAGACCAAATGGAAGGTGCAGTGAGCCAGATTCAAGAGCTATATGGCTACTTGCCTCCCCCTCATCCCCAAAAGAGCCAGGAAATAGAGACCAGAGACAGTCTAGATTTAGACTTACCAATCAGACAGGAAAGCAGAGGCATGGGAATAAAATGGGAGATGAAGTGTAATTATGCACCCTGACGTTGAGGCCCTAGCAACTGTCTCCCCTTCTAGACCTTTTCTCCTTCAAAAGTGCAGGATTATATACCGCCCATCCTCACTCCAGCCAGAATTGGAAAATCCTTCTCTGACAAAATGATCATCCCTAAAAACAACACACATTGATGTTCAAGGTACTCAGTGAATCAACCAGCTGGCAAGTGAATGGCCTGTAATGAATCCCAAAAGACACTAAGAATTGTGTCTGAGCACGCGTGCATGTGCGTGAATAGAGCTTTTTAGTGTCTCACACGATACATACAGAAGTGAAGGGTACCATACATCTGATGAAATCCTCTAAAAGAAAATACAGATGCCAGATGGACATATGAAAAAGAAGTCAATAAAATAGAGTCAAAGTCAGGAGCGAAGAAAACTTTAAGGAACTTATAATATTGATGTCTTCCTCTTAGTTGACACTCAAAAAAGCCTGGCTTACATTCCATAGGGTGATCTATAGGCAATCCATATACATGATACACCCAGAGTTGTGCAGTGTGGTGGCTTTGAGAGGTTAGCACAAGAGCACTCTAAAAATGCCTTCACTTTTAGGTTTTAAGAAAATATAAGTATTTTTTTAAAGGTTTGATTTTAGTTGCAAAGAAGAAAATCCTTAAATTACAATCAATATAGTAAAATTTTGGTCCATGTCACATATATTACTAATAGTATATTTCATGTGAAGGGATTACCAGTCTTAGGTAAACATAAATCAACTTCATATACATGCAAAAATATCACTTTCCACTATTACTGCATTTAACTTTTCAAGTTCTTTGAGAGGTACTTCCCACACCTAGGCTGGCAACTGTACTGATTTTGACGACAAGCCACATGGAAAAAACGATCAACATCAACATTTTCAACTCCCATGCACACAACCCTACCCATCCCAGTGACACTTCCTTGGTATATAGCTATCAAACACATCCCTTAACCCACGTTTCAGATTTCACTGGAAATTATATTGATATTTTCATTTACAACTGCAGTTCTATGATTAAATTTATAGCCACAAATTATTACCTTGGAAAGTGAAGATACCACTCTGTTTTCACATTGCGGATAGGAAATTTTCAGCTGAACAGAAACAGACCTAGATGTAAGCTGACAAGAAAAGAAGGGATAGGGTTTCCTGTGCTAACTACAGTGTGTACTGATTTTTTCACCTGCAGTTACTATATAGAGAAAATAACTGAGGTCGTAATACAAACTGTGGTGTACACAATCAAATCAAACCAGCCAAGACTGAGCCATGCTGTCCTTGGTACTGTGGTTAACATGAAGAATGATAAGGCACATAGTTTGTCCTTGAGGAGGAAAGGGAGGGTTAGGGAGGGAACAAGTGAGCCAACTCGGAGAACATACGTGTGTTCTCTGCAGTGATGACTGCCTGGTCTCTCTCCATCTTGCCTATCCGGTGGCATTCCTGCTACCTAATTCTTTGTCCAAATCATTACTTCCCACTTCTTGTGAAGACTCCTCAGCATTCATTTGAGGCCACATGTGTCACTCTCTAAGCCTTCTGGTCACTCCAAATGTATTGCATACTCTGGCTCCTCAGTCAGTATTTTCTCTTTTAATCTTAAGTGCTACAATCATCCTGGGCAATTTCACCATCAGTGTGGACAGTCCATCAAGCACTCTGCCAGAAATTAAATATATAATGAAGGACCTTCTACCCCATCTTAAATGCACTGCATCTATTAATGATCTTTTCTTCTACAGAGAATATGACATTTTGTAAATTTTTGACAAAGGATTTGGATATTACAATTATACAGCACAGATCTAGTACTAATTTAAATTTTATTTCACTTAACTTCAACTGCATTTCCACTTCACCCAGCAGCATGACCAAAAAAGGGCTATAGAACATTCTTTCTCCAAGATGCAGTGTCTGCTAATAATAGTGTTAAGGGTAAGGCACTGTTTCAAACACGTTAAATGATTTAGTTCATTCAGTCCTCAAAGCTCTCTAAGAGGAAAGTACTATTACTCCATTTTAGGATCTTGAAACAGAGAGGTGAAGTATTTTCCCGAGGTCGCAACATTAAGTGCTACATAGAACCCAAATTTTCTGGCTCTGAATCTGTACTCTTAGCCCACACAAAAGGAAATATTTCATTTATGAGCCTTCCCTAATTCCAGCCTCCTACAGTATTTCCATTGCATCTGACGTCCATCTCAAAGTATGGGGAAAAAGCTCCTTTATTTGGCTGTACAACATCTGGCATTTATACAGCAGTCTATGGGGAATCCATCCTAACAGCCTTCAAAATTGTAATAATACAGGCGACAACATGAGCTAAAGTCTGCATATTAAACTGTACCAAAGAGCAATTTAGAAAAACAACTAAGAGAACTTTTAGTTCTCATACTTTTCTGGGGGGAAAATAAAGGCATGGTACCTAAGACTCTTTGACATTCTTTTTAACTCAGTCTAATAATTGATGTAAACAGATCATGTAAATAAATTCAAGGTAAATATTAGCAACCATCCTTCAAAGACTAAGTAATGTAGAAGAAAATATGTGTAAGAAAAGAATGTTAATGAAGCACAAAGTTACGAGAGAATAAACCTTTATAAGTCTTAGCAGATCTGAGTTTCTAGGCTCCTGACCTGGGCATTTCTATTCCCACATGAAAATTAGCAGTAAGGAATTCACTGATAGAAATGTTTACTGTAGATCAGTGGTTCTCAAAGTATGGTCCCCGGACCAACACCGTCAACATCATCTAGAAACTTGTTATAAATGTAAATTTTCAGTCCTCACTCCAGATCTACTGACTCAGAATCTCTGGAGGTGGGGCCAGTAACTGGAGTTTTAACAAGTCCTCCAGCTGATTCTGATGTATGCTGATGTTTGAGAACAACTGGGGTAGACGAATGCTACTAACAAATAAAAGTCGTTTTATTTCTAGCACTTTGAACCATATTTCATTGTAAAGAGAATGTTATTTCAATGTAAGGGAAAGATAACAAAAGACTCATGGCTTACATAATATTTTCCCTTACCTCCTGAACTCCTCTTGCTACCAAGAAAAACACAATGAACCCACAGATATTGATTGTAAATGCTCTTTGCCAATCATTCATTCCCGTGTTTTAAATTCTTTAAATTATTAGCGATAAAGTTAGGCATCTAGTTCAAAGTTTTTTCAAAGTAGAAAATCATTTATCTGTTTATTTAGGTAGAGGCAAACAAGAGGTGGCTTACATTTACTTAGACTAAAACATAGGACCTGGAAGCTGACAGAGAACACGTTCCCTGCTGTGCTCAAAAGCCACGGTGAAAAGTAATGGAAATAAAAATGCAGCAACCTGGGGTACTAATCCAGCCAGCCAGCCCTTGATGGGAAGCAGGAGAGAAATTTCTGGGTAAAAAAAAGAGACTTTTCAAAATATTTGTTTTCTTGCCATTTTTCTTTCCTTTTTGTTGCCATGAACTCTGTGGGAAAACACAACACTATGGAAATTTTGTTGATCCCCACTAGAGCACATCCTATTGTCATAAATATTTGAAATTTTTGAAACATAAATTATAATAAAGCACACCCACATATATGTACGTACATGACACATGGTGAGATCTGTCATCTAGTTTGCTGTTTGCTAAGGACACTTTGATGGATCCAATTACATTCCAATCAGACAATTATTTATTGGCTGCCTGCAGGTGCTTTCCCTCCAGTGACGTGCTATAGCTCCAAATCACCACGGGTAGGGGCTAGAGCCACATGACTCCACGAACATCAGGCAGTCGTGGTTGCTACTGTGCAGGTTTGTCACATTGCAGACGAAAACTGCTCACAGAAAGAGACAGCCACATTAGTGGTCTCCTGACCACTAAGAAAGCATCAAGCCTTCAGAAGTCATCACATTAACAATCATCTTAAAAATCCCCAAATTTCACCCTGAAATCCTTTCATTTTAAATGTACCCCAATTGCTAGATTGCTGAGGATTCATTTGAATGCCTTATAAATTATCACACTATATTAAATAAGATGAAAAATAAAAATAAAAATGGAAAAAAGACAAAATGGAAGACTGCTCACAATATCATTTCATTCTGTGTTTATATACAAATACAAGGAAGCAAATAAAAATCAAAGATTCTAAATTGCCTAATATTTCAAATTCAAGGCTAAACCAAATACTACAGACTGTTTCCTGACAAACCTATTCCTGTGATCGATTGAAGCTGTTCCACAAGACGTATGTGAAACATGGTCTGAAACCTTCATCCAACATGGAAACTCAGAAAGTAAAAGTTCCGTCTAGGCAGGGAGGCTGAATTAAGTTCCTATCATTGTCCTCCAACCCCAATCCCTCTAAGAAAAAAAAACAATAAAGTTAACTTTTTGAAGGGTTTTCCGAAGTGGAGCCTGAAGTCAGAAATTCTGGGCTCCTTTCCCAGTCCCACCACTTACTACTGGATCTTGAGTTTCCTGCTCCTTAATGCAGGGATCATATCCTTATCCACCCTGCTTATCGCACAGGATTATCGTGAGGATTGATTGTAACAGAAAACATTTGCAAAAGCAAAACATGTTATACAAAATAAGGCATCATTATTATGATCAATGCACTGTGCTACCCATGAAACATTTAAAAACATATTCCCCCAAAACACACTATAATTTCAAATAACTCTTGCATATGCATATTGAAATCAACTAGCTTTTGTTTTTTAATTGCATTAATGAGACACAGAAACTAATTTATTTCCATAAAATACCCTTATCTTGAATTTCTTCTGTCCATATCTTATGTATCACCTAGTTTATTCCAAGGAAGGTTATACATCAGCTACGTACTTTGACAATAGATGATTGTGCAACTACTCCTTACTTTTTATGAAACTTTGCCCCAACCAGGGATGCACTTCCATCTGCTTCATGACTGGAAGTCTCCCCACTCTCACCCTTTGTCAGAGAACCCATTACATTTTAGCGGCTGTTTGCCAAAATTGGTGCTCCACCTTCCATAGCATGGAACATCCCCCAGCAAGCAGCTTCTCACACAGGGACTTCATTTCTTGCTCTCCTCTCCTTGCGTTTAGATGGGAAAATATGGACTACTTCTCACCACCGGAATGTGAACAGAAGTGATATGCATCACTTCCAAGCCTGGCTCATAAAAAATATATTACACACTATTCTCCATCCTTTGGGCCCTCAGGGCAGCTGCAAGTACATATGTATCTAGGTGGAACATGGAAGCCACATATTGAAAATGGCAGAGCTTTCATCAGTGTGAGTTCTTGAATGACTGTCCAAAACACAGTATCGCAATTCCACATCCAACAACCAGGAAACACATTGGACTACATGAGTGAGAAATAAAAGCTACTGTGCTGAGCCACTGAAATCTAGTAATTTGTTACAGTAGCTGGTGTTAATTTAAATTACAGAGATACTCTCCTTCCAGTCAAAGACTCTTTGAAGAACAACTCCCCTATGTCCAAGAATTCAATTATGACTCCAACAGAGTGCTAACATCCATTCCCAGTATTTCTATTTCCCTTCCAGAGACTATTGCCCTGTACCCACAATTCTTACTGAAGACTTTCTCTTCCTGATGATCCTGATAATTCCTATCTTTTTATTAATTCTTTTAATATGCATCTTTTGAGCACTCATTATGGGCTCTTTATCCCTGGTATCTCCTCTCTCTTCCTTCTGAAGCCCTGCCCTTAGAACCCCAGAAGTTCCATTCAGTTTGTTACTACTGGTCCTAGGGTGGAGGTGCAGGCAGAGGTTGGTCGAATTTCCACAGCTGGGATCCTTGGAACTTGGTATACAGTTTATTTTATTTTATTATTTACTTTTTGGTGAGTAAGATTCACGCTGAACTAACATCTGTTGCCAATCTCCCTCTATTGTGTATGTGGAATGCCTCCACAGCATGGCTGATCAATTGAGTAGGTCACACCCAGGATCTGAACCTGTGAACCTGGGCCAACGTAGCAGAATTCAAAGAACTTTAAACACTTGGCCATGGGGTTGGCCCAGTTTTTGATTTTTTTTTTTCAAAAAACAACGGTGAAAACTAAGCGTTAGTTCAAATAAGTACTAAGTGTTAAATATATCTAATATCCTAATTTTGCTTTACAATTTAGAAACGGGTCGTCTCATTTGTTCCTCACAATAGTCTTTTTAGTTGAACAGAGTAGGTATCATAACCATAGTCCTACATTACAGACCTATAGAAGAGGTAATACGGGTTTAGGAGTACTGTTCAAGAAAACTATCATTTATGGAATTCTTTCTACCGCAATGGTGGTTCCAAATTTCAATAAATATATTTCTAAAAATTTGGAAGATGATCAATTTCTAAATCCATCAAGTGCCTCTCTTCTGCTTTAGCTATGACATTTGTGTATGTGTGAAATTAAATTCTATGGGTTATAGCTTGGGGAAGATTGTCCTTGAGCTAACATCTTTGTCAATCTTCCTCTATTTTCTATGTGGACACTGCTGCAGCATGGCTTCATGAGTGGTATGTAGGTCTGTGCCCAGGATCCAAACCCGTGAATCCTGGGCCACTGAAGTGGAGTGCACAAACTTTGCCACTATACCACTGGGCCAGCTCCTTTGTTCCCTTTTTTAATGTGCATTTATGTACCAAGAAAATGTCCTTTATAATATTAATTATATCATTTAAAAATAAGAACTAAATAAATTTTTAAAAAATGAAAATAAATGTCCAATAGGGAAACTATTAAATATGGTTTATTCACCCTATGAAATATTAAGTAGCCATGAAAAATAGAAATTATGATATTTGTATAGCAAAATGAAAAAGTATGATGCAAAAAAATGTAGAATATAAACCAATCTTGAGATGTGCATATAAAAAATGCTAGAAGAAAATGCAGAGCATGGTAGGGGAGGAAGACATTTCCTCTACCCTCTCTGGGTTCTTCTGGCCAGAGAACGAATTAAATTCACATGAGACAGAATAACAGGAGAAAATTAAACAAAGCTTTATAACATGTATACAGGGGAGAGGCCCAGGCAAGCTGAGCAACTCGCCAAAATGGCTGAAGCCCCCACATTAAATATCATCTTCAGCTAACGACAAAGGAGGATGTTGGGGGTGTAGGGGGAGTCAGTCATGGGAGATTAGCACACAAGTACAGTAAACAAATGAAGATTTAAGTCCTTGCCTTTGGCATTGATTAAGAGTTTCTAGAGATAAGGTCACTCCCCCCCCCCCCCCCCCCCCCCCCCCGCGCTTCTTCCTGGTACAGAGAGGCAGAAACCTTTACAGATAGAGATTTCCTTTACAATGTAAATGTCTCCTAACAAAGGGCAAGCAAGTTCCACTCCTCAGAGCCTCCTTCCCATCTGCAGTTTATTAAAAGTAATCAGCCCCAAATAATCCTCATGCCAAAGAGACATATCTTGGGGTGGCCAATGCCAGTCCCCCACAGCATAATACTATTTGTAATGAGGTTGATTAGATTTGTAGATTTTTTCCTCCACATTTAAAAGAATTCTGGTAATACTATATTTCTTACATAATTAAAATTGATTTCAAAGCATTACCTCACAGGTATTCTAAGAAAATTAGTGAAGATACTTTAAGAGCATTTTTTTGTCTTCTAGAAAAAAAAGGGCAAGCCCCAGTGGCCTACGGTTAAGTTTGGTGTGCTCCACTTCAGCAGCCCAGATTCTGTTCCTAGGCATGGACTTACACAATTTGTCTGTCAGTGGTCATGCTGTGGTGGCATCTCACATACAAAAAAAGGAAGATGGCAGCAGGTGTTAGCTCAGGGTGAATCTTCCTCAGCAGAAAGAAAGAAAGAAAGAGAGAGAGAGAGAGAAAGAAAGGAAGGAAGGAAGGAAGGAAGGAAGGAAGGAAGGAAGGAAGGAAGAAAGAAAGAAAGAAAGAAAGAAAGAAAGAAAGAAAAGAATGCAGTGAGACTGAACTCAAACTAGTAATATGAGCATTCATTATTATTTATCGTTCCCACAGACAGAGCCACAGGTAACAAGAGTTTTGGACCATACACTGATTGAGGGACACATCGAGGAGATAAGAGTGAAGCCAAAGTCTGCAGGTGGTCTGAAAGAGGAAGGCACCCTGGAGGGCCCGTTCAGGTCCAGAAAGTCAGAGTGACACTTTTCTAAGATAACAACAGAGTCTGCACACACAGAAACTGCAAAGGTCTGAACAAACACCACTGAGGAATTTTCCCAGAAGTGGAGGAGTGAATAACTACAAGAAGTAGGTGTATAAATAAAAGATCAAGAAATCAGAGAAGAAACAAGATGTTCACAGGAGCCATGTGACCAGAAAAGCAATTAGCAGATTGAATGAAAAGCCCTGGCCTCCAAAAGGGCAGAAGTCTTTAAAGACAAAAACAAAAACCCCTCTCTGACTCACAGCTCAGAGATCTTAAAGCACAGAACAGGGAACCGTCCCAGGGCGGCTGTTCTGGCATCTTCAAGGAGACCAGTAATTGGAATCGATGGCTGAATTAAGGACTTTCTTCAGGGCTGATAGAGGCAGTAGCTTCCTTTAAAAGGCAAATGACCAGAAGCTCTTACACTCCAAGTTCACAGACAAAAGGATTCAGAGATAAAACTTTGCTCTCATTGCCACAGTTCCCACTCAGTCATGAGAGATGCCCCACCCCAGTACAGCAGTTACTGTCATGTGCTGGGCACTTTACAGGTACTAATTCATTTATCTTCCAAAGGACCCTATGAGATGGGCCCTGTTATATTTATTTCACACAGGAGACAACTGAAGATCAGATCAGTTTTCACACTTGCCCAGTCAGTTCACAGCAAGTCACAGAGCCGGGTTTGAAACTGCTCCTCTCTCTCCAATACCCAGAAGTTTCCAATGACACCATACTATCTTCTCAGTTGGCATAAACGATAAAAAGGGTAACATTAAGATTTTGCAAGGTCCTTATCCTTGTACTGTCTTTATACATCCATAAAATAACTGCTTTCTTTAAGAAAAGGAAACTTTGAACCTATGTTTTCCAGTAAATTTTTCACTTTAACCTTACATTTTCCAGTAAATTTTTCATCTTTTCACATCAGAAAGCTCATGTTAACTCTAAGGTAAGGAGATTTAGCTGTGAGAAAAAACCTTATCGTCAGACAATCTTTCCTAAGGCAGTTCAACCTACAGTTCTTAAGGTCATTGTTTTGTGCCTCTAATATATTTGGGTTAATAATAGTGATAATTAGTTGGTTATTCCAGGTTGCCAGTATCCACTGCTGGGTAAGTATGGCTAATTCTGGGGTGCAGGATTATAAAGTGCATTGTTGCCACATGGCTACAATTCTCCAACAGTTCTATAGACAGTAAAAATGAAATTTTGGTCTCTATCTCCATGAATCCATCAACTATTTGCAGCTGGTATTGACTTAGCAGAAGAACATTTATTAGTCTCAAAAATTCCAAATTAAAACTTGAATAAAAATTAACATTTATAGAATTCCATATCTTTAAAATACATATCCTGTTACTAGATTTATGATGACAAAAAAAATTTCACATCTCTTCTCAAACTAGCCTAAATGTAAGGTTCGAAGCCCTTGTCAAAAATTCTGTTGAATATTTCACATGCCTCTGGCCTTAAATTTCAGCTTTGTCGCTGGCAGCTAAGCCCTTGGAATGGACCCCTTCCCATATTCTTATAATGAGATAATTAAGAACCTACTTTTCTAACCAAAATTCTATACTCAGAAATACCTACAGCCCTTCCATTCCTGTTTTTGACAAGGATGTGGGCAGATAACCCAAAAGAACCCGAATAGTGACCTTTGAAGAGCTAACACTCTCTATATTCACAAGGCAAAACAATCATTAATGTCACCTATTCTCTCAGAATCTTCTCTTCCCCAACACAGGAAGTAGCTCAAGTGCAATTTTTTTATATAACTTTCTTTTTGTGACAAACATTGCTGCTTAATATTTCAATTTTATCCTTGCAAACCAAGTAGAAAGAGATGGCAAATATTTGGCTACATCAGCTGGAAGATGTTTGAGTCCTGATACATGAAAGCAAGTTCAAATATTTGTACTTGTCTTTTGGATAGTCGTAATTTTCACAATATATATTTCTCTAAAACTTTATTTTAATTTTCCACAATAACAATTTAATTATGTTTCCAGAAAAACACTATGAAGTATTTCTCTATTCTATGAAATTTATAAGTAAGTGTCATCCAGGACTTAATTCACCTTATAGTTTTTGGGCTTTTTATTAAGTTTTTTAAATTTATCTTTTCCATTTTCTTCATCTCCAATATTAGGCCATTCTTAAAACAAAATCCAATTTTTTTCAAACAAAAGAAAACAACTTGAGTTGGATAATGTAAGAAAATTAGGTACAATACATAGCATGATATTCTTTATTCAAACATTAATTCTGAGTTTTATAGTGCTAATTGTATATACTTGAATAATAGTAATAATAACAATAAAATGTATTGAGCTCTTAGCATATGCTAGGCACTGTGCTATGCTCTACACAGGTACAATTAATGCAATTCTCAAAACAGTACATTAAAGAATGTTATTATTACTGTTATTTTACAGATGAAGAATATAAGGTTTAGAGATATTAAACAATTTGCCAAAGGTCACACAGGTAGTAAGTGGCTGAGCCTGTTCTCTTAACTACGCCTAATGAACCCTGGAGCTCTGCCACTATGCTATATTTTAAATGCATGTGATAAATAGTGCTTAAAATGGCAGTAAGTTCTAAAGCTGCCATATTTACAGTGCCATTTCCAAAATTGAAATATAAATGATTGTTCAGTCCTTTACAGAAATCATGGGTCATTCCCGTCAAATTCCACTCACAACAATCCAACAATGACAAAAGACCACCAGACAATCAAAGCTCAATTAGGTTTTCATAAAGTTGAATAAACAGCGGCCCTCTGAGAACCACGTCCTGTTGATCTGATTGCATATGAAGCAAAAGGAGTATAACTGCCACTGAGAACAGTACACATGCAGATTGTCTTGATGGAAACACATCTAATCTCATAAGAAAACAGATGTTTGCTAAATTAATATGAATTTTGCCAAGGATGATATAAAGATGTCCTCTAGTCGTTGTTAGGTAACATAGTTTAGGAAATAAGCTAAATTACAGACTCTGGAATTTTTAAAAAATTATGTATTTAGTAAAACAGGGGGTTAAAAGGCATGAGGCAATGGCTTAATTTGAAGTGCTATTCCTTGCTATCCCCATTTCCATTGACGTAAAGTTGCAATAGAGCTGCGTGAATTTTCACGCAGAAGTTTCAGAAGTTAAGTTGCACCCCAGTAGCTAAAGTCTACACCCCGATAGTTGAAGTCTCCTCCTCCACCTACACCTCGAGAGTTGACGTCTAAATGAATAACATGCATGTGGCTCTTCTGATAAGGAGGTTCCAAATACACCAATCCACATATATTTATTTCCTTTGGTGGGACCAATGTTTCAATTCATATGAACAAAAGAAATCTTTGATCACACTCTGACCCTCACCTCATTCTAATCCAGGATTAAGAGCCTGTTCTCCATGCATCCATTTCTTTTTGCCCATAGACACTAAATATTTGGTCTGTTTATTCCCTTTCTGATATATTCAAATGCATTCCAAACCTAAGTTCCTCTCTTTAGTTACACCACTAAAGATTTCAATTCTTCCTCTATCTTCTTGTCTTTGAAAATATTCTTTCTCCTATGTTCCCTTCAAACCAGTTCTCTGGTTCATTTTTCTCCCTCCTTGAATGAATCACCTAGCCAATTGTATATGTTTTTTGTGGAATAGCGTAATAATGGCCACAGTTGTTTACTCTTCCCTTAATGATAGGGATTCTATTCCTCTAACCTTGAATCAGTGCTGGCCATTTGACTAGCTTTGCCTAACATTACATTAGCAAGCATAACACAAGTAGATCCTACAAAAGCACTTGTACAATTGGTCTTGCCTGCTTGGTGCTCTTGGAACTCTGAGCTGCCTTGTGAACAAGCCTGGACTATTCTGTTGGATGAGCAAAGACCATGTGGAGAGAAGTCTCAGTCATCCCAGTTGTATCTGAAAAGCCCATCATAGGCCAGCTTACCAAGAGCCATACAACCCTCAGAAACAGTCACCTAGCTGACCAGCAACTTACCACAAATGAGTGAGCCCAAGAAGTGGAGACGAACTGCCCTGATGAGCCCAAGCCAAATTGTCAACTCACAAAGTTGTGAACTAAATAAATGGTGGTTGTCTTAAGACATAGGGTTTTGACTTGGTTTTGTCACAAAGGCTACCTGATACATTTTCCAATAACTCAAAATAGCTATGGATGTGCTAAGAGAATCAGTAGCTAACAGCTCTGGACTAGCTGGCATAAAAGGTCCCCATAATATAGGCTGTAACCATATTAGTCAAATGGTTTCTTTTTATGGATCACTGGCCAGCAGAATGTGGATGTCATATGCAAGCTAATACAGTTATTAAAAGAAAATAGCCTTCACCATGAAAACTTGTCCAAAGGAAGGGTCACAAAGTGGTGTTTAAGGTATTTCTTTTGGGAAGAGCTCTAATAATGAAAGCAAGGGGACTCCCTAAGGTCCGGACAGAAGAGAGAAATATCACAATTGACCCTTCTATACGAAAGGCCAGCATATTGTTCTCTAGGTATAAGTTCAAATGTTAATGCTTGATTTTGATTGGTTCAATCTGGACTTTATATAGTTTGTTGACCCTCCTGCTAGGCAACAATGCTGCTGACTATCTGCAGGTGAGTGAAAGTTTTTCAAAATGCCAATCCATGCTTTCCACCTTTAAAACTAGAGACTATCAATTAAAAGGATCCATTTGGTCACTGTCTTTGGATGCAAAAAGTCACCGTACAAGTCAGAGGCCACAGGAAAATAGAAAGTATTCTAGGTATTTTACATAGAAGGAATTTAATTTGTGGGCACTGACTAAAATGATGGAACAGCCATGAAGACAAATAGGGAATGTTTAACCCTGATTTTGGCAAGATCAGGAAGTGCTATCACCTCTACCGCAAGAGAGAAAAGAGGTGTGGTACTGCTGAATCCTAGAAGCTGGACTTAAGTGTTGGGAGGTAGAACTGGGAGGTTATAGGACCACAGAAGAGGAGACACACCCACTGCATAAAATGCAAACCTGCCACCCAAAAGCATTCATAGATTAAAATACAACAGAAAAAAGATACTAGGTAGAACATTTTACTTTAGACTTTCATTGAAATGTACACTAAAATCTATTGAAAACCTGCCTTCTCTGTATTTCAACTAATGTCTAATAGCATTTACTCTGTTTCTGAGATAATCTTTACACCATCTGTCCCTCTCTTGGTTGAATTAATCAATTCTTCCTCTTTGCTTCTGCCTTTTTGTTGAAGGAGCTGGGCTCCCACAAGGTGCAACCAGAAAGGGGCCTTAGTCTTTCCCTTCAAAACAGTCCCCTGGACTTATTCTTTCCTCTTCCCTGGATGAAATATTGGACCAGCTGCACATATTTTTCCAATGATTTTCAATAAGAAATAGTTCTTTAGCTTCAGCATTAAAAAAAAAAAATCGGGGCAATCTACATATCATATAACTCCAGTCCAGCTTCAGGGCATTGTATTCACTGTTCCGTTTGCTCATATGACTTTTCCATCAATAAATCACGCACTTAACCGTTCATTCATTCACTTAACATTTCATTCGTGTCTCTGCACAAATATCACCATCTCAGAGAGGCCTTCCTTACATTCCTAGATAAAATACTCTCTCCCATTGCAATTCTATCCCTGTCTAACTCCCTATGTTACTTTATTCTTCAAGTGCTTATCATCACTTGATACACTATAGATTGTCTCCCAGTTACCTCCATCCCCTCATTAGAATGTAAGCTTCATGTCATTCAGCACTCTTCTTGTTCAGTGCTGTATCTCCAGTGGCTCGGACAAGGTCTGGCCCATAGGAAGTGCTCAATAAATACTGATGGGATAAAATGAATGAGTGAGGAATGCGTGAGGCCACAGGGTACACAAAGCAAAGCTCTTACCAATTTTACAACTTCTTTGTCTTTATGGCTCTACTGGAGAAGATAATATTGTAGGCAATTTAATTATTTCTCAGAAATAAGGGTAATCATCTTCAAAGATCACAGAAAATTTACCCTCCTGATCTTGACAAAATTTTACAGATACAAAATAGCAACAATTACCTAAAAAGATTCAAAGAATACATTATTTAGTTCAATTACTTGATTCTGGCTGGAAGACCTTTTCTTTCTTTTAACATGAAGAGATCCAGCGGGAAATCCCTGGCTTGCATATCTGTTTTTGTCAAACATTCAACAGTAACCGATAATCTCTACATCTGCTATTTATTTGACAAATCTCCAGAGGGCCATACAAGTGGAAATTTCATAGAAGCCCTAAACAAACTCTGCAGCTCTATGCAATGCCAGAAGGAATTTTTAACCATTATATAAACGATAGGGTTAATTTAATCATTCACACAAATGGTTACTTACTGATGCATTCTTCTGCATAAAGTATGTAAGTTAAATTGTGCGATGTGTCCACTATTGTATTTAAAAATAAAAATTAATGACACATTGAAATTAAGCCACTTGACTCTGGGAGGAGGTAAAAGTCAAAAGAAATTTGCAGCTGGTTGGGAAGTAAATCCAGGGTGGAGAAAGTTTTGTAGACCTCAGGAAGAGAGGAGGATTGTAAGGCATGAAGGAAGACATTCAGATTTTGTTATGGTGTTTTCGAAATTCTGACAGCTGGAATCAGAAAGATGCAACACGTCTCTTAAACATACATTACACAACTAAAGTGAATGATCTTCAGAAATCAATGAGCTGCATTTGGCTTTGATTTTTAAAAGCCATTTAAACGACTTATTTTGTAAATAATATTCATGCTACAAATAGGCATTAGGCATAAAACAGAAAACACCATCATAAAACAAAGACAAAGCACCTATACATTCTTAACCCAGTAACAAGTTTAAGTTTATTGTTTTGGGTTTAAAATGTCTGTTTTCTGAAGGTGAATAGATACCTGAAAATTGCTTTTTATAAGCCACTCAACATATACCAGTCCCCAACAGACTATGCAAGACCCATATTCATGGAAGAAAAATAAAAGCAAGACATATGGATTATCCCATAAGGCACTAGCTAACACTTTGAGGAATTTAACCCATGCCTGTGACCATAATTTATTTTAATGGGATCCCAAAACAAGAAGTTACCCTTCAAGCATGACTTTTAGATAAAAGCAAAATCATTTATCTTGCAATTTCATGACACAGAAGCATCTGCAGCAAAACACTAGAGAGCACCCCTCACCAGGATATCAAAGTCACTGCTAAAGGCAGAGGCCAGCGAAGTACAAGCAGTATAAATCATCTGTGAACCTCCAAAAACATATTACACCTTTTCAAATGATTGACTGACTGCTTGATGAGTGAATAAATGATTGAAACTACTGATAGTGAATCAAAGGCATGATCTCTTTATGTGCCAATGAGACCAATAAGTATGAGTCTTCAGAAGAGGTTATTAGATGATTCTCTCTTTAAGCAGTTTAAAAAGTTGGCATAGACACAAAATGTAAAAATTATGGGAAGCATTAACAGTTAAACATCTGCTGAAATTTTCATTCAATTAAAAGCAGAACATCATAAAACCTTAACTTGGCTTCTTTAAAATGTCATGGCTCAGAGGTGAACAGGGACTTCTGCTCTGGATATGATTAAGACCCACAAAGAATAAAGAAAAAAAAAGACAACATTCAATGAACCTATGTTATACACTAGGCACAGTGCTTAAAAAAGCTGCCTGAGAAACCAAGAGTCACATCAGACTGAAAAAGGGTATGTACAATAGACAGAAGAAAAGGCACATAACTAAGGAAACATATTTGAAAAATCCTCTATACAAACGTCTGGAGCCAGCATAAGAATTGTGTAAACATTTTAATTAGTTATACTCTAAAGATACAACTCAACTGAGAGAGAGTAAAAACACCCAAGTGCTATTTTGCTTCCAGCCTCTTAGCCGAGAATAGCATAGTAACCATCGATACACATATTCCCAGAATTCAGAGTCCATCTTCCAATAAACTACAACCTCTCAAAGGCAAATTATCCTAACTGAAAAAAATCAATCAAAGAGAGTTAATACAGTATGTATAAAACTCTTAGAATAACACCTAGTATGTGGTTAAGTACTAGATAAGTGTTAGCTATGATCATCATCATGATCTGCATTCTTCTTCTTGGAATATATTAATCTTACAGCGGTTTATTGAATGGAGTAAATGCAGGAACTGTGTAGACTTTCTGCTCATGCCCCAGACACCACTAGTGACTGGAGAACCATTGGACATATGCACTTTGACTCTGCCTGTGTTCCCTCCTTCGGTCTAGCTAAGTGGCTCTTCTGCGAGTAAAAGAATTGCTGTGCACGTGATATATGAAGTAAAAGTATATGTGACATATGACATATAACCATGTACATCATGTTTGGGAGCCAATTATGCTATTTTAAGGTATTTTTTTGCCACTAGGCACATTTTTCCATATCATAAATGGACTTTGAAATTACGTTAAACAAAAAAGTAACTCAAATATAATGGTAACCTGAAAATGGAAAACATTATTAAAGGTCACTAAAATAAATGAAGAGAAAATACATTTAAAAAGATTATCTAGAGACTTTAAACATACTAAAATCTTCAAGTACACATTATTTTCCAAAGTTCTTGAAAAAAATGCATGTTTTAAGGGCTACAGAGATAATAATAATAGACTTTTATGAAATAAAGATTGACCCAATTTTCAAAATTGGGGAAAATGTATATTTGCAGATCACTAGCTTGATGCTGACTTATGGAAAAATTCTAGTGTGAATTACTGAGCAATTGATTTGTGAGCATTTACAAATTAAAAGATGTTTCTAGCAATCATACTGCTTACTAGGTAGAAATTAGCTCAAATTAAGACCATAGCATTGTAATAGGGTTATTAGGCATTCTTTGGCTTGTAAACATATCACTCTACTCTCTCCTTCTGTGAATTCACATGGTGTTTTCCCTGTGTGTCTGTGTCCAAATTTCCCTCTTCTCATAGGGACACCAGTCATTGGATTAGGGCCTACCCTAACCCAGTATGATCTCTTAAATTGATTACATCAGCAAAGACTCTATTTCCAAATAAGGTCGCATTCACAGGTACAATAGGTTAGGACTTCAACATATCTTTGGGGGAACACAGTTCAATCCCCAATGGTACTATATTCCAGGTAATTTACATTACATTGCCTCAATTAATGGTTGCCATAAACTCAGTGGAGTAGACATCATTCCCTTTACACTGATGAAAAACACAGCTTGCTAAGGTTGAGTCTCTTTTTCAGAATGACACAGCAAGTAAGAGGCAGAGTCTCGACTTAAACACAGGACTGCCTGATTACAAAGCCTGTGCTTCTGAAACCAGGGAACAGACATTCCGGCAATACGAAATGTGTGATCAGCGGTATAAGGATCTCTCTGATTAACATGGTCCATCTTCTATGGAAATCAACTTTATCTGGTGACAAGTGACTTAAGATGCTAATTTTATATTAAAGTCAACACATTTTATAATGGAATGCAAAATTCACATAGGGTATTATAAATAATTTTAGCTTCAAATACATTTCTCAAGTCTGGAGGACTGATTTTTGGCAAACTCTTAAGAGTAAATATTCACTCTGTCAGTCTGTAGATATTTTTAAGTT